>NC_039366.1:4759114-5959114 GCF_003573695.1 Papaver somniferum
TGGTGGTGGTAATCGGCGGTGGTGGGCGGTGGTGGTGGGAGGAGATGGTGGTTATATATATATAGGTGGTTATTAGGTTGGTTTTAAATTAAATTAGGTTAAGGGTAGGTTAGTCATTTCAACGTTTTAGGATACCCCTTATCACTATAGGGAAGGTGGCCTAATAAAACCATGGTCCCCTTAAAAAAACCATGGTCCCTAAAAAATCATTCTAATTTTATTTGAACCCTAATTTGGGTCATACAAAATAATTTGGGGCATATGAAATAAGACAAAAACAGGTGGCTAATAGTATTTTTAGGGTATCCCTTATCCTCATCTTTTCAAAAATGCGAAAATACCCTTGATTGATTAGTTTTAAATTAGTGTTAATTTGATTGATTAGTTGTTAATGATTGTAGTTAGTTTAATGTTTATTTAGGATAATAATTGACTTTTTAATGAGAGTTAGTGAGTTTTTTTAGAAGAAGAAGAAGAAGAAGAGCAAAAAAAAACTTTTTTTTTCCTTTGAGATCTTTGTGATTATTGAGAGATGTGTGATCCAAATTCGAGTGAGGAAGGTGAATCTTCATCACGTAAAGCTAAGAAAATACATATCAATTACGACGGAGATCCGGAAATGGTTTATTTGTTGGATTATGTAAATGATTTTACCCAAACGTAACTTTTTTATCAAGCTCAAAATGATGACTTGATGGAGCCAAATACCGAAGATGAGTACATGGATGAGGAACCCAATGCTAATAATACACAGGTATGGTTGTAGACGTTGTTTAAAGTCCGTTTTGTAGCTTGATTTCACCAAAAGTTATGATTTTTGCATATAGTTCGGCTCAACAGAGTTAGGTTCGGCAGGTATAATGTATGTCGAACCTTGTTAAATAAGAATAGTTCGGTTTGTGCGATTGAAATATTTATACGCTGAACTGTCATTCAATTATTTTGGCGCCAAATAGTTTTCATAGTTCGGCTTCAATAGGATGTGTTAATATAAGACGAACCTTAAAAGAAAAAAATTATGCGTTACACTGTAATGTTCGGCACACATGTGATCCAGCCGAACATATATTTTTGTTTTCATACATTTCAAGTATTATGGTTCGGCTTATAATATTAGTGCCCAATTAGCCGAATCCATGTATGACTAGTAGTTCGGCTTTATAAGTGAAACATGTATTAGCCGAACTTAGTAGCTCGGCTTTCAAGTAGTATTACGAGTAAGCCGAACCTAACTCAAAACCTCTGTGATATTGTTGTAGATTATTCCGGAAATGGAAACTATGGAGGATCAACCACCGCCTGTTGATGTCATTCATGAAGATACTAAAGATCACTTCCAAACTGACTTGGTAGGTAACATAATTTATGTTTTTATTAATTTTGAAGTATGTTGTATTCAAAATCATTGATAAAACTTAGTTTTTGTACTTGTGGATATATAGACGTGGAAAACTAAAGAAGAAGTCGTTAAATGGGCCGAGGAACATGGTTGGAAAATCAATTGTGTCTTAGTTAAAGATAGACAAAGCCGAAAGGAGCGGGTTGACCTTCCTCACCAACATCTTCATCATTGTATTCCTCTTGTTCTACAGGTAAAGAGCAAGTCGTGTCAGTTCCCCTTTTCTCTGCATGTAAGTTCTTTGTGCCACCACCTCGAGGTTTGGGTGTTTTTGAGTTAGAAGGAGTCACTTCCATTGTTCTCCTTTTAAGCTTGGCTTTCAATTTTCCCGGATGGGTGCTAAAACAAATGATAAACCTTAATTAGTTTTCCAAATTGAATAAATATGATTCTACTACGCAATGTGATAAGTCACCTATAAGTGGACAAGTTTACAGTAAGCTATTGGCCATACACAGAGTAAAGTTCGGCACATTCGATATTTATCATTGTGAGCCGAACAATGTGCCCAACAGTTCGGCGCATTATCATACAAAAATATTATAAGCCGAACACTAAGGTTCGGTGCAATCGATTTTCAAAACATAAGTCGAACTGTTCTTCGCCTGTAAAAAAAAAATGAAGTTCGGCTGCTAAATTTCAGCCGAACACTACTCTGAAACTTCCAAAACCCAGAGGAATCATCGATTACATGTCACAAATCAACGAAATACGAAAAACCAAGCAATGGGTTTGTGGGAAATACCTTTTTATGTGCAATTTTAAAGAATCAGGGTCTATTTCTCGCTCTCAAACACCAATCAATCCACTATCCTCTTCATCACCATCTTTTCCAAAAACCCTAGATTGAGATGCTACAGAAACAACACCAGTATTCGGCGCCGTATTTCTAGGGCATCGCTTAACACGAGGTGCCATCAATGTGTTTAATCGAGAACTTAATCGAACAAAGAAATTTTCAGAATTTTGTTTGTGTTTTTGGAGAAGAAGATGAGAAGAAGAGTGAGACATAAGGGTTAATTAGTAACGGTTAGTGAGTTAATTAGTGAGTGGTTAGTTAATTAGGGGATGGGTTAATTAGTGGGAGAGTTTTAGGATTAGAATTTAATTAAGTGGAAGGGTAATAATGTAATTTAAACTATGCAGGGGTATTATAGTAACTTAAACATCATTAGGACAACCCTTATAATTTTGCATTGGGTGCCATCATAAGTATGTATGCCCCAAAATTATCCTGTATGCCCCAAATTAGGATTCTTTTATTTTGAAACATAACTGTTAGAATATGGGCATGCAACTCAAAACCAATTGGCAATGAGTGGAGAGGCTCGTAGAGTTATAAACCGCAGGATCTTAGATTTCCCAGACAATGTGGGACTAATAATCTCAACACGCCTCCTCACGTGTAGCCTCGTTGGGTCTAACACGTGGACAATCAATCGGGTAAAGTGGAGTAAAGGCGCGGTCAAATGACTTGTCGCAAATAGCCTGCTCTGATACCATGTTAGAATATGGACATCCAACTCAAAACCAATTGGCAATGAGTGGAGAGGCCCGTAGAGTTATAAACCGCAGGATCTTAGATTGCCCAGACAATGTGGGACTAATAATCTCAACAATAACAATAGCATCAAAAAGAATTGTTTCATTTTCCCATGCAACTGTGGTCGAAGAATTGTTTGCGAAGCTTGCAATTCCTTTTAGATGTGACTATTATATAAGAGGTACAAACAAGTAGTCGAGGTGTAGAAAAGGACCGAGGCAACCATGTGGTGAAGTGAAGACTAAATCAAGTAACTGTGTAGTCAAGCACATGAAGTCTAGATTAAGTCAAGTGACCATGCTATACATGGCACGCGAAATGAAGACCATTCAAACTGAAGTCAAAATCAAGATGAAGTGATCAAGACTCAAGTTATCAGAAGATCGACAGAGATCAAACAACACAGAAGATCGACGAAGATCAGTTCAGTTTCCAAGAATAAAAAAATCTTGTGTAATTTAGGTAGTTTTCTAGACAAGTCAAATATCTAGCTAATTTCCTAGTATTCATATTCTAGTTAATTAGGATATATATTATAGAGAACAATATAATATCCTATATTAATTATTCATACTCTATAAATATAGAGTCTCAATATAATTATTAATCATCTCAGAATGTTCTGATGATCAATATTATTATTCACACTACGGGATTGTTTGTGGACGTAGGTCTTGTTGACCGAACCACGTTAAACATCGTCTCCATTACTATTCTGGTATATAGATCATTTTATTTCTTCTTGATTATTTATTTTATCATTGATTTGATTTTATTCTTTGTCTAATATCAATGATATCCATCTTGAATTTGATCTACATATCAAAATTTAAGAGTGACTATATAAGGATGTGCCTAATCCGCAACTCCTGGAACCACATAATTGCAACACAAAAATGCCAGGCATTCTACTTGTAAAGTGAAATTCACTCAATATAAGTGCAATTCCAACAAAATGTTTATTGTGATCATAAAACCAATCAGACCATGAATAACAATTGATTAGTTAATTTCGTTGGTGTTAACAATTGTTGCTTTATTATGCCTAGTCCTGCTTAGGTACAGGTATAGCGTGTCAATATTCAGGGCGGCAACCTTCTTAGATTCATATTCATTTTTCTGGATTAGAAGATTGCAGGTCGCCTTAATCACCAAAAAAAAAAAATGCACATTGTAAAATACTTTGCCGGATAAATTTTAACTATTAAGCTCTTTTCACCTGATGCGCGCTACAAACAGGAAACTCCCAACTTGAAACAAAAAAAAACAATAGTTGAATAAAAAAAGTTTCCAATACCCAAAGGTTACAACAAAGAGTTCTAAGAATAGTTTACAGTTATCAATCTTTGTGGATACATCCTTTTACTATTTTAACTGCAACAGAATCTATAGTTCTCCAATATGGAAACCACCATTTCTCTTTCTTTACAAGCAAAACAAAGAACAAACCCCAAAATCCAACTGCAAACCCCGTGGCGACAATAGCATATAACAACAACTTCTCTTTTCCATCCTCTTGATCGTCTTCACTGGCTTTACTTGAAGGATTAGTATCACCAGTATCGTTATTAAGGTCACCCTCGCAATCTTTCTCCAAAGGAAGTCCACACAATAAATCATTCCCGGCAAAAGCAGAACCATCCAAACTCATGGTATCAAAGTGGTTTCCTCTTGGAATCTTACCGCTCAAATTATTATGAGATAGGTTTAGAAAACCAAGGGAGTCAATTGATGTCAAAGATTGTGGGATATGTCCAGACAGTCTGTTGGAACTTAAATCCAAAGACTCTAGACTAGACATATTTCCGATACTCGCTGGGATATTGCTGGAGAGATGATTATGTGACAAATTAAGCACACCAAGTCCTTGCAATAATCCTATCTCTTCTGGAATGTTTCCACTAAGAATATTACATGATAAATCAATTCCTGAATGAAAGAGATAAATGTTCTGAAATTGGACTGTGGTGCCTTTGATAGCCAATTGATAATCCACACGATACACATCATCGAATATGGAAAATCTTTCCGTTAAGGCCGTCAAATATCCTAGTTTTGGAGGAATCTGGCCAGAGAAATGGTTTGACGATAAGTCTAATGTGTGAAGCGATGGTGAATGAATAATATCTTCAGGAATGGATCCATTGAATCTGTTTGACCTCAAAGAAAGAATCTTAAGGTATCCGAGTGAACCAAGACCAGTGGGTATAATACCTTGAAAGTTGTTATTTCCTAAAATGAGAACTGTCAAATACGGAAATCTTAGGATCAACGACATAGGAAACGAGCCGTTGAGTTTGTTTTCATATAATTCAAGGCAATCTAGACTTGTGTGTTTAAGCTCATTCGGAATATTTCCAGTGAGACTGTTGTTGCCGAGGTTTAGATAATGAAGATCACGGCAGTTTCCTATACTAGACGGTATAATCCCGGATAATTTGTTGTTGGAGAGGTTAATCTGTGAAGTAAACGGCGTTCCAAGTTTTTGTGAACATAATGAAGAAGGAATTGAACCTGAAAGTTGATTGCATCTTAGATTGTACTCATAAACACGAGATAAACTTTCTCCAACTCCTATTGATATTTCACCATCAAATTTATTATTTGATAAATCAAGGTTATTGAGACCTGGAGGTAGAAGAGGCAGGGAACCATGAAGTCTGTTATTAGACAAATATAAGCGACTGAGCTTTTTGAGTCTGTAGATGCAAGAAGGGATTGGTCCTGTGAGGTTACCGGAGGACATATCCAACAACTTCAAATGGGTTAAATTACAAAACGAAGTAGGGATAAATCCTTCCATACTGCATGATCGCAAGTCTAAATACTCTAGTTTGAATTTAGATGGAAGTAGGTGGTGTTGATCCAGAACTACGGTTAATTTGCTAAAACTCAGGTCAAGGGTAATTAGGTCAAGTTCATTAATCAAAGAGATCAACGAAACTTTTCCTGTATTTGAGGTTCCGGAAACATCAACGGAACTAAGGTTTCTGAGCTTTTTGATGCAACTTGGTAAGGTTCCTGTAATATTATTAGTTCTCCCCAAATGAAGACGTTGAAGAGCAGGAATTTCACAAATCGATTTTGGTATGGTTCCGTGGAAATTATTGAAAGACAAATCAAGAAAGCTTAGAACTTTAAGATTGGAGATGGAAGAATGGATAAAATCTGTTATGTTGTTGCTAGAGAGGTCTAGATGCTGCAACCGAGAAAGAGTATATATTGAAGAAGGTAAAGATCCTTGAATTGAACACATTGAGGCAGAAAGACTGACTAACTTTGGCGCATTTGATATTGAACTTGGAACGGGTTTGGTTAATCGAGTTCCTGATATCACAAGTGTTTGTAGTTTAGGCCATGGTAATTCAAACATTCTAGTTAATTGATCAGGATCAAGATTTGTATAACTTACATCAAGCTCTTTAAGTTTAGGGAGATAAGGAGGAATTGAACCATGCAGATGACATTCAGATAACTCAAGGTTTGAAAGTGAAGTTAGATTAGCCAGCTGTAATGGGATTGAAGAATTGAGAAAATAGTTTTGGTTCATTTTGAGAGTGGATAGATGGGAAAGATTGTGAAACTCATGGATTGGGAATACCGGGCCAGATATGTTGCAACCAGAGATATCGAGATCCCTAAGATTCCAAAGATATGAAATATGTTGTGCAAAATTCTCTTTGGATGAAGAGGTAGCCTCAAATAGATCAATTCCGTTCAACCTTAATACCTGGAGATTTACTAAACCTCTGACCCATTTAGTAGACGGTGATTCTAAGCAGGAGGTGTATAAAAAGTCTACATCAAACACAAAGCATGATAGGTCGAGGTACTGTAACAATGTTAGATTACTCAATTGTTTCGAAACTGATGCTGAAAAGTTCGAAGTGGAGAGATCAAGATGAGCTAGTTTTGTCAGATGAGAAAACTTATGTGTGATGTCTGATTCCTGAAATCATTGAAGGCAAGATCCAGATACTCCAAATGAGTAATGTTGAATAGATAAGGAGATAATTTACCTCGTAGTACCGAATTGTTACGTGTAGAATAAAGGCCATCACTGCGATTTAATCCATTGATAAAATCTTCATACTTGGTGTTTCGAAGATCAATCGAGACCACATGAAGAGACTCATCTGAACATCCAATTCCACTCCAATCACAGCAGTTTCGATGTTGGACGCCTTCTTGCCATGTGGACAGCCGACCAGATGGGTCATCCAAAGATGACTTGAAGTGTAGCAGAGCCCTTCTTTCCTCTTCACGGCACCCATGAGCAGATAATGGGCACAGAGTGATGCTGATCAGTAAAAAGAGCAAAAAATGAAGAATAATTGGACATGGTGTTCTTTGATTGAATGCATTCATGGCTAACTGTAAAACAAATCAACTCTACTGATTTTATCAAGCTTTTGTTTAATGAAATAATGTGCAGAATGGCTTCACTAAAGCCTTCACTAAGAACTAAAAGTTGTTTAATTATACGTAATTGATTCCTTCATTGACTAGCTAGTATTAGAGTTATCTTCACTTGGAAATTGCATGTGACCCTCACTCTCACTCTAGGCAAGAACAAAATTAGATATTAGTTGATTTACATGTTTGTGGAATGATATTTGAGATAAGAATTAAGTGAACATCTGTGAATGAACCACTTAAGCAGACTAGTCAAGCAATGAAAATGACAGGTTTTGTATTTGTTCTGTTAAACCCATAAATATTGAATGCTTTCATGGCTAACTGAAAAACAAATCAACTCAATAACTAGACTAGATTACTGCTGCAGCAGTGAAGGCCGACGATGAAAGTAAACTGTTTTTTAATAAAACGATACTGAAATTGATCGATTTCAATCGATCTGATGGCTATTTTAAAGAAATTTGAACTGTAAATCTGTTGTTTAATGGTGTTTGACTGAAATCTGTAATCAATTTGATTGATGATCCCAAGTTTGAGCTTAATTTCATGAAATTGTTATTTCCAGAAAGTCAATTTCAGTTTCTCTGCACAAACATTGTGACGGACAAACTCATCATCACTAAGGGACTCCTCCCTTTGGTCGTCGTCCAATAACTGCTGCAGCAGTGGTGGCCAACGGATTAAGAGCTGACGAAGTGATGGATCTATCAGAATTTATTTTTTGAACATTGTTCTGAATAGCTTCTTATTATAAGTATAATTTGTTTTTGTATATCAGGAACCCTCCAATAAGATCCTATATATATAGGAAGCCCATAATTAGTATCGATTACAAAAATAACCTTCTACCTAGTAGGAAATTAAAAAAATTGTGATAAAACTATAGATAGAAGTTAATCTTAAAAGATTTCCTAAAATAGCTTCATCAAATACTCTCTTCAAACAATTCCCTAAAAGAGCTCTCTAAATTAATTGGTTTATCTAAAAAACGAATTTGAGATAAATAGTAATCCCTACAAAAGCTCTCTGAACTTACTGTGCTAACTAAAAATCTCCATCAAATAACGCCAGATGATTCACTTAGACTAATCCCTAGAAAAACCCTACTTTCCTAAAAGAAAATTCCCTAAACATTTCCAGTCATCACGTAGGAGGTAAATGAAAATTCCTTGTTTCATGGATAGTGAAAACTAAGAGCATCGACAAAAGAGAGTGTATCTATTTAGTTTTAGTGATACATAGGATTTTAGACTCCCGTTTGACATAAATCCATCTCCAGCAGTAGGTCCTACAAGTTAGGAGGGACCAATTACTAAATATAAAGGTGTTCAAGAAAGTGTTATCTACACCTCCGGTTACATCTCCATGTCATGTTTTTAACCAATTTTCTCTTAATTTTAAGAGTTAAAATTCTCACTGTTGGAGATGGTTTTTTAGATTTTAGGTCCTATATTTACTCTATGTGTAGACCCTATAAATAAAAGGACTAAATAAAAAATCCACGTAGGATTTTTTACGCCTTCTATTGGAGATGCTCTAAAAACCCTAGTTTCCACCCATATTAATGTTCAGAAATATCCGTGAAAATCCACTTTTCTCAATTTTTTTTGAAAAGATTGGTGATAATTCTAGTTTTCAGTTGGAATAGATATTGAAAATATCAGTTTTCACATGTTAAAAAGCATATAAAAATTCCAATTTTCAGAAGTACATAACTAGTGTTAATTACATTTATTAAATTTTACTTATTGCAACTTGTGAAATTCGCTATTATCACCGGGTGGGAAAACTGTGGTTATCATCAGCAGTACACCTGCGTTTTTCATTAAATACAAAAAAAATTATTTGTGTTAATCGCGTTAGAAACTGTCATTAACATATTTCCTGTTTTAATAATAAGATGGCGAAAACCGAGTATATATAGGTATGAAAAGTAGGGCATGCACATGACACGTAATGGATACAAGTCGTTTGTGAGTAATCAACGACTTATTGGGCGTTTTTTGTTGATACACTTAATTACGCAGATACGTTGCATGCTTCGGCGAAACTTAATTACCCATTTCTAAGCCTAATTAGTCGGTGAGTACAAGACCGTTAATTATTGATTTTTTTTTCTTTTATTATTCGTATAATAGAGAAAGGTTAATCTAGTTGTTGAATTTTTGTAACTTAAATTCAATCTAAAACTACTAATCTCAACCGTACATCTTATATTTTGAGTTAGAGATATATATCATCTTATTGATTGGTTTATGGAAGAGAGAGGATTCAGATTTAGGTTCCTCAGAAATTTCCACGACATTAAATAGTATATATTAAAAGTGTGTTCGGAGTACCATTTGATGCTGAAACTGTGATTTGTCTGATTTAATGGTACCTTTATCGATACTGATTCTTCTTTTTGATGTTGTCTACACCTGCGGGAAGAACTCAATTCATCATGAGCCCTCAACCTTCCTCTTTGTTAGACGGCGAATTTTCAATTCAGAGGGTCCTCTCTGCAAGTTCCAAGATGTACTGTTCATCCTCACTGTTGCTGGTGTCTGCTCAGATCAATTTTAAAACTCCTTTTGGAGATAAATAAATTGAGGTGGCAATCGGAAATTTGAACAGGTAACCTAAGCCTATTTTCTTGCTGTAACCTTTCACTATCTTTCTTCAAATACCCCTTTTTCTGCAAAACTTTTCACAAATTTTCTGAAAATTAAAATTAAATTATAAATTAAAACCTAAAGAATTCTCTATGCCCCTTTCACCTACGAATATGGCTCAAAACATCTTATTGTATCTCACCCTTTTCATGTTCTCCTTAGCTCCTTGCCTGTTTTTCCTTTCTTGTAATGTTCAGTTCTTCTTTTAGCTTGTTTATCAATGTCTTTTAGTAGATTCAGAGATGTTTCAAGCTCTGGTTTTCTTATGTCTAATGCTAGGAATGCTTATCTTCCTGATTCTGATTGGCAGCATCCGCTGGTGGGTTGCTTTTTAACTAAAATGAATAAAATTCCTTTTTCTTAAGAAATGCTCTAAAATATAGATGGAAGCTTGCTGATGAACTATCAGTTAGAAAGCTTGGTAGGGGTTATTACTTGATCAAATTTGAGTCTAGCTTTGAGTATTTTGTTGTCCTTAGGCAAGGAACTAGGGTGATTTATGGAGAAACTTTCATGTTTCAACCTTGTAGCTTCACTTCTCTCCATGATAACTTTGAAATCACCTCTGAGATTTTTGAGATTACACTTCAAAATCTTTTCCCTGAAAAAACTAGAATTCTCAATGTCATAGAGAACACTCAAAACTTTGGAGTTCTAGTAGCGTATGATGACCCTATCCACCATCACAATGGTTACAACACCATGAAAATTAGGCTTAGAATAGATGTTACCCAGCGACTTCAATTTAAGACTACTGCACCTAATGATCGTAGAAGCGTCAACAGAATTGACTTTATCTATCAAGAGCTTCCAAGGTTGTTTTGCAGAGATTGTCACAGACTGGGACATGATTAACAAAATTGCATTGATATCTATCTGCTCAACCACCAAGATTTGCTTCTACAAAACCCACCTCAAGTTCCTATACAAAATAATATTCATGCTCTAGGACCTTTCATAGAACCTGAGTATGATGATGACTACCATCAAGAGATGTTTTACAATGTAGATATTGAAGAACCAGATACGGATTGGAGTGATTGGGTTTCAACCCCTATAGAATCCCAGGCTATCTCTGATCAAGACAAGTCTGAGATTTCTTTCTTCATAGAGGAAGGTTACCGACAAGAGGGTTTTCATTCTGGCACCAGCTCAGACTCTTCAAGGTCCATTGCAGAAACATGGCTAGCTGAAGAAAATGGCACTTTCGAGACTCAAAGTTCTGAACTGTTTGCTCACTCTCCCCATCATCTTACTGAGATACATCAACCTTTCAGTCCTACAACTTTCCTTGTCTCAGACATAGAAGAAGCTGAACTCATATCAGACAGTGACTTCCCAAGCCCAGCCATAAAGCGACTAAACCCCAAGCAGCAATCTTATTTGAACAATACAGGCATTGGTTCATTTTCTGCTCCAGACTTTTCAAGAATTGTAACTAATGAAGTACTGGATCAATGGATAAATGTCTTTCAACCAGCGAAAAAGTTCAAGCCTGACATTTTGGAGCTTCCAACACTTTCTCCATCTGTCAGTTCCATCATTTGCACTCTCAGCAGTGCTTCTATTGAAGACGCTTCGTCACAGCCATCCATCACTACACCACCTGCAGAATCTCAAGATTCACAACACCAACATCTTCCTTAATCGGACATACCCAATGCAACAAAAGTCACATTCAAGGGCCGGTGGATACCCCCTACATATTTTGGTTCACTGTCTATAACCCATACCTAAGTTTAATATGCTTGCTTGTATCTCAGTTTTTTGGTACATCCTGTTAATATCCATACATCTATAGATTGTGTTTGCTAGTTACTAGGTTACCTTCTAGATTGAGCTGGTGGTTGACAACTTTTGTTTGCTCACGCTGCTTGTTTAATAGTGCTTGCTTATATAAATAATGCTCTGCTCTCTCTGCTTGGATAAATAGTGTGTTGATATTATAGTTATTTGCATGGTAATATTCTCCTTTTAACCACTTTGTGAATGTTTCCCCTTTAGTGATATAAACTGCGATATTGTTAAATTTTAGTCCATAACTCTGCCTTAGCCTACTTTCTGATATTACATTGTTTTGGTTCGGCACTGTTCTCGTTTAACCTATTCTGGTATTACACTTTGTTAACTAACTTGGTTTTGGTTTTACACTGTTTTGCATTAGCTGCCATTGTCGGTTAACTACTAAATTTTAATCTACTTGTATATACACTGCATCTTAGTTCTCTACTGCCAGTTTTAATTTTTAGTTCCCCTGTGTTATAGTGTAAGTTAGCATTAATTTAATCCATCTGTGCATACAATTATCACCTGTTGGTTTTCTTTTAAACTTGTTTACTTGCATAATCTGCATCTCAGTATACACCTTAGCTTTAAGTCTTTTTTTATTTTTTTATTTATATATTTACAGTTTCATTTGCATCATTACATCTTATTTCAGTTAAGATACCTGCATCTTTGCATCATCTCTTGAGTCTACTTGCATTATGTTTCCTGCATTCTCATAACGGAACTAGTATCTTTTTATTCTATTTGTCATGTATCTTACCAGTTCTGTAAGTAGTCATATAGGAGTCTGTAAGTTCCGTTTTTGTTACTTATTGCTGCATTGTTAAGAACTGTTGCCTTGCGCAGTATTTAGTTTCGTCACAATTGTTAGAATTCAGTTACCTGCACTTAAACTTTGAATCTGCAAGCTTGATTTGTACCCATCTCCAAATTTGCTGATAATTTTCTATAGTGCTGGCTAAATCTTGTCTCTCAATTGGTTTGAAATCGCTTGAATCTACTTCTCTTAGGCTTCTTTACAACCACATTTTAATATGTCATGTTTCTTCTGAATTTTGAGTTAGAGTGTTACAAACCATCTTAATTTTACCAGAAAACTAAAGTATCCTTTTCATTGATCTATTCTTGTGTCTTTAACATATTCTCATTTTGATACATAAGTTTATATTGTACGCTTAACATATATTCACATCTCTTATGCTTGGTACATAAATTGTCTTTATAATATAAGTCTGTTCTGTAATATTGAAGCATAAGTCTATATTGTACTCTTAACTTGTATTCACATCTATTATGTTCAACCCTATATTTATCCTCTGTATAGTGTTTGTTTTTAAGCATTCTCTGTGTAATAAGTAATTGCTCTGTATAATGTTTGTTTTGAAGCATTCTCTGTGTAATAAGTAATTGCTCAGAATACTGGTTTGGATCAATGTAGTTAATTTCGGACATCTCGGCCGGAATTCCGGAGGAATTTTCGTTTTCGGACCAACATAAAAAGAAACACAGTACCCGGAAACGAACCGGAATTCCGTCCGAGATGAGGCGGAAACGAACCGGAATTCCGGCTGAGATAGGGATAACTCGAATCTTGTTATTAATGTTAACTTTGTACTAAGTCATGTCGAACCCGAATTCTAAAGCGAAATACTATAGATATGAGCTTGTTACCTATACATCCAAACATAAATCCCACTGTTCATAATCTCTTTAATCACTGGAAGTACTGTTAATGTAGAATCATGAAAAAGCTTTTCTACCATATCGCTGTTCTTTTAAAAAAATTACAAAAAAAAAAAAAGAAAATGAGTAATTATTATCTCTGCCAAGTTTTCTGGAATTTCTTTAAGAAAGAAATTTGATAAATGAAAAGAAGAAGAAAAGTGAATGATGTCATGGAAATGTGTTGTTTTCTTGCCTGCAAGACTCTCATGGATATGGAAGAGCAGTGAAATTGGCATGAAGACCTTCTTGTACTTGAGGAATGTTTAAGTAATTGGAAATGTAGTTGTCAGAACATGGATTAAAGGTTGCAATCTGTTCAAGTAAGAATAGACTAATTAGAGTTACTGACAATTATATTAATCTACCTGTATTGGAAAGAATTACGTACATGGGGAGTGGTTGAAGAAGAAAAGCACAATGGATCGTAGATGTCAAAGATGAAGATATCTTCCACTAAATCATCTGCCTCGTCAAGGTATTCCTCACATTTCTCGGTTACAGCATTTGGGGTAGAAAAATTGCAGTTTAGTTGAATTCGTTGATTGACCTCGTCAGATATCAAGGCGTGAGTCCAGAAGAAGTCATACATTCCCTTGACACCCGTTTCAAAATCCATCCAAGCATTTCCAATCTAAGCAGACAGTTACATAAAAATTTTAAAGAGCTAATTAAAATTTTAGACAGTGAACTGAAGTTGTACTAGTTTCTCTTTTAAGTAACATTTTAGATATGTTCTTGTTAGGTGTTTTCACTTTTGTTCAAAAAAGATTTCTGGGATTAATTAGTTAAGTCTGAAGTGTTTCCACTTTTGTGTTTTCTTAATGATTACTTGTTCATTTTTTGTTGGATTAATGGTATTTCATTATATCATAACATATGTAGAAATTATATATATAAAAGTTGGAACCGAGATTTGGAAATGGAATCTCCCCGAGACAACGTTGTACCAGTGTCTCGCGCGGTACCGAGACAAACCGGAATCCGAGATCGACTACATTGGTTTGGATGATATATCACCTTTAAAATTCCGTTGTTTTTTCCCTTCTACTGCACTTGGATATGTGATTTACTCTAAGGTTCATATTCTTAGTCTAACCATTTCTTTTCTTATTCCACAAAAAGCCTTATCTACTCATAAAGCCTTATTAAACCTAAATATTCCATCTCTTCAAAAGCCCATTGAAACCTATCTTCAAAACCATTCTTAAACTTCCCTAACCTCAGACTGCAAAGCCCACCAAAAATATTTCACACAAATCTAGTTCGTCCTTCTCACTATGACTATCCTTGCTTGGAATTGTCAAGGGATAAACCTACCACCCTCAATTTAACATTTAAAAGGACTAGTTAATCTTCACAAGCCTAGCATCCTATTTCTATATAAAACACTTGTTAACGATCAACACATAAGAAGATTAGCAAAATACATTCAATTCAATAATTACTTCAACATCCCAAAAATTGGAAGATGAGGGGGACTTTGCTTAATGTGGGAAGATAACCTAAATATCCAAATATTACTTCAATCTCAAAATTACATCCACACAAAAGTTACACCACCGCCTCTGGAACAACCATGGTTCTTCATGGGTATCTATGGCCCTCCACATCCAGATATAAGGAAAAATCTTTGGCAAGAATTTCCAACAATCTTCAACAATATTGACCCGTCTGCACCCTGGATATTAATAGGATATTTCGACGACGTCTTAAATCAATCGGGAAAAAAGGAGGAAGGAAAGTAACATATGCTCAATCTCAACCTCTACTCACCCTGATGGATCAGACAGGTTTTATAGATTTAGGATTCCGAGGAGACCCATACACTTGGACAAACAACCAAATAGGGCAAGATAATATCCTAGAAAGATTAGATAGGGATTTAGCAACTCAACTATGGAGGACGGCAAACCCACATGCAGCAGTTACTCACCTTCCAAGAATAGCATCTGATCAAGCCCTGATACTACTACAGAAGAAAGCAATAGACTGGCAAGGAACAAAAAATTACAAATTCTAACACCTCTGGCTCTCTCATCCCCAACTCAAACAGATAGTCAAATCGGCTTGGGAACAACAACAAGATAATGAACCTACACTCCCTACAGCTAAAGCTAATCACAACAGGACAAACTCTCCTAGAATGGAACAAGGAAACCTTTGGCCACCTACCAACTAAGATCAAGGAATCAACAGCCAAGATAAAGAACGCCCAACACCAATGTGCTTCCCAAACTGGATCAGATCTAGAACTTTTGCTGATTCAAAAAAAAACAACTGAAAATAGAACATGAAGAATTATTACAATGTCATGCGACATATTGGAAACAAAGATCTAGAATTCAGTGGCTTCAAGCGGGCGATCTTAACACAACTTTTTTCCATACTAAATCTACCATTCACAGAGCTTGTAACAATATACAACAACTATAAAACTACAAAACAACTGGATTAGCAAAAAGGAAGATGTTATTCAACTCATCCTAGAACACTATTCCCAGCAATATACGGCTCCACCGACGGTAATAAATGAAGATCTATTCACAAACATCAGACCAAGATTGACTCCTAGACAATCATACCAACTTACGAAGGAAGTAACTACAACATAAATCAAACAAGCATTTTTCTCCATAAATTCCGAAAGTTCTCCAGGTCCAGATGGCTATACAAGTAAGTTTTTTTAAAGTTTTATGGGATACAACTCACCATCAGTTGATAGTGATGGTTAAAGCTTTCTTTAATAACCTTCATATGTACCCTCTCATGAATCACACAAACATAACACTAATACCTAAATTCGACCACCCTTCAAAACCTTCACAATTCAGGCCAATAGGACTCTGTAACGTCACATATAAAATCATCTCAAAAATATTAGTCAACCGGATTAGACATATTCCTCCCTTTTTAATAATCCCTTTCCAAAGTGCTTTTGTTACGCAAAGATCAATACACGACAATATAGCCATTGCTGGAGAACTCTTTCATAACATTAGAACCTCAAAACCCACCAAAGATCCAAAAATAGCTCTCAAACTAGATATCGAAAAAGCCGATGACAGCCTAGACTGGGGATTCATCAAAACTTCATTTGCAAAACTTGGATTCCCATCAGCATTTACAGACTACATTATGCTTTGCATCACAACAATTACTTACTCCATCAAAATTAATGGTACACCTCATGGATACATCACCCCAAGTAGAGGCATCATACAAGGAGACCCACTATCGTCCTATATTTTTATCATATGTGTTGATCCTATCCACAAACCCGGAAAACCTTCAAAACCAAAAATTAGTTCCAGGAATTAACATTTCACAAAAAGCACCTCCCATAATTCACCTAATGTACGCAAATGATCTACTGATCACTTTTATAGCGTCAACTCAGAGTAACCATCACCTTAAAACACTTCTACAGGCCTATAACTCCTCTGCAGGCATGTAATTAACACTGCCAAATCAGTAATCATCCACCATCCTAATTTAGACCCAATAAAAATAAGTTATCTTCAACAATTCTTTAATATTCCGACCACATCAAAACCGACAACCTATCTAGGCATACAGTTTAAACAAAGAAGAGTATCAAATCACACCTTCGCTCCTCTCCTACAAAGATTGGCTAGAAAAGCAAAAGGATGGATGACAAAATGCCTAACCCCGGCCGGAAGACTCCTCCTCATCAAAACATCCCTAACCCCTACCACAAATCACATAATGCAAACACAAAAACTTCCCAAAAATACACACAAACAAATAGATCGTATAACCAGGAATTTTTTCTGGGGACATGACTCAACAACCAAAAAACTACACCCTATAGGATGGAATAAAACAACAAAGCCATTAGTCGAAGGGGGATTAAGAATAAGAAAAAGCAGTGATCATAATACAACCCTTCTATTGAAAAGAATCTGGAATTTGCATGAACAACCTAATTCCATATGCGGAAGTCTTTCAGTGCAAAATACCTCAATGAACAACCAATTCTACAAGGAAACGTTGCCATTCCTTCCTCTTCCAGTCCTCAATGGAGACAACTAGCATCAATTATCCCTACCATGCAAAACTTAATTTTCCATCATATTGGAAATGAATTATCAACTCCGATAGAGGCTAATTGGATTCCACACTCTACCAATCTAGATGCAACACAATGCTACCCAATCCAAATGGTAGCAGATATCGTCGACCCAATCTCCCACTCCTGGAATCATGAAAAATTGAACACCTTTCCCAACCCAACAATTCAGAAAATCATCAACATCCACCTACCCCAAAACAATACTCCAGATAAAATTATCTGGCTGCACTCAAAATCGGGAAATTACACCACATCTTCAGGATACAAATGTCTAACCCATGGTCAACCAACCCACACACCTCTACCACCTACCAAATTCTTAGGGCCTTACCATGTCAACCAAAAATTCGGCTTTTCTTGTGGAAAGCTATCAATGAAGGATTACCGACCTTCTCTCCCTTACATCGAATCCATTTGACCAACTCAGACATATGCGCTAGATGCAATACTGATACGGAAGTAGCAGGCCACCTTTTAATTCATTGTCCAACATCGGCTTCTTCCTGGAACATCTTATTCAACCAACTTCAAAATGCACCAAACACCAACCCCAACCCAAACTTCACTGTAACTCCACAAACAACCATATCCCAAATCCTCCAGCATCTAACATCAATATCTATAATCTCCTCAGTCTGTTTCCTATTTTGGACCCTATGGCTTTCCAGAAATGATCTAATTTACCAACAAAAACAAACAACTTCAGAAGAAATCGTAGCCTGGCACAAAAACTACAACAAGAATTTTCTTGGGCACTGCACGCTTCACCACCAATCATACCAGGAGATACACCAACATTCAACAACACGATAACAAATAAAATAACATCAACAATATTGGTAGGTTGGTCCACTCCGAATATCAACTGGATTAGGATTAACACAGATGGAGCAGTCATATGACATCCAGGATTTGCAGGAGATGGATTCATCTGTAGAGAGACAATGGCTCAACCACTAGGAATTACGACAACACTAACTGCAGAAACATGGGCCTTACTATTGGCTTCAAGAATAACATCAGAGAGACAATGGCCCAGAATCCTATTTGAAACAGACTCGGAGAACCTCCTGAGGTTCATCACATCAACTACCTCGCCACCTTGGCACATAGCAGGAATGATCGAAGAAATAAAAATGAGACTTAGGTAAACCCCGCAAGTCGCTATACAACACAACTACATGGAAGAAAATCAAGCAGCGGACGGATTAGCAAACCATGCAGCGGATGGAAGCCAAGCAGGAAAATTTTCAACCAAAATTTGGGACCAGGAAATCCCATCCTTTATCAGTCACATTTTATTTCAAGACTCTGTGGGTACCACATACCCACGACAAGTTGTAAACTAAATTTATTATAATAAATTGTATGCTTCGAAAAAAAAAATTGGATCTGGTTTGGTTAGCACAAAGTCTTGATACGCCTAACTTGTGGTGTTACCATGGTAATAACATTATACATAATATTGATGTGTCTAAGGAGTTCATCTCCTCGCTCCAGATGTAGATATTTTTTTGATGCAAAAAACATAATTAATATTAATAAGCACAGTCGTGTTGAATATTGTTTAACAAGAATGAAGGAGGTTCTCTAAACCAAGTATCAGAGATACCTTCCTTTCTACCATGTTTAGCAAGACTATTTGCACACTTATTAGCCTGTCTATTTGTGTGCTTACATGACCATAAATCAAAAGAAAGTAAAAGAAACTTAATGTCGTCAACAATCCCTCTTGACTCCCAAGGAACATCAGATTCTTCCCCCTGGATTGCTCTAGCTAGAGATTGGTAGTCAACTTCAATGGCAATCATTTTGAACTCCAACCTTATTGCAAACTTTAATGACTCCAGAACCGCCAAGCACTCCAGTTGTTCAGGTCCCAATGTTACTTGATAGTACTTGCAGGCTGAGGCTAAGTGAGTACCTGCAAAATTCCGAAAAATCAGTCCATATCCACCCTTTTTAGTTACATGACAGAAAGATGCATCAGTATTCAATTTAACAACATCCACTGGTGGAGGTAACCATTTAATATTAGGAGCCTTTCTAGTATACTAGGGGTTAGACCTGCAGACTGATTTAGCGGAGTCGCTAATGAACTTATTAATGCTATGTAAGAGTTGATTAGGAGTAGAGATTTTGTTACTGAAGACAACACATCATCTGTCTTTCCATAACTGCCAGCTGATGACTGCCATTTTTATAATCAAGTTCTGGTCAGAGTTAAGAATCCAACTAGCAATCCATTCTTTTGGTTGTACCCATTCATGATCTGAGATAATGTAACCAGCTCCAAACCAAACATCCCTTGCAAAAGGACAGTCAAGAAGAATGTGCATTGTTGTCTCCATCACACAGCCACACCGTCTACATTTCACATCTTCTTGTGGAAATCTTCTGCTTAACCTTTCTTTAGAAGATATAATATCTTTTGCACATTTCCAGAGGAATAACTTGATTCTAGGAATCAAGGGTAGGCTCCAGATTCTTTTACAGAAATTTATATTGTCAACCAAGGGATGATCAGCTCCATTGTGATACTTGAGATTGTATAGGGCCTGGTATGCAGACTTGACAGTAAAACTACCATTTTTAGTTCTAGTCCAAACTAGTTTATCTTCACTTTGTAGAGGAATTCTTATGTCCAAAATTTTCTGAGCAACTTCCTAATTAAAAAGATGATAAACAATATCTTCCTTCCAGCATTTATTTGTTGAATCAATAAGTTCAGCAACATACTTGTAGTCTTGAGGATTAACTGCAGCTACATCTGGAGACGGAGGACCATTAAGTGAAGGCACCCACTTGTCCTGCCAAATTAATATTTTCTCACCATTTCCTACTGACCAAAAACTGTATTTGTAAATGAACTCAAATTCTGAGCTAATGCTCTTCCAAGACCACGTAGAGTCTGCCTTTTTAGGGGAATGAAAAGGATCATGATTTTTGAAATATTTTGCCTTAAGAGAGCCACCCCAAAATCTATACTTCACTGTACAAAGTCTCCAAGCATACTTAGCAAGTAAATCTTGATCAAAACATCTCAGGTCTCTAAACTTGAGACCTCCATCATCATAAGTTCTGCATATCCCAGACCAGGAAGTAGGATAAAAGCCTTTCCTAGCCGGTTTGTTCCACCAATAATGCAGTTGAAAAGAGTTAATTTTATTGACTGTATCTCCTGGAAGATTGAAGGAAGTCATCTGGTGAAGAGGAACCGAATTTAACACATTCTTAACCATCACCGATCTACCAGATTGTGATTGCAACTTACCACACTCGATTGATAGTCTTTTATCCATGTTTTCGATGAGAAAATTAAAGGAGACTTTCTTCTTTTTATTTAGAAATAATGGGATGCCAAGGTATTTCTCCTCAGGGTTCATTCTCTTGACATTAAGAATACTAATAATGTCTTGGGACGCATGATTATCCGTTCCTTTGCTGAAGGATATGCTAGACTTTTGATAGTTTAAGAGCTGACCTGAAGAAGAGCTGAAGGCATTAAGAATAATCTGCAGATTACTTATGTTGTCAAGATTAGCTTTTACAAAGATTAAACAGTCGTATGAACAAATGACTTATAGGTGGAGCTCTTCTAGCAATCTTGATACCTGATTTTTTGTTTGAGTATTCTGCATCCACCATTGCACGAGAGAAGGATTCCATGGCAATAATGAAGAGATAAGGAGATATTGGATCTCCTTGTCGTATGCCTCTGGTTGGATGAAATGGAGCGCAAGGTGATCTATTAAGTAGTACATAGATTTTTGTGGTTGATATGCACTGATAAATGAGTGAGCACCACTTCTCACCAAATCCCATTCTCTTCATAACTTCTGTGATGAAACTCCATTCTAGCCTGTCAAATGCTTTTGACATGTCTAGCTTTAATGCCAAAAAGTTGTCACCTTTATTTTTCCTTTTGAGTGTATGAATAATCTCATATGCAAGAGAGATGTTATCCGATATCAATCTACTAGGTACATAAGCTGACTGAAGGATAGAAATCACCTTATCAAGGAGAAACTTCATACGTCTTGCCATTATTTTATATATGAGCGTGTATGTGGTATTGCATAATGCAATCGGCCTGTAGTCAGAGGGAGAACTTGGAGTTTTAACTTTCGAAAACAACATCAGTCTTGTTTGATTTAGCTTCTTGCTAAGATAACCACTCTTAAAAAAGTCTTGAACCATAGCTACAACATCTTCTTTGAGAACTTCCCACTGAGTGATATGAAAGCCCGGTGGAAAGCCATCTGGGCCTGGAGCTTTTCATGGGTCCATGCTTTTTAGAGTATCGAAGATCTCATGTTCAGATGGTATAGATACTAACATTTCATTTTCTTGAGGAGTGATAACTTGAGCAATGTGTTGTAAGAAGTCTTCATCCAGTTGAGGGTTCGAATTTGAACTAATATCTTGAAAATGAGAAGTAAGAAGAGTATAAAGTGATTCTATGTCTGAAACCCATTCACCCTTCTTGTCTTGTAATGCATCGATTCCGTTTCTCGACCTTCTTCTATTTGCATTTGCATGATGCAGCTTTGAGTTATTATCAACATCTATAAAGAAAGTGTTTTTATTTTTCTACATCCAGAATTCCCTTTTTATTTCTTCCCACCTTTGTATTTCCTGCTCAACTTCTAGAATAGATGAAGTATTATCTTGAACAATAGCTGACATATGTAAAGAATCTAGCTTAGAATGAAGATTTTCAATATTTGTTTATATATGGCCGAAGGATTCTTTGTTCCACAAGCTAAGCATTTTACTAGTAATATACAACTTCTGATTTACTTTATAGGCTGAGCTTCCTTGAATATTCTACCCCCAAGATTTCATGATTTGATCTTTGCAAGTAGCATCTTGTAATCAACAAGAGAAAAACTTCCAATTTCTACCAGAGTAATCATCAGATTTATATAAACTCAAAAGAATGGGTGTATGATCAGACTCTAGATGGGTTAAGTGAGACAGTTTTGAGTCTGGAAAATGAATTATCCAATCATCATTATGCAAAACCCTATCTACTCTAGATTTAATTTTACCTGTGCCATGCTTATTATTAGACCAAGTATAAGGCTTTCCATTATAATGTAAATCAATCAAACCAGCATCATGAATACATTTTTCTATGGATGGAGAGGTAGAGCTCGAAGGTGTGTTTCTACCACATCTATCTGAGGGGTCAAGAATTATATTAAGATCTCCCAAAAGCACCCACGACTGGGAAACTTCTAATCCTAATTCCCTAATAAAGTTCCATTGATTTTTCTTTTCATTTGGATGACAAGATCCATAGACACAAGAAAGGATCCATTCTGGTTTTGAGGGATCGCTCTTAACCAGGCAATGTATCATATTTTTAGAAGAGTGAACTATTTCTAATTCAAAACCATCCTTCCATAAGAGGAGCAGTCCACCTGAAAGTCCTACAGAAGGTTCAAAAGCTATATTTGGAAAGTCAAGGCGTTTAGAGAGTCTGAGGATTTTGTCTGAGTTAACTTTTGTTTCCTGGATAAAAATAATATTAGGATTATGTATTTTAGACAAATTCTTTAAATGATTCCTAGTCTTAATGTCATTGAAACCTTGACAGTTCCAAGCAATAATCTTCATATTGAAATCAAAATGTAGTTCAACAAATACTATGGATGGTAAATTTAAAGCAAAACAATATAGAAAATTTAACCAGTTAAGACTAGAAAAATATACCTTAGAACGATCCCCGATGCATTCATTCATGGGTACAGAAGATATTGCAGCTGAATCATCCGAATCCATCATCGTGTTGTTTTGATTGTCCATATTAGCAGCATCATTCCCAAGATAAGTAACAGGTGGTTGAATGTATATATTATGTGGGTTCATAGAAGGCTCATGATTTAGAGGTGAATTTCTCATCCGTTTGACATTTCTTGAGTCACCGGTGTTCTCAGCATCAACGAGCTCTTCCTCCATAGGATTGGGAAGATTATGGACTTCATCCACCTTTTCTTCATTTTCCTTCACCTTGTCTTCATTTCCTTCTTTCAGGAAAGCTTCATACTCAGCATGAGATAAGTTGTCCAAATAGAGTAAGTAAGACCACTCCTCACATTTGTCATCCTGATGATCAAGTTTATGCATTGATTTGTAATTTACATGACCAAGTCTACCATGCCAAACATTCGATGACACACACATGTAAGCAGAAGAATCATTCAATTTCACTTCAGGACAAGTTACATTAAGTTTGTAAAGACCCCCGGTCTTATAACCCTTACCCACATAATCATTGCCCTTAGTTACTATAAGTTTTCCAGACTCAATTGAAACTTTAAAACCCTTATCATCTAAAACAGAACAAGAAACAAGATTTTTGCAGATGTCTGGAACATGAAGAACTTCATTCAATGTGAGAGTCTTGCCAGATGTGAGATTCAGACCGACCTTTCCTTTTCCTGCAACCTCTGATGCAGATGAGTTACCTATATAGAGTTTCTTGCCTTCCCCTACCCTCTGGTAGGAGGTGCACAGGTCTCTGTTCCCACAAACATGCTTGGTAGCTCCAGAGTCTACCCACCAGTCCATCATATTGGTCACCAAATTAACTTCAGACACTACAGCAGAAAACTCATCCTTGTTCTTTTCAACCAAGTTAGCATTATCCTTCTTGTACTTACGATGTCTACAGTGAACTGCCATATGGCCAGTAACTCCACACGCATAACAAGCACCCTTAATTTTAGTAATGCTAGACTCTGGTTTTCGAAACATACCTTTCTTGGGAGGACCACACTTAGAGTTACGATTGTTACTCTCACCTTTTCCAGCTTTGGAAGATCTATGTTCAGTCATATGAGCTTTATTACTCATGTCCCTTGCAGAAGACACGTTCTTATCTTTGGAGCACAGCAACTCTTACACTTGAATCTTCTTCCCTAATTCAACCATGTTGATCTCGCCAGTTTCATGTCTTAGCCTTTTCTTGTACTCAGACCAGGAAGTTGGTAACTTCTCAATTACCGCAGATACTTGAAACGTCTCATCAATTACCATACCTTCAGCAAGAATCTCATTAATAATCTGTTGAAATTCGAGGAATTGATCAACAACAGGCTTATTATTCGTCATCTTGAAGTCCATAAACTTCGCCACCAGAAATTTCTTGCTCCCTGCAGTCTCCGCTTGATACTTTGCTTCTAACGCAGTCCACAAATCATAAGCACTGAAATTTTCTTTGGCATTGTAAAAATCATACATCGTATCTTCCAAACCATTCATGATATGATTTTTCGCCAGAAAATTACACCGCTTGTTATACTCGATCACCTCCTCAGTTAAAGCTTCGGCATTCATCAATTCATCATGTAGAACAAGTACATAATCCAGTTCATGATGGCTTAGATAAAACAACATCTTGGATTGCCATCTCTTGAAATCCTTTCCATTAAACTTCTGTGGTCTTTCAACGTAGTTCTTTCCCATTGTTACAAGGAATATTAATGTGTTAAGATTGTCGGAGTCTTGCAACAATAGAAGAAACGTCAAATGTATCAAACAATATATAAAGAACCGTATCAAACAACTCTACCACGAACAAATTGATGAGGGCAGAATCACAGGTTCAACAAGCTGTCCTTAACACATTAGTTCGCGGGTATACTCTAAAGTAATGCTAAACCCCAACGTGCGAAGATGTGTCCAGGATAAGATGGCCTGATATAACTTGTATTAGCACAATACAAGTTACCCACTCTTAAACTCAGCAACGGGGATGGAAGTAAAACGCCGCACGAAAATAAAAGCAAGAAGATGAAGAAAAGTAGACCTAGAGATGGTCGCTGCTTGTGTGTTTGAAAAGATATTTTCGAGTTGTATTTATAGAAAAATTAACTTGCAAATCAAGTTAGGTTTAGGTTTTTTCTTATAAAATGAGTTTTGTTTCTTGTAAAACAATTAAACACAAAAAAGGAATTTTTTCCATAAATAAAACTCTTAAATAAATTATTTATCAAGTTAAAAACTTGCAAAAAATAATTTCAAGTAGACACAGACTTGGTGCTTGGTACACGCGCATGGGCATGGGTCGAAACATGTATTTTTCTCCCCACCGCTCCACCCACATTGTTTTACAACATATCCATGAGAACATGGTAATATAGTGGAGCACCTGTTTAGTTTTCCACAATGTGGGACTAAAGGTTCCATTTCATTCACTCACAAATGAGTGAGTATCCTTAGACCCTTAGGTCATGAGATCAAACCACACCAAGACCAAAAAATCATTTATTAAATAACTCATTTTCTCCAACAATCCCCCACATGAATGAAATCTCGGTAAAAAACGAAAAATCAGAGTACGGAAAATACCATTTAGGCAAAGGTGTCCATGAGGTCTTGAACCTTGCTTAGTGAGAAGTTACCGGAACTATTAGCTAGACAGTGAACTATGTCTTGAACTGCTAGCGTTTGGTGTAATTCTAATAACATCCATGCATGATATCCTCCAAGTGTTGCTAAGTTCGTGCTGTTTTGTCGATTTTGGCCCTGGACATATCCTGTTTCTCAAAATGCTTTAGAGAATCGGCTCCATTCTCATTGGAAGCGACCCACTTCCTCATTTAGATAGGTGAGTTCCATCAAGAGTGTTTACTGCTACACCCCACTTCAATCTTAAATTGAAACTATAAAACTCATTAAGACTTAATTAAAAGTCATCCTCCACATGCAGTCACACTATCACATCAACACCATAGGGAAGAGATAGAGAATGAAATTTTCTGATAGTGTTTACCTTTACCCACCATAAATTAGTTGTCTCATTCGAGACCTTGTTATTGGAATATCCAGTCAGCAAGGTTGAGTATCCTTCATGGAAAGTTTAATTATTTGAGCCTAAGCCCCATCCCCTTCGATGCTTTACTAACTATATCCTTGGGCAAACCTTTTGTCAAAGGGTCCGCGATATTCTCCTTGGACCTTGTCCAATCTATGGAAATAACGCCTGTGGAGATTAGTAATTTCAAAGAATCATGTCTTCTACGCATATGTATAGACTTTCCATTGTAAAAGCTATTCTTAGCTCTACCTATTGCAGATTTGCTGTCACGATGTATAGATATAGTTGGCACAGGCCTATGCCAGAGAGGAATATCTTCTAAAAAGTTTCTTAGCTATTCTTCCTCCTCTCCTGCTTTATCTAACGCAATAAACTCCGACTCCATAGTTGAGCGAGCTATACATGTCTGTTTGGAACTTTTCCAAGATACAGACGCACCTGCTAGAGTGAATACATATCCACTCATAGACTTAGACTCCTTTGAGTCTGCTATCCAGTTCGCATCGCAAAATCCCTCAAGGACGGCCGGATACCCTTCGTAATTCAAACAAAAGGTCATTGTGTACTTCAAGTACTTTAGCACTCTATTAAGTGCATCCCAATGTTTCTGCCCTGGATTACAAGTATACCTGCCTAACCTACTCACAACATAAGCAATGTCTGGTCTCGTACAATTCATCAAATACATCAGACTTCCTATGACTCTCGAGTATTCAAGTTGGTTAACACCTACACCCTTATTCTTCATAAGTTTGCAAGAAGAATCATATGGAGTGCAAACAGGTTTACAGTCAAACTGATTATATTTCTTAAGTATGGATTCAACATAATGAGACTGACTCAGACTATAGCCATTAGAAGTTTTTCTAATATTCATCCCTAATATGACATCAGCGAGGCCTAAGTCTTTCATGTCAAAGTTCTCATTCAACATTTTCTTAGTGGTATTAATAACATCCATGTTTGTACCTAGTATAAGCATATCATCAACATACAAGCATACAATCACACAGGCATCCTTTACAAGTTTAGTATAAACACACTTATCAGATTCATTAATTCTAAAACCACTAGAAATCATCACATGATCAAACTTCTCATGCCACTGTTTAGGTGCTTATTTCAATCCATACAAAGATTTCTTCAGTTTACAAACCTTCTTCTCACAACCTTTAACTACAAAGCCTTCGGGTTGTTCCATATAAATTTCTTCATCTAATTCACCATTCAAAAATGTTGTCTTTACATCCATTTGATGTATCTGTAGGTTATGGACAGAAGCTATAGAAATTAACATCCTAATGGAGCTAATTCTACTTAGTGGTGAATATGTATCAAAGAAGTCTATACCTTCTATCTGTTTATAGCCTTTCGCTACCAATCTAGCCTTGTATTTTTCAATAGTTCCATTTATATTACGTTTTCTCTTGAAAATCCATTTACAACCTATGGCCTTAGACCCTGGAGGTAAATCTACAAGTTCAAAAGTACCGTTTTCTCGAATGGAATCCATTTCACTAATTGAAGCTTCTTTCCACCACGGATCTTCAGGACAAGTCATGGCTTCTTTATAAGTCTGAAGATCAGACTCGGCTAGGTATGTAATGCAACCAGGATAGGTTTTCTTAGTTTTAACCCTTTTACCTCTTCTAGGTTCTATTTATGGTTCATCTTCCTCTAAAGGTAATGACTGACTGGATGATGGAAATTCTAGGGGATCATCTAAACATCTCTTTCGAGAATCACGTTTCATAGGAAAAACATTCTCAAAGAACTCAGCATCCCTAGACTCCATGATAATATTCAACCCTATGTCAGAGATTTCAGAACTCACAACCATAAACCTATGAGCACTAGAATGCTCAGGATACCCTATAAAAACACAATCAAGGGTTTTGGGTCCTATCGTATTTGTCTTAGGAGGATGGATGGCCACCTTTTCCAAGCACCCCACACTTTGAAGTAATCATAATATGGTTGTTTACCTTTCCATAACTCATATGGAGTTTTATCTTGCCCAAGGATTGTGCCTGCTGGAATACCCTTCTTCTTCAAGTGCTGAGGGACATGATATGATGCTTTCTTAGCAATATCCTTCTTTACACCATCTTTTCCTTTTTTGGCTTTATGGGTACCACTTGGTTGTCCTTCTTCTTCTACTCTTGGCACTGGATCATCTGGTTCAACACTTGGTTCTGCACTTTGTTGAGCGGCTTGTTCAACACTTGGTTGTACCCCTTGTTCACTGCCTTGTTGTTCTACACTTTGTTCAGCACTTGGTTGCACTCCTTGTTGACTGCTTTGTTCTTGTAAGCTTTGTTGAGCACTTGAATTATTTTTGGCACTCCTTTCCCTCCTAGAACTAGATTTCACTTTCTTCCTCCTTTCTCGACTTTGTCTAAACAACAAAGAAAGGAACAATATTTACAAACTATACAATCGGAAGACAAAGTATGGAAATATAACCCGAATGTACACATTCAGACGTAAGAAGACACATACTGTTCCCGAATACAAAACAATCGAAAGCTATCTAAACATATTTACAACCGAATATTCATCAATTGGAGTTCAGAAGCTCTAAATTTTTCATCCTACTCAATCGGAAGACAAAGTACACAACTGTAACCCGAATAAACAAATTCGGAAGTAAGAAGACACATATTTTTCCCAAATGAAAAACAATCGGAATATATTTAAACATGTTTACAGCCGAATATTCATCAACTGGAGTTCAGAAACTCTAAAATTTTATCCTACACAATCGGAGGTATAAAACATTATATCGTCTTCCGAATAAATACTGGCCCCAAAATGGGATTTTTCCTATATCAGAAATTTTGAGATTTTTTCAATATATATATATATATATTCGGTAGTGAGTGTACTTCCGAATACTGTGTGTCTACTTAAATATATTCGGGATCCAAAAAATTCATTAAACTACCGATTATTACCAATTGGTATCCAGGAAGATATGGCCAACAATATTCGGCAGATAACCAACAAATATTTCTCTCGAATACTGTCGATGTTCTTGAGAAATGAAGAACACGACTACATTCGGAAGTCAATAAGCATGAATATCGCCCGAATCTGGATAAATAACCGAAAACCCTAGAAATTTTTTTTCTCGATTCGTCGAATTAAAGCGAAATAAACCCCAAAAATGATAGATTATTACCTAATTAGGGCCATTTGAAGTTGACGAAGTGTTTGACTATCGGAATCGCCACCACCGACTACATCGACGGGTACTTCTTCTTCGCGTTCTTCGCGTTCTTCTTCATTTGCAGCAACAATTTCTTTACTTCTTGCTAAAATCCCAATCTTTGGATCGATACCCCGAGCAACGTTTTTGGTTCTAGGTCTGTGGGTTTCATTTCCCTTATCCATTGTTTTATAAACGAATCGACGATGTTTTGATTTTACGACTCGCGGCGATGTTTCGGTTGAACACAAGAACGAGGGAAAGTTTTTTTTCTTCCACAATCGGAAGATAATATGAAACCGGAAGAAAAAGAGTTGAAATGAGTAGAATTTTTTTTGATTTGGTTTTTATACAATTTTACCAAAAGGGCATTTATGTAACTTCAATATCATATAGGATACCCCTTAACTAGAGTCTTTGGCTGGGTATAAATTGATGGCCTCTATATCCTTTCGTGTGGCCCCTGAAAACGCGAGGATTCTTTACCCTCATTTGCTTATTCTTCTTCTGCCTGTTCTTTCATCTTCTTGAGGTGCTCTATCAGGAACACCTCTTCTTATTATCAAAAAACAAGTAAGTAACCTAAACCCTTTGTTTACTTTTGTTAAAATCGTCTAATGCATGATGTTTTTGTTGATTGACATGATTGATGCTTTGAAATTATGGTTTTGTTTTTTTTCCCAAATCGATTGGGGCTTGATGTTTGATTATAATTGAAATTAAAAATGATTGACTGCAGGATTTCAATTGGTTATTGTTTGATGGGTTTCAGTAACCCTATTGGGGGGCTAGAATTAGAAGATAATACTTTCATAATTGAAGTTACAGAATGGAACCATAATTATGAGGGTTTGAATTTTGGGGATTGCTTGATTTGAAATGATCATTGTTTGAATTAAATGTTCATCTGTAAATTTGTTGTTTTTAAACCTTTTGATCAATGGTAAGGCCTCGTCTCCAGATTTTTTTTTTTTGGAGTTTATGAATTGATTGAACAATTGTTTCAGCTTACTTTATGATGATGCCTGTATTGCTGAGTGAAGATTTAAATGAGAAGGTGACACCCTTTTTACATACAGGCAGTCGAGCACCATTTGGATATACTGTGTTTTAAGCTTTCTGGGTTTGATTTTTTCATTTTTGGTTTGGTAGGCTTAGATGTACTAGTTGAAGATAATTTATGTCTAGATTTCAATCTAAATGTTGCTTGTATGAATTACTTGCAGTTATCAAATCATGCTGGGATAATGAAAATGTAGAATACAGTAAATATTGGGGGGCTAGAATAAAACATTTTTAATGGTGTGGTGGGAAGTTTAATAAGATTATATTTTGGGGGGTTGGGATATTCTTGGTCTCTCTTTGGTTTTGAGTCTCCAAAGAATTTTTCACTTTATGTTCAGTTGGGGTTTCTGGAGTCCCAAGCTTTTTCACAATCATATATGGAGAAGAAGTAAAAGTAAAAGTAGATATTCCTCCCCTAACTCCCAAAACAACAACTGGAGATGACAGCGGATCCAAGATGCTTCCCCACACTCTGTTGACCCCTCTTAACAATCTGGAGTCGAGTTCCGATGTGGATTATCAGTCCAAGAATGAGACTGCCAAGGGAGATGGTGGTGTTAAAGGTACGTTAATTTCTCCCTTTTATGATTGTACTTTTGAATTATGTTTGTCCCGACTAAATAGTCACACTAATGTTGAATGTTTTATTTTTTTCAGCGAGTACTTGCGGTCCAAAGGCTAGGAGATGTCTTGAACCAGTAATGACTCCATCAGCCAAGAAAGTCTGGTGTCTTCATGATGCGCCGTCAACTCTAGCGCCGATTCTCGATATTCCTAAACCCCCGGAGGAAATGAAGTACGATGATCTATGTGTGGGAAACACTTTCAAAAGCAAGGGGAGCTGAAACTTATACTTGCAATAGCCAAAGTAGAAAGAAATTTTGAGTACACAGCTTTTAAATCCGACAGTCAGAGGTTTATTGCCAAATGCAAAGACAAGACATGCAAGTGGCGTCTGCGAGCAGTTCCCTTAGATTCTTGTGGGTGGTGGAGACTCACAGTCGCAAACGATGTGCGCACTTGTGGTAGTAACAAAAGGACTGACCCTGAATTAAGAACCAAAGCGGTGTCTGCTGGAATTGCAGAGCTTTTCAAGCACAAATTCAAAGAATTGGATGCGGCCTTTACGCCCAAACAACTGGTTAAGGACATAAAAAGGGACTATCATGTGGTCATCTGGTTAAGCACAAATTCATAAAATGTCAGCTGCTGCACCATGAAAGCTAGGGTTTTATATTTACCGATTGACTAATATCCAACTATATGGAAAGCAGGAGCTATAGAGTTCAATAGGTGAGCTTAATTTTGGCTCTCTCGAATTCGAGATAAAATTTTGGTTAATTTGGATTTCAAACTCAAAGTTAGGGTTTTACATATGTATTGGGTTTTTATCTAATTGGATGTTTATGAATTCAGTTTACAGTGATATAGTGTTTCGGTTATCTTTAATTTTGTGGTTTAATAACTTTATTGGTAGGTTTCAGCTGATCATCCTCACTGTCCCAGACAACATCATTTGTAGAGGATTTATTTCGATAGCAAAAGGTTGCATTTGGTATGTATTTCGTAAACTACGTCTTTCCTCTTCCTCGATTTGATTTAATTTTGGGTAAACTTATGCAAATGTATGGATATTATCTTCCAAGCAAAATCTGGGATGTGAAAAACGGTTTGTCTTTGTTCTCTCAACATTGCAGCAAATTGAGCCTGATGCTCTAATTTTGTCTCATGCGCGAGAGTGAACAACTCTTATCTCATTACTTAATAGACAATCTCTTTTCTATGTCAACTATCTTCAAAATAATTAGTTGGTCTTTACTCACTGTTTATGATCATGCACAAGGATAAACAATTTTGCTTGGCTGGAGTTGTATTAGATCAGTTTTACAAGACTTGTGTGGAATCTATATATGGGTAGAGAGTGGTCATGCTCAAACTCTTACCTACGATACTAATGTGCAATGAGTACTTCTTAGCCTACTCTACGTATTCTTAAACCGATTCTATTACATAACTTATTTTTCATAACCTTAGGTTTGCCTTGTTGAAATCTGTTGAGAGTAAAAATACTTGCTGGAACTTGTAAGGTGCGTCTATTAATTGGATGGTTTGAATAGTTATCTTCTTTTGAGGCTTTTGTTTAGTGTTCTGGCTTTGAAGTCCTCCGACTAATTTCAGTAGGAGTATCGTGTTCTGCAGTCATGTATATACATACAGTGGAAGTAGATTAAGCTCTTGCCATTAGCATTTATATTCAGTTTTTCCTTACTTTAGGTTCATGAGTTAAACAACACACATTGAAGCTGCACTAGTAGAAGAAATTGAAAAATATGTTTAGCATCAAGTGCCTTCAGAAGTAATACAAAGCACCTTTGTTAAGTATGTGCAGGAGAAATTTGCCTCTAATTTCTTCCATACGTCTTATGGGATTTTACCTTTTGTACCATGTGATGAAAGATCCTGGTAATTGGTTTTTAGATGTTGTCATTTTGCGCCTCATGTGAAACTTATTTTGATTATCTTTTCAATGGTTAGTTGATATATCTGTTGTCTTTTCTCTGCGCCACTGGGAGGCCTTCACCTGTTTGCTTATTGGAATAAGTGTGAACCAGCTTCAGTCACTACCTGCAGGGGCGACATCTTTAAGTACCCCACTGCAATGAGTGCATATTGCAGGGATATTTGTTAGTCCAGTACGCTGGCTCGTTGAGATTTTGCTTCACAAGTTCAGAGATGAGCATTTTTTAGGGGGCATAGGGTGAATTGTGTCCAGTAAAGTGTGTGTTTCTCTTTTTGATTTCATTTCTCATTTTGGAAAATCTCTTGCCACGAGTCCAGCTAACCACAATCGACAACAGTTTTCATCAACTTGTTATACATGAATGAATAGTTACTTTTCTACATATTATTTTACAGTAGAACACAATCTGGTTGAAATAAATTTAAGCCCACAATCTGGTTGAACAAATTTGAAGCTTTAAAAACTTGTTTTACAGAATTTGTGAAATTTCTTAAAGAAATTGGAATAACCTGAAATACTCATGTACCTCAAATTTATCCCAAGAGGGCATCGGTTTTTATCCCATAAAAAGTAAGAAATATATTGCTTCGAGAACATGTCTTTCTATTTGTAAAATCCACCAAAAGGTCATCAGTTTTTATCCCATAAAAAAGTACAAGCTAAAACAAAAAATGTAAAGTAGGCGATCTTTCATCTTTGCACCATGACTCCTTGTTCCTAACTGAGGCACACTCATATGAACAAGTGTAGGCCCTATTTGGTACCTTCTCTTTTTTTCTTTTTTTTAATAGGAAAGACGGATAATATTGATTGAAAGAAACTACATGAGAGTTTTGATTTTAGTTAAAGGGAGAGTAAAAAGTGATCCGAGGAACGCAAAAATCGTGGTTGATTCGGTAACTAGGCTCAATCCTATATTTATTTCTAACTGGGTCTAACTTACCCTTGCTCGGCGCACAAATTTCTCACACATGTTCAAAAACAACTAAAACTCCACGTTCGTCTTCTTTTTCGATAATAGTCATGAACCTTAAAAAATTACATTAGGCTTTTAAAAATCTCGCCTTCGCCAAACAGGATAATAAGAAAAGGGAAAACGTGATGTCGTGATCTATGTTATTATACATGAAAATAGCGCACAAATGTGGATTAAGAATTAACTTTGCACTGTTTCTCCCACCTACACAATTCATGTGGTAATGGAAGCGTGGGTTTAAAAATCTGGACATCGCTCCACATAACGGAAACAAGTTTGAGCCTTTGAGGAAGCTTGTACAGATACTGATCCTAAACTCCAATGCCTCTAAATGGTAATGATTTTTTTTTTTAATAATATGTGAATTGTGAACAGATATGCTAAAATCAAAACTCTCAATCGGTCAACCTTGTGACTATTCTCACATTTCCGATTAACACTAACATGTCCACGAACTAACTTAACATCAACAATACTAAAGAGCAGTAAGTAATGAGAAGAACTCAAATGAGTCAAACGTCCTCTTGCGGAGATATTTTTCCTGTTACGAAGTAGCCTATCATGTCGTAATAAATCCCCCAAAAGTCCTCCACACTTGCATAAGAAATCGACACACCGTGATTAGTTAGGGATTCTTCTTCTTTTGATTCTTCTTTTCACGAAAGAGGAAGACGACAATAGAAATCAGATGTGTTTTTTTTTTACATGTGCGAAGGGGAGGTGGGATTAGTAAGGATATTTTAGGCTAATTTAGAAAAATATACTGAGTTATCTCTAGTCAGTGAGTTGACTACGATTTTTGCATTTCTCGGATCATATTTTGCTCTCCCTTTAATAAAAATCGAGAATTTTATCCTGGTGTATCAAAGTTTGAATCCAGTCAGGGAAAGAATTAGAATACTGAAAACAGATAATATGGGATCTTGCAAATTTAGCTAGAGAGTCTGCTATGTGGTTTGCATCCCTGTGCACATAAGTGCAAGACCAAAAGGAAAAGGAACTTAAAATGTTTAAAGTATCTTTTATTAAGCTGTGAGTAGTCCATTTCACAGCTGTGTGGTGACCATTAACAATATTGATGACGTTTAAGCAATCACCCTCCAGCTGCAACCTTGTTAAGCCTTTTTGTTTAGCCCACAGAACTTTCTCTAAGAGTGCATACGCCTCTGCTTGCTCAGGATCTATTGCTTGGGCTGCGCCTCCTCGCAATCCATTGCAGTCACCTGCAAAATTCCTTGATATTAGAGACCATCCACACAAGCTGTTACTATCCACATATGATGCATCAAAGTTTATTTTTATGCAATCACTATCTGGGGGAGACCAGTAGTGCTGAGATTGTATTATGGCCTGGTTGATATTTGACGGAACCAAAATGGTACTTCTCCAATCATTCAGTTGCATAGTAATAGAAGCAGCAATAGTGTCAGCATTAGGATTAACATTATCAAAGGATTTAGCACATCTTGGTTTCCAAATTGACCACATACAAATAGCAGCAGACTCATATTGACTGAAATCTAAAGCAGCTGAGATGTTACCTGCCTGAAAGAAATGAGTTACCCATTGATGTAGATCAGTATTACTGAGAGAGTTATATAGTCTATCATTAAACTTAATCTAAATATTTCTAGCAACAGAGCAAGTAAGGAAGAGATGCTGAGGGCATTCAGGGCCTTGATCACAAAGAGGACAATCAGTGCATTGATACTTAGTGATTCTAGCGAACTTGGATCTAGTTGGCAAGCATCTATGTAAAAACTTCCACATAAAGTGTTTAATTCTAGGTGGTAGTTTATGCTTCCAAAAGGATTTCCAATTGATACTCATATCATTTTTGCTAGGACTGGACAAGAGTTTGTCATTCAAAATAACTCTATAAGCATATTTAAATGTGAAGTAACCATTGCTGCTTGGTTCCCAACTCAATTTATCTTCTCCATCAAATGGTATTCTAATCTTTAGGATTTCTTTAAATGTATTGTTATCAAACAACGCAGAGATAGTATCCATATTCCATCATTTCAAATTATGATATATCAACTGACTCACATAAACCATAATAGAGGAGTAAAACTGAGTGGGAGGAGGTCTATGCATATTGGGAATCCAATTGTCTTTCCAAATATGCACATATCTACCATTACCAATTTTCCAAACATAAAATTTCTTAACTATTTCCAAACCTTTGCAGATTCCATTCCAGATCCAAGAGCCCTGTTTAGAAACACTATCACATAATGGGTTAGAACCAAAAAAATATTTTCCTCTAAGAATAGCAGTCCAGTTGTCATCAGGATTTTCAACTAGTCTCCAGGCTAGTTTAGTTAAGATAGCAAGATTTAACACATCAGTTTTCCTAATGTTTAAGCCTCCTAATTCTTTGGGAAGAACAATGTCTTGCCATCCCTTAGTACAACAACCTTTTTCCTCATCCTTTTTCCCCCAACCAAAATCTCATTCATAAACTATCTAGTTTGTCTGTAAGTTATTTTGGCATGGGAAACACAGGTAGGTGATGTTTTGCTAGGCTGCCTAAAACTGATTGATTCATAACAGTTCTACCAGGAGGGGAAAGGTAAGTAGGTTTCCAATGAACAAGTCTACCTTTTGAACTTTCTAGTAAGTGACTGAAGGAGTCAAATTTTCTCTTTTGTAAGATAAGAGGAACTCCCAAGTATTTTTCGTTTAAGGACATTCTTCTTATTCTAAGGATGTTGGATATCTCATTCTTTACATTATTAGGTACTTTCTTATTAAAAGCTAGGGCAGATTTCTCAGCATTCACAGCCTGACCAGAAAATTTACTAAATTATTCAATAAGGGTAGCTAGGTTTCTTGCATCTCTAGTTCTAGCCTTAATGAAGATTAAGCAATCATCAGCAAAGAATAAATGTGATATAGAGGGGCAATATTTGTTAGATTTATATCCATGAATGAGGTTATCCTTTTCAGCCTAAATCAAACCTCTAGATAAAGCTTCCATGCAAAGAATGAAGAGATATGGAGACAACGGATCTCCTTGTCTCAACCCTCTTTGGGGAAAGTAAATTTTACCTGGAGCACCATTAAGAAGAATGCTAGTGGACACAGTAGAGATGCATTGGTTAATCATATCACACCAAACTTCAGAAAAACCAAGCTTTTTGAGACTGTTAAGAAGGAAACACCATTTTATCATGTCAAAAGCCTTTGACATATCCAATTTGATTGCTACACAACCATCTTTAGCCTTAGTTTGTTTCATAGAGTGAATCAATTCATGTGCAACAATAATATTATCATGAATGAGCCTACCAGAGATGAAAGTTGTTTGAGAAGGTGAAATGATTTTGTGAAGAACTTTCTTAAGTCTAGAGGCTAGCAATTTAGATATTATTTTATAGGATACATTACAGAGGCTAATAGGTCTAAAATCAGCAGCATTTTTAGGACAATTATTCTTAGGTATTAGAATGGTGAAATTATGGTTCAATTGTTTCAAAATATAGTGGGAATGAAAGAAAGACTGAACCATCTTAATAACTTCAGGGCCAACAGTATCCCACATTAGTTGATAAAAACCAGGTGGGAAACCATCTGGTCCTGGAGTTGTCCATGGTTTCATTTCAAAAACAATCTTTTTAATTTCATTATTTGAAGGCATTGCAGTAAGCAAGGTGTTATCCTGATCAGTAATGCAACTATCAATATTGCTCAGATAGGCATCAGAGTTATGAGGATTGGAGGTTCTACTCATGTTACTAAAATGTCTTAGAATCTCATTTTCAATATCCTGCCTATCATCTAACCAAATACCTATATTGTTCTGTAAAGAATCTATCTGAGTTTTTTTGCCTTCTAAAGTTAGATTTTTGATGAAAGTAGGCAGTGTTCCTATCATCTAAAAGCATAGAATCATCCATACCTCTTTGCCTCCAGAAATCTTTTTCTGCATCGTACCAATACTTAAGGTTTTTTGTTAGATCCACAATCCTGCTGTCATTAAGGTCTCTAACATTTCTAGTAAGATTGGATAACTGAAGTTCAAGATTAGAAATTTGAGAATTAATATTGCCAAAGTGTTGATAATTCCAATTCCTAAGAAAGTTCTTAGTATTATGCAGACAATTAACAAGGACAAACCCAGCAGAACCAGAAGCATTACTTTTCCATCCGTTTTTGATTAATTCAGAACAGGTTGAGTCTCTGAACCAAGATTTATTCACTCTAAAAGGCTTTTTAGTGTTGCATTCCACTTTACTAGTGATAAGCATTATGAGGCAGTGATCACTAGCAACTACAGTTAAGTGATATAGAGCAGCCTTAGGATATATATTAGACCAGTCATATGAAATGAGAGCTCTATTTAGTCTTTCTAGTATAAGATCATCACCAATTCTCCTATTTGTTCAGGTAAAAGGGTTACCTATATAGGGCATACTAGTAAGATTATTATTATTATCTATAAGAAGGTTATTAGCATCTATGTCACTTTGACTATGAGTGTTACCACCTTCTTTTTCACTAGTATGTAAGATGAAATTAAGGTCTCCTATAACTATCCAAGGATTGTTATAAGTCATCCTTATATTATTAAGATGATCACATTGATTTTTCTTATCACTATCATTTAGAGCACCATATAAATAGGTCAAAAGAGTATAATTCTTCTGATTATCAAGCTTAACAATGCAGTTTATCATGTTCAATTGAGAATCAATGATCTGTAGATCAATTCCATCTTTACAAAGCATGCATAATCCACCAGAGAGACCAATAGGATTAAGAAGAGTGATATTTGGGTATTTGAATCTTTTCAAAAGGTTGTTCATCCTTTTGGATTGATTCTTGGTTTCAGATAGGAAGATTATATCAGGTTTTTGTGATTTTATAAGCATGTTAAGATGATTTCTGGTATCCTTGTTCCCAAATCCACAGACATTCCATGATATGATTTTCATGTTTAAAGCATCCAAAAAATCAGTGCAGAATATATGAGTAGGATAATGTAATTTAAGGATGGTAGCAAAAAAGCAAGCTTTATGAAGGAATTTCAAATTTGTATAGTGGTTTTTGTATATTACCTTAAGCTCCCCTACTGTGTTGTTAGTTTTTTCCCCTTAGATGTGACCCTATCTTTAGCTTGTGTTTCCATTGTTTTCCCATCATGAGAGTGACTAGATGAGCAGTTGGTTTCACTTTCCTGTGATGCAATTATCCCGAGTCTCTTTCCCAATCTTGCTGACTCATTATCATCCTCCATTTGAGATGCAATATCCATTCTAGGTGATAAGAGAATACCGTCTTTAGGATGGATGAAAGTAGTTCTAACAGTCTCCTTTTTCTTTTGGCAACTTGGAGCAGCATCATCATCTTTTCCTTCCACCAGAGTCTTCTTGATTGTAATGTTAGACTTTCCAAACCAGTATGGCTTATTATGTGCTTTTTGCAAGAAATCAGTTGCTGCCTTACAAGACTTTTTGGTATGCTTGATGATGTAACAACTAGGACAGATGTTATGGGGCTTTTTTTCATAGTAGAATTTGATCCATCTTGTATACCTTGCAATAGTTTTTTCAATTGCTCCTCTTCTCAGTGGATTATTTATGTCTATGATGACACAAACTTTTACTCCATCTTTGTCAACTGGGATGGCATCCTTTGGTTCAATTGCAATGACCTCTCCCATTAGTTTACCAATCTTGGTCACAGATATGGTGTTTAGATGTTCAGGCAGTAGCTTCTTAAGTTGAATCCAAAAACACTGATGATTCCAATCAACATCTTTGTAGATTACCTCAGAGTTGTAGTGATGAAGGATGACCAAGTTCCTATTGATGCTCCATGGTCTAGTAATGAAGATGTTATTTTTCTTTCTTCATCTTTGAACTTAAAAACCATTATGTTCTTATCAATCTCCACAACCTTCACTTCTCCTTCTGGAATATGGTCCCATACAAACTTAATGTGATGCTGCACTGCTTTAAACCCCATAGATCCTTCTTCCATAATAAGCATTCCAATAAGAAAATTATCCCAATCCTCAATTGTTTCATTATTTCCTTCATCAGTCGGTTCTTCAGGAATATCATCTTCCTTGTCAAGTTCCAGCGCTGCTTGCTTGAATTTTTCAGCTTCATCAATAACTTGTGTCTCATTTTCTTCTGCCATTGTATTCTTGATGAAACAATTATCTTTTGGTTCCTCTGCTATAATTTGGTTTTGTTTTATATAAAAATATAACCCATTCGATTTAGGGTTTACTAGTATATGCAAAGATTTTCTGGTGTAGGATTTTTGGAAAGAAGATATTTGGTGGTTATTGACTAGCCACCTATTTTCAGTAGCAATATACAAGAGTATCAATCCATAGAGAAATTTCAGGAAGTAGTTACTAAAGTTGAAGTTGGATTTTTGAATTTCAATTTTCTTTTTCTTCCTCCTTTTATGCCTTTGACTTTCCATTAAAAGATTTGTGAATCGGTGCAGACTGAGTTGAACACTCTCATGATGAAGAAACAATGGCGACCACTTGGCTTCAACAAGCAACTTAGCTAAAAGAGCAAACGATGTAATCACAACAATAACAAAGGAAAACGCCATTAAGGGGGTAACAATATGTAAACACATTAGAGGAGAAAAGAGGAAAGTTAGAAAGACATTTGGAGAGATGAAAAAATTATCCTTTGAAATCTGATTGTAAAATCTTAAATATAAGAGGAATACGGATCATGAACTTAAAGACACATTAATAAATAAACCAATTTGCTTAAAAAATCATGGACATCTAGATTAAATTAAGAAACAAGGATGAGAAATACAAACTAGGTCTACTGAGTTGACATCGCCGATCCGCCTTTCTGGTGCAGGATTTCACATCTGAATCCCTCATCGTGTATTTGGTACCTTCTCCAGAACATCCATTTCCTTCTCATTCATGTTCTCAAGAGGCTTGAAGACCCAGTTAACCTGCAACACAAAGTATTCAAATATCTCAGTGTCTTGGGATAAAGTATGTGCAGGACGATATTATGATAGAATGAACTCAAGAGTTGACTTGTTCTTTCATAGAAAAATAGTTATGTAAATCTCACATTCAATTACAACAAGCCTAAATACGAGTAAATATCTTATTTGAAGTAGACCTAGGGGAATCTCTCGTGGAATATTAGATGAGATCGAACGAGTCTTAAATTCGAATGAATCTCTTTCCTGGAACAAAGTTAGGTGAATCTCTTATGAAATATATGTCCGATGAGATAAAATGAATCATAGATCTGGATAAACTTCTTTAGATTTAACCTATAGGTGAATCTCTCATGTAATATCCAATAATCTCATGTGTTATTGCTCGGTTGAATACACCAAGCATTGGTATGTCAATTTTTCTCTGAAGAACCTGAAGAAGTGTCGGCATCAACGAACACACACTATCATTTAGTTCGAGGTAGTGTACATTCTTGACTTGTTTCATTCCTATCTCTAATATTGGTGACTATATAATTTACATTCTTGAAAACTTAACATACGAAGTTTATTTACTTATCTCTAATATTGGTGACTATATCATTTTATTGTGGTCAGAGTGTCAAGGAAAGATATACTAGTTGTTTCATACAATTTTGGTATATGGAGTTCTGAAGTATAATTTATCTTTGGACTTCGTAAAATCGACATAACACTAATTGGTATTTCGTTATTATTTAGTTTGTTGAACCTCCGGTTGAATCCCTACCTAGAAATTACGTTTAATTACATGGTACCGTTGGTGTGAAACTAAATCGTATTATTATTTTTCCATTGTTGACTTGATTGCTATCAGTAAAGTTGAACCTTGATAGATCAAACTTGGTTATTCTATAGACATTCTTTTCCGATACAAGGCTAATCAAGTTTGTTTAAGGATTGACTATTTCAAATATATTTATGGACTCAAGATATGAAGATAAGAATAGTGATCATCCATTTGGAGGAAAACAAATTTTCTAATTCATCGGTATAGGTTTAAAGTCCTGGTATAAATATTTCGATTATCTGAAGATGCCGCGAGGCATAATCCGGTTCACATTGCTAGAGATAGACGCCTGGTATACAATCTGATTAATCAGAGATGTAGACATAAGAAATTTTTGTGGTTCATTGGTAAATTTAGATTTCTGATATATCAAACAGGTTCTGGCTCCTTTGGGTACTTATTCCTTAGAACTACCTTATGTAAATCATATATCGACTTAGGTCGATCTCATATTGTCGCATATGCATAGTATCAATAGAACTAATAATGAAATATTATACCTTCTTGGATCAATCTCAATGTATATTTTAATAAAATAAAAACAATTCAAGGAATTTTATTAAAATAATCAATCTTTTAGCATATATTCTAATGAAATAGAAAAAAATAATTGAGGAATAATATCAACACAAGTCAATCTCATAGCATCTTGTAATGATTTTATTACTAATGATAGAGATGATTGATAGATAACTTGGATTACACCTCTACTCCGCAAAGCCCGCAACCTTTCTTCTTTCTTAATTCACTGATTCCTTTCTCTTACAGACTCTAAGCTTAAATAGCTACACAAACTCTAAAGCCTAACCTAGGATCTACGGCTAGGAAGAGCACAGGTGGTTGCATCTAGCCCACCTATTACATTTGATAGCAGCACTCGTTAGTAAGTTAAACACCAATACTATACCCTTTACTAAAGTCAGACATTCAATTGATATGGGCACTCCTCTCTCATAACAACTACATGACAATACCATCCCCTTCATAACATCATTGTCCTCAAGGATGAGGGTAAAGGAAAAAGGATTGTTAAGTTGGCAAGGTGGAAGTTGATGTTGCCTTCTTGTCATGTACGATATGGGCCACTCCTCTCTCATAACAGGTACTGGATGCCATGTTGTTGTCCTGTGCCATGCCAATATTTCATTTGTCGAAGAACCACTAACTCTTAGGTATCTGTAATCAGCTCTGCCCATGCAAACATGAACTTCCAAGCTAATGATGATAGATGTTGCACAACGAAACTTCACGTAACCCGCCAAACCTCCTACACTCCATAAGCCCATACGAAACAAACTAAATTCCCATTTCCAGTAATCAATCCACAACAATGTCTTAACAAGTTGAAAATCACCGTGAGCAAACATTTATCCCCAAGGTTAAAATATCCCCGTTTAAGGTTTTTATAAACTTCAAATCCCAGATCAAGAATCGGTTGACCCATTGCCGGCAGAATGTAATGACCATACACGGTGGTGGTGACCCCCTTAAAGTCAACCAGTAAACACCTCCTTGTGGTCATTCCCCAAAGGTAAGGATGTATATTATATTTTAAACTCCCAGTTTGAGAGGCATACACACCAGCACCCCTTTTTAACATCAGCTTGTCCTCGGCTAAAATTGAATGGTGTGACTGCACCTCCGCCTCACGTCTGGGGAGTACCAATGTAAGATACTTGTACGCTTCAATGTCAGGGTCAGTAATAACCAGACCCTTCTCATGCGAACTTCAATGCGCGTACATAGGTCCATCTATTCCTAGAAAATTAACCAGGAAAATGAACTCTCGTACGCTTGTCTCCCAACAGCAAACATGGCCACAATATCCATATCGAACAATTTGGGAGTTACTACTATAAGTAACAATTTCAACCTTCTCAGTATTATGTTGCTTGAGCTCCTTAACTTACCTCCATTAAAAATCAAGCACTGATCCTAAATCTGAGTTCCATCCGTTAAAGAAAACATGTATATGATGTGCAAAACCTTCAAGTAAGTGTGTATTGATAGCAACAAACCTTAAAACTTCAGTAGTGTCCAAGACTCCGTTGCGCTTAGAAATAGGAGACGTGTCTTTGAACTTCCCCGGAACTTTGTTATAGATCTGACTAAGAATTCCCATAAGCACACCATCAAGTTGAGAAACACCATTTGTTGTAAATTTCCACATCAATAAAAATGTCCAAAACAATAAAGGTGTGAAGTTAACTACGGCAGATTCAACCTGAATTCTTTTCCTCCTCCCCAAGTATGTAGATTCACTAAAAACCCCCAATAATTGACAATAATATGTTGTAAAATATAGAGAGATGGGAAAATTAATCAAACAAGCATATATAATTACCTTAACACTCTCTTGTCGAACTTGAGTCTGATTAGCATTATAAAATTCATGTGAGGGACTTGGATAAACCGATCTCCTATTATAAACAATTGTCCTCACATTTATCAGACTCGGCTAGAGAAGCATGACTGGATGCAGAAATTTTAGTAAAGCATGTTGTGGAACATTTCCATGTGCATGTCTTCCCACAATAACCAGCAAAAAGTCATCATAAAGGACCTTTGTAACAAGCTCATAAACCGACTTATCATTGTAAACATCCATTAAAACTGACCCACCACTCCTCTTTCCTGGATCGAATACAGAATATGTAGAACCAAAGTGAAGCTGAACAAAAACACCACCATTTAAATCCCCCATAACACTAGCAGGCCATTCATTGAGTAGTTCCGGTAAAAAATAACTTTTGCTCAACTGACCAACACAACTTTGAACACGTATAAGAATCGCCTTAAGAGGATAGTCGTGAAACTCAACAAAATCACTTGTTGCACTTAAAGTGTTTATCAGTTGGGAACGTTTCTCTCTAGCTGATGTATAATAGGTGTTAACAAATCGATCCAACCAATTACCAAAATCAGTAAAAAAATGAAGACATGTAATATAGGGGAACCCACTGTTGCAAATCAAGGAACCCATAAAGAACACACCGAAAACTCTACAATTTAAGTTGAAAAGTATTCCATGAGCCCAGATATAATACTGCAATCGCTTCAAGCAAACCATACTTCAGCAACAAGATTAGAAACTGTGTTTCACCATCCGAAATCCACTTTCCAGTGTGATGCAGCTCATGAGGTAATTCTTGAACATTCCCACAATCACTTTCATTAGGCATTGAAAGTATCAAGATAGTACAGAGAACCTTAGCTTGCTGTAGCTTTTGAGCCAATAACTTGCAAGTGTCACCTTCTGATGTGTAGCAGCACTACCCTCCATTGGACCTCCGTTGATTTCATAGCACGCACAAGAACTGGATGATACCAATTGTAATGATTTTAGTACTAATGATAGAGATGATTGATAGATAACTTGGATTACACCGCTACTCCGCAGAGCCCGCGGCCTTTCTTCTTTTCTTAATTCATTGATTCCTTTTTCTTACAGACTCTAAGCTTAAATAGCTACACAAACTCTAAAGCCTAACCTAGGATCTACGGCTAGTAAGAGCACAGGTGGTTGCATCTGGCCCACCTATTACATTTGATAACAACACCCGTTAGTAAGTTAAACACCAATATTATACCCTTTACTAAAGTCAGACATTCAATTGCTATGGGCACTCCTCTCTCATAACATGTACATGACACATCTTCCAATGAAATAAAGAGAATTAGAGAAATTATCGTCAACATAGTTTAATCTCAAAGCATATTCCAATAAAATAGTAAGAATTTGAGGAATGAAAAGAATCCGAACAACGTAGACTTATATCTCGAATAATGTCTTCAAACTGGACGACGCCTCAAGATTTTTCTACTTTATTGTTTTCCTCGTTAACATAAATTTTGATTTCTTATTTTCAAAGTTATATATTTTTTCTTTTCGTGTTCGATAACTCATTATCTTTACTACTTCTACATCCATTCCAAGATTGTGCATATTTTATTAATTATAAGTAAATTCTTTAAAAAAATATCTGCAATTTATTTTTATTAATTCAGTTTATGTTACTTTTTTTTTGGCAAAACATTTTAGCAAATTATGCTATTTTTTTTCTAATTTCAATAAAATTAATTTGTTTATTTTTAAGTTTCATTCTTAGGCATGACTTTTACAGTCGGATGATGGATCAATACAATCGGATGATGCCTTGTTCTAAATTCGATATATGTAAATCGCAAATGGATGATAATAGTCACTTCGTTTTATTTTGAGATGTGAAGAAAATCCAACATAAATAATTATTTTGGCGTCATTTTCTCATATAATATAAAACGCACTTGTGATCCGCTGGAATAAACTATACAAATAAAATGATCTAATAAAAAATAACATGACTAGCAATGAGATTCGAAACCAATGACCAAAGTAGTGAACCAAGCCTCGAACTATCCAACTTTGATGTATTCAAATTTTTTTTAGCATACCTATTCAAAAATTTGTCTAACGATACAAATCTTGGTGTTCCATCTGCTAGACGTCTCTGCAAATCAGCTATCATTTTCCGAATGCACCAAACAAAGACGAATAACAAAATTTCATATACCAAGGAATTTAGAGAGGATCAATCATTACAAAACTGGCATTTTTATGTAGATCCTGCCAAGATTTTATTACATTCTGTCAGGTCTCTGGAAAAAATTCCAACTTTTTCCAATCTCTTCAATGTATGACTAATACTCAAAAAAATCCTTGCAACCTGAAAAATAAAAAATGAGTGCTAAGACCTCTAAGATGAAAGATACTAAACTACGGAATTGTAGTAAATAAATGGGATTTTTTTTATTTTTTTGATGTTCTACAAAACAATGTAAGCAATGGTTAAACATCAATAGCTGTCACAAGGGATTTTAACTTTTATCATGTCCCTAACTTTCCCTAACATATTTTTTTTAAATTTCTGAAAGGCATCCGTGCATCACACTAAAAAGGAAACACTGACCTCTGCAATCCACTTCCATATGGGCATCCAACGATGAATATGACTCGAGGAATCTGTTCTTGGTTATATACCCACATAGGCAACAACAAAAAAAGGTGATCAGGATTCATTACATAAAATACAGATAACATTAGAAACAATAAAGAAGTGAATACGAATAACGTACTTGTTCTTGATAGTAGCTGTTTTTGTGAAGGGATGGATGATCATTCCTTTAGAGGCTTTAACACGAGAATGGATAGATGATCACCTACAACAACCTCAGTGATGCCTCTTCTATATCACCCATCAGTAACTGAAACAATCTCCTTTCTATTGTATTTCAATATCAATGGAATTAACCCACATATGCAAGATAACAAATAGTAAAACACAATTAGATTTCAATTGGGAGGGTTTCAATATCTTCATCATCAACAGTTGATACTAACACTAATAATTTTCCAACCAAAATTTTTAAGAATGAAATTTAGTCTATTCACACATTACTAATAAAAGGAAGATACATATTACGTACTCACCGATATCACCACAGATGTTGAAAATACTCCAGAATATAATAGTACAAGTTCCTTTCCCATCTTGAGGAGGATATGAAGCCATAATAGCACCTTGACCAGCCCAAAGAAGACAACACCAATACCCAAAATAAGTACTAACACAGCAAAAAGATCAAAAGCCTAATGTTTATAACGATTATAATAAAAAAATGCACCTGCATATAAACCATAAGTATATATATGTAGCAGCAACAATGTAAAGAAGCATCAAACGCTAGTTTTTATTACCTCTTAGATTATTACCTCTTACAAGCGGCCAACAGACGACCGGTCTAGTTTCCGCTTACAAGCGGCTTATACCAAATACACCTAAAAAGAATAATGCAGAAACATGAAAAAAAGAGGATTTTCATAGAGGCATCTAATTTGCATGTTTCTTATTGAAGAGTTTAAGTATGTATAGGCTGGTCAACAGATGAAAGAAAAGGCACAAGGAGCTGTTGATGCCATCAAGGATGCTACTTGCATGAAGAAATGAACATTCCAATGAGCATTATCAACCAAAGAAAGTCAGTTACTATCAAGTTTGTATCTGAAGTCAACTATCGATCAAACTCATACCAAAAACTAATCCAGATGTGTCCAGTATTTAACTAGATATGAGAATGAGCATATGCCAGAAGAAGGTTAAAAAACAATACTACCAATACAAACACTTCCAAAAATATATAATGACCTGACATAGCACATAAAATGAATGGTTAGCCTTAATAGACTAACTGTCACCTATCTACCTTTCAACACCATCCTTAGATACCACTCTTTTGTCCTCCACAGTGGCATCCGACACTCTTGTATCCACATGATCATCAGATTTCACTTTTTGAGCACACTTCTTCTTCTTCTTCTTCACTCCCGCACCCATAACTTGAACCTACAAACATAATTAGTAATAACATAGTGGTAACTCAGATTCTTTAGTTACTCACAGTAAACCCCCGACACAAAGATATAGTGATTAAGTAAAACTACGTTCCTATCTACTAAAACTGTCGACTTTGAAGAAGATGGATCAAGAATCAATTAAACTATCATTTCATATCCCACAAATTTGTTTAAAAATAATCAAACATATCTGTTCTAAATTCTTACCGTAATAGATTCTTGTTTCTCTAGATTCAGATTGATTATAGATGATATTAAACCCCAAATCATACCCTTTTTTTTTTCTTCTGCCCGTTTTGAAGTTGGGTTGATATCTTTGTATCCTGCAATTTCTAGGATCTCCCTTTATCCAAATCTTATTCCCTAATCTCTTCTTCCAGATACCTAATTTATATCCATATTTATTAGTTTTTCATAGATTGCGAATAGGGTATGTAAAAATCTAAAAATATAGGGTTTTTCTGGTTTTTTTTGTTATGAGGTATTGGTTTATCCTGTAATATCAATGAAAAATTCAATCTTGAAGGCAGCGGATCTATGTGTTGACTTAGATTTTGCTACACAGATTTTGCTAAAAGTGAGAGAAGGGTTTGAGAGGGAAGGAGATGAAAACTGAGAAACGAGAGAAGGGTTTGAGAAGAAGGAGATGAAATTGAAAATGACGGAAATAACAAGAGATATGTTAATATCAAGAAGAGATTAGCCATGATTTACAAAGGGGGATACCAACGTTACTAAGTGTTGATACTGTTTCATATAGGACAAAAAGATCCCACCGATCCTGGCCGTTGGATCGATAAAATGGTATCAACAATTAATAATGCTGGTATCCCCCTTTATAAATCATGAGATTAACGTCGGTTGAAATCTCTTCTAAGGTGGTTGCTGACTCAGTCGAAATTTTTGCTGAGGTGGTAGCTGACTCAGTCAAAAGGGTGTGGACCTTTTCTAAATAAGGGCATAAACGTCTACAAAATCCCAAAAGGGTATTATCTGTATGTTTCATTTAAGGGTGGCATTTTCGGAAGACCATTTCCATAAGGGGTTGTTTTTGTGCATTAAAGTTTAAAAAAAAAGATGTTATTTTCAAAGAAAAGACAAGTACTAAAAGAGCAACATTTGACCTTCATAGTTGGAAACAATGTCTTTAACCAGTGAGGAATGTTCAGCTTGAAGACTCACGTTTATAGCTAAATCATCTCTAGCATCATTCAGAACCCTAGCAGCCCAACTAAATTCAGCTTCGCTCTCTGTGAGAAGCTGAGAGCGAATTAAATTTCTTTCTTCGAAAAGTATGATATTTTCGCTCAAAGCTAAATCACGTGCTTTTTGAACCTCAATAATGGATTCTTGGAATTTTTTAGTGCTTTCGCACCCTTAAGAGCAATCTCATCTGTCTCATTAATAAGCTTATTCTTCTTCGTTTCCAAAAATTGAATTTTTTCTTGGCTATCATGAAGACGATGTTTAAAGTTATTAAGAGCAACATATTTTAGTCTAAATTCTTCCGAACTTAGATTTTCAAATCCTTTGTTGGGATAGTTATTTAAAGAAGAGTTAAGATGTTCTAAAAGGGTTTCATCATCAGGGAGATTGGAAGCCTCGTCCGAAAGATTATACAAGTCTGCGAATATAACAAAATAAGAAATGCGAATTATCGCATAAAAATAGAAGAACAAGGAAAGTAAAGGCTACGTACCAATGAGTTCATCATTTCTTTCTCGGGCGCTGCGAATCAACTCAGAATTGGTCGAATTCTCAGTTTTAAGCTTAGCATTTTCTTTCTCAAGCTTAATAAGTCTCCTTTGGTAGTTTGAGGAGATTACATAAGGTAAACGGGATCCCTGCGAGAACGAAAGGAAGTATTACAGTTAGGAATAAAGCAAGACTAAAGAAAAAACAAAAGGTAAAGTTGCAAATATTACCAAAGAGCCGATTGTGAATTGGAGGTTTGGATTTATCGCAGAGGCAGCTCCACGAAGAGATGGATCATCTAAAATAGGAGCATCACATATTTTAGAGACCATTCCAAAGTCACGATTCAATTCTTCATTGTCAACAGCAGTCAAAAGATCTCCACCAAAAAGATTGGATAACTCTTTCAAAGAAGAGTAAACTGATGAATCCTCAGGAGCAAGAATGTCTTCCTTACTAGACTCCAAACTTGAAGAAGAATCGTATCTTTTACGCTTCCTGGAGAGATCATCCATTGAAGATGTCGTTTTTTACGAAGACTTAAACGTAGGCCTTTTAGGAATATTCTTACCTTTACCCGAAGTCTTGTCACACAAAGGTTTCACCTACACGAATAATCAAGATAAGAAACAGAGGAAACAATATTTTTAAAGTTAAACAAAATGTTTCTTACTTTATTATTCTGCGAAGCTGATGCATTGTGTGAAGTCTTGGCCCTCTTAGCAGCCTGCAAATAAAAAAAAATGGAAAATAAGAAATTGGAAGGAAATTATGCGAGATTGAGAACATTTATGCGAAGCCCTTATACCACTTTCTTTGTCTTAGCTTCGGAAAGTACAAATTTCCAAGGTTGGTAAGAAGAAAACTTTTCGGGAAGAGGAATATCAGAGCCATCCTCAGCTTTACCAGAAATATAAGGACCCTCTTGAATGATAGGGAAATTAAGCCAGCTTGAGTCATCAGATCTGCGAGCAGAACTGTTAGATTTTTCATTCCAATCAACATCTCGCATGATCTTATTATCTTCAGCGATACCATCTTTTCTTCTTAACCTAACGACCCATTTAGTTGAATTGCTTTTCATAATTGCAGCATAATAATTTTTGAAGAAGTTATCACGAGTATATTCGGTGGAATCGATGACCTTATCACGATGCGATTCATTTCGCACCTCATAAAGATAAGAGGTCTCTAAACCAGCTGCACGACGAGAATATTCCAAAGCTATTTTGATCGCGTCACCACTTAGTTGGAATATTCCCCGTGCGAATCGATCATCAGCAAGAATTTCATAGAATAATGGAATTTCTGGGTTGAACAAGGGAATTGGAAGAATAGAAAGTTGTCTCAATGAAACAATAACTCTTTGATTATTCCATTGTTCGGAATTGATCAAATCAAGATTGAGTTTGGATGAATAACCAGATGATGAAGGAAGAGAAAGTGAGTAACCTCTCGAATGGAGTTCGTCCTTTAACTTGTTGAATTCTGTCTCCATCTTCTTACCAGAAGGAGCCATTTTTAGAATGGGAATGAAGATGAGTAAAAGAAGTAAATTATTTGGTGAAATAAGTTTTAGTTTTGACAAAATCAAGATCATTGAAAGCAGTAGCAGAGAAGATGAAACAAGAAAATAGAAAAAAGAAGACGAAAGAAGATATATAAGGAAAAGTTAGTCCCATTTTTCGAGATTCCATTTCATTAATGCGAGGAATGAACGGATAAAAACAGGCGGTTAAAAGGACGTGTCAGATAACAAGTGGTTAAAAACACACGCGTAATTAAAGAAAACTAGAATTCTGGAGGAATGTCGGCAAGATAGAATACGAAAAGATACATACATGCGATATTATAGGATGGAAATTTCTCATATCCCTCACTTCACAATGTAAGCGAAATGAGAAGAGGAAAAATGTAGGAATGAAATATCGCACGTATCAATAACTATGCGAAGTAAGGATTATCTGATGTAAGCGAAGGTTATCGCACATGGCAAAGTTGAAGTGACGTATTGGATGATGTCAGCAAAGTCACGAGTAAAGTGTGATGATCTATGCGAAGTATAAGTTGTGCGAGAATGAGTGAGCATACATGAGCGAATGTAACGCACAGTGATTCCGAAAATAATGGGTCTCTTATCTGTCATCCACTATGAGGAATCCTATATAAAGGAAATAAGTCATCACGTAAAGAGGGAGATCTTTTAGTGTGTGTTAGACAAGAAATGAGGAGAGAGAAAGTTTATTTGGAGAGCAACTAAAGTCATTGTAATCCTTTGTATCCAACTATAAATCTTGATAATTAATAAAAGAATTCATTATGATTACTTAACTGATTGTTAGATACATTGGGGTGTGGTTGTAGGTTTTTCTGCAACTACAAACTCAAAGCTGTCTTCACTGTTAATACTTTTGCCGAATTCTCTAGGGTCAGAAAATTTAGTAACTGGAAGGTCGGAGCTTTTGATATTCAAATATACCCTTGGTTTGGTGCTATCAATGCAATTCATAAACCGAATTCAGAAAATATTAAGAAGCAGTGGGTTGGAATTAAAGGGATTCCCTATAATCTTTGGGACTTTTCTACATTCAAAATTATTGGTGATAAATTTGGGGGTTTGATTGATGTTAGCCCGGAATCATCAATGGCAACATACTTGACTGAAATAAGGATCTTGGTTGCTAGCCCCGTAAGTAATGGTGTTTGGTGGGAGGAACTTTTTATTGATAATAGAGGAATGTGAGTTGAGATTAGATCTATTGGGGAGACATTAGAACCGTCCAGAGAAGATATGAAACCAGTTTCCATCACTTCTGATCGATCACATCATCCTCCTGGTTTTTTCTGGCATCGGAAACCAATGCCGGTGATCTGCGACAAAAAAGATGATCTAAGATTACGTGGCAGCATGGCAGTGGCTGAAAAGAACCAACGGGTTTCTGATCACGTGTTTGTAGCAGATAGGTGTACGCAATTGGGTGGGTCAAAAGCAACAGCTGTTTGGCAGAGAATTTGGGGACATGTGTTTGATAAGAATTTGAATTTAAATACTTCAATCCAATGTTCTGAAAACCGGCCCGGACGTCGAACCGGAAAAAATACTGAGTCAAGGATCATTGGTTTAACCAGTCATTCAACCCGGATTCGCTGGGTCGCATATATAAAATGTTATTTAGCCTGATTTACTACGTGTCCACTTCTTTCGTCGTTTGCCACTGGGAAACTTACAAATGTGCTAGTGGTGGGTGGGGAATGGGACGTGAAGAGAATAGCGACAACTATCTTTCTTACATTGTTAATTACGAATATTTGTCCACCATTCACACCATTCACATAAAGAATCACGGTGATTTCCTCCATCACACTCGCTGCTTCTCTTTCCATAAGCTTTCGATGATAGATCTCCTCTGCGCCTCTATCATTCCTACCACAAAATCCAAATCTCAAGCATAACCCCAGCTTTTGAATAAATTGAAGGTTTGTTCAAACAAAGAAAAAAGAAAAGAAATTTTTGTTCATTCTGTTGTGAGATTAACTTATCTCTTCTCATGGTCTGCTACCAGTAATTAAAACTTGTGTTTATGTGATTGAAAAGCTAATGTTAAAATCAGTTGTTATAATCTACATCTAGGAGAGGGCGGAAAAGTTATGTTAATTGTTTTTTTTAAAGATTAATCTCTTTCTTCTCTAGATCTGTAATCTAAACTCGTATGGATTGTGTTTGTAAAATTAACTGCTCCTTTGAATCATATAATGAAATGTTGGAATGTTGAAGACTAAAGAAGGATTATCGACTCATTAAATCGTATTGGGTACGCCGAATCACGGGTTAACACGGCCGGGTCACCCGGTTCTCACAAAGGAAGCCTTTTTTAATGGATTTACTGGGTTACTGTTGGAACGGCTCAGAAAGATGATTGGGTCACCGTTTCACTGGGCTGACCGGCCGGGCCGGGCCGGGTTTCAGAACATTACTTCAAACGCAGAAGTCGCTAGGGAGGATGATGCTACAGATACACTATGATGCTACAGATACACTCCATGGTGATGTGTCCAAATTCATTTCCACCCGAAATAATAAAAAATGGGCCTTCTTTGGGTGGTCAAGCCCATATAGTTTCAAAGTCAGGTGCCAACTTAAAGAAGAACGATTTTTTGGGACGATGGTTTTTTTGGGACCATGGTTTTATTTTGGGTAAAGACATTAGAAGTAAATCTAGATCACTCCTTATCTGGATATTTATATTAATACCTAAATTACCCTCCTGATTAATTTTGGGTGATGATTAGTTAGTGTTAATAATAGTTAGTGTAATGATTAGTGAGATGATTAAGTTAAAGATAATTAGTGAGATTAAAAAATCAGATGATTTTTTTTAAAGAAGTAGAATTATTGAGAGAGTAAAGTTAGAGAAGATGAAGAAGGAAAACATGAAAAACGATGGATTTTACCAACCACAACCGGAGGAAGGGTATTTGGGTACCCAGGTGTGCTCCAAACTTAGATAATGTTGGTTAAATTGCTCCAAACTTTCAAAAAAATGAAAAATTTTATGTAGATTTGGGTCAGTTCGGTTACCATATGTCAAGAACATGTAACCGAACACACCTGAAAGTGTAGTTCAGTTATGTTTTCCAAACACGCAGGTTACCGAACTCGCTCGTTAATGGAGGTTTTGATCGTACAGTTCGGTGACTTAGTTTTAAATCTAATAGAACCGAACTGTTCTTCGTGTTCTTCATTTTCAAGAAGTTCGGTTAGTAAACTAGGGTTTTTTTTGGAAAATCGGCCTAACCGAACATGACTCTGTAACTCCTACTAAAACCCTATTTTGATGATTTCTATTCGATTGAAGCAATCAAAATCAAATTAAAGTGAAGGGTTTGTTGGAAAATACCTCTGGAGTGGTCCCATGGCAGAATTAGGCTGCGGCTAGCGTCTTTTATACTCGATAAAATTATCATGTAACAGAACTTAATTGTGATTGCATTGATGTTGTTACATTTCTTAAATATGCGGTGGTGGTGGTGGTGGGAGGAGGTGGTGGTTGTAATCGGTGGTTGGTGGTGGTGATAATCGGAGGTGGTGGTGGTGGTAATCGGCGATGGTGGGCGGTGGCGGTGGGAGGAGGTGGTGGTTATATATATATAGGTGGTTATTAGGTTGGTTTTAAATTAAATTAGGTTAAGGGTAGGTTAGTCATTTCAACGTTTTAGGACACCCCTTATCACTATAGGGAAAGTGGCCTAATAAAACCATGGTCCCCTCAAAAAAACCATGGTCCCTAAAAAATCATTCTTAAAGAATGTTGTTTTTGGGCATACATGAATCTTATTAGGCATACCTAATAAAGACATAAAAAGGATGTGAAATAACAAAATTAGAAGCCCCCTTAAACAATTTTTTTTTACGATGCGGCTACGATGTGGTCGGGCCACATACTTTAAGTATGTGACCCCTCTTAGTTTTGTGACACCTATTATAAAGTAATAAATAAAGTCTTAAAACAGTTAAATACCAAAAAGTGTAACTAATTCTTTTTCTTAACTCCCTATTTTTTCTCAAAAAGTGAAATGTTGATAGGGATTTAGAGGAGGAAGGTTTTTAGTTATAATAGGTGTCACAAAACTAAGATGGGCCACATACTTGAAGTATGTGGCCCGACCACATCATATCCTTGGACTTTTTTTTTCAAATACCACATTAGTTAAAATAATTCTGATTAGTGATTAATGATTAGTGATTAGTGATTATTTTTAAGATTATTTAGTTATAAATTTGTGTAGATCAAAATTTTTGAGTAAGAAAAAAAAAATTAGATTTTTTTGAAGAAGGAGAAGGGGAAAATGAGAAAAATCTTGTATTTGATTCAATGGACGAGGAGGGTACACTTCTATCCTATGTTTAATCTCACTTTTGTAGCTTAAAATCATAAAAAGTTTGTGTTTTTCACTAAGGTTCGGCGAGTCTGGAATATGTTCGGCTTAATATATCAGCCGAACCCACTTTGTAGCCCCTAGTTCGGCTTGTTTAAAAATGTCATAATGAGCGGAACCTAATCATGTGTGATATGGAAGAAAAATTATGTGAGGTCCGGCTTATATTGAGAAAATCGTAAGCGCCGAACCTTTTGGTAGTACATGGTTCGGCTATTTACATAAGTATTATATAAGCCGAACCTAATCACTTATTTTCCTGATAATTGTTGGGGTAAGAATTTTGTATTGGTTCGGCACATAATGTGAATATCATAATAGCCGAACCTCGAAAATGTGCTAGGTTCGGCACATATTATGATTATCAAATACGCTGAACCCCTATGCATCCCTATCTGTGACTAGATTCGTCTTGAAATTTCATGCCGAACTGTTCATATACACTTACAGCCGAACCTAGGTATAATTTCAAAAAATAGAGGTTCGGCTCAAAAGTTATAAGCCGAACTTCACTCAGAAACTGAATCATCCACTAGGTTCGGCTTGAAAATTTGAGGTTCGGCTGGAAAATTGAGGTTCGGCTGAAAAATTGAGGTTCGGCTGAAAATATTGTAAAGTCGCATTAGCCAAACATAGTGTTTATCTAAATCATACACTAAGTTCGGCTCAAAATTGATACTGCAAGATCAGCCGAACTGATCTTCTGAAAACCCTAATTTCATCTTTGAAATCATATTCTACCGATCAAACAAAATAAAATCAATCAAAAACAAGATGGGTTTGTTACGCACGCATTCTAAAATACATTTAAGAGCAATTGGGATTTGGATTTCGCATTTCAACATCGCTCACTTCGATTCGTGTTTCCTTTGTTTGATTAATTTCTTTATTGAATTGGAGTCCTATATGTTTAAGTTTAAAGTTTATTTTGATTTTTAATTTCAGGTTTTTGAGGATAAGGGAATTATGACAAATTGAAATTATTTAGGGATATATAGGTAATTACACTACCTTTAGACACCCCTTATAAATCCACCCTAGATAATATAATGGATGAGTATGCCTCAAAAAAATGAGTATGCCTCAAAATAGGTTTCTTCCATAAGAAGCTTAAGAAAACAATTAAAGTCCAAAAGTGGGATGTCTAAAGAGCAAACGACGTCCAGCTCATTGTCTGTTTCAATACATAAATTTGCTGATAGTGGAAATGGAAGTGACGGTGAAGTTAGTAAGGAAGCTCATAAGTCACTGTCCAAAGGAGAGGTTAGTAAGTCAGTGAACACTTCAAGTGAAGAAAATGATGACGCGACATCACAGACTAGTAGTAATGCGAGGAGTAATATTGATGCATCCAGTGATTCTTCAAATGCCGCAAAAGGTACATCGGAAAAATTTAACACCCTTTACGGTAAACTTAAAAATTCCGGTAATCCTTCGGGTATTGTATTCACCGATCAAGAAATTTCTTTTGTTAAAGTCTCTATACTAGCTCATGCTAACTCTATTAAAAATGAGTGGTGGGAGAAATGGAAGGAAGTTGATTGGTTTTGCTTCTTTGGTTTGGTTTGTTCGGTCTTGCATTTTTCTTAATGTTTAAAATAATATCTTGGAATGTGAACGGTCTTAACGACCCCAATAAAAGATTGAAGCTAAAAAAATCTTGTGAAACGGTGGAAGTTTACTATTCTTATGATTCAAGAGATGAAGCTTAGTGCGTGCAACGACCATATTGTGCGTCAATGTTGGGGAGCAACTCCGCGTACGTGGATTGCGCTAAATTCTTATGGAAGATCGGGCGGAATTTTGTTGATATGGAATTCGGATATGAATGAAGTTGATAATTTTCTTGAAGGTATTTTTACTATAAGTATTTCTTGTCGTAATTTGGAAGATAATTTTCGTTGGGCTTTGATTGGTGTGTATGGTCCTTGCAATCTGAACGAGAAAAAAATATTTTGTATGGAGCTAGCTACCTTGCATGGTTATTGGGATGGAATGCTTTTGTGCTTTGGTGGAGATTTTAATGAGACAAGATACATGGTGGAGAGAAGAGGTTGTCGTAGAGTTTCAAACTCAATGAAATTCTTCGATGACCTATGTAATGAGTTGGACCTTGTCGATTTGCCACATTCCGGTGCGAAGTACACTTGGAGTAGACCACCTAACAAGAAGAGCAAAATTGACTGTTTTCTTTTCTCTTCAAATTGGGAAGATCATTTTCCAAATATCAACTTCAAGCGTCTTGCAAGACCTTTTTCGGATCATTTTCCTATTGAGTTATGTTCAAAGGACTAGGATTGGGGGGATTTCCCTTTCCGATTTCAATTAGCTTGGCTTGAAGGAACTAACATTATTTCTCTAATAAAAGGATGGTGGGAATCTTTTTCTTTTGTAGGCACGGCGGGTGAATGTTTTTCAAAAAATTTACATGCTTTGAAGGAGAAATTGAAGATGTGGAATCGAGATGTATTTGGGAACATTGATAGAGCTATTGACTCGGCGCTTACCAATATGAAAGAGTTAGATGAACTAGATGATGAAAGGAATCTTACCGAAGTTGAAGAAAACATGCTTGTGACGGCTAAAGTGGATTTTTAGGTGGCACGTCGTCGACAAAACGTATTGTTGAGACAAAAGTCAAGAATTATATATTTTAGGGATGACGATCGTAACACAAAACATTTTCATCGAGTGGTGAAATGTCATAAAGATTTTAACAACATCAATAACCTTCGTATCAATGGACGTTGGACCGGGAAAAAGGAGGAAATCAAGATGGGTATTGCAAATCATTTTGAGATGGCGTTTAAAGAAATTTCAAACAACCGTCCTAAAATCAAAAATATGTGTCTAAAGCGTATTGATGAGAATGCAAGTAATTGGTTGGAGAGGCCTTTTAGTGAAGAAGAAGTGAAGAATGCAATTAAAGATTTGGGAATTGATCGTGCTCCTGGTCCGGATGGATTTCCTATGAAGTTCTTCATTGTTTGTTGGGATTTCCTAAAAGAAGATTTGACGAATGTTTTCGAAGAATTTCATGACCACAATGTTCTTCATTCGTCATTGAAAAACAATTTTATCGCTCTTATTCCTAAGAAGGCGTGTGTAGAGGAAGTAAAAGACTTTCGGCCTATTAGTCTTATTGGGAGTGTGTACAAAATCATTTCAAAGGTTTTGGCGGAGCGTTTAAAGATATACCTTTCTACTCTAATCTCAACAACTCAATCTAGTTTTATTTAAGGAAGACAAATTCTTGATGGAGTATTGATAGCAAACGAATGTGTGGATTCTAGACTTCGTCAAAAATTACCGGGGTTGGTTTGCAAGCTTGATTTTGAAAAGGCGTTTGATATTGTGAATTGGAATTTTTTAAATGAAGTCTTGTTCAAAATGGGGTTTGACGGTGTTTTGAGGGCTTGGATTATAAATTGTTTAACATTCTCAAAGTTCTCGGTTCTTGTTAATGGATCGTCTTCCGGATACTTTGGTAGTGAAAAGGGACTTCGTCAAGGAGACCCTCTTTCTCCTTTTCTTTTTACTATTGTTGGCGAAGTCTTAAGTTGTATGTTGAGAAAAGCACAAGAACTTGATCAAATCTCGGGTTTTTCGGTCAAGGAGGGTGGAACAAAAATTAATCACTTGTAATTTGCCGATGATACTATCATATTTCTTGATGCTAAGAGAGAACAAGTTGATTCCCTTCGTTACCTACTTCTTTGTTTCGAGCTAACGTCGGGTTTGAAGATAAATTTCTCTAAGAGTAGCTTATTTGGAGTCGCGGTTGAAGAGGAAGTTGAAAATTATGCTAACATGTTAGGGTGCAAGTTTGCGAGTTCTCCTAGTATTTATCTTGGCCTCTCTTTGGGCGATAAGGTTGGAGGTACTCAAAAATGGGGAAAAATATTTGAAATTTGTGGGAAAAGAGCTTCTTCTTGGAACGGAAAAACAATTGCAAGAAGATGTAAGTTAACTCTCATCAAAAGCGTTTTAGCTAGTCTCCCCATTTATTATCTCTCGATTTTTCTTGCTCCTTGTTCCATAACTAAGAAAATTGATAAAGTTATGAGAAATTTCTTATGGGATGATGAAAATAGCAAAAGAATTCACAATATTGGTTGGAAATTGGCTTCAAAACCAAAAGAAAAAGGGGGTCTTGGTATAAGAAGAACTAAACAAGTGAACTTGGCTTTGCTAAAAAAATGGTGGTGGCGCTTTGGAGTAGAGAAAGATGCATTGTGGAGGAAGATCATGGTTGAAAAATTTGGCGAAACTTTTACCGGTTGAGAAACTCTCCAACCCAAAGGACCAAAAGGTGGTAGTTTGTGGTTTAATATATATAAAGAGCTTGAATATTTCAACAAAGGTATTAGATTCAAGATTGGAGCGGGCAAGGAAACTCGATTTTAGGAAGACTCCTGGCTAGGTGAAGGAAGATTATGTGATATGTTTCCATTGGCATATGAAGCTTCTAGGACCAAGGAGTTTGTGGTGGCTAGTATGTATGAAGTTGGGGAGATTGTTTAAGGTGGGTATTTATGTCTAGGCAAAGATACTCTCGAACCATTTCTCGTGACGTAACAACTATATTAAATCTTTCTTCAATTTCTATTCAAGAAGGTGTTTTGGATAGCCGAGTTTGGGTCGGAAATAATCATGATCAATATACGGTTAAGGATGGTATTAAGAGCGATGAAGATCAAGGTGAGCCAAATTTTCCAATCGATGTTGTTTGGAGCCGGGAGTATCCTTGCAAAACCAACTTTTTTCTTTGGCTCCTTTCTCATGATAGGATAATGATGGCGAATAAGCTATTAAGAAGAGGTATGGATGTTTCTAGTTTATGTTGTTTTGTGACGAAGACGATGAAACTAGCTCGCATTTATTCTATGATTGTTGGAGAATCCGGAGAATTTGGGACTACTTTATTGAAGGTGTCACTTTGAATGGACTTACAATTCAAATGTGACTAAAAATGTGAAGTCTTGGAAGTTTAATTGGGGTGACGAAAGACTTAGTCAAATTTGGAACAACATTCCGGTTGCAATATGGTGGTGTATATGGAGAGAACGAAATGCAAGAGTCTTTGAAAACAAAAAGAAAAATTTGGTAAGCCTCCTTAGAAATGTTAAACTACAAGCATTCTTTTGGGACGAGTCGAACACAAGGATGATGGGTCTAATGGCGAATATGGTGATTGCATTATGGGACTCTTTATTCCGGCGTTTTTAAACTTATTTTTTTGTTATTTTGGGTTTGCCGGGATGTTTTTCGCTATTTTGTTCTTGTTTGTATTCATTGGGTTGAGGTACCCCTCTTAAATACCTCTTCTTTTAATGAATTTTCACTTTGACCGATCAAAAAAAAAGTCTTTTAAATCTCAGCCAAACCTCTTCAATTTTTGCCGAAATCTTACAGTTGCAGTATACATACGCAAATCGTCAGGAACGTCGGCCTAAAGAGATAGGTGATTTAGATACAAACTTACAGAAATGTACTCAAAATAATCTAGTTAGTAGTCTTCACCGTTACTCAAAATAATCTAGTTAGTAGTCTTCACCGTTATGTGGCCTAAACTTGGAATGTCAGAGTTTGTGAATGTTTAGGAAATATGATGGGTATATTAATTATATGTCCCTACTTTTAACATCCTACAAATATATCCTTATACAACAATAAATATGTCCCTTCTTTTTTATAACTTTATCTATTTAAAATTAGATTACCTTAATACCCTCACCCATATAATATTTTTCTTTATTTCAAAATGGAACAAATATCTTCATCTACCACTTCACCACCACCACCAGCACCACCACCGCCAACATTCAACTACCATTCCACCACCACCGTCCAACGACCACCACCCACCAAACGCCACCACCACTAATATTCCACCACCACTCCGTCACCACCACCACTCCGCCACCACCACTAGTCCGTAGCTGCCACCACCACCACCACTAGTTCGCCGCCGCCGCCACCGCCGCTGCTGCAGCCACCATTGGTTCAGATATTTTTGTATCAACAACAGTAGTTGATCCAAATAAAAATAAAATCAACAGTAGAAGTTGATCCATTTAGGGGATCAACAACAGTAGTTGATCCAAAAAAAACAAGGATCAACAGTAGAAGTTGATCCATTTAGGGGATCAACAACAGTAGTTTATCCAAAAAAAAGATCAACAGTAGAAGTTGATCCAATTTAGGGATCAACAACAATAGTTGATCTAAAAAAAAAAACGGATCAACAGTAGAAGTTGATCCATGTAAATCTCCAAAAACGATCTCAACAAAAAAAATCATGTAAATTAAAAAACCGCCATACAAAAAACATCCACAACCACCACCACCGTCACCTCCACTACGACATCATTCACTACCACATCAACACTACCATTTACCAACAACAATCTCATATTCTTTGATCTCAGAAGACCTCAATTTGCATTATTGTCATTAGCTCATCCTGCTTTCACTCCATTCCATAATCGACCCTTTAATTCATAGGAAAACCCTAAATCATCAAAACCCGTTCATCCATTAGCTTCAATTACAGCAGCAACTCATTAGTTCGAACTCATCTCTGCTTCTTTCAAGATCTCAACCCCTAATTCTGACATACATCAGCAGCAACACCTTCATCCTCTTGAATCTCCATCTCTTCTTGATCTCAATTCAATCATCAATTATTCAACAACAACAATAAACCCTAGATTCAAACTGTAAATTTCTTCTCAATCTGATTCGTCTTCAAACATAACCAGCAGAACCCTAATCTCATCTTCCTTTTCTAGAGACCGACGGTATCATCTAATGGCAGAAGAACCAACACCCATGAATTCGATTTCACATAATCAAAACCTAATTTCTGTTTCAATCTCGTTCTCTTACCTGAGTCAAAGTGGAGAACGGATCTGTTGGTACGACGACGGAGGAGTTGGTAGTGATGGTAGTTGCAGACGTTGAAGGGAAGAAGAGAAAGAAGAAGAAATAAAACCCGATCTAAAAGAGGGAGGGATAAATATGGAAAGGAAAAAAACATTAATAAACCCCTGATGGGCTTAGGGATGAAGAGGGACATATTTATTGTGTGATAAGGATATTTGTATAGACCATCAAAAGTAGGGACAAAAGTTCAAGTTACACAAATATGGGCTGGTGTTATATATGGAAATTGCAGGAGAAGCGAAGCTATATAAGCGTTCAACACACGATACCACTCAACATCTAAGAACAAACCTACAAGTTGTTTGAGAAGAGCTGGTTTTTTTGACGGATCTTCCATAGCTTGTTCTCGTCCTTGTGTGTTTAGTTTATAGTTTTTTTTGATAAGATGACAATGCCTATGCTTCGAAATGACTAGGAAAGTGATGAATATTTTGAGAAAGCACGTATCATTGGTCGATTTTTAGAAGATGTTCGAATTAAATTAAAAACAAGTAATGGCTATTCCACAATAGACGATCTCTCCAAAGATTTGGAGCTGTGCAAGATCATCCTTGCCAAAATGAAGAAGGAATTTGAAGATGGTAATGTTGATAATTGTATAGACGAATTCCAAATTCGTTGGAGAGAAGATTAACCGAGATTCTACGTGATTTGTGGGATGTTTTACATTCTTCTCGAGAAATCAGAGACGAAGATAGAATTTGGATGAAGGAGCTACAGTTGCATGAATTCAAAAGAAGCACCATTTCGCGTTTGGTTCATCACTTTCGAAAATATGAACATCAATGTGAACTTTCATTGCAACAATTGGGAGTTAGTTTACCCACGCATCCACCAGATGTTATGGACATGACGTATGGAGATATCCACGCAAAAATAAAGAATTATGAGAATTTGCAGTTGGAAAAATCATACGTGACACACAGAAGATATCTTCGCGGAGCACCAAATAGGCCTAATGAAACAGGATATACATTCCACGGATTAAAAGCAACAATAGTGTCCGTTGCCAGACTCATACAGGAAGCCATAGCAGCAATTGAGGGTACAAGGGTGGGCGACTACATAGCCTCATTTTAGTTATTAAGGGTTATAGGTTTTATTTTTATGTTTTCCGGATCCAGGTAACTTATTAGCTCTGCTTGTTGGCAACATAGTGTTTTTTTTTCCATTTGGAATTTGGAACGTCAAGAGATCTTTGAGTTAATAATAGTCGTCACATAATTATACTTTGAGAAAAAAATAAGAATTCAATTTTTGACGAGGCGCAGTAAAGATATCCCTAGCAAAAAGCAGTAAAGAACTAAAGATCCTTTTAAGCTTAATTCTCAACGTTATCTTACATGTTAAGGCATAGAAACCGTGTGACACATAGCACACGGTTTCCCTTTAGAGTTTGTGTTATGTTAGGAAAGTGTCTTTATTTAGAGTTTGATTTTATTAGGTTAGTACTTTGAGTGATCTTCAAGTTTGTGAACAATATAAATAGGCTGTTAATCCATGAGAATTAATATACAGAATTATTATCAATGTAGACGTTTTATACTTCTGCGTTTATGCTCTTCTCTCTCTCTTTCTTGATCGATCTTTAACTTTACACTTTAAGACCTTGTTTTGTGAATAAAAATTAAACGGTAGAAAATATGAAGTTAAAATAATTAGGATATAGTTCTACTGCAGAACAATACATACCTACCGAAAATGAGAGCACTCCGAAATGTATAACACCATTATATACCGATCTTAATTGTTTAAACATCGTTAGACGGATGTTATACATTTCAGAATACGCCCATTGTGATGAGAACAGTGCGTTTTGTAAGAAAAACATATCCCAAAATATTACCATCATTTTTTGTTTTTTATTCACATAAATGACCTCCAATGTGTAAGATAATGTGAGAATAAAAGTGTGAGGGAATCCTCCCACAACGAAAAACAATATACATTTTCTATTTTCCAAATTTTATCTTGAAATTTGTATAAATCTAGGTTATAATACTCAAGAGTCGGAAGGCGATCCCTTGTTGAAGCTATCATGAGGATGACCTGGTCACACCGGCTCATACCATGATTGTCAAGATTTTGGCAGGTAAAGTGTTTTAAATGAAAATATGCTCAAACACGAATTAACATCTGAATTCTGAAATTTGTACGATGAATCAGCTGTCCGAGAGCCATGTTCTCTCATCCAGCTCCCATTAAACGAGGGAATCTTAAGAACCCTTGTTTGGGGACTACTAAAAAATGGTGGGGACTACTCTCCATTTTTTTGGGTGGATATCAGAAGTAATAACGAGTCACCCCTTATCTAATTTTTCTTCTAATACCAAACTTGCCCTGGATAATTATATTAGTGTAATGATTAGTGAGTTAATTAATAATTAGTGAGATTAAATTAATAATTTGATTTTTTTCAAAAAAAAAAAATTATAGAGAGGGAGAAGAAGAAGATGAAAATGATAATGAAGATGAGGGTTTTGGAAGAACAAAATTTAGATCTTTTTCTTTAAGAGGCACAACAATAGTATGATGTTTTGGGTACTCACGGATACTTCAAATTTAGTTAATGGTGCTTGAATTGGCCAAAACATTCAAAAAATGAACAATTTACAAATTGATTTCGGTTTCGTTAACAAAGTTCGGTTACAACATTTGAAGAACAGGTAGCCGAACTCATTCTGCAAGTGTAGTTCGGTTAATGTTTCTAAAAACACAGGTAGCCGAACTCAGCTTTAATGGAGTTTTTTCTTTCAGAGAAAAGTTCGGTTAGGAGAAAAAAATTGCGACGTAACCGAACTCCATATATAGGTTTTCAGAGAAAAGTTCGGTTAGGAGAAAAAAATTGCGGCGTAACCGAACTAAAAAATTGCGACGTAACCGAACTTTTCTCTGAAAGAAAAAACCTTCATTAAAGTTGAGTTCGGCTAGTTCGACAAAGTTTTTCAGATAATTACTAACCGAACATTTATCTGCAACTTCCATTTTCAACCCATTTTGATGATAGCTTCTCATTTTTAAAAGGAAAACGAATGAAAAGTAATGGGTTTGTTATAATTTTTATTTTATTTTTGTTTTGTTAATGATTTAAATTAAGCTATATATAGAGGTGGCAGTGGTGGTGATTTGAGGTGGTCGGTGGTGGTGGTGGTTGGTGGTGTTAGGTGGTGGTTGGTGGTGGTGAGCGGTGGTGGTGATGGGTAGAAATGGTTATATATATATATAGTTGGTGGTGGTGTTGGGAGGAGGTGATTATATATATAGGTGAAGGGTAGGTTAGTCATTTCCACATTTTAGGACACCCCTTATAAATATAGGGTAGACATTCCTATCACAAAGTAGTCCCCACCATTTTTGGGTAATCCCAAAAAAATGGTTCAATCTTAAGCCGGAGGCGGTTGGCCCATTTAGATTGGGCTTGTTAATACCGAACTTACAGCCGGCACAGTGGCACACATGCTCGCAGAATTACTTCACAGTACACAACCTAGTGTGGAGTGGATGCGGATTGAACCCCAATGGTAGTTGATACAGCAAAAACTGGGGTTCTCTGCAAGAAGAGGATGCACGCAAAATGCTTGCACATCCAGATGGAAGCCAGGCCTTAATTCTCCTGATCCATGGAGGAGTAGAAAGAATTTCATTCATTTGCTAAGCAAGAAAAATATTTACTAGACAAAGAGTTAGTAACATGAAAATTACTCATTATACATGCCATAGGAAAAGCCGCAAAGGCATAAGCTGCTAGTAAGAAATTCCTAAAGCTAAACTCAGGTACCTAAGTCAAGTTTCAACCCCTTTGCTTGTCTAGCCATCCCGCTTAGCTCCAAAATGATTGGATACCATCATTCACGGCTAAAGCCTAGATCGCCTCATCAGATCTGAATCTATGTATGCTGCTACAGATGCAGCTCATATGATCGATGTTAAAATTGAAAACTGCATATAGTGAAAGAATAAAGAAAAGTGTAAAATGAGAAATCTTACCATATGAAGAAGCTATGATCACAGGAGGTAACAATATGCCTAAATCTGTAGGTATGGCATCTCTCAATTGGATGAGTACTACTATAGTCGTTACTTGCCGATGCAGCATCATCAAGATTCTCATATGTACCTCTAGATCTTGCAAGATAGCTCATGTCTTAGGGTAGTAGTACTAGGTAGTAGCCGTAAAAGAGCATAGGGCGATCCGATCTATCAAACCGAAAAATTTCAGTATACTGAAGTAGCTAGAGAGGATGTCACTAATAGTACTATACACCCTGGAGATGATCCAGTCTCTTGCAAGTTCATGTGAATCTTGATGATGCAACATCTGCAAACACTGACTGTTTTCTTTAGATCTTCTTTCCTTCCTCATCACCAGCAAAAACATAACCCTAAATCATACTCCATGAAGAAAAAGTGATTATGTGCAACTGCAAAAAAAGAAGTGTGAAAAAAATATCCTGCTAAGGTGGTTAGTTAACCCTACCAAAGCACAACATGGAATAGAAAATTGTAAAAGAGTCTCCTGTATCCAACAGTTAGGAAAAAGTAAGTTCGATATTCAAAGGAAGATCTAGTTAGCAGGTGAATAGAAGAGATCATGGAAATACATGTATATATAAGCAAAGGATTAAAGGTTGTGCAACAAACTATTCATGCTGAGCAAGTTATAAAGAAGAGGGAAGTTGAGAGATTCATAGCCAAGTCCTTAAAAGAGGACTGAGTAGTGATGGAGGATGAGCTAGCTTTATATAGACTAGGGTTTTGGTTGGTGCCTAGGCTTGTCATGAGATGTTTATGAAGTTTTACCTGCAAAAACACTAGCTAGTAGTTGTCCACCAAAATCCACATCATTGCAAAAAATTACCAAAAAACATAAAATTCCTCCTGCTTTTTGCTGATCAAAACAAAACCAACCAGAAAATCTTTACCATTTCATTTTGTTAGTGGTGTTTAGGTTTGGACATCAAGCATATATTGCTTTCTCTTGTAAGGATTTTGAATGGACAACATTAGTCTCCATCCACCCGTCCTTGTACACATGTTTGTCCTAGCATGCTTGATTGTCATTATTCAGCATCCCCGTCAAAAGAAGGTAGAGCGGTAGAACAGGCAGCGTACTAGGGTCCAGGGTTTAAGGTTCAGGTCCAGTAAAATGCGAAAATCGAGGGGAGTGTTGGTTGGTCGAATAGTGCCTCCGTTCGGTTGAGTATAATGAATTGAAGATGGGTACACAACTTTAGGGATTAAAATTTGAATATCTCATGAGCTAGCTAGGGAACAAATCCTGAGTGTGTGTTAATTAAGACCATAGGTACCATAATAAAGAATCCTTTTTGAGTTTTTTTAAATTAGTTTCTCTCTGCTGCTCCTTTTTCCTTTACCACACAGTTGATGTACTATATATCCCATTAACTATGGGTGCTGGAGACAAGATGTAGTGATTAGTGGTAAAATTTTCTTACATATCCTGTTTTAGGAATAACAATAAAGACTAATCCTTCAAATTTTGTTAGTGTGTTTAGCTATTTATACCTATGCATCATGACAGTATAGCAAATTGACCTGTTAGAATACGGGCATCCAACTCAAAATCAATTGGCAATGAGTGGAGAGGCACGCCCCTCACGTGTAGTCTCGTTGGGTCTAACACGTGGACAATTAAATCGGGTGATGCGGAGTAAAGGCGCGGTCAAAAACTCGTCGCAAATATCCTACTCTGATACCATGTTCGAATACAGACATCCAACTCAAAACCAATTGGCAATGAGTGGAGATGCCCTAAGGAATTATAAATTGAAGGATCTTACATTGCCCAACAACGTGGAACTAATAATCTCAACATGCCCTTTCTCTCATACTTAGAGCCATATTCTCGACTATTCCACGAGGCGCAAAATTAGCCACTAATTACATGTATATTTCTCCTAATTGCATGTCATGTTAAGTGGACAATACCAGGCCATAAAAGTTGATTCCTTTCGACAGTAGAGACGTTATTCATGAGACTCAAACTCCGTAATTTGAAGACGGAGTAGCATAATTGCTACTTTGCATGAAAAGTAGAATATTGTTGGTTCGCACCATTTGCCCCCGTAAGTGTTGTTTGAAGGTTACGGAATCGACAAAGTGATTACACACTGTCATGGTTCGTACATTAGTATTGATTAGATATGCATGGATAGAAACATAGCGTGAAGGGTCTTAGGTGTAAAGTAGTAGACATTAGACATAAACATCAGAAACTGAGCCTGCCATGGGTCACATTCTTCGGGATTCTGTACTAGCAATTTTACCAACCACTTATTAACCACGCTTCCTCTGTATCTGGTTGTCGTGTCTCCCGCGTGTATGTATCATGAAAACTGGGATCAATGAATCTCACCGGGGTTGATTATCAAAGACGGAAACTTTAGGATTCTATCGGAAAACATCGGTAGTTTTAGGGACACAAAGCAAGCAAACCAGTTCCATGAAGGTATCTGAAAGCCCAATACATCTATGACAAGCTGAATTTAGCAAACCAGCCCAATAGAGATCAGGCTGTCTTGGGCCCGACTTTTTGAAAGCTGGTAATTGGTAAGTCATAACCATGTCGATCCGCTTAACACAGCAGTCAGAAGAGGAACCGACCGTAAGACCGTGGAGAAGTATTATTAGTGTGTCTTCTACCGAGCAAACTCTTAACTAAAATTTATGATGGCTACTTTCTGAGCAAACCGGTGGATGATGGATTATCCAGTGTTTGTTGTATTATATTTTAAATTTCATTTCTACCAAATGACATGCTCTATCAAGCGTTTGATGGAGTTAGAACTGTAAATTTTTGGTTTTTTTCAAATGTCTAGATTCAATGTAGTTTTAGAATTAGAATTATTGGCAATCACATTTCTACATTTCTCAGGTTTTTAGCGATACCATTAAAATGGTAGCTAGTGTATTGACCTAACGTATACTATGTTTTTTACAAAAATTAAATAAAATCAATTAAATCCCATAATTAGCCCGATAGACTAACTTTTAACAGACAGTCTGTTTATGTTTGGCAGGAACATGTTGTTGAAATTACTATTGTTTATCAATTTTTCTTGTTCTACAATCTTTTACTTTATGTGTGAACTTAACTAGTTTTCCCCAGCGTCTCAAAATTCTTTCTTAAATGATGAAGCTCGAAATTCATCTCTCCAGTAAAAAGGTAGGTTTCACAATTATTTATATACAAATGGCAAGATTAGTTAATCAAAATATTATACTCATCACGCATGAGAATTTGACGTTCATCACTTTTTACATTTTCACCTCCTGTTGCATCTTGCATGAGATTGACCGCAGTTGAGGAACAGCCCAACTCATTATCTACGGGGTTTTCCAATATGACTCTTCAGATAATCATCACACTGCAAATTACCCGCCTATTTCCATTTGATGCAATCAAGATGTGAAATGTAAAAAGTGGTCAATAAAATGTAAATGTGAACATGCAATCAAAATACCTGCCTATACCCTTCGGACATTCCATTTTAATGTTAATGAATTCTATACGTGATCAACTAAACCTTCTGTCCACATAAAAATCAATATGTAAAACTGATTGATGCAAGCTTCCAAAAATGTATAAGTAGTGTATTGATAATATATGCATGAATAGAAACATAGCCTGAAGGATTTTAGGTGTAAAGTGAAAGACATTAGACATATTCATCAGAAATTGAGCCTCCCATATACTTTAGGGTTCTGTAGTATACTACAACAAGTTTACCCACTACACTTATAAACCATGCTTCCTCTGTTTCTGGTTGTCGTGTCTCCCTCGTGTATGTATCATGAGAATTGGGATCAATCTGACCGGAGTTGATTATCAAAGACGAAAACTTTAGCATCCTACCAGAAAGCATCAGTATTTTTAGCACAACCTAGATCTCTTTTCAATACAGTTCCACGATGGTGTCTGAAAGCCCAATACATCTATGACAGGCTGAATTTATCTGGGCCTGACTTTTGAAAGCTCAAAAGTCACAACAATGTCATTCGGTTTAACAGAACAATCGAGGAGCCGAGCGGTCTAGAGAAGTTTTATTAGTGTGTGTCTTCTGCCAAGCAAACTCTCTGTTAAGATCTTTGATGGCTACTCTCTGAGTAAGCTAGTTTGTAACCGAGAGTCTGTAATTAGCAATAGCTAATTGTTAGTTCTTTCTTTGTTTCCGTGTAATTTATCATCTCTCTAATGACGTCTTCCTTGTAGTTAAATAAAAAATGTTCACATTCTATGGAACTCCCTTATCAAATTAATAAGCTTTTGGTGTGCATTTTTAACCGGTTCATGATTGATTATTCGGTGTCTGTTCTATTATGTGTTTTAATTTTGTTTCTACCAAATGACAGGTATGTAAATGTTAACTATGTTTACTTGCTCTACAGAGCGTTTCATAGAGTTAGAACACTTAAACCATTGTTGCGGCTGTTGTCGCTAGCTTGAATTGATTCTTTTCATTTTGGTGGTTCAACTCTCTTTTACAGTTATGCCTCATATTTCTTCTTTACCGATCAGATATACTACATTTTTTTTTTAGAAAAAAACATGTCTGGATATTTTTTCCCTAAAAAGTACGTCAAATTTGGTGTCACAGAGTGTCACTGATTGAATGCGTTTTGAGCTAAACGAAGTGATAACACACAGATTCTCTAACTAATCAATTTTCGATCAGTCATTAAATCATCAATTAGAAGCAAAAAACCGACCAAGAAATCTCCAAAATATCGACCTCAAAAAGAAACTCAAATCTCCAAAAAGATAATATTAAAAATATGTACTTAGAACAGTTTCTGAACCCAAATTTTGTAACTTGATTTGAACAGCTGATTTTGTTTTCCTAACAGATTAATTAATCAATTGGATTAATTATCTTTAATTAATTGATAGTAGTGGTTCCTAGTTTGACCTCCATGGAAGAGTATATTTTGACCAAATTCGAGAACCTTTGACCTATAAAGAATTAGTAGTACCACCATGATTCTGTGTGAACTCTGAAATTTATGTCATGGCAGACGAAGCCCTACGCTGTCCTCCCATTGTTTTTCCTTCATCTGAAGGTCACATGGCGGCATGTGGAATGTTAGTGTCGATATTCCTCATCCCACATGCTTAATAAAAAATTATCTGCTAAATAGTAAAAAATTGTAATATGATATTGCTTTTTTGTACATAATAACAACGGTAACATGTAAAATTTAGAATGTACACTTCTCTGCATAATTTTAGAGGATTTTGCAGGAATTTCTATGGAACCATTAGTCAAAGCTGTAATGTGCACTTTGGATGGCCGACGAACGTTCAGAAAGTATGGATGGCATCCGATTAATGGGTTAAACTACTTGCAAACATATTTTTTTTTGCACTCGGGTGCCAGAAAGTATTTTCCTTTGCAAAACATAGTATCTCGTTGCTAAAGGGCCTAACTTCTTGAATTTGCATATTTTCTAGAGATATTTTGCAAATGGTCTGTAAGTTTATTATCTGGTTAGGGTCTGGGTCTGGGTCGCAGGATAAATTATTGATGCATTAGGATCGAAGACTAAACAAAGTATTTTCCTCTGCAAAACGTACTATATATCTCGTTGTTAAAGGGCTGAACTTCTTGATTTGCATACCTTTGTTTGGAACTAAGAACTTTGTAATTTTTAACTACTTTACCATCTCTTACAAGTTGCAAGCTTTCGGATGAACCTGGCAAAGTCTAAAAGATGATTGAAATGAAAAGTTGAAATTTGTTTATTCCTTGATTGTGGTTTTGGTCATACTAATGACAGTGAGTCACCATTTTCGATGGCGATTGTTGCATAATTAATGTGTCATTGATTTGTGCATAATTATCTATATTAATCTGTCATTAATGGGCGATGTTTGTTGAGTTAGTACCCACCATGCCATGAAGATGTGACGTATTAACAAGAATATTAGTTCTGTGTTTTCAGATTTTCAATTAGTTTTTAGGGGACCATGGAATCTAAAACCGTGAAAGTGATCAGGATCAGCAACTGGGCAGCGTAACAGTGTGTTAACTCAAATCAACGGAATTAAACCTTATTAATTAATCAACAACTGATCTTTATTTATTGTTTTCAAGAAACATATATTATGGAAATGCAGGGGTACTATCATTTATTGATCTTGTTTGATAACAATATGATAATACAAGATTAATGTACAACTAAACTCGATGATTTCACAAGATGAAATGATGTGTCAACTAGTTGTTGTTGCATGTCAACATGCTCTTCTAGTTGGCAAGATATAATGCAATTAGTCTCAAAGTCATGGTAGAACGAACTGTCGATTTTCCTAGCAAATGTTAGGGCTTACTAAGCAGCTATAAATTTGGTGATTCTGTATATATTGTGCTGCAAAAAGTCAAAGGTTTGAAACAAATCCCAAGATATACAAGGGAAAAATGATCATTTTGCGAGAATTATGTATGTAATCCAACATTTGTGAGCTTAGACGGATTGATTTTAAGTTGGACTGAATATCAAGTCCATCACTACAAGCTCACTAAGTAACATGTGTGTAATTAATTAGTTATTCAATAAACAAATAAGCATCATTAATGTAGATACTCTCCAAGAACTGCGAAACTCAATAGTCAAATGAAAACATTCATATGAACTCCATTAATTCTCTAGTTTCGGATTAATTAAACTAAATTGTAGTTAGATCACATGCATGCGATAGAGAATTAAAGGAAATGCTAAGTGCTAGACCTATAATTAGTATCCAAACTCTTGAATCTTGATCTATAACAAGAATATTCATGTTCAACTCTTTATGTTTCAACAATTATTTGTGGTCCTAAAGTTCGATCTTAAGCTTCTTTGTATATTTGTTTTTTGTTATATCTACGTGTTTGTATTATCGTATCCGTATCGGTGCTTCATAGATTCTCAGTTCAACGAATTTGATCCACTGCTTTATGAGTAAATGTATCTTTATCTGAGCTCCAAAGCCTCCAAACGACCGATTTTAAACTGTTTCTGATTCATTTTACATTTTGCAAATCTACTTTTTAGCTACATAGATCCATTAACGTGGCTCAGGCTGCATCAATTTGATTAGTATTTTTGTTCAATAAAAAGAGCCTAATATAAAAGAGACTCTTGTTTTTATTCAATAATTAAGGGTTTAATTAAGATTGTTTGAACTGATTATCAGTATCAGTATGAGACTACCTGTTCATTAGTACTTTCTATAATTCTTGTTTCAACTTCTTCTTAAACCCAATTATATATACATAATGATCACATTGATCCGATTAAAATCATGCATATAAAATTTGAAGTATGACTTTCTGTTCAAACTTCTAGCTATAATTAACATAGAACCAAATTTGGCAATATATGGAAAAATCAAGCTAAAGTTCTTACGTACAAATCCTGTTCACATGGTGCACGTGAAAGCTCACAAAGCTAGTACTAGTTTTGAATGTGGTTTCAGTACATGGTATCACAACTTTGATTAGTTAAAAGGTAATCAAAAGGGTTGATTTTATTCAATAATCTTGGTTCAAATTAGTTATATTATTGTTAACTATAAATGGGAATAACAAATGATTATGGTAGAAAGGAGAGGGTTAAAGAGAACGGAAGCCAAAAGGTAAGACAGATTGAATTTGAACAAGAATGAGAGATGAAATCTCAACCGCTGAATAAAATTTGAAAACTTGGGACTACCTGACCCATGGCATTTATAGGTTTAGATTAAGACAATCTCCAAAAGGAAAAACCCTATGGTAATATTCGAACAGAGAGGATCCCTAAACACTCTTAGATGGACATTATCGTACATGATTTGTGTTTTTTCTCCACAAAATCCAAACGACAATGAATTTAAATCTAATATTCTGATGATACGTTCCTTTTATAAGACTCAACATTCCTACCTAAAATGAACACATTTCGAACGTATAACACTACCATCTACCCCTTTGAATATCAGTCGTTAAAAATTAACGGTTGAAATTAAGATCGGTAGATAGTGAGGTTTGGTATCTCGAATTGTTCTCATTTTTGGTAGGAATGTAGAGTCTTATAAGAGGAACGTATCATTAAAATATTGGATTTAAATTCATTGTCGTTTGGGTTTTGCGAGGAAAATGGCATAAATCATGTATGATAATGTCCATCTAAGAGTGTCCATGGATCATCCTTCATAATTGAATACCACGTAAAAAGTAATTTTATTGGTTTTTTTCTGTCCGAAAATCCTATTTATGTTGATAGCACCGAGTGAAGATCGAACAAGGCAAGTCTTTTAAACAGAAAACGGAGTTAAAGACCATTAGATAAGCAGTTCAATAGACATAAAGATTCACAATTATAACATAAGAACCATAGATTTTGTGATTGTAAAGATTCTTCAACTCTACCATTTCAATCCAACCCAGTTCTAATATTCCAATAAAACAAGAACCAGGTAACCAAACTAGTTTAAATTGCCCAGCTAGTCTTTTTACGAACAAAACCAAACGAAATAACAACACTACACACAATAAATGTGTTAAGTTCATCAAGTGATCCAACCATTTCTCAAGATTTTGTAGGATAATAAAACTATCTAATCTAAAGTAACTCACTAAGCTAAACAAATATCAGATTTCTGGAACGGTCTGAATCAGTGGTAAGAATATGTCTGAATCTGAAACTAAAATTATGTGTTTGTATCTTCGGTTGTTGTTGTTGTGTCCGGCGGAATCTAAAACAATGTCTTTGCCACAGCAGTTGTGGTGTCTGGTGGAGTTGATATTAAAGTAATTTGTATTGCTGGGGTTGTTACTATTGATGCCACAGCATAGTGGAAGATGATCTTCTTTTGAAAATACTCAAATCCCACCTCTTGAACTCCTTCATTAGACAAACCAGATAATTAGAATGTCAAGGACATATCTAGGCCTAAAACCAGTTTGAGAAACTAAAAAACAAAGAAGAAAGCGCTTCATAAAGGCAAGAAAAATCATCAAAATGATGCTAGGAGATAAAACTAAGTTAGAGAAAGATTTAGAGGTTGTAGATCTGCCCAGGCCCCAGACCTGCTCCATATGAGCCGATTTGAGTAGATACGAATTCAGGCGGCTAGAATTTTTTATTTTATTTTTTTGAAATGCAAAGAGATTTCACTGCTAGGAAAAAAGGGATACAAAGGATAGAACCACCCAGAAAAATGAAATGTACATGAAAGAAAAAAGCCTTACCTAAAAATCAATGAAAAAATCAGAAACAAACTAATATGGTGGTGAAATACAACGCTTTCCAATTCAAAATCATATGATTATAAGAAATGTCTTCAAATTTTTGGATAGAGCCCCAAAAATCTATATGATACTTGATTTACCTTTAACAATTCATTCTCACTTCGTCTTTTTCCTGCAAATACATATAGGCTACAAAATGGCAGGCTATGATTTTAGTTATTCCTTTTGGGCGAAAGGAAAGGAGAGAAGAGAATTTTTATGGATTCCTGCTTGGTAAATAATTTTAATTTTAACAAAATTTTATCGAAAAGTCGAAACTTAGCTTGTAACTAAATTTCAAAATGACCTCTGACTTCTGATAATGACTTCTATTTCTGTAGGAGTGGAATATCGCATATGTATAAGTAGGCGAAGTAAGAATTATTCAATGTACGCGAGGATTATCGCACATGGAAATATTGAAGTGACGTATTGGATGATGTCAGCAAAATCACGAGTAAAGTGTGATGTTCTATGCGAGGAATAGTTTGTGCGAGAGTGAGTGATTGTAAATGAGCGAATGTATCGCACAGTGATTCCGAAAATAGTGGATCTCTTAGCTGTCATCCACTATGAGAAATCACTATATAAAGAAAAGAAGTCATCACGAAAAGGAGAGATCTTTTAGTAAGTGTTAGACAAGAAATTAGGAGAGAGAAAGTTATTTGGAGAGCAAGTAAGTCATTGTAAGGTCATTATAAAATCAATATATCCAATTATAATCTTTGAAAGTAAATACAAGATTCATTATGATTACTTGATTTGTGGTTTTAGATAAATTGGGGTGTAGTTGTAGGAAATCCTATAACTACATTTTTGGCGCCAGAAACAGCTTTGGGTGATAAATCCTGTCAAAAAGTTACCAGATCTATAAAAGATAGATCTGAAACTTTTAGGGGAAAATACAGAAGTATAATAAAGAATCCATGGAGAAAGCAAGAATTGTAACAATACAAGGAAGAGGTAGAGATATACAATGTAACTCTATAACTAAAACATCAATCTCTGGTGCAGGTTTTCAAGAAACAATAACAGGAAGAATTCATAAGCGAAATCATGAAGGAAGTAAGGTGAAAACGGTGGAAAAAGAATCTCCATTAAAAGAATGGGAAAAAGTGGAGATTACATTTGCAGCAGAAGAAATTCCAGCAGAAAATTTAAAGAGGACAGATCCGTTAGTAATTACAATTACAGCTGAGCGAGAAGAAAAAATTATGTTGAAGAAGACATCAGAAAAATGGGTGATTGATAAAACACCGATCGATACAGGAAGTGGTGTTGATGTTTTATTTTATCGCACATTCAAAGCAATGGGATATTAGGATGCAGAGATGACACATCCAACTTACAATGTTCATGAATTCAATAAAATAATTACAAAACCAAAAGGAGAAATGGTTATGCGAATATTACTGGGAGAAGTGATAACAAAAATAACGCTATGTGTGATTGATATAGAATCACCAAACAACATGTTATTGGGAAGATCATGGGTGCACGCGATAAAAGCTGTAGCATCAACACTACATCAGTGCATCAAGTTTCCAATCCCAAGTGGTATAGGTGAAATCAAAGGAGATGCAACGAGTGCGAAGGTTTGCAATCAGATAGATGTAAGAAATTATAAAGGGGAAGCAAAGAAGCGAAAGGATCGCTGGAGAAAAGCAAAAGAACTAAAAAAGGAGGACGAGTTTCGGATATACATGATCAGAGCGAAGGAGGGAAAAGGAATACCAAGTGCAACACCAATGAAGGAAGGTGAACAGATTAAAACGATTAAGGAACCAACACCAATGGGATAACCGAAAGAAAATTTTACCGCAGTGGAACCAACGAAAGAAGTAAATGTTGGATCTGAAGAAGAGCCAAAAATATTAAAAATCGGAACTAAGATGGATAAAGAAGAAGAAGACAAAACGATAAATATCTTGCAAGAATATATAATGATATATTCACATGGAGTATGGAGGAAATGCCAGGGATAGATCCATCCATCGTATGTCATAAATTGAACATTAAAAAGAATGTAAAGCCATTTAAGCAAAGATAAGGAAGATTGCGATTGATTATCATCCACAAATAGAAGCGGAGTTGCAGAAGATGTTGGATGTAGGAATTATAAAAGAAGCGAAATATCCAGAATGGATAGCAAATATGGTGGTAGTACCAAAAAAGAACAAAGGGATACGGATCTGCATAGATTTCATTGATTTAAATAAAGCGTGTCCCAAAGATAGTTTTCCTTTACCTGATATACCTCAAATGGTAGAATCGGCATCAGGAAATGATAGAGTCTCAATGTTGGATGGATACAAAGGCTATAATAAAATTTCTTTAGACGAAGAAGATCAAGAACATATTGCTTAATTCGCAACAAGAGGTTTATACTGTTACACGAAAATGTCATTTGGATTGAAGAATGCGGGTGCGACATATCAGAGAATGGTGGATACACAAAACGTTAGAAGTATATGTCGATGACATGTTAATTAAAAGTAAAGAGGCGAAAGATCATGTTGATGATTTGCGAGAAATCTTTGAGCAGATGCGAAAATTCAATATCAAGGTGAATCCAGAAAAATGTGTCTTCGGTGTATCATCAGGAAAATTCTTGGGTTACATCATATCCAAGAAAGAAATAGAGGTTGATCCAGAAAAAGTACAAGCAGTTAGAGATATGCAGCCCCCTACCACAGTAAAAGATGTTCAAAAGCTAAATGGGTTGATAGCTTCGTTGGGAAGATTTATCTCACGTTCCAAACACTTTTTTAACATATTAAAGAAGGGGGCGAAATTTGAATGGACAGAAGAATGTGATAAAGCATTGCAGAGCATAAAAAATTATTTGGTGAATTTATCCATTATGCAAAAATCCAAACCGGGTGAAGAACTGTTACTCTATTTAGCATCAACATCGCATGCATTAAGTGCAGTATTGTTACGCTCGGACGAAGGGATAGAAAAACCAATATATTACATAAGTAAGACATACAACTCAGCAGAGAAGAATTATTCAAAGATTGAAAAGATAATTCTCGCACTGGTGTATGCATCATTCAAACTTCGCATTTACTTTCAAGCTCATAAGATTAAGGTATTAAAAAAAGTACCAATTGAACCAACAATGAAGAATTCAAAAAGATCAGGGAGATTTGAAAGGTGGAATGCACAATTAGGAAATTATGATATTGATTATGCGATTTTATCTTCACCAAAGTCTCAAGTTATCACAGAATTCCTCGCAGAATTTCCATTAGAAGAAGATGAATATGTAGAAGAAATGATGGCTGTGGATGAAGACCATGGAAACCCTAAAGACTTATTAACTGATCGGAATTCAAATAGATGGGAAATATTAGTAGACGGATCATCCAATGGAGAAGGGAATTGAATTGGTATTGTATTCATTTCACCAACAGGAGCGAGAATGGCTTATTCATTCAGACTGGATTTCGCATCCACCAATAATGAGACTGAATATGAAGCAGTGGTACATGCACTAAATCTATCAATTGAAATGAAGATAGAAGATGCACGAATAACTAGTGATTCACAACTAGTAATTCGAAAAATAGAAGGTACATATAGTACGAATGAACCATCTTTGCAAAAATACAAACAGTTGGTTATGGATCTAGAAGCGGGAATTCCAAAAATAAGTTGGAGACATATAGGCAGAAAGGACAATAGACTCGCAGATGCATTGGCCTTCATACCTTCCATGTTAGTAGATCTAGTTGCAAGGGACATAAAAATACAAACACTCTTTTTACCATATATAGAAAAAAAAAAGAAATAACTCAAACAGATGTGATGACAATAGAAAATATGGAAGAAGAAAATGTGAGCGAAGAAAAAGATTGGAGAACTGAAATCCATTTATACCTAGAGAAGGGAAAAGTACCAAGAAAAAGGTTGGAGGCACACAAATTAAAAATTCGTGCGACGAATTATGAATTGAGGGAGGGCATTCTTTATAGAAGATCATTACTAGGACCTTCACTCAGATGTCTTACGCGAAAAGAAGGAATAAAAATCTTAAAGGCATTACATTATGGAGATGCCGGTAATCATAGCGGAGGAAGGTCACTCGGATATAGAGCAAAGATACAAGGCTACTATTGGCCATACATGCATGAGGATGCGAAAAAAGTCTCAAAAAGATGTGAAGAATATCAACGTCATGGCAAAAAGATACACGCACCCGGAGCGATGCTGAATTCATCAAAAAATGCGTGGCCCTTTGGAAAATGGGGGATCGACATTGTTGGACCATTTATACCAGGAACAGGGCAAAAGAGATATTTAATTGTCGCAACAGACTATTTTACAAAATGGGCAGAAGTTAAAGCAGTTCAACACATTCGTGATAAAGACATATTCACATTCATCTTTGAGAATATTATATGTAGATTTGGTATTCCTGCACAGTTAGTATCTGATAACGGAAAGCCATTCGAGGGTGAGAACATAGAAATATTACTGAACGCGTTCAAAATTCAAAGTGAAAAATCTACTCCTTTATATCCACAAAGCAATGGACAAGTAGAAGCAACAAATAAAACGATCGCAGACAACTTGAAGAAGAAGTTAGAAGGGCACAACAAAGGATGGTGCGAACAAGTACATAATGTCGTATGGGATTATAGGACAACAAGGAGAGAAGCAACAGGGATGTCACCTTTCTGTTTAACATATGGGGTAGAGGATGTGTTACCAACAGAAGTTATCATCCCAACAACAAAGAAAGAAGCTTGGGAGAAGAATCTAAATGCAGATCTAATTCTAGCAAAACTTGATGACTTAGAAGAAGTAAGAGAGGTCGCTTTGAAACATATGGAAAATTACCAACAGAGACTAGCTCGAGAATACAATAAGCGTGTTAAAATAAGAGAATTTCAACCAGGGGAATTGGTGTTGCGAGAAATCCCAATTTATCAGAAAGGGGGAGATGGGAAATTGGAAAAGAAGTGGGATGGATCCTATATAATAAAAAGGATAGTTGGAAATGGAGCTTATGAGCTAATGGATCCAGAAGGGCGAGATATGGGTCGAAGATTAGATCGCCCTTGGAATAGACAATATTTGAAGAAATATTATCCATAGAAATTTGTGAATTTCTTCGCACAAGTTAACACATGTGCGAAGTTAAGCATATGTGGTGGGTTTTGAAAACAACCTACAACTTCACCTGCAAGTATACAGGGTTGTTGTAGATAGGTGGAGTAAGAAAGGGTTTGTCCACAGGGACTCGGAGGGAGCTATTGAAGTTTTCTAGCTAGTCTGAGCTAGTGACAGGCAGTGAAGTTAAGAGACAAAGCAATGAAGTAAAGCAATGAAACATGAATAAGATGGTGTTTACAGGGGCAGTGAAAATGGTATTTACAGAAGCAATAAAAATGAAGCAAAGAGAAAGACCAAGGCAGTGAGCCAAGGGCATGGACAGTGAGCAAATAATCAAAGGCAGTGAAAGAGAATTAAACAAAGATGAGGTATAATACTAAAGAACACTAGGGATTTGATTCCACCATCTAACCTATCTAGGCAGTGTTACTTGTGAACTAAACTCTTGTCCCTAATGGACCTAGGTTAAGGTTCAAGCCTGCCTATGGTCCAGGGCTGCATTAGTGGAAGATAATTAGCTTAATTCACTAGCATCACCCCTAGCATTGAGTGTCTGTTTAAGGCACACTCAATCACAGGTGATGTTTGATCCCTAAACTTCATTACTTCCCTATTTCAGTTAAATGTGGATGGTTAAGTCCCTAAATTCTCTAGTTCACCCTAGCATTGAGTGTCTTCTTACAGCACACTCAATCACAGGTGACTTCGATCACCAAGAACACTAACATCCTAATTCAGTTATACCTACAAGAGTGTTCACTAAGTTTTTTTCTACCCAACAAGGTCTTCAGGCTTCATCTAAGCCCCAACTGATGATCTAGAACATGTTGACAGTAATTGATGACATGATAAACATAAAGATTAATTGAAATTGCAAATTAAAAATTAACCCTAAATTAACAGTAAATTGACGTTGGAATTAAACTGAAATTAACCCAATTAGGGGGTATATCGGCTAACCAAGAACACCCCCTACACATACAACACCCCCTCTATTTATACCCAAAAATATGAATTAGGGTTCCATATGTTCTTCCCCAAAAAATCCCCAAAACAGTAAAATTAGGGTTACACAATTTTTTACCTAATTTCTCTGATAACTGCTCCCTCACTTCGACCCATGCTTGTACTTCGCCTCCTTCTAGCCTTCCTGCACGCTTCGAATTCGTCTGTAGACTCACTTATTTTACTGATTTCTCACCTAGGGTTTCAGAGAAAGGAATGGTGAGAAATCAGTGAAATAAGGGGCTAGAGAGAGGGGGGAAAAGGGAGGGTAGGTGATGGTGGTAGATATGGCGACATTTGGTGGCTGTGGCAGGTATGGAAGGTGGCTGGGCAGAGGGTGGCAGGGAGAGGTGGTTCTGTTGCAAAGAGGGGGGGGGAAGATGGAGTCGATGGAGAAGAGATTAGGTGCTGTTTGGTTTAGGGTATAGGGTTCGAGTATTAGTGTGTTAGGCGGGTGTATCAAGATGGGTGTACCGCGATCTGAAGCCGCTGGATATGGAGATGGTAGGTGGATCGGACGGATAAGGAAGAAGCAGCTTGTAGCGACCGTAGGATGTAAAATACAACGAAGTCTACGGTGCGAGATCGAGGTTAGGTGCTGTAGTGTTTAGCGGAAGTATCGAGATTTGATGCGCAGGCAAAGAAGCGACCGTAGGATCTAAATGTGATCTAATCTGAAGGCTTGGAATTTAGGTACTATGGTGTTTTGCAGAGACTTCAGATTTTGATGCTCTACGAAGGATCGACCATTGGATGATGAGATGGATCCGATCTAACGGTTGAGAGTGGAGGCGGGTATGGATATAGAAAATGGGTTTGGGTAAGGGTTTTGGGCCTTGGGTATGCCAAGCCCATATCTTCTTTAAGAACAATTCTTCCTTCTTGAGCCCATTCCTAGCTTTTTGGACGTGCGCTCCATTCTTTGCGGCTTCCTTGCGTAATTTCTTCCGGCTTTTCACCACTCTTCAGCTCTTTTCCGCTCCGCAAGTCATCCAGACTTTATTTATTACCTAAAAATGCAAGATTAAGTAAGAAAATATTTATTCTTGAAAACAAGAAAATACAGAATATGGGATAAAATGTAGAATTAATGCACAAAGATGAGTTAAATGCCAACAAAAAGATATAGAAATATGCACTTTTTAGGACTCATCAAATACCCCCAAACCTGAATTTTACTTGTCCTCAAGTAAAACAAAACTAAGGAAATCCTAACTATACCACTGTCGCTGGTCTCTCGAATGCATTTAGCGTATGCACTAAGCCTTTTAAACCACTAAGTGTCCCTAGTGGACGAGTTGAAGTCTCGTGAAGGTTTGCTTAGAACGTACCTACAAAGTTCTAGGTCAAAATATAAGCTCAGATTCCATCAAACGTGACATGTGCAAAACAGTTTAAGCTCACAGCAAAATGGAGATGTCAATCTAGCTATCGAAGGCACAATCCTAGCACTGATAAAAAAAAAGACATGTGATAAGAGTGTAAAGTGTATCTACACATGTGTAAAGAAAGATCTGAAGTTATGACTACTAATCACCAAGAGATAGTTTCTCAGGCTAAGAACTGAGGTCGAAATCTAGCTAGCTGTCCGGACTTTACGAGAATTGTGAATGAGTTGGAGGTATTTCACAATTACTCGCGTTGTACATCAATGGCATACACCCTCCTTGCTTATTACAATGAAACAACAAAATGACTCTTTACATGACTCTTATTTACATTGACTATTCTCTTTTTATTTTTGAACAAGAGATGATGGAATTGATAAATACTTGATTTTTTTTGTATTTTTTTTTTTGATATTTTTTTTTTTTTTTGATACTTTTTTTTTTTTTTTTTTTTTTTTTTTTTAAGCAACACTTTTGATACATATACGGAAACAAAAATTACATGACACTTTGCAAGAGGTAGCCCTTTTTGATGCACCCAGTTAAATTCGATGGTTGTCTTTCTTAATGTAACCTCCACCTTCTATCCCAACCAACCAAAGAACAAGCTAGTCAAGTTTCGTTCAGTATTCTAAAGTGATTGGCAATCGTAACTTCCTATCAAACACCTTGAAGATCGAGGCCATACATGTATTGGTAGATCGTGCGCGTGCAAATTTCTTATCACTATGTGAATTGTGCTAGAATCAGGGTGCCTAAATATCTAGACTAAGACTCCTAATAAAAATACATATTTGCACAAGAGTCAACATTTCACGGTAAATGAGCTCCATTTTTATGATTTTTTCATTTTTTAATTGTTTTTTGAATTTTGATTTTTTTAATTTTTTTTTTTTTTCAATTTTTTCAAAAAGAAGAAGGTTTGTTTTTTTATGCATTTATCGTGGCATCTACTCTATACCCCCAAACCTAAACTAAACATTGTCCTCAATGTTTCAAAATATGGAAAGAATTAAAATGCAACATATGGAAAGGGACATGCTGAGTAGAGTAAAAGGAGAGAGAATACCCGATTTCGGCGAAAGCAGAATTAAAACTCCGTTATTCAAGGCAAAAATCCAACATATTTCAGCCGAGATCATATTGGATTAGCAAAATATATACAAAAGGAACAAAAGGGTTTTTAAAATTTTATCTACTGGATTATATACAAAAAAATTCACCATACACTAACAATCTAAAGAGTTGAGGATCAACCCAAAAGACAAAGTGTAAAGGTTTCAACAGCTTCACACATAATAATAGGAAGAAACGCAAGTGAAACTGTGAAACAAAATGAGCTACCCCCAAACCTGGATTTTTCAACGGATAAAATTTTGGAAACAAAATCTCGCAGTTTTGGGGGTTCATCATGTACAAGGTCTAGCTCAAAGTGAACTGTGCTAGGGACGGGCAAACATGCTAATTCCAACTGTGGTTCCTCAAATGTATTATACTTAGAAGCAAAATAGTCCAAGAGGACTTGGGAAGCACACAGTTCCAAACCTAGGTTGGGCATTCTCAGAAAAATTGGTTTTACAATATTGGTACAAACCAAATCTAGGTTGGGTGGAAGGCCATCAGATTGTGACTCGTGTAGGAGGATAGGCACATCATTACTAATCACATCAACATCTCCTAAGTCTTCTACAAGTGTCACAACATGCTCACAATCATCAAACAAATTGGCAAGATCACAATCAGAGTCATCAACATCATTAACAGATTCATTCTCATGCATTGGCAAATCAGGAGAAATATCACAATGTGACCTAGGTAGAGAATCAGACACATCAAATATATTTTCATGCATATTAGTGTCTACAGAAGATTCAACTATTCCTATGTCATGTTCATCTTCACAGAATAATTGTACGAATCCCATGTCAATATCAAAATCATATGAATTACAATGAGTATTAGAAAAAACAACATTCATGAAGGTCGAGGGCGAGAAGCCATATGTTTTGAACCAACAGGTTCCACAATATTTTCATGTTCTTCTAACCATATCATATAATCATCATAATCATCATCATGGTAGCATGCATATTGGTCCTCATTAACAGTGGTGGTCATTAGTCGATTCATGTTCCTCTAAATTAGGTTCATATTCAACATCGTTTACATGAATGGGTCTAGACACTTCATTAGGGACAACATGACCATTTCCTCATGAATTTCCTCCTTTTGTAGGTGAAGCAAAATCTGATCTAAATATGCCTGAATTCGTGATGTAGATCTATCGAAGTTTTGCTCACTAAGTCTGAAAGCTTCTGTGGTGGAGTCTAAATTCATGGGAGTACAAAATTCTTCATGTTCAAATTGTGGTGATTGGTACATGTGTGCATGGTCATTAGGGTTTATAAAAGATTGATCGCAACCCTCAAAGGATTGATTATGGTCCCAATGACTACCATTCTCACAATTTATGGGCATTTCATACCTTGTATTTTCTCTAGATTGCCTAAAATTATGCAAAATATGACAATTCTCAACAGGGTGGTCTAAACTACCACATGCGGGACATGCATAGATTTTAGGTTGCCTAAGAAAATTAGATGTGACAGATTCCTCATGTGATTGCATTTCTAAAGCTGCGATTCGAGCTTCTAATTGATCCACAAGAGATGATTGTGTGAGTGAGGCATTAGCAAAATGTTCATTTTCACGTTGTGGCGAATGATGCATGTGTGAATAGTCATTAGGGTTCATGTATTGAGGCTCGGGACTTTGAAAATGTCCATAATAATTCCTATGACTATTGACATCATGGTCTATGGGAGGTTCATAACGTGAAGTTTGTCCACACGCAAGTTCTCTAAGGGATTTGTTGTATTCCCCAACTGTAGACCAAGATCTAGACATGATTGGCTCAAAAGCTAAGTAAAGAATGTACAAAGCTCAGAATTTGGTTTTTAATGGGTTTGGATTTTTGGGAAGAATTTGGTTTTTATGGGTAACATTTGGTTTTGGCGGGAGACATTTGGTTTTAATGGGAAAAAGAAAAATTTTGGTTTTTAATGTGGGAGCAGAATAAAATTTGGTTTTTTGAATTTGGGAGCAAGTAAATTTTTTTTTTTTTTTTTTGTAAGGTTAGGAGCCCAATGATTGGGGTATAAACCTATAGTCCAAAATAAAATGCAAGCCCACAAAGAAAAGAAAAATAACAAACAAATAATTACAAGCATATAAAAGAAAAAGAAAAAGAAAAAGAAAAAGAAAAATAAAAATTATTACAAGCCCAAATAGAAAATAAAGAAAAAGAAAAATAAAAATTATTACAGGCCCAAATATAAACACTTAAATACAAGCCCAGATAAATTTAATGAGGCCCAGTTGGGTTAGCTCATGGGTTAGGCTTACTTGATTTTGGAGGGAGCCCAAATTTGGGCTTTTTATCCCTTTTTAGTTGCACAGGCCCAGTTGGGCTTTAGGATCGTCCTAAGCAGCTCAGTTGGTTCAAGCCCAGCAGCAAAGGTGGAGCAGAGCCCAGCAGAATCTGCAGCGAAGCCCAGCTCAGTTGGTTCAAGCCCAGCTTAATTGGTTCAGAGCCCAGCAGCAGAGAGTTGGCACAAGTCCAGCAGCAGAGAGTTGGCACAAGCCCAGCAGCAGAGAAAGCAGGCTTTGGCTTTGGCAGCAGCTGCACAGCACAGCACCAGCAGAAACTGCAGCTTCACAGCAGCAGCTTCACAGCAGCTTCAGCAACACTTGCAGCAGCACAGCAGCAGCACTTGCACTTGCAGCAGTGCAAGGTAGTGCACACCAACAGCAGAAAACAAGCAGCAGCAAACAAGCACTTGCACACCAACAGCAGCAAACAAGCACTTGCAGCAGTGCAAGGTAGTGAAGCAAAAACAAGACAGAAAACAGGAAACAAGCAGAAAACAAGCAAACTAAGGTAGAACAAAGAAAAAACCAAAATTCAAAAAAGAAACAACAACAGCGCCGCTAACCGAGTCCCCGGCAGCGGCGCCAAAAACTTGGTAGTCCCCGGCAGCGGCGCCAAAAACTTGGTAGTCCCCGGCAGCGGCGCCAAAAACTTGGTGGGTTTTGAAAACAACCTACAACTTCACCTGCAAGTATACAGGGTTGTTGTAGATAGGTGGAGTAAGAAAGGGTTTGTCCACAGGGACTCGGAGGGAGCTATTGAAGTTTTCTAGCTAGTCTGAGCTAGTGACAGGCAGTGAAGTTAAGAGACAAAGCAATGAAGTAAAGCAATGAAACATGAATAAGATGGTGTTTACAGGGGCAGTGAAAATGGTATTTACAGAAGCAATAAAAATGAAGCAAAGAGAAAGACCAAGGCAGTGAGCCAAGGGCATGGACAGTGAGCAAATAATCAAAGGCAGTGAAAGAGAATTAAACAAAGATGAGGTATAATACTAAAGAACACTAGGGATTTGATTCCACCATCTAACCTATCTAGGCAGTGTTACTTGTGAACTAAACTCTTGTCCCTAATGGACCTAGGTTAAGGTTCAAGCCTGCCTATGGTCCAGGGCTGCATTAGTGGAAGATAATTAGCTTAATTCACTAGCATCACCCCTAGCATTGAGTGTCTGTTTAAGGCACACTCAATCACAGGTGATGTTTGATCCCTAAACTTCATTACTTCCCTATTTCAGTTAAATGTGGATGGTTAAGTCCCTAAATTCTCTAGTTCACCCCTAGCATTGAGTGTCTTCTTACAGCACACTCAATCACAGGTGACTTCGATCACCAAGAACACTAACATCCTAATTCAGTTATACCTACAAGAGTGTTCACTAAGTTTTTTTTCTACCCAACAAGGTCTTCAGGCTTCATCTAAGCCCCAACTGATGATCTAGAACATGTTGACAGTAATTGATGACATGATAAACATAAAGATTAATTGAAATTGCAAATTAAAAATTAACCCTAAATTAACAGTAAATTGACGTTGGAATTAAACTGAAATTAACCCAATTAGGGGGTATCTCGGCTAACCAAGAACACCCCCTACACATACAACACCCCCTCTATTTATACCCAAAAATATGAATTAGGGTTCCATATGTTCTTCCCCAAAAAATCCCCAAAACAGTAAAATTAGGGTTACACAATTTTTTACCTAATTTCTCTGATAACTGCTCCCTCACTTCGACCCATGCTTGTACTTCGCCTCCTTCTAGCCTTCCTGCACGCTTCGAATTCGTCTATAGACTCACTTATTTTACTGATTTCTCACCTAGGGTTTCAGAGAAAGGAATGGTGAGAAATCAGTGAAATAAGGGGCTAGAGAGAGGGGGAAAAAGGGAGGGTAGGTGATGGTGGTAAATATGGCGACATTTGGTGGCTGTGGCAGGTATGGAAGGTGGCAGGGAGAGGTGGTTCTGTTGCAGAGAGGGGGGGGGGAAGATGGAGTCGATGGAGAAGAGATTAGGTGCTGTTTGGTTTAGGGTATAGGGTTCGAGTATTAGTGTGTTAGGCGGGTGTATCAAGATGGGTGTACCGCGATCTGAAGCCGCTGGATATGGAGATGGTAGGTGGATCGGACGGATAAGGAAGAAGCAGCTTGTAGCGACCGTAGGATGTAAAATACAACGAAGTCTACGGTGCGAGATCGAGGTTAGGTGCTGTAGTGTTTAGCGGAAGTATCGAGATTTGATGCGCAGGCAAAGAAGCGACCGTAGGATCTAAATGTGATCTAATCTGAAGGCTTGGAATTTAGGTACTATGGTGTTTTGCAGAGACTTCAGATTTTGATGCTCTACGAAGGATCGACCATTGGATGATGAGATGGATCCGATCTAACGGTTGAGAGTGGAGGCGGGTATGGATATAGAAAATGGGTTTGGGTAAGGGTTTTGGGCCTTGGGTATGCCAAGCCCATATCTTCTTTAAGAACAATTCTTCCTTCTTGAGCCCATTCCTAGCTTTTTGGACGTGCGCTCCATTCTTTGCGGCTTCCTTGCGTAATTTCTTCCGGCTTTTCACCACTCTTCAGCTCTTTTCCGCTCCGCAAGTCATCCAGACTTTATTTATTACCTAAAAATGCAAGATTAAGTAAGAAAAATATTTATTCTTGAAAACAAAGAAAATACAGAATATGGGATAAAATGTAGAATTAATGCACAAACGATGAGTTAAATGCCAACAAAAAGATATAGAAATATGCACTTTTTAGGACTCATCAATATGAATCCTCATATTTGAACAAGAATTTAGTATTTGATTCAATAAACAAGTTTGAAAAGTTCGCTCATAAGAAATTATTTTTTAAGAAAAAGGCAAATGTAAGACCTCAGAATAAGACCTCAATAAAAGGCATCAGAAGTGATTTTTAATCAGATAGACTAGGAATTCGAATATGGCGTACAACCTAGTTCACATACATGCAAGAGGAAAAAAAGTAAGACCTATCACACGTCATAGTCGGAAAAACCTAGAAAGCATGACTCAAGGGAAAGCAACACCGACCCTGGAACTTGAGTCATGAACATTTGGGGTGAGAACAAACGAAAATGCCCATTCGGGAGAGGTACCTTAAATTTTGAGTCTAAGATAGTAATCTTAGATTGAGAGACTAAGGTGAGAAAGTCTCTCCTAAGGAGTGCAGAAACTCGATCAGGGCACCGAGGTACACGGTTGAGTCAAGAGTGCCCGAGGCTTCTGGAGCGTACCTTGCCACTCTTGACAAGTCCTGACTTTGATGCACTCGGTCCAAAGATACCCCACCTAGGGTGCGGTTTCGCATCCATAAAACTCATCGGTAATGGGATGTGAGACTGCGAAATCAACTGGTTATTTCATTAACTGGATGGGAAAAGTCATAACCTTAACCCGGTAGAGGTAAGCTTCCTTGAAGGGGCAATCAGGGGGAAGATAAGGACGGCACCCTCCGTTAGGGAGCTGAATTGTGTCAAAAGACGTAAATGTCATAAAACTTTTTACTCCAGAGAGTATTAAGACTTATCATATTTATGCGATAAAACCTGAAGAGGAAATAATACAAGAAAAGGATAAGATGAGATCAATGGGTTGATACACTACAGTGTAAAGACCGCCTGCAATCTCATCGCACAGAAATAAGGCAAGGTAAGACCTTTACATAGGAAGGCAAGATAAGACCTCATGAGAAAGAATATATATAAACTAATGACTGTTTTGAATGAAATTCAAAATTCATTAGACCGCATACTTGTTTTATACAAGAAATATAATAAAAGGAAAGTATGGGAATTGAAATAATAAAATATTATCTTCCTTGTAACAAACAAGTTCAAAATGTATCAAAACAAAGAGGAGAGTTACTAGATGAAAAGAAAATTAAACATGTTCAGCAGCTGCATATTATTCAATCAAAGACTTTTCAGCATCAGTCTTATCAACAGGTTGTCCTTCTCAATGTGATCTTCTTCATCCTCTTGGTCCTTCTCGTCATCACTTACAAACTCATAATCACTATCTGGTTCAGGGTACTCTTAATGTTCGCTTATATTAAAAGGAGGAATCCTTACTGCAAGAAGAGAGTTACTTGGAAGAATTCCATTAACCACAGATTGAGCACTAGCATGAGCCTTGCGAATAGCTGCCTTTTCAAGGTTTCTAGATAGAATTGATCTCTAAAAAAGATTGTTGATGTGCGAGTCTTCTTCGCGCTCTGTCTCTATAAGTATAAAGAGAAAGTTCAAGGTTTGTATGAGATACTTCCAAACTCAAATGCTCCTTGCGAACTTTGGATAAATCAGATCTCAACTGAGCCATAGTAGATTGATGTGACTTTTCAGAATCTGCGAAAAATAATAAACTATCAAACTCGCATAAATGAAATTCAAAGAAATAGTTAAACAACAACAAGGCAGTCAACTCTAGCTGACTACCTTCGTAGAATTTAGAAAAAAGAAGGTTGTTATTCTTCATACTTTCCATAGCTTTATCAAAATCATCACCAACTGAATCATTAAGACGGGAGCGAATCTTCTTTTCATCAGTAGAGAGAGATTTATTCTTTTTCTTAAGAGCATCATGAGATTGCTTTAATTGATTATATCGTTCTTGAAGCTGATTCTTCTTCACATACAAATTTATTTTATACTTTGAATGATTTTTTCATTCTGGGTCTTTAATTCCTTAAGCGATGCCTCATGCAGTACTTCAAGTGAACGAAGAGCTCGCGCTTGATCTTCGTTTATTTTCTGAAGAATTGAATATTGGTGCGAAAACATTGCTTCTTTGCTTAAGAAAGATTGTTTCTCCCTAGAAAGAGTATGATTTTCTTCTGACAAAATGTTTCATACATTATATCGGCATTACGTGACAATTTAGAAAAATGGGATATTTGACTATTTAATTTCTTGAATGAGAAGGTTATTTTCATGGGTTAGATTATTAATCTGATCAAGTGGATATGAATGTTAATTGTTTAGTTGGTTTAACTGAGTCTGCAACTTCTCGTTATTCACTTGAGTATCCTCAGCAAGAAATTGAAAAGTATATCTCTCCAAAACTCGCTTCTGGTTTACATCTTAATAAATGCATGAAGAGATTTAAGGAATGTTGGTAAGCGAAGAAATATATCATAGGGTACAATAAGTAAAGGACAAAAAGTTACCTCTAGGTTTTTGGTTTTGGTTGCGAAGGTTTTCAGCCTCGAGATTTGCAACATGAAGTTCTCCCCTCAATTTCTGGACCTCTTGAAGTTCCACTTTCAACCTATTGACTTCATTCTCCAAAGAAGCATTTTGTTGCGAAAGTTCCAATTGAGAGCAGTTAGATTCAAAACACCTTTCGGCAAGAATCATTCGACGATGAGAATCCTAAAGAAGAAAGAAGATAAGGATAAGAGGTTAAGATATTAAAATTGAGGCAAAACATGAAAAAAAGGACTTACCAAGACATCTAGAGCAGTATGGAAGCTGGGATCAATTTGAGAATGGATCTCATCTCTTGCAGCTCTATCAGAGGGAAATTCGCACATAAGTTTACTTAAAGCAGAGCAAATGTGAAGTTTGAAAGGATCATTAGTAGAGGATTGAGCAGAGTTAATAATGTCGGACAGAGTTTGGGAAGCAAAGTTCACACTATCCAAAGCTTTTTTGCTAAGAGAAAGGGAATTTAATAACAGAGAAGAAGATGAAGAAGAAGGGATGGATATAGGAGGAGAAGGAATAGTAAAATCTTTAGGGAAGGATACATTAGCAGAATTTGGTTGAGACTCAGTATGGATGAATGAAGAAGAAATCTGGTTTGCATCTGATGAATTTGCAGAGGCATTAGTAAGGATATCATTTGTCCCATGATTAACAGCAGTTTCTTTTTCACCAGGAAAAATTTCTTCAAAGGTGACAAACATATTTGTATCCGAAGGTTGAATCGGAGTGATAGAGACATTAGTATCAGAAGTTCGCATTGTTGCTAGAGGGGTGATGTTTGCAACATCAAAGTCAAGAATAGAAAGATTTGACTTTATTGTTGGGGGCTTGCGAGATTTCTTAACCTTCAGTTTCTTGACCCCACCCATCTCACAATCAGGAACCTGCGAAAACAAAGTAGATAAGAAATAGAGGCAACAATATCGTTTAATTAAAATTGGATATTTCTTACTTCTTTGTTGTGCGAAGCTTTCCTTTTGTGAGATTCTTTATCTTCTGAGGAAGAATTAGGGTTTGGAACGATTATCCTTAAAGCGCTTAAAGAAGAATTTTTCCTGGAAAAGTATGGGAATTGGGTTAATTAAAAAGATAACAGTGACAATCAAGAATCATGATTATCATAAGAATAAAAAGAGGAAAACAAACTTTGCATCTTTATCCATGGCAGCAGTAGCAGAAGAACGACAGCGGTAGAAGAAGAAGAAGAACAATTACAGCAGGAATGAAACAAACGAGCGGAGGAAAGAGAAACTTTAGTGGAGAATAAAGGAAAATTCTACTCTTCTTAAAAAGAAATCAATAAATAGGTAAAGAGATGACTGGTTATAAACGGTTTGAGACAATAAAAAAGAGAAGAATCAACGCGTGTGAATAAATGAACTGGAATTCCGGAGGAATGTCGGCAAAGAAGAATATGAAAAGATATACATATGCGATATTATAGGATGGAAATTTCTCATATCGCTCACTCCATAATGTAAGCGAAATGAGAAGAGAAAAAAATGTAGGAACGGAATATCGCATATGTATAAGTAGGCGAAGTAAGAATTATTCAATGTACGCGAGGATTATCGCACATGGCAAGATTGAAGTGACCTATTGGTTGACGTCAGCAAAATCACGAGTAAATTGTGATGTTCTATGCGAGGAATAGTTTGTGCGAGAGTGAGTGATTGTAAATGAGCGAATGTATCGCACAGTGATTCCGAAAATAGTGGATCTCTTAGCTGTCATCCACTATGAGGAATCACTATATAAAGGAAAGAAGTCATCACGAAAAAGAGAGATCTTTTAATAACTGTTAGACAAGAAATTAAGAGAGAGAAAGTTATTTGGAGAGCAAGTAAGTCATTGTAAGGTCATTCTAAAATCAATATATCCAATTATAATCTTTGAAAATTAATACAAGATTCATTATGATTGCTTGATTTGTGGTTTTAGATAAATCGGGGTGTAGTCGTAGGAAATCATGTAACTACGATTTCTGGAGACCCAAAAAATGTTTCTGATTGGTGGCTCTAGATTTTATTAAGTTTTGGGTTAGAGTTTTCTACATTATCGCTAAAGTATTCTAATTAAGATATTTAAAAGTGCTTATCAAATCTAAATTATCTTATCCTCGGTTAAACACTACCCTATTACAAAAAGTTGTGACACTTTCTTGGCGGGATAAACAATGTAGAAGATACTTCCCCCATCACCCAACGGCATTAGAAACACCACCACCCATCTTCCTATGCATGGTAAAACTTATGTTTTCTTAGCAACATTGGATACGATTATTGTTTCTATCAAGTCAAAAGATAAATTAAAAATACATTCCACTAAAACTTCCACTGTTTTCTTATATTCTATGTTTTTACTGCGTACGGTCACAAAAAAAATAGTAAAAAAAAAAAAAAAAGAGGCAAAACACAAAACTAAAATTCCTAGTTTCAAAACCAAAAATGGTCACACTGTCATCACTATTGCACTCCAATTCACTGTATTAGGCTCACTATACATACCATTTGTTCTCATCATCAACATCATCCTGGCTCTTTCAGAGTAGCCACATACATTACATTTATCCTCCTCCTCCTCTTTCCTCCTCGTACATTTGACCGAAAGTGATTTCTCATACTTTTTGTTTGGTTGACCGGAAACACGACTCCACTACTTGTGCCGACACGCACGTGCGGATTTTCGTAATTACATACAGCGCACGTAATTAAGAGGATCCAAAGGGTAATTTAGAACGTTTAGATGGTCCCTAATGATGTCGACTTACCATGATTAGAACCTTATCTAACGGCTTTAAGTGGAAATAGTGCCGTCCTATTCCTAGTCCCTAGAGGCCTAGCTAGACAGTATCTTGTTCCACTAGGGTGGGGCTAGCTAGCATATTCAAGAGATATTCGAATCATTGTTTGACACGTGGTGGCTAGTTGTTAGTTCCAACTCCAGTGGAACCGTTATACTGGCACCGATACGATGATATGGTCGCAGGAGATACCTTGTACTCGAGCCTCAGACGTTAATCCGATCAGTATGAACAGGGGTGGAGCTCGAAATTCTATAAAGGTGAAGCATTAAGGGGTGCAAGATAGTAAAAATGGGCTTATAAGCTCAAAATTTGTACAAATTTAGGGTTTGGAGTCAGTTTGGCAGGGAGTGCAGTTAACTGCCTCCCAAAATTTGAAACTTTACTTTTTACCGTCTCCGCCACTGACTTATTGGCTAACCCTTTCTTTACATTACTTTTTACTGTCTCCGCCACTAGTTAAAAAAAATTCGTAATATATTTTTTGGTTTTCTTGTTTGTTTGCCGGAGGCAACAAGTTATTTATGAAAGTGTTTTCAAATCGCTTCTAAATTTCACTAAATTTGATTTTAGACTAAACTAAATATGCTAGTAAACTTTGGTATAAAAGAAATTTGATTGTATTTGTTTATCACTTTCAAAAGAAAAAGAGATTCTATTTATTTATTTATTTATTTATTTATTTTATGGATATAACTTTTGGTGTTGCTTCATATTGTTACCGAATTTCGAATTCAGATCATTTGTATCATCGGTAAAAACTTTATCACTGTATTACGATAATATCGTCTTATGCAAAATTAGCTTTCAAAATTTGGTTGTGATAGCTCATCCATTCTCCTCTTTTTTTATTCATATTCATTAGGTTTAAGTTGGTGAGGTAAAACAACGACCGGAAGCTTGCATGTTATTAGATTGGCGGGCAGTCAAAAAACAGTCTGGTCAATTCTTATATTATTTTTTTCCCGATAGGTTAGAACAGTGGTCCCTAGAACTACACCTAAGGTATTAACTTAGGACTTCTGCTATTACACGGATTCGATCCCCACCCTCCCCTAATGGGAGGAAGCTGGAGAACCATTAGACCCCCTATGGGACGATGCTTGGGAACCATCATACTACTTGATGATTCTCACTGTTACTTGTCAATTCTTATCTTATGCCATTACGTGAAAAACATGGACGAAGAGAAACTGCCAAGCTCATGATGCTAGGAAACAATTATATTTCTCACGTTTAAATTCATTGGAAAGACATTGTAAAATTGAGTTTTTCTTGGTCTCTCTGTAGAAACCTTTTCATCTCTAATAATCTTTCAATTAATAAAAGTAAAAATGAAAAACACTGTAATAAATTTTGAAAAACTAGTCTTGTTTTGGTAAAACACTGTAACGTGACTAATCGATGACACACTTGAATACTCATCAGGAAAGTCGATTCCCGGATGGCCTTATCCAACAATCAGTACGAACAGAAAATGCGACAAAACATAGTCAAAGCTTTTGGCATAGAAGAAAGAAGCTGCAGCCTGCAACCTACAGCAGAGATTGATTTCTAGGACCACTCTAATGATGGTCCATATACACAAAATCATCACCATAGTTGCACATCACAGCAGTGATTTCTAAGGTCGCAAATGCATCTTCCTAGCTGCTGCTGCTGCTGCTGATTAGAATGTCATATTCACAGTATGTACACACATTACATAAACACATGCATGCAACAGTAGAGTCGTGGTCAATATTTTTTGATTGATAATAATAAAAATTAAAGAAGCAGGCTTGATTCTGACATTTATTGGCCATGCTTGTGAAGTATTAATTACAATATCATGACTGTTCATCTGTTACTTCATTAGCTACATCAATATTCCTCCTCTCCATTATTAACCACACTGACCGGCCTGAATTTTTTCGTCAAGGATATTTTGGAAATCAATATACATTGAACCCAAAATGTACTTTACATCACGAATGACTTGATTGTGAACTGAATTATGATTGTAATGTGATTGATGACCTAAACAAGGAAATCCTCCCATTCTGTCGCGGATAATGTGATTACGACCGAAAGAAAATCTCGAACACGCACGAAATGGCTCACCGATTTCTATAATTAAAAATTAATAGGCGGAGTTACTAAACATGTAAGTTTTATACAATCTGAATAGAAAAATTTCTTGATTTCGAATTTCGTCAACGGAAAATGGGTCATTTGTCCAAATATTTTTAAAACATGGTTCTAATGGAAGAGCAAAAATTAATGGACACCAAAAAAATAGCAAGGATGAAACTGGATTCATCCTGGCTTAAACTTAAAAAAATGGCGAGGATGAAATTGGATACATCCTGATGTAAATGAAAAATAAGAAAAAATATTTGAAAATGGGTAGGATGAAACTGTTTACATCCTGGCTATTTTTACATTCTCGTCCATTTAAACAATATCAAATTTTACATGTCCTTTTCACCCAGAAATTATTGATTTTGATCTTTTTAACCAATTTTGTGTTTCGTTAAAGTCGTTATTTAAGATAGAGAAATTGGTCAATTGCACAAATATTTTTAAAACATTGTTCTAATGGACGAGTAAAAATTAGTATGAGTGAAATGGATACCAAAAAAATAGCAAGAATGAATCTGGATTCTTCCTGGCTTAAACATAAAAAAATAGCGTGGGTGAAACTGGATGCATCCTGATGTGAATTAAAAATAAGAAAAAATATTTGAAAATGGGTAGGATGAAACTGTTTACATCATGATTATTTTTACATTCCCGTCCATTTGAACAATATCAAATTTTACATATCTTTTTCACCCAGAAATTGTCGTTATTGGGTTAATTGATCAATTTTGTGTCGAACGTATTGATTGAATTGAGTCGGATTCTTCTTCTTAAAGACATGAACCCACAAGAAATCAATACAACCCCACCAAAGTGATTGTTAGATTTGCAAGAAATCATGAACTTAATGGGAAAAATAATTCAAAAGAGACATCCACAAAATCTTTTTAAGTAAAATAAGATATCTCTTTGCTCTCATTTGCTTTTTTGGTAGGCACACAATAGAGACCTAGAACACATGGGTTAAAACACATAACATGACGTATACCCATGGCTCATGCCCGGCCCCTTCCATTATAATATTCATAGGATCCTCTACCTATCTAGCTAGCTCTCTGGACTACTACTCCTCCATACCTTGTTGCTTATAATGATGAAGAAGAGGATCAAAGTAGTTGCATAATTTCGAGGACATAATCTTGGATCCACATCACATATTTGTCAACATTGTCGGACATCTTGTTGTACAAGGTTCCATAATTCCAGCCCCCAAACCTCCAGTCATATACACATGTGTATTTCTTTATCTCAAATCCAAAATTATGGCAGTCACGAGTGATGTAATCCTTGTCTAGTTTTGCAATAAGTAACGTTCTGCCTAAGACTAATTACTGCAAGGAAAAATTTATTTATTTATTAAGAAAAGAATGACAAAAAATCGGATAATAAAATTGTTGAGTGATGACATAGAAAAATAACATCGAAATGAATATATAATGTGTGAGCAATTATGATCATTTCGATCATTCGGGTACTACTGTTACACCATTGTTTGTAAACGTTAGTTTTGTTCTCCTTCTCAATAGTTCAATAACTCAGAAACAAAAAGGACACCATTGTTAGTCACACCTTGTTTGGTTATCTAAGATCCTGCGATTTATAATTCATAATGGCCATTCCACTCATTGCCAATTGATTTTGAGTTGGATGCTCATATTCTAACATTGTAGCAGAGCAGGCTATTTGCGACGAGTCATTTGACCGCGCCTTTATCTCCGGGTCACCCGATTTAACTTTCTCCACGTGTTAAACACAACCACACTACACATAAGGGGCGTGCTGAGATTGTTAGTCATCTAAGATCCTGTGGATTACAACCTTAAGGACCACTCCACTCACGTCCAATTGGTTTTGAGTTGGATGCGCATATTATAACACTTAGAAATTAAGGAGTAAAAGGGCATGATAAAAGGGAAATATAGTTATTTTAGGAAGAGTTTTTAAGCATCAAGTTTTTTTTTCCTACAAAGGTTGTAGTAATTATTTTATTTCATGTAAAAAGTTATTTTTGTGATCAAGTTTTTTTTTTAAAATAATAAGATCACATTTCATTCGATCCAAAAAGATAATTACATGATTGTTTACATGAAACAGAACATCAAAATACAAGAAAATCAAAACCCCAATAGAAATAAGATATTGATTATATGTAAGTCGCGAAGAAAAAGAGTAAAAATCGCAAAGGTACCTAACTTTTGTAAGTAGAGAGAAAAGATGGTATAATTTGGCATTTGATACGACTTTTGAATGTTTTATCTTTTTCAGTAAAAGATGATCCAAAAATACTAAAGTGCTTAGTCCTTAATCGTGTACTTACAAGCAAAAACCCCCGAAAGCCTAAATCATGTTTGTTGAAGATGAACTCAAAATGATATTGTGTTGAATCGGCAGATGTTCTTGAATCTAGAATAGCGAGTCATATGTAAACTAACCAACTAGGATTATACAAACCACTACTAGAGTATAGAAATAATGGTTCTTCAAGCGAAGAAAGAATCACTCAAAAAACAAAGAAGAAATCACCTAAAGAAAAATGTGTCAAAAGACATCAAAATTAAAATCAAAATAAAAATAAAATTTTACTCGATTAAAAATCTACTAAAAACACAAAATAAAAAACATGAACAGAACACATATGAAAATATTTGCTATAATCTGGTCTAAACGGACCAAACGTGAGCTAAGTGATAGTGACAACAATTAGGGTTCTAAAAAGATTTTTATTTTTATTTTTTTGAGAGAGGGTCTCACAAATTTTCTTTCTAACCAAGATATATTATAACTAATTATGAATTCAGAGTTCGAATTTTTGCTCCCTTATATAAACTGGGTGCAAATTCTCGCCCTCCTTATTAAACGAACACTGATTTTGGTCATCCCGGTTTCCCAAAGTTTAATGCGCTTCAAGAGGTCCCAGGTTCGAGTCCTCAACGGCGTAATATTGCAGGAATTAACATGGAAGGTAGTGTTAGTTTTCCCCACTTGTGACACAATCTCATCCCCCTCCCACCGTTTCGGCTCCCTTGGCTAGGTTACCCATGAGGCTCGCTGGTAGGTTAGCACAACAACCTGTTCAATTAATGTAATAGTATGTCGTTGGAGCTTAGCTTGTTAGGCTTCCAACTAGTTTCATGTAATAATATCTATCCTAAAATGAAAATGAAATATAATAGCTTGTACCTTCTCGCTTTTATTTTTCTGCACGTGAAGCTACTGTTTGGCAATGTAATAGATCTGATCATGCTATGGATTTCCTTACGGCAATACCTATTCCTGGGCTTAACCAGGCAGTTGGTTCCAGGCAGTTTAGCTCGGTCTTACAATATCGTTTAGCTATACCCCTTTTTGAGGAAGGTAATAAATGTACCTGTTGCGGCAAAATCATGGATATCTTTGGCGATCACGCTATCCATTGTGCTAGTGAGGTCGGGGTTAAATTCAGACATGATTTAGTAACAGATATTTTGGCAGACATGTGTTACAGAGCTGGTGTTGCGGCTAGAAAAGAAGTTTCTTTGAGCGTCATCAATAATAAGGATTTTCGGCCAGCGGACATCATGGTTTATAATTGGGTAGATGGGAAGGATGTTTGTCTCGACATCACTGGGGTCTCTCCGTTTACCAGTGCTAAAACACGCAACTTCATACCAGGTCATGCCATTTCTGCAGCAATTACTCGCAAGAACACTAAATACTTAGATGTTTGCACTTCTCTCGGGTATGGGTTCGGTGTTTTGGCTTTCTCCACTTTTGGTGAGCTTAGTACGGATTTCTTAACTTTCCTGAAGAGATTAAGGAATTGCATGGCAGGACATGATGCCAACTTCAAGATAGGCAATTATCTTTTTCATAGGTTAGGGATCGTTATTCAAAAAGGTGTTGGTGCCCAACTTGTTGCTAGGCTACCCACCATCTCTTGTAATATTGATTTTGATTAATAATAATAATAATAATAATCTTGGCTGATATGTGCTTTAGAGCTGGTGTGGTAGTCAGGAAAGAGGTTTCCGTGGGTGTCATCAATGGCAAGGATCTTCGACCTGCAGATATTATGGCTTATAATTGGGAAGATGGTAGAGATGTGTGTCTTGATGTCACATGTGTTTCCCCTTTCACTAGTGCTAGAACTCGCGGCTCCGCTCCGGGTCATGCCATTTCAGCGGCTGTCACTCGCAAGAATAATAAATATTTGGACGTCTGCTCTTCACTCGGGTATGGCTTTGGGGTGCTGGCCTTTTCCACCTTTGGTGAGCTTGGTACGGATTTTGTTGTTTTTCTGAAGCGAAATAGGAATTGTATGGCACTACATGATGCCAATTTCAAAATGTGCAATTCTCTTTTTCATCGGTTAGGGATCATTATTAAAAAAGATGTTGGCGCCCATCTTGTTGCTAGGTTGCCCCACCATTCCTTGTAATGTTGATTTTGATATTGAATAATAATAATAATAATAATAAATGTACCTGTTGTGGCAAACTCATGGATATCTTGGAGACCACGCTATCCATTGTGCTAACGAGGTCGGGCTTAAATTCAGACAGGATTTAGTAAAAGATATTCTGGCAGACATGTGTTACAGAGCTGGGGTTGTGGCTAGAAAAGAGGTTTCTTTGTGAGTCATCAATAATAAGGATTTTCGGCCTGCGGACATCATGGTTTATAATTGGATAGATGGGAAGGATGTTTTTTTCGATGTCACTGGGGTCTCTCCGTTTACCAGTGCTAAGTCACGCCACTTCATACCAGGTCACACCATTTCTGCAGCAATTACTCGCAAGAACACTAAATACTTAGATGTTTGCACTTCTCTCGGATATGGATTCGGTGTTTTGGCTTTCTCCACTTTTGGCGAGCTTAGTACGTATTTATTAACTTTCCTGAAGAGATTAAGGAATTGCATGGTAGGACATGATGCCAACTTTAAGATAGGCAATTCTCTTTTTCATAGGCTAGGAATTGTTATTCAGAAAGGTGTTGGTGCCCAACTTGTTGCTAGGCTACCCGCCATCTCTTGTAATATTGATTTTGATTAATAAAATGCCTTAGTGGCTCCCTTTTATAAAAAAATAAATAAATAAAAATAATAATAATAATAATAATAATAATAAGCCTTCTGCGACACCGTTTTTTTATAATAATAATAAAAAAATGAAGAAAAGGGAAAATTACAATAGATTGGTGGGTAGCCTGGAACAAGATGGCACCAACACTCTTTTGGATATCAAAACCTATTTTATGGAAAAGTGTACCTCCTTTCTTGTAATTAGCATCAAGACAATAGATACAATTTTTCAACATCTTCAAGAAAATAATAGTTTCTTCGCCCAACTCCCCCAAGGTCGAGAAAGCTAAAACACCAAATTCATAACCATGCAGAGATCACTTCCAAGTATTTATTGGCTAAGAACGAAATATTTTAACTCGCCAGATTGGGGTGTACTAAAACTAATTGGGGGCTAGGTAATAAAACAAAATATGGCTATTACGAAGCAGAATTCAAACCCCTTAGCCATATGTCATTTGTAGTGACAAAATTGTCCTGATTAATCATGAATAATCTATTGGATTAGTTGAGTAATATTGTTAGATAAATTAGTTAAGTAAATATTTTGATTATTGTTTTTGTTACATTTTTGAGAAATTTGTGACGAAAATGAGTTATTCTAGTCAAACACTTCTCGAAATGGAATTTCATATGTTTATGTTGGTTTAATTCTTCAAATCACATAAGAAATTCAGACTTCCAAATACATTTTTCATCTCTTCATTTCCAGTATATCCTTTTCCCATTCTTTCTTGGTTGGCAACTAACCGGTGATTTCTTTATTTTGAGAAGGCAAGTCTCTCTCCCAGATCAGTTAAATAATGAAGCTAAATCACTGATTTTGATAGAAAAGCTCTTGCTCACAATCGCTCTTTCTGATGCTGCGGAACCATGACAATTAGGATCTGAAGATGCAGCTGCACCTATGATGCATGGAATCATGAACTGACATCACAATGCATTTTTTTTTCTTATTATGATTTTGGTGTTCGTATCATGGATGTTGGTTCGCGCCTTATGTCATTTCCACTATCAAACTAATCCAATCCCGCAAAGGATTGTACACGGAACAACAATTGAGATTTTTTGGACCATCATGAAAAGTCGTCATGCTTTACTGGAACAAAACATGCTGACTAAACTTAGTCTTCGGGACCAAATTAAAATAAAATGACGACTTTTAATAATGACATCGAATATCGTCATATTTATTTATCATAATCATGTCGACTAACCATTGCAATAATTCTTCATACTCTAGAATGCAAAACAATGAGAACTGTCTATTTTTTTTGGCAAAGTTGTCATGTTTTTTTTTCCCAAAAATCCTGAGAACTAAAAGCAAATTTTGGCACCTAAAAACTTATTTTAGCATTCATAATCTTTGGGCTCGATAATGTAAAACAACGACGATTCTCTAATTCATGGAAAACGATCGTCATGTTATATCTTCAAAACCTTGACCACTAAAAACCAAATTTGGACACATGAAATATTGGTTTTTGATAGTTATACTCGTCATGATCGAAAATGCAATACGCTGACGACGTTCTATTAGTCGTCATGTTATTTGTACGAAAACATGACTAGTAGTAACAAATTTGGACACAAAAAAACTTGATTTTTGCAGCTATTAGTCGTCATAGTTTAGATTTTCCAACCATGATGATTGTTCATACTACATCACTAGTCGTCATGGTTTAAGGATGATGACCATGATGACTCTGGTAATTGTTCTATCAGTTATGAAAAACAACATAAAAAATTATCATGGTATTCATTTAATGAGCATGCCTACTAATTAAAGATATAAAAAAATCATCATTCTAAGTGAAAAGTTACCATAACGACACTATATATCAACATAAATCGATTTTCTAACCTAATGTCACTTGATGAAGAAAATAAAGTAATGAATTGACTTTACAATATCCACTGTTATTTCATTTTCTTGACGAATTAACGGATGAGTTTTCTGTTTAAAAATGATGTAATATAGAGAAAGAGAAAGGAGTTGATCATTGAAACTCATGAAGAACAAGAAGGAAATGAATAAGGTGTGAGTCTAAATTAAAATGTACTAGTATTGATTATAAGCGAAAAGTAATTAGACAATTCTATATACACTAGATGTCCCCTTAACACACTATTATAGTTGGGAACAAAATACATACCGGAAGGAACGAGTAAGATTTAAGATTTTCATGTTCATCTTTTCCCCCCTCTCTCCTCAAAAACTCTGAAACAAAAACTCTGTCCGCCTGATTCTTCTATGCTCAGATTGGCTTATTAGGAGCTGATCTGAGAAAATCAACCAACACCCCAATCTCTATTGCACCTTGTTTTACCCTGCTACTCTTAGTCAGTTACTAGGGATGTCAATGGGTCAGGGTCCTCCCGAATATCACTGGAACCGTACTTGGGCCCTACTTATAAAAGTTGGGTCCGGTTCCTAAATTTATGGATCCAGAACCGGACCCGTTAAAAATTTCGGGTACCCGTCGGTTCCGGGTACCCATTGACTATCAAAAAAGACTATAAATAAATTTCAAAAACTTAATATGTTTCTCTTTTCGGCTTGAAACTAAATTCTTACTATAAAATTTTTTTATTTTTTTTTATTAATATATTATATAAAGATTAAATTTAAGAAAAAAACGAAAAATGAAAAAAATCTAAATCGAAACTAACAAAATAATTATAATTTTTCTAAAAAGATGAATAAAAGTTAGAATAACCGGGTACCCGACGGGTATTACCCGTCGGTTCCTTAATTTTTAATGGGTCCAACTTTAGGACCAAGAATCGAACCCGTTTCTACAGGGTCTAGTTCCTGTCCGTGTAATGGGTACCAATTGACAGTCCTATCCGTTGCTTTTGGATTAAGTTTTTTTTGTTGATTCTCTTGCGATTTTTCAAGGTTTGTTCTATAGATGTGTGATTGTTGATCCATGTATGGTTTGTGATCTATCTCTTAGAAGAACTCAAAGGATATCATCATTTTTAGTCTTGATGAACAACTCGACTTAGAAACTACTTTATCTTCAACAACCCTAAGAAGACCTATGATTTTCTCTGATATTGGGGGTGATCGAATTTCAATTACTCTCTTTTTGGGTCTATGTGAGATTCCTGCTTTGGAGTATTTCATCGATCTACTTTTCATTAGATGTAGATTTCTTTCAGCTAGTAATTTCAGTTTTAGGTTTTCAACAACAGGTCCTCGAAAGACACCGTAGGCAAGAAAATGTATTCTAAGACACCAACAACAGCATGAGAGACACCAACAAGACCAACAATTAATAGTTTCAAACCGATCACGATAAAGAACCAGACCGACTCAGACCATTCAAATTAAAACATGATGACCGATTTGGATCATCTTTGTTATTGCTACTGTTACTTTGAATTTTTTGACAAATGAATAGATCTTTGGATCCTTTTATACCTAGTTCATATGTTTTACCATGTTTTTAGAAAAACCCTTGAGAAATGGTTGGATTTTTGGATCCTAACATTTCTACAATTTGTAGGTTTGTTATATTAGTTGGATGAGTTACTTTTAATCCAAACAGGCCATTTAAACTTGTTATGTTTCTTAAAAAATGGGTTGAAATGTGAAGATTCTACTTCAGTTCAAAGCTGGTAACTATGTTGCCAAGTGGCCTGATTGTATTTCCTAGTTTAATTGGGGCCATGGAATTTTGTTTGCCCCCCAAATTTTTCAGGGGTGTAAAAATCGGAAGATGAATATACTATTTTTTCCTTGATTAATATTCTTTTTTCAAGTAACGACCCTCATTAACGACCCTTCACCGACATTAACGACAGTTTAGGGTCGTCATATACATCATGATCAAAACAATAACGACTCTAAACTGTCATACACTAACGACTCTTTTTAAAGATTAACGACATTTCTAAAATATTAACGACTGTTTAAGTCGTCAAATGCGTAACCAAAACAGTAATGACCCTTCCAAAGGGTCGTCAGGGAATTGATCATTTTTATGACGACCCAAAACTGCCATTAATGAATCTTCGACAGTTTAGAGTCATCACTTAAACAGTCTAAACATTAACGACTGTTGAGGGTCGTCAATGAAATTTTTTTGTCCTCTAATGCATGGCCCCCAATTAAACTATGTTGTATTTGTGTCCAGTGTATGCTTGAGATACTTGAAATTGTTGGGAATTTCCTGGTCGGTCTGTGATCTCTTCCGATTCATGTAAATCGGATAATTATTATCGATACAACTTGGGCTTGCCTCATTTTCGACCAAAAAAGGAAAAAAAAAAATTAAAATTTACATCATCAAGATGGTGTAAGAAAATTAGAAGAAAAGTAAAAACGCATTATGGTACATGATAAAAGCTGTCAGGTGTTATGCAGTCAACTTCACCTAATTTTGTTGACAACAGCAAAACAAAATAACGGCTGTAACAAAGACCCTTTTCCTACCAAATGCGGGTGGTACATCAAATGTGTAACAGTAGTCCGTAATTTAGTACATATATACATGTAATACATATACATATACATGTGTACCATGATCATCATCATCGTTTATCTCTAACGTCTCTCTCGTTCAGACAATTGTAACAGTGATCCACGCAACCACGCGGTACGAATAGCAGACCGCGTACGTTTGGTCGGTGGGGTTTCTGTATTGTATTTTACCCATAACAGTAGTACTATACCAGTAAAAAAGCTCCAACACATAAACGGTAAATTTCTTTTTAACTATGAGTGTTTGCTTACTACAAAAATCCTTTCAGACTTTGAAAAAAAGCTGATTACATTTCAAAAATGATTTAGCGAAATAAATTTGTTTAAGTTTATTAGAAATCAACTTAAAATCACGTTCCAATTTTTTTTACTGTGAAATATTTCTAAATTCACTGTGATTAAACGATAATGAAATGATGATTTAGTCTATTTACTGTGAAGTTTAAAGTTGAATCGTATCCCATTGAAGATTAAAAGCAACCAAGATATAGAGCTGCTTTTTAAGCTAATTATTGACAATCATGTCATTAATCATGATTACCATTGCATTTGCGCCTGATTAATGAACAGTTGATTTACATCAAAAGAAGATTAGATTGCTAATGATTTTGATCTTTCACCTTTACATTTTTATCATGCGGACAATCTTTTCCAAAGAGTGAGAATTTGCCATGTAATTTTTACTGATATTAGCAATTCAACAGCATTCTGATGCAACTTACGTCTATGCAGAACTCTTAATATTAAAATTACACAAATTATATTGGTGTTATAAAATTACACTTGTAACCAGAGAAAATCTCAAAAGAGATCTCGTGAATTCTTTCCGGACTCATACATAAAATGCGAAATCTCGGTTTTTAAGAACCTATTCGAATTGACATCCAGAAATAGTTTTTCAGATTTTTACAAATAAAAGACAAGAAGTAAGTTTGTGTATAAAATTTCAGAATAATTTAAAAAAAATAAAATACGTCATTTTTCGTAAAATAAAATATTTTTATTTCTGATTTCTATTTTGTAACTTCCAAATGGGTAATTTCGACAGAATTCCATATTGAACTAAATTTCCCAAAAAGTTTCACAAGAGTAAAATAATCTTAAATTTCCCAAAGAAGTGTTCTTGACGTGTGCAGTCGTAATACTCTTTGCATTTTCCTCTTAACTTATTTGAACATAATTAATCATCATTATCTTAATGCAATAATTAGCATTAATTAAACAAATAATTATTATTCCAAAATAATTTTTATTTTATTTTTTTTGGTGGGCGTCTCAATGAGACTGTGTGAGGGGGGTTGTAAAAAAAATAAAATAGCCCCATGATGATCAGGTTATGATACCAATTTTCTCCTCATCCCTGTTATAAATACCCCTGCAAGACCGAAACAATCCCACCTCCTTTTTCATCAAATCACAGCAACCCACACTCAAACCAGAGAACTCTAAATCTCTCTCAGCCATTTTCACAAACACTTGTGTGTGACAGAGCAGAAAAAAAAAAAACCCAGAAGATTCAAGAAGAACAGCGGGGTTTTTGTTAGTAAAGATGTCTTCTGGTAATGGTCAGATCTATTTAGATGAGAAATGGAAATTAAAAGGATCTAAAAGTACAAGGAACCACAATTCATCATCATCAATGGCTTCTTCTTCTTCAAATCATCATCATCATCATCATAATCTGATGAGAAGTTCTTCTACATCATCAGCAAATCATTTAATGAGGAATTCATCAACTTCATCAACATCACATTTAATGAGAAACGCATCAACATCATCTTCAAGTAATAATAATAATTTAATGAGGAATTCATCAAAGAGAAATGGTGGGAATCATAATAAAAGTGGATTCTCAAGGAAATGTTCTTCGTTAGTTAAAGAACAGAGAGCTAAGTTTTATATCGTTAGACGATGTGTTACTATGTTAATGTGTTGGCGTGATTACAATGATTCTTAATCTTCAACACCCCCATCAATCAAAAAAGAAGAAGACAGATTTTTCAAGAGAAAACAAGACAGAATCCAGAGTTTTTACAGAGTATACTCTTGTTTTGCTCTGTTTTCTGGAGTTCTTTCTTACTGTGAGATGGGTAATGGGTTTTGTTTTTTTTTCTGAATCAAATCACAGACAGAACCCAAGTTAAGTAATTTCTTATCATCCGTCCAAGGAGGAAGAAGAATCAAATCAGTAGAATGAATCATTTGTATAAAGATTTAAATTTTTTGGAGATAGATAGATTTGTGATGTTAATGTAACTGAAATAGAGCAGAGAAAGTGAAGATTAATATAAATATATATATGTATTTGTTAAAAAGAAAATTCAATGAATCACCATTTTTAGTAAATTTTTTTGTTCTTTCGTTCTACTCTGTTTGAAGTAGTTGATTTTGATGGGTCAATCATCTCTGTGTTTTTAGATGATTGTTGTTGATTGATATTGAACTGATGGGTCTCTGTAACCATCTTGATTGATGATTTCTTTAATTTTTGGGGTGTAGATTCAAGATATTGATTTTCAAAAAAATGAGATTCCAATTCCAATATTCAACCCATTTTGCAGGTGCTGCAACTCTGTCTCTCTGTTCAATCCGTTTTTAGCTTATTATCTTTTTCCTTTCTTTATTTATTCCAGTAATTTTTTTTCAAAAATTCAAATTACTTATTGAAAAAACTGAATGCGGTTCCACATGCCAGTCTTTCTAGGTATCACCCGGGCCTCCGGCCCGGTCCAAACTCGACACACTAAACCGCTGTGCAGGGCGGAGAAAGTTATTGGAGAAATTTGAAATCTGAAGATTGAAAAATGCAATGTGGTACCGCAGAGTGTGAAACTGAGGCAGTGTTTGTTTTGTAATAACGTGGTGATGGAGTTAATGTGTTTTTTTTTTATTTTCTTTGTAAAATAGCTTGAAATATACAGTTGGAGGCTGACTATCTTCCACATGCTTGTCTGTACTTTGATCTCATTTGTTTACTATGGATTTGGATGTACGTATAGAAATTACTACAAGTGGTAAATAGTAAGTTTGATGTGAAATCAAATCAGGCCCCCAGAAGATTTTTTTTTTTTTTTTCAATCATAGATGGAAGTTTATGTACGTGACTTTCTCATTCTTATACTTTTTGTTGGGGTAATTTTAGAACTTTAAATTTTTACTATTTTGAGCATGTGTGGAAGAATTTCACATGATCTTTTGGGTATTTCTCTGTATTTTGTTTTTCTAGATTCTACCCGCGAGTTCACATTAACTTTTGAGAGATTCCGGGTAAAAACATTGATGTACTTGTTTAGTAAATTGGTGAGGCATGGAACTAGCTATAGGATGATCTCAAATGTAGACAAACATGAACATGGTAGATTTTTGTAAGATTGCTAATAGGGTGTACCAGATTGCTTGGGATATACCAAATAGTTATCGGTATAGTATATTTTGTTCTACATGTATTTTTGTACACCCCAAACATTTTGGTACCTCCTATTAACAGCCTTGGATTTTTGATGAGTAAAAAAGAAAAAAAATGGGTCACAGACTAACAGGTTTACCATTGACCATGAATGACACCCATTGGATCATAGTGCCATATTTGGGCTCACAGTTCACTTGGGATTCGACTCCATCCATTTCAGAAAAAAAGTAATACTTTTATTTTTCTATTTAACATATTCCTAGGTAAAAATAAAAGTATCAATTGGTAGATTTTGAATCACCGCGTATAAATTGCGAATCTAAGCGGTAGATTTTGAGTTGTAATGAAAAAAACAAGTTAAAAATCTGATATTGGAGAAAAAAAATAGATTCTAAGATACATGAGATTACTTAGTTTAAGGGGTGCAATTTTGAAGTTATAATGCAGATTTTGATCTTTTGGGTATTTTCTGTGTTTTGTTTTGCAGCTTTTACCAGCGAGTTCATATTACTTTGAAAGATCCCGGTGAAAACATCAATGATATTTGTTAAATTTGTTTAGTTGTATTGTGGTGAACTTGTTTATGAATATCCGACCAAGTGATAGATTTTGCGACCGTGAGTCTGGTGACCTCAATTCAAAACTCATCAACACCGAAAATTTTCCTGATAAAACGAAAAATGATAGATTTTGTGCCAGCTATTAAATTCTGGGTTAATGTAGTAATTGTGTTAGAAATTATTAAATCTTTGGGTCAAAAATATATTAACTAAGGAGACAACTTGGAGACCACAAGGCAGGTATTGGCTCACTGCAGGTAAAATTCAAAGTGACTTAGAAAAACACTCGGTCACGACTCACAAGACAGATTTTTGATGTTGAACTCACAAATATCTGTTCTAGCAGCATCATAACAAATTATTTAATTAGTATAATTTATTTTGATCTTTTGGGTATTTTCTGTGTTTTGTTTTGCAGCTTTTACCAGCGAGCTCATATTACTTTGAAAGATCCCAGTGAAAACATTTTTGTTAAATTTGTTTAGTTGTATTGTGGTGAACTTGTTTATGAATATCCGACCAAGTGATAGATTTTGCGACCGTGAGTCTGGTGACCTCAATTCAAAACTCATCAACACCGAAAATTTTCCTGATAAAACGAAAAGTGATAGATTTTGTACCAGCTATTAAATTCTGGGTTAATGTAGTAATTGTGTTAGAAATTATTAAATCTTTGGGTCAAAAATATATTAACTAAGGAGACAACTTGGAGACCACAAGGCAGGTATTGGCTCACTGCAGGTAAAATTCAAAGTGACTTAGAAAAACACTCGGTCACGACTCACAAGACAGATTTTTGATGTTGAACTCACAAATATCTGTTCTAGCAGCATCATAACAAATTATTTAATTAGTATAATTTATTTTGATCTTTTGGGTATTTTCTGTGTTTTGTTTTGCAGCTTTTACCAGCGAGCTCATATTACTTTGAAAGATCCCAGTGAAAACATTTTTGTTAAATTTGTTTAGTTGTATTGTGGTGAACTTGTTTATGAATATCCGACCAAGTGATAGATTTTGCGACCGTGAGTCTGGTGACCTCAGTTCAAAACTCATCAACACCGAAAATTTTCCAGATAAAACGAAAAGTGATAGATTTTGTGCCAGCTATTAAATTCTGGGTTGATGTAGTAATTGTGTTAGAAATTATTAAATCTTTGGGTCAAAAATATATTAACTAAGGAGACAACTTGGAGACCACAAGGCAGGTATTGGCTCACTGCAGGTAAAATTCAAAGTGACTTAGAAAAACACTCGGTCACGACTCACAAGACAGATTTTTGATGTTGAACTCACAAATATCTGTTCTAGCAGCATCATAACAAATTATTTAATTAGTATAATTTATTTTGATCTTTTGGGTATTTTCTGTGTTTTGTTTTGCAGCTTTTACCAGCGAGCTCATATTACTTTGAAAGATCCCAGTGAAAACATTTTTGTTAAATTTGTTTAGTTGTATTGTGGTGAACTTGTTTATGAATATCCGACCAAGTGATAGATTTTGCGACCGTGAGTCTGGTGACCTCAGTTCAAAACTCATCAACACCGAAAATTTTCCAGATAAAACGAAAAGTGATAGATTTTGTGCCAGCTATTAAATTCTGGGTTGATGTAGTAATTGTGTTAGAAATTATTAAATCTTTGGGTCAAAAATATATTAACTAAGGAGACAATTTGGAGACCACAAGGCAGGTATTGGCTCACTGCAGGTACACGACTCACAAGACAGACTTTTAATATTGAATTCACAAATATTTGTTCTAGCAGCATCATAACAAATTATTTAATTAGTATAATATATTTTGTACATTTTATTACCGTTAAATGATTGATTGTGATGTTACTGAATTTCAATGCACATTTTTAAATCGCAAAGGTATAAATTTGGAACCAATAGGCATCAACAGAGGTAGATTTTCGTCCTACCACCTGGCGCCTAGAGACCTTCACGAGAATTGGTCCGCTACCCCTGCAGTAGATTCTCGATCGCCTAGACTAGACCTCAAAAAAAATCGGCCCCTACCACCGGTTACACCCATTCCGATGGAACTTTTCTACCAAACCAAACCCATCCACCACCAAGAAATGTCTACGTACTACATTCAATCCACTGAATCCACCTTTATGATGATGATCTTTTGAGCGAGCTGCTGCTGCTATTCAAAGATTTGCATTCAGTATTTTTGACTTGGTGGAGCCAGGATCGAAGATTGGAGAATGGAGGAGCAAAATGAAAAGATATGAATATCAAACTTAAAAAAAAAAAAATATATACACAAGAAATAAAACAATGATATCTATAGATAGACTTTAGCAACGAGTTGGTAAGTACAAATGAAATCTCTAACTTGCACATATTTGGGTTAAAGTTCATAGGTTGTATTAAAGTTTAAACCTCAAAGGTGTCTACTGCCTGCAAACTCAGATAACTAGGAAAAAAAAGAGAAAATCCTCTTGATATTGATGAGTTTCGAGCCGATTTTACCAAACGATTTTACCACTGTACCACAGTGACATCTCGTTTGCCCATGATTTCTGATACTTGGTTTTCATCGTGGAAACACCCAATCCTATTCTAAACTCCAAAAAAAATTACAAATTCTGGAACATAGCATCACCGGAAGTGTCAAACCTTAATTACCTACAACTTCTGTATAATCACCCCACCATACACTATTCTTTTTTTTACCATACTCTTTGTGAATTTATTATGAACTAGACAACTCAGTTAATTTGTACTTGATGGATGTTTACAGTTTAACCCTACATATACATAACTCATGAGATCTTATAAAGAATTGTCTCCCAAGACAAGAAATTACAGCTATTAAGGGTTTTTTAACAAAGAGATAATGAAGAAGAAGGTGGGACATCAGATGAATCTGCAGCACAGGCTCTCCATGTGGAGAAGTTTTATCTTTTCGTACCAAAAATTTGAATTCAAGTCGAGTAAAATTTACTAGTGACAGTGTAAGTGGAGTGTAAGAGGATGTTGGGTGTGTTTTCGAAAGAGATTCTTGCACTTTGTTCTTTTTTTCCTAGCAATTACTCTGGTTTTAAATCAATCAATCAATCAATCAATCAATAACGTATAACAATCAAACAATAATTGAGTAATGCACCACCTAAGGCACAACTCATATTAAGGTGGCTAAGGTGAACTACAAATGAAATGATTGACATTGTATTAATGAAAAACAATTAGTTGACATTTTATTAAGAAAACTGAAGCAAAATTAAAGTTTTAGGAAACTTAGCAGCTAAAATTGCAGGTACAACTTAGATACATGAAAATGGCGGATGTCAACTGGGTCTATATTACTTCTTCTAATATCAGCCGTATTTAGGTAAATGGTGCATTGTTTAATTATCTTAAATTTAAAATTTGATGAAAACATCGGGTCAATGCAACTTCTCATTAGGGTTGTATGATATTTGTAAATCACTCCAAACATATACCTTTCTAGCATGTATATACTATATAGTACAAGGCTGCACATCAACTTGCATCACATACCTCAAAATTTACAAGATAAAGCATTAAAGTTTAATTTGGATAATCTTGCTTTATATAATCTCATTTTGGATAAGATTGTAGGTTATTTAGGATTCTTTGTGTACCTAATAACAACTTGGGTTGCCATCAATGGAATGATTTGTAGTTTGATATTAGTTTCTTTTACTTTGAGTTAAATCATGTTAGATTGGGTGTCTATCATTCTCTTAATCAATTAAAAGCTTTTAGTCCCATCCAAATAAAAAGAACCTACTCTAAATTTAAATAACGTCATTTGGCACACAGAATAAAAGATGCACCACGGGTGGCGAGTCACACATGGTCAAGTGATTACTAGCCTGGCCAACTTCTCTCCGAAGGCATCTAAGCCTATTTCATACATGCATGCTCGTTAAAACACTTGTGTTAATACTTTTGGTCTGTCGTGTCTGGTGGAATTCTTTTCATTTCCCCCTTTTACCTGGAATCTAAGCCCCGCCACTGAATACATATGCTCTTGTGGACGTTGTAGTCTTAGTCTAGCTAGCGATGAGTGTGTATGAGCCCAAATAATATGTATCTACATCTGTGTAAAGTTTGGTTTTGATGGGACTTCAACCTAATCCCAAAATATGTCGGGAGCAAAGCCTCTGCGAATTTCAAGCTACCCAACCGTCGACACCTAAGTTAAAATACCTTGGTGTTAGGCATTATCGAACAGTGTTGTGCAAAGTCCATGTCCCCCAATTATGCACCTTAATTGTCTTCATTTCATGTTTGGCATAGTAAAATCACATGTTTACTCGACCCACTCTTCAGTTGTTTGTACGGACGCACTCTGAGTTACATACTCGTTGAAGTAGGCCACTTGCAAATAATGGAAAATGTTGGATCAATAAACAGAGATCTAGGGTTCCTGTTTGGTGCTAGCTATATGTTTCCTGATTGATCATTTCAATAAGCAAATTATTATCTCATTCTTGCAAGGCTAATTAGACAAAGCAACAGGCACTAGTACTGCTTCAGTTATAGATTTTTACTATAAGTTGCCCCTTGTTTTGATGTGTACTTGTTCATGCATATGCGTGCCTCCATGGATGAGTTAAGCTTAAGTAACTAATCTGCCATCTAACAATACCTCCACTTGCTAATGATTTCGTAGAAGAAAAAGATGTTTATGCTTGTCAACTTTTAAGTACTAATTACGTACCGTCTTAACAATCTTAATTTCGAGGTTGACAATTACAACTTATTTTTAATTAAGCTGCATCACTAATTCAGACATGTTTCCACTAGTTTCTTTGTTTTAGCTTCTAATGAGGTTGTTGTTGTGGGTTTATAGCTGGCTAGACTCAGAAATGTCTGTTGGATATGCAAAAACACCACCGCAACTACATTTTAATATGTTTCTTAAACCTTAGTTATCTGAGCTTAAATATTTAGTTTGTTCGACAGTTTGACTCAATTAGTTTATAATCTTGTTTACAAATTGCCAAAGTAGAAAATTTAGGCAATTATAAGTCAAGATTATGTAAAACCTTGAGTTCGTTTCGTGTAAAAGCAAAAGGTTTATTATGTTACTTAGATTTTCATGCGCAATTAGAGCATTTTCATAGAGATTTTCTAAGCAGAGTGTAAGAATATGTGTGGGTGTGTTTTCGAAAGAGATTCTTGCACTTGTTCTTCTTTTTCCTAGCAATTACTTTGAACTTAAGTCAATCAATCGATCACGCATAACAATCAGTTTTGGTTTTTCTTATTTATAGCGGTTGATTTTCTTGGGACTGGCCCATTGTACCACGAGTCCATTATAGGAGTTGATTCTCTCGGGATTGGCCCATTGTATCACGAGTCCGTTGGCGTTTTATTCCCTAGTGAATGTGTGATGAAATTAATATTTTCATTGTCAAGCCCACAATTAATTTTAGGTAATGTGACACCCATAATTATTTCTATCACACTCATAATCATATGAAATTATTAAAAATGTATGTATGACGGATTATGCATCCGCATGACAGGTTATGCATCAGGGGTATGATTGGTAACGAAACTTGGATATAACATATCTAAAAATCTGCGTCTTGGATTTTTACGAATTTTATATCGTTGGAAATCTTTTTAAGAGAGCTACGCAACGAGTACAAACAAGAATATCAAATTTTTGTTTTTCACGAAAAAATCGGAGGTGATCATCATTTTAGACAAAATTTTCGAAAACTTGATACATAACCATTATGCAGCCACCAAAAAGGATGCATAACGCATTATGCAGACGCATAACGAATTATGCAACCATTTTCTCCACTGCATAAAAAATTATGCATCTGCATAACAAAGTTATACATCTATAACAAGTTGTGTAGCCATTGTATTAGTGCATACATAAAACATAGATGCATAATGCATTATGCATGTATTTTCTCGATGCATAAAAGATTGTGCAACAATTTTCTCGATGCATAATGCATTATGCAACCGTATTTTCGGATGCATAACAGGTTATGCCTCTATTTTCGCGACTGCATAACATATTATGCAGATATTATATTTAGGTGCATGACAAGTTATGCAGTCTTTGTTTTTGTTGATTTTAATAGTGACAAAAAAGTTGTTGCATAACGTGGTATGCAACCCTTTTCTGGACTGCATAACAAGTTATGCAACAACTTTCTCATCCGCATAATAGGTGTTGTAGTCACTTTTGTATCTGCAATGCAACCATTTCTTTTATTTCACCCAACTATCGGCCACATTAAACTCTCTCCATCTTCTCACTGTCTAGAAAGCTCACTCAACCCGTACACACTGACTCTAAAGCTGCCATAACTCATTCCCGTCCAAGGTATTGCTTTCATGTCCGAGCTCCAAAAGTAGCAGTCAGATTTAAAGCTACTTTTGCTTTCATGTCCGAGTTCCAAAAGTAGCAATCAGATTTAAAGCTTGAAATTGTCTCCATTCACGGATGAAGAATCATGATGGAACTGCACATTTTGATATCCTTCTTTAGCTAATTCACTTGTTCAGTTAGTTTGTAAATCTCATGAGACTAATATCAATTAAACTCTAAACTATTGTTGCCGCTGCTGCACGTGAAACTGATCATATGAGACCCCTCCGTTCATGGCCTAGCTTTAGTTCAAATGATACATGTCAGTAATTAGAAAATTCACGGGTAACTTCTTTAACTGCAGCTAGAAAACAACGTCTCAACCAACACAAAATCAATTCACCGGCTCCACCAGCTCTTCTTCATCTCGGTAACATCTCCTTAAAACCAACAGAACATACCTCATCTTCTTCTCCATGTTGTTGTTTCCAAACGCCTTAATTCGACCACCACTGATTCAATCAATTCCAGCCATGAAATCAGCATCATTCATACCAAACCCCAAACTCCATTCACTGAGAAATCACCAACTCAGTCAACCCATCTATGCAAACATGCATCTGCACTTCCACTTATTTGCTGTCGAACTGAATTTCATCACCATCGTTCATCACCAACTGTCGGCCACAACAAACTCCTTACAAATTGAAGTCGAAATAACACATACTGAGATTAAATGGAAGAATTAAGAACATGAGATAAAGTTAAAAAATTTAGCAAACCCTAGAATTTGGGTTTCCTAACCAAGTTTTCATCTTTCTTCTTATCCTTCATACCGCTAATCTTCTAACCAAAGAATTGTTGTCGTTGTTACTGAAAGAGAAACCATCTCTCGATCTGTCTCCCCTATCCCATAATGAAAAAGTAAAAATTGGTTCTCCCTTGCTTGAATCAGTTGATTTTCTACGGTTTATTAGGATCAAAGATTTCTGTAGAATCGTTTTTGAAATTCTTAAGAATCAATAGAGAAGAAACTCACATCAGAGAAGAAGAAGAGAAGGAATTGAAGAAGAAAGTTTGCTGCTTGTGAAGAAACACAATTTTATAAACTATGGGTATGACTGAAATTTTATCCCAAAAAATGGGTGCGCGCTTGATTTTTTCTGAACGTGAATTTTTCAATGGAAAAATCTGGGAGAATGGGTCTCACTGTAATTTTCACTGTTTGATACCGCACGAAGTTTGATTTGTACCAATGAAAGAAGCAATGCTAGCTTCTTTTTATTGTATCTATTGTTATCCGCAGCTTAGAGAAAATTCAGGCCTACCGAATGCACAAAACAAATCCACAAATAAGAAATTTTGAAATCATTATCTCGCTAAAATAATTGAGCAAGGCCACTAAGACACAACATTTTAAGGTGGCTAAGGTAAACTACAAATCAAAAGATTGATATCGTATTAATGAAAAATAAACAACTAGTTGACACTGTATTAAGAAAACTGAAACAAAATTTAAGTTTTTAGGAAACTTAGCAAATAAAATTGCAGCTACAACTAAAAATACATGAAAATGGTGGATGTCAACGGCGTATTACTTCATCTAATAGCAGCCCTATTTAGGAAAATGCTTTACTTAAGTGTATTGTTTAATTATCTTAAATTTGATCAAAATGTTGGGTCAATGCAACTTCTCTTTCAGGTCGTATGTGATTTGTAAATCACTCCAAACATATACCTTTCTAGCATGTATTCTGTAGTACAAGGCTGCACATCAACTTGCATCACATATCTCAAAATTTTCTAGATAAAGCATTTAATTATATTTGGCCTTAAGGCTTAAATTAGTAGTTGCTTCAATTGTAAGACCAATTAAGCCGAAATGCTGTGATTTTGGATGGTATCAGGAAATAACTGTATGATGAAGGTGAAAAAGATTCATTTTAATTTCGCATGTAGTTCTGGTCGGCAGGGGTGAGCCAATAATTATGCGATGGGGGTGCAAAATTTGCTATGTAGTGCAAAATTTTCCAGTACATTAGTGATGTTGATTACCTTTTGCTAATTTCCCTAGCAATCAAATTCAGTGATTTTTTCTGAAAGTAAGTATTCTTTCTCTCATTGGCATCCTACTAAATATTTTTGGATATCGTGGATAAGGTTTTAATTATATTTAGGATTCTCTGTGCACCTAATAACACTTTATATTATGTTAGCTATATATGATTTGTAGTTTGACAAATCCCTTTTGTTTTTAGTTTCTTTTACTGTGTCCTGCTTTGAGTTTACGTCATGTTAGTTAGACCGTCTATCACCCTCTTAATCAATTAAAAGCTATTAGTCCCATCCAAAAGAAAGAAAAAAAACCCCTCTTTAAATGTAAATCACGATTAAAAAACCCTATGGATGTTGCAACCACTACCTAGAATCTTAGCCCCGCCACTGAATACACATGATCCTGTGAACATAGTCGTCAAGCTACTAGCAACAATGATTCCTTAGGACCCATCTTTTACACACTTTTGGTATAAAGTTTGGTTTTTGATGGGACTTCAACCTAATCCCACTGTATGTCGGGGGCAAGGCGTTTGTGCATCTGAAGCTACCCAAGCCATCGACACCTAAGTTAAAAAAACCCAGGTGTTAGGCATTTTCGAACAGTATTGTGCATGTCCATGTCCCCCAATTATGAATCTTAATTGTCCTCATTTCGTGTTTGAGATATATGGTAAAATCACATGTTTACTCGACTCACTCTTCAGTTGTCTGTACGGACGCACTTTGAGTTAGATACTCGTTATAGCAGGCCACTTGTGTCAATAATGTAACATGCACTAAGAATAGTATTGCGTTACCAACTTGCTACTAAGAAATGGTAAACGTTGGATCGGTGAACAGAGATCCTGGGTTCTTGTTTGGTGCTATATGTTTCCTTAATTGATCATTTCAATAAGCCCATAATTATCACTTTCTTGGAAGGCTAATTAGACAAAGAAGCAGTTCTAATACTGCTCCATTAACTATTTGTCTGCTACTTCATATGGTGTATACTTGTTCATGCATATATATAGTCTGCCTCCATGGAAGAGTGAAGCTCAAGAAATCCCACTTGCTAATGATTTCGTGGAAGAGGATGTTTATGCTCGTTATAGGTTTGTTTTTGCGTAAACTAAAAAACGACGGACTGCATGATAAGCGCGCAATGTTATTTAGTGATGGAATGTCAACTTTTACTTACTAATTACGTACCAGCTAATGATTTTAATTTTTGGGTTGACAACTACAACTTAACTTAATGAGGCTGCAACATTATAGGGAGCATCACCAATTACTCAAAGAATCCAACAAGTTTTCACTACTCTCTTTGTTTTTGCTTCAAATGAGGTTGTGGTCGTGGGTTTGTAGCTGTCTAGATTCAGAAATGTAGCATGGGAACTGCATTTTTAATACGTTTCTTTAACCTTAAATATGTGAGCCTAAATATTTGGTTTGTTTGACTCAATTAGTTTATAATCTTGTTTGCGAATAGTCAAAAGAGAGAATTCAGGCAGTTATAAGTCAAAATCATATAAAAGATTGAGTTCATTTTGGATAAAAGCAAAAGGTTTATGTTAGATTTTCATGCGCAGTTATTTTCTTCTTTTTTGATGAGGACCCCAAATCTAATGAGAAATACGAATAGATAAATTTTTATAGAGCTTTCGTAAGCTCAAGAAGCAATGCAAGCTTCTTTTTATCGTATCTATACTGTTGTGGGAATTTTAGAGTCGTCGGAGTTACTAGATTTACAGAACAAATCGATATACAGGGAATCCAAGAACTATCAGTTCTTCTTAATACAAAGGAGAATAAGTGTGCTGACATGTCGGCATCAGATTAAATTTAGGATTTGCTATCTGACGTGTCATCACCATTATAGATTTATGGGCAATCAAAAAGTCACGACGATTGGAATCGTTTTATGAGAAACATAAGACACATTCTGTGACGGACCGGAAAATCGTAAGTAAAGCTGAACAAATACTGCAGAAGAGTAGGAAGTAACTAGAGAACCGGAAGACTAAAACTAGTATAGCTAGAAGATAGGAAAACTAAACTGTGTACAACAGAAAGTCGGCCAAGTAATTAGTCAGATGGCCTGACTAACCTGACTGATTTAATAAATACATTTCTTTGTTTAAACGTTTTTTATTTATGACAGTGGGCAGTTAATGTTATAGTTTTCAAAGAGAAAATGGTTTGCAGCGGAGATGGTCAGCATAAAAAAAAAAAAAGATTACGCAGATACAGAGGAAAAAGCTCATTTAGATATCACAATATATGGATTCAGGTCTAAGACCTCTTACATATTCTAAGACTTATGAAACAGGTAAACATCATTACATCATATTCTATATATTTTAATCATCTAAATTGGTATTTCTAAGAGATTAGGTCATTTAGATATGTATTTAAAGTGGCAGCATTCCTTACAAGGAGCCAAACGATTATGTGAACATCTGTTTCAGTTAAATCCTCAGTTGCAATTCGTCCCCGTGCTTCTCATTTTAGTTTTGTTTTTTTATAAAGTTACTGCAACATGGAAATAATATTAGGAAAGTCATACTGTTTTTCCACGTCCGGTGCGGTTACGATGTGGTCGGGCCACATCATTCAAGTATGTGGCCCATCATTGAATAGTGATACATAGATTTTTTTTGTTCTCCAAAACAATTTATTACCTAACTTTTTATCTTAATTTCCTACTTTTTCTCAAAAAGATAAAACAATTAGGGGATTTAGAAGGGGCAGGTTTTTAATATGAGTACGTGTCAAAATATGAAGAGGGGTCACATAGAAAATATATGTGGCCCGACCACATCATAATCCGAGCGGTATACGTCTGATTCATTTCATGGCACTTTTTGCAGTTAAAATCAAAAGGAAAATCAAACCACGGAGGAAAAAGAGTTAATCAAAGACTCCCCATTTCCGGTTCACATTCCATTATACATGTTGATGGGTTGGTGCAATATACTACAAACACAACTATGATTGCAATGCATTATCATTTCAAATTAAACAACAGGTGAAGTATAGATTTTACATTATTTATAATGGAAATTAAGATCTCCAAACAGAAGAAAGCGATCAATAGCCAGCCAAAGGAAAAACATGACAGTTGACGCATGTTGATGTCAAAAAGTATAGCATCTAACAAGAGAAAGGCATGAGAAAATGGCCAGAGAATAAACATGGGTGGCAGTCAAAAGCATAAACCCTTGGTCTAAATGAGGGTACTGAAACGGTCTTCATTGATTTTCATAAAGAGAGTACAGGGAACAATGGATTGTGTAGTTTCATACCCAAGTTAAATTCACTATACCTTATAATTAACGTATTTTTTTATACAGGATGAGTAAACGATGCTCTTAGAAATGGTACGAAAAGAAATTGAATCGGGGTTTCAGTTTGAATTGCCGTGCTACCATTAGTGATGAAATGTTTGAAGCTTAGGTTTCTCTGCGTTTGGATTTGATTATTGCAGGAGATGATCTACATGTTGCACGGGTTATATGCTTTGATAGACAACGAAGCATATCTTCATGAGAAACATCACGTCATCACGTACCTACCTATTCAAGTATGTCAGGGCCCTCTTAGAAATATTACTTTTCTTCAATCAAATAGCTTATGAGTTGTTTAAAATAATTATTCCGTCCATCGTATATCTCAGATTTCGCACACATTTTTGTTCGGATTGTTTATGAAGACTTCCCCCTGAGTATGCTGACAAGAACAGAATGTTCTTTATTTAGACATCTGCCAAGACAACTGATATCACCTGTTTCAGCTATATAATTCTTGGCTTCTTGCAGGACTGATATCAACTGTTTGAGCTATATATAATTCTTGCAGGATGCTGTTATCTGGATTGGATGTATTAGTTAATAGTAAGACTAATTTAAAGTTGGTTCGCGGTATTTCTCCCTTTCCATTTCTGTATTATTTTTGTGGGATCACCCTAAAAGACTATCAAGAAAGCTGGCAATGATTGGTAAATCAAATTAATAAACTAGCAGCGCAATTGCGCGGGTTTACAGAACTTGTTATTTCATATTTTAGGATAAAATAATTGAGCAATACCACTACGACACAACTCATTTTAAGGTGGCAAAATGTGAACTAAAAAATCAAATGATTGACATTCAGACATTATATTAATGGGAAAAAAATTGGTTGACGTTGTATTAAGAAGAAAATTTAAACAAAATCTAAGTTTTTAGGAAACTTAACAACCAAAAATTGCAGTTACAACACTAAAATACATGAAAATGGTGGATGTCAACGGGGGTATATTACTTCTTCTGATGGCTAAATTTAGGTAAATGGTGTACTGTTTAATGATCTTGATCAATATTTTGGGTCAATGAAGGTTCTCATTAAGGTCGTATGTGATGCGTGGATTACTCCAAACATATACCTTTCTAAGACGTATACTACAGTACAAGTCCACGCATCAACTTAGCATCACATATCTCAAAAATTTCAAGATTCAGCATTAAAGGTTAATTTGGCCTAAAAGTAGCAGTAATTGCTTCAATTGTAAGCCCCCTAAGCCGAAAATGCTCTGTGTTTGTATGGTATCTGAAAAATGGTTACACGACACATTTAAAATTAGTCCTGATGAGTCAAGTGCATTAGTGATAACGATGATCTATTATCAAATTTTGCTGGCAGGAAGTCTTTTTTTTTTCTCATTTACATCCTCTAAATTTTTCCGAGATTTGGATGATCTCATTGTGGATAAGGTTTTAGTTATACTTAGGATTCTTCTGCACCTAATAACAACTTATGTTAGCAATATATGATTTGTAGTTTGACAAACCCCATTTTGTTTTTATTTAGGTTCTTTTAATGTGAGTTTACATCATGTTAGTTAGGGCGTCTATCATCCTTTTAGTCAATTAAAAGCGCCATTAGTCCTATCCAAATAAAAAACCCCACTATAAATTGATATCACTATTCATTGGCCCTCCTCCCCTCTCTCCATAACTGTTTTTTCCAAAAAAAAACTCTCTGAAACAAATCTTCCTAAATTCTTTGATTCTCTAATATTGTAATCCAAATCTGTTGGATATTATATGAATTATTCAGATTTTCCAAATAGATTTGGATACAATACGTAAATATATTATTAGTATCTTAATTAAATAAAAACATAAGGTGTAAATTGGGCCGGGCCGGGCTTCTCGACCTAATTATTAAATGGGACGGTATCGGGCGGGCAGGAAAATCTCTTACACATGAAATTAAAAGGGCCGGACGGATATGATTATTTATCTACAGTTAGTACCCATGGCCTTCCCAAGCCTGTTATGTAATTTGGGCTCGGGCGGGTAGGGCCGGGAGGGTCTTGAATATTATTTAAAATTTAATATTAAAAAAATATGTATGTATTATTAAAACTAAAAAGAAAGTAATGTAATAACACACAAGTATTACTTAAAATTAATAATCAAATACGAGATTGAGATGGGAACAAGATAAACCAAACTTCCTATAATTTTTCTTGAATTGAATCATCAGATAAGGAAACTGCCTTAGATTTTGCTCAATATTTTCTCTATATGGTTAACAAATTTAAATGGGCTAGGTCGAGCCAGCCCGTAATGGGCCACGGGCACCCATGGGTTGTCATGGGACAGGGCGGGCGGGCAAAATTTACATCTCTATAAAATCATCGCCATCGTATGCGATTTATGGGTTTTCCTAGTTTCAATTTCATTATCTCTATAATGGTTCTCTTAAATCCATCAGATATTTTTCATAGCCTTATAGGCGTTTCTAGCGATTGTTACAATAATTGTTTCAAATTCATCAAGGACAATTTCTTCCGGCTTACGTATATCTACAGTTTCATGAAGATCAATGGATACCGGATTTGATTGTGATAATGATGTTTTGTTCTTATTACTCCCTTTTGGGACAACATCTTAATGAAGAAGACAGTGAAGAAGAAGATAAATTCTTCAAATCAAAATGGCAGATTCTAATTCAAAGGCCATCCCTCGAGTATCATCAATTTCCTTTTTGAAATTCATGTATTTAATACGTTTGTATTACAATTTGCTTATTATTGTGATACAAAATACCTGTATTTTATTATGTTTTTCAATGATGTATCTGAACACGATGTATACAATCTTTTAATATTAATGAAATTGAGAGGATTACCTCTTTTCCCGTCAAAAAAAAAAATGATATCACATTGATTCTGAAAAAAATGAAAATTTAAATCTCGTTGTTGGGCGAACAAACGATAATCTGAATTAGGTGTGTAGGTAAAAAAAAATACTCTCCACATGTAAAGACGAGAAGAGACGAAATAAACGAATTGAATCTCGTCAAAAGATATTATCACCAAATCTGAGGACAATGCATTTATTAAGGGTCAATCGACTGCCAAAGAACTTTTATAAAAATGGAGTAGCGAAGTGAAGTAAGAGTTACGAAGCGGTATCTAGCGGATGGTTCACGAAGTCATGATAACGAGTTAAATAAAGATTGGGCAAAGAAGTATGATTGGAATATCTCTATGAAGAAAGAATGTTGAGCCGAAGCAAAGAGGGTCATAAATGAAGATAAATTGTTAGATAAAAAATCAGGACAACTGTACCGACAAGTCACCGAGTTTATCGGCAAAAAAGAAGGAAAGTACTTTATCGAAAAGTGGATCAAAGAAGTAAAAAATGGGTCATGTGAATTGTGTGGCTATCCACGAAGTAAAAGATGAGTTGTACTCCACTTCACTGTTTACCTATAAAAGGAAACCTTTGGACATTGCAAAATGGGTTGAATAATTTGTATTTGGTGAGATTATGTTGTAAGAGTGGTCTATAGAGAATACGTGAGGGTTTGGGTTGTACTTTACATTCAAATCATCATTTTACTTAATAAGAATAAGAGTTTTGATTTTGATTTCTTCATCATGACATAGAGTTTGTGTTAAGTAGATCATTTGGGTGTACTGTCGGATTTCCTGTAATTACAAGATGTGGTGCAGAGTCAAATATATGGGCAGCTGACAATTTGCACCCACTACCTGCAATCTTAGACCCGCCACTGCAAACGCATGTTCTTGTGAACGTAGTCGTCTAGCAGTACTAGCAATTGGGAGCCTAAGTTATGCATCTTTTTACACAGTTTTGTATAAAGTTTTGCTTTGATGGGACTTCAACCTAATCCAAATGTATGTAGGGGGCAAGGCGCTTGCGAATCTGAAGCTACCCAACCATGGACACCTAAGTTAAAAAATCTTGGTGTTACGCATTATCGAACAGTGTTGTGCAAGCCCATGTCCCCCAAATATGCATCTTAATTGTCCTCATTTCGTGTTTGGGATAGTAAAATCACATGTTTACGCGACCCACTCTTCAGTTTTACGTACACACTTTGAGTTACATACTCGTTGAAGTAGGCCACTTGCAAATAATGGAACACTAAGAATATCATGGCCTTACCAACTTGCTATTAAGAAATGGAAATTGTTGGATCAATAAACAGAAATCTATGGTTCTTGTTTGGTGCTATTATGTTTCCTAATTGATCATTTCACTAAGACAATAATTATCACATTCTTGGAAGGATAATCAGCAGGTATGGTACTGCTGATTTAACTATTTGTCTGCTAAAATTACTATTTTGATGTGCATGCCTCCATGGATGAGTTAAGCTCAAGCAATCCTCATATAACAATGTCTCCACTTGCTACCGATTTCGCAGAAGAGGGTGTTCAGTGTTCATGCTTGTTTTTGGTTTGTTTACGCGAAAACTAAAAAACGATGGATTGAGTGCAAGATAAGCGCGAAAGGTTATTTACCGATCGAATGTCAACTTTTACGTTCTAATTACGTAGCGCCATTAATTTTGGGGTTGACAACTACAAGTTAACTTAGTTAAGCTGCATCACTAATAGGGAGCATCACTAATTACTCAAAAAGTCCGACAATTTTTCACTATTATCTTTTGTTTTTGCTTCTAATGTAGTAGGTTATTGTTAGCCAGTTTCAGAAATGTCTGTTGGATATACTAAAAGAGCATCACGATTCGCGACTACATTTTAATATGTTTCTTAAACCTTAATTATGTGACCCTAAATATTTGGTTTGTTTGACTCAATTACTTTATAATCTTGTAAGCTCCATCAGACCATTTGGTTTCTCTGCTCAGTTAAGAGTCATTTTCCTTCAAAGTTTGTTCAATGTATTTTTCTTACAACATGTTTGGTTCAAGGAATTGGATTCTGGTAATCTGATTCCGGGGAATATGACATACTTCTACTTTATATATATGTTTTACTCCCAACAAGCCTATTATTTTGAAACTAAGAGCGTAACATATTTACTAATTTTTGTTCATTTTCTTGTATTCAGAAAAAAAAAAAAAAAAGGTTTGGTTGATAGTTTCCAATAATTGCCAAACTTATGTGTTAGCTTTATCAACTTAAGGAGTTGAGGCTTTTTTATGAGCGATTTTTTGGGGACCATGGTATTTTTGAGGGGACCATGATTTTATTTTGGGTAAAGGCATTAAAAGTAATTCTAGGTCACCCCATATCTAGTTATTTATTTAATACCTATTCTACCCTCTTAATTAATTTTAGGTTATGATCAGTGAATGTTTTAGTTAAAAACAATTAATGAGATTAAATTAAAAGATGGGTTTATTATCTCTGCTGCTTCCATTGAAGAGAAGGAGAAGAAGAACAGTGGCGTAGAAGAACAGTCAGGGACAGTCTTATTTTCAACAGCAGAAAAACATTGTCGCTGTTTAGTATTAGTTGCGAAAGACTTTCAGAAACTATTATCTATCTTTTCCAGCTGATTCTTTGTAACAGTCAGTCTGTAACAAACTTGCAGCTTTGCAAACTGTCTATGTTATATGATTTCTTCAATACAAATGCCTTTTAAGCTATGTTTCCATCTTTTGAGTGTGTTTTCACCATGAGGAGCTAAACCCCATCACTGGGATGACGGAGGAAGCCGTGTTTCACTTTTGATTGGTACCTCTGATTGATTCTTTTGACTATTTGCATTGTTTTAATTGATTTATGATTTTTATTAATTAGTTGTGATTTCGTTTGATGGCGTATGCTTAGACTTAGAGCTTTTGATGCACCATGCTTGTGATTTACAATTGATATTTTACAAAATCTATTTTTGGCAAAGAAAAGAGTCCATAAAAGTGCTAGAATGTTATGAATCATTATATGACCCAACTGATTGTGATTAATGGTGGAATCCCGAGTCTCAGTACCTCTCGATATTTGTGACAACCTTGTGCATATATTCTTTATTTTAGTGTTTTCTATTTTTGATTCTGAAACCGAATCTCATCAAGTCCGAGTTGAACGAACTTTTACTACCACTTTCTACAACAACATAAAAAAACACATCAGTATTCTAGTCGAATTTGATATCCCAAGTCAAATGGGCCAGGTTTTTTCCGACCCAATATCAGAATCCACCAGGAAGGTTGTAGGAGTTTTTGGATTGTTTCTTGGCCAAGTCATTACGGGGAAATTTCTGGAACATCCTAAATTTCATACTAGCCAAGTTACCACACATATAATCTATTTGAGAAATTAGGGTTCATCACAAAAACTTAACCGTATAAAAATGGGGTATCTCAACCCTAAAAAGACGCATGAAAATAGACAGAGAATATACCAAGAAACCCAAGTATTTGGTTTGCTTGACTCAATTAATTTATAATATTGTGAACAAATTGTCCAAAAAGAGAATTTAGGCAACTATAAGACAAGGTCATATGTCAGATCGATTGAACTAAAGCGAAGTTTTCATGAGAAATTATTTTCATGTTTAATGGGGACGATAACATCTAATGAGAAATACAACAATTTTACAAAACTTTTGTGAGCTCCATTAGACCAGTTGGTTAATGGTAAGACTACCATAAGATGTGGGGTGAGGTTATAAATAACTTCTTTATATCAATCCTTCAAAGTTTAACCCATGTATTGTTTTTCTTGGGGTTATAAGTGTGCATAATTTTTCAACTTGTGCATAAGTTTAACAAAATAATTCCACCTTATGCATAATTTTCACTAATTTATTGAAGTTAAATTTTGTGTATAATAAATATTTTTTTAACGGATATCACCATATTTAATTGTTAATAATTGCGAAGGATAATACCAAAATGCAAACGCCTTTGTCCAACATATTAATCAAGCATATTTAATTTATTATTTGGTTAAGTTTGTTTATAAGAAGATTAAATTATACAACCCCTAAATACCCATATATTGGATGTAAAATAAAGTATTACGAAAAAAAGTGAGTAAGATAATATCTAATTTACAAAATGCAATATTGGATAAAAGGAAATGGTATATTTGACCTAGTTCTTGGATAAACCATGCATAAACCATAGATCTTGAATAGTTCAATTTATTGATGATCAATGATAAGCATTGAAGATTTGTCATTACTGATCAAGGATGAAAACGACGACAAAATAAATATACAAATTGGGGTTTGAAGGAATACATTTGATTTGGGATTATTAAAGAAACTAAATGAAAAGAAAAAAGACGTTTAATGTAGTCCTTTTGCAGGTGAATTCAAATTACTCAATGCACATATTTATGGGGCATAAAACACGTAAAATTATTAAAATAATATTGTTTATGATTATGAGATCATGCCCAAAAATTTGTAGTAAACTATCAGTTATATACGGTAAGTATTATTCTATCATATTAATAAACTTACCAAGAATCTCATGATTCAATATACAATCCGATGCATTAAGAATAATAAATGGATCAATTCATGGTTCAAAATTTTAATACGTTAATACACTTGTAAGCAGTTTTATTAGTACGTGTGATACCACATATATCACATGTTAGTTTTGTGGTAGTTATTTAATTTTGTAAAAGGTAAAAATCCCTCCAAAATGTATAGTTTTATATTATACTTAAAAAATTAAACTTTAAAAAATATGCCCCCATGTATCTATTATAACTTGGGTATCAATTTAGCATGATTTTAAACTATTACATTCAATTAATATATTAGAATATACAAATTTCGAAAATTTAAAGTACGAGAATTCAAGTGGTAGTTTTTCAAATTGGATAACTAACATGAATAACTAACTTTGGTAATTTATTTGGTTAGGTGACTCTTATGTTAAAAGTTAGAAGTTCAAATTCTCGCTCCAGAATTTATTTATTTATCCTAATATATATATATATATATATATATATAAGTTTAATCCATGTATATTTTTCGTATCAAAAAAGAAAAACAAAAATCTATGTATATTTTTTGGGGTTATATGTGGTGATTCGTTTTATATACTTCGTATCATTGTTTACATATAACCTTTTTAAAATAAAAATTTAACCACGAAGTTAAAATATTTTCGTCTTATACATATTTTTTAGTATATCATGGATTCATCCCATTGTTAAAAACAAAATAAAATTTAGTTAATAGTTTCCAATAGCCGTCGAGCATATATTCTCGATTTATTTTTTTCGAGATAAATATTGATCGAGTTTTCTTTTTTCTGAGGTTATAAAAAAACCTCATACTTAATTTACTACAAATTAACTAGCCTGTTGAAGTTAACACCAGTGCAAAATGGGGAGTTTTCTTTTGGTAAAACAGTTATACAGTTGCACAATTTGGAACTTGTGCGCCACCCCACTAATCAAATGCAGAATACCGAAGCTGATAAATGCGCTGCAAGAGTTGGAGGGGAGTTTTCTTTTGGGTTCCTTCAAGAGATAACTCCGGATTTCAGTGACCAAAACTTGTTGGGAGATGGTTTATTTGGTAAAGTATATAAAGGGAAACTTCCAAATGGGACTGAAGTGGCAGTTAAGAGGATGAACCTCATCTTGGATGCCGATGGGTTGAGGGGTTTCGAGGCAGAGCTTTCCGTCTTAAGGATGAGCCACAACATCTCGTTACTCTCCTTGGATTTTGTAACGAAGGGGTGGAGAGACTATTGATGTACGAATACATGGGAAACATAAGTTTATACGAGAAATTTTTCAAGGGGACTACTAATGGTGGCAACCCAATGACTTGGGAGCAAAGAATGGTGGTGGCAACGTGCCAAATGTTTTATTATGAATTTGGCTCATTTTAATTCGTATTTATGACTAGAAGTTTAGGATACAAAAAAGCTTTTTGGAACATCCTCTTTCCTTCAGTTGGTCTTCCAGAATTTTTTTTTAAGCATAATAATGAATAAAAAGACTATAAGTTTAGTACACGGGGATACGCCATTCCTAATGTATCATTGAAAGTAATTGAAGTTAAGAAATTAGGAACCGAAAGTTGGTCTTCCAGATTTTGAAAGATTTCTCTTGCTGAGACAAACAAAAGTAAAGATCCTTCAAATTACTTGAATGTCTTATGTTCTTAATTCTTGACCTCACTTTCACAAAAAGATCAATAATACCGGTTGGATTTTTTTTTTTTTTTGACTTGTGGCAGATTTAATAGCTTTTGAGTATAGTATCTACCTTCCATAAATTTGAAATCATCCAATGCACATATACTAACACATGTAGAATTGTTAATAATGTTGCTTTATGTATAGGATCACACCCATATACTCATACTAAACTATTATCTTCATAACATAATTTTATTTTTATCATGTGTATATGAATTAACCAAGAATTTCCGGTTCGCCATTCAATAAGCGATTCGATACCAAAAAAAAAAAACGAGTCTTATAATCTTCAACATGCGATTTGATACTAAAAATAAATAAAAATGAGTCATATAATTAATAATGCGTGATATGAATACCTCGATATACTACTTGTAAACACTTTTAATAGTACGTGTGAAACCACATGTATCACATGTTATAGTTTTTCAATATTTGTTTATTTTTGTAAAACACAACGGCCCTCCACCATACACACAAAAAATGTTTAATTCTGTGTTATACTTACCTATTAAAACTTCAATAAATGTTCTCGTATTAGAGTTTATATATCAATCTTCTTAGAATAAAAATTTATCGACAAATAAAAAACACTTACGTTGGGTATTTTTCTAGAGGTTATAGAAATACTCATATTTAACTAATTAGCTACAAACCAGTTCATTGAAATATACTTAAAAGACAATAATTATTGTCACAAATCTCCCAATAAATCGCGAGAGAATATATCAATTGAAAGATCAAATCATAAACAAGATCACAAAATACCAATGTATGTTGAACTTAAAATAAAATATGACCCAGTGAAGTAGTAAACACCTATTTTAAAATTCGCAGCTTTCCACTAATCTCATTAAAAATTAAGAAATTTTAAAAAAAAAATATTTATACCCTTGGCCTTGACACATTTTGAACTTAAGCACTCAACTTGTCTCTCTAAGAGTCTTAGCCTTCACCTTACATGAGTTCTCCCTTTGGATGTTCACAATACTTGAAATGAATAATCTTAACATGAAGAACTCATTTTGTTGATCATCTTCAAAAGGAGACTCAAAATAGATGGGTCTCATTCCATACTTAATAATAAAACAATTTCTTTTTTAAGGGGATCATGATTTGATTCAGTGGCGGATCCAGAACTTTATGCTGGTGGAGACACTTTATAAAAAAATCACTATTTTATTTTTTTTTGTGAAAAATAATAAGTAACTTATTAAATTAACACATTTGGTAATTGTCCACGACGATTTTTCATTTTATGGAACCGTCGGATAATACCCTTGTTATCAATAGCATCAAAAATGTCTTTTTCAATATAACAAAGCAAATTATCATTCATTCACTCATCTGCCATTCGATTGCGTAGCCGAGTCTTCACAATTTTCATACCGGAAAATACTCTTTCTACGGTAGCAGTAGCAACTGGTAAGAGCAACGACTAACGTCAAAAACAAATAAATCAATGAGTACACTTGATCTTTTTTTTTTTCTCAACCATTCTTTTAACAAGATCACTAATATTATTCTCAAATGTAGCGCGGAATAGAGTAAAAGCCTATAATACATAAACTTGCAAACCGTAACCTAAGAATGTCTTAGTTTTTACCTATTTTATAGCTAAAAATACCATATATGGGTTGATTAAGAATATCTTGTTAGTTGGAAAATATTCTGTAATCTGTTTTGTTACCTATTTTCCTTGAACAAAATCTAAATGGATTTATTAAGATATGCAAAAAAAAAAAGAAAAAAAAAATCTAGGAAATATCCTGCAAAATATTAATAGATAAAGATTTGTTAGCTAAATTTTGGTTGGGCACGTGCCTAAGTGTGCCTTCACATGGATACGCCCCTGATTTGATTAGGCCAATTTTCCTTAACTTATAAGGGATGTCCTAAAGATAAGAAAATACTAATTTATCCTTTATATAAATTATAACGAACATTATAACATGATGGTTGGTGTGCTCCCTCCCATTGCGGAGGTAGGGGTTCGAACCCCGTAATTGTCAGAATTAATTCCTTATAAGGAGTTAAGGATGTAGCCCAAGACCACTCTCCAAACCATAAAAAAAAAAAATTATAACCACCTAAATCTAATCATATACATCTAATATAACTAAAAATCATTAACCAAAATCATAAACAAAAAGTGAGAGAGAGGAGAGGCAACGGAAATTTCTAATTTTGAATTATTTTTTTCTTTCTTTTTTCCTCTTTCCGTTACGTTCCTCATTCAATTGAAAAAATCATTACTTTTAATTCGATTTTGATTGAAAAAATCGAGTGAAATTATCAAAATAGAGTTTAATAGGAAGTTACAGTAGCATGTTCTCTTAGGAGTAGTTTAAAGAAATCCTAGTTTGAAAACACGAAGAACACTTCGGCTATTCAATTTTTTCCCGTAACCGAACTCTTATACAAAACAAAAAATGCCCAGCTCGGTTGGTTCGCAAAAATAAAATATAAAAAACAAAAAAACAAAAAATTAACCGAACACCTCTTTGAAAACCAATATGTTATGTTCAGTTGGTTAGTTGGAAAATTTTGTACCCTAACCGAATTCTTATTTAGAACAACAAATGCTAAGTTCGGTTGGTTTGCAAAAAAAAATTCTTGCTAACCGAACCTTCTCCGAAAACCAATACGTTGAGTTCAGTTGGAAAATTTTCCCCTAACCGAACTCTATCTGCAAACACATATGTTGAGTTCGGTTTATTGGAGAGGTTTTTTTCCCTAACCGAACTTCAGTTTGAGAACTCTTTCTTCAGTTCGGTTTAGTTGAAAATTTATGTTGGAAACCGAACATTACTATGTGTACTCTAGAATAAAAGTTTGGCAACCTGTATCGGAACCCGATAACCGAACAAAGAAAAAACTCCATTAAAGCAAATTTCGGCTACCTGCGTCTTTGGAAACATTAGTCGAACGACATTTCCAGATAAGTTCGGCTACCTGTTCTTCAGATATTGTAGCCGAACTTGTTTGACCCAGCCAAAATCTATTTAAAATTTTCCATTTTTGGGAAAGTTTTGGCGAATTCAAGCAGCATTAATAAATACTCTAGAAGACGATGGTTCTGATTCAGATGAGCTATCATCATTCAAGTCACTCGATTCTTATTCACCCATCTCAAGATAAATGTCATTTTTCCATCTTTTTCTTCTACTACTTTACTCTCTCAATAATTTTTCTTCTTATACAAAAACCAATTTATTAATTTAACCTCACTAATCACTAATTTAATTAACTTAATCATTCAACTAACACTAACTAATCACTCCACAAAATTAATGAGGAACGGTAGTTTATGTATTAACATAAATATTTGGATAAACGGTGGCTTATATTTACTTCAAAATGTGTTACCCATGTCCCAGAAAATTACCATGAACCCCAAAAAATTGTTCTAATGATATGGCGACCAAAAACGATTTAGCGATATATGAAACCTATTATTGGGGATACAGGATGGAAACTTTAAGGGATAATAAGAAAACAAAATGGGATCAGATGTAGTAAACTCAACAACCCTTATCCTACAAGTTTTATGATAAAATTCCCCTTGCTAATTTGTGTTAATGAACTTAATTAGCCAAACTAATTAAGTGTTACTAGTCAGATTTAATTAGTGAATATGATTTGACTTTGGAATTGATGAAGCTCGTACGCATTCTTCAATTTTTCCGTTTTAGGGAAATGTTTACGACTAAGCTGAGTATTCAATATCCTAGACATAACCACAAGATAGAAAATGATAAATTTCTAGCAGTACATCGATTTTTAGGGCTAGAAAAAATTGAACTCTTAGCCGTAATTGGATTTTCCAAATTTGATTTTTCGTTACGAAAGTTCTAGTCACGTGTGGTTATTCGTAAATAAAATCTTCTCATATTGGATAATCATAAAAAAGCAACTTTTCGACTTAATTATTTTGAAAAGTTAGAAGTTAAGAATAACTTCTTCAAGAAAAAGAGTAACCTTCCTATGGAGAGGGTGTTTGGATAACTACTTCTACCAAACCCATGGACTTCCGTGAAATCAGGCCCAATCGAAACAAACTCTTTCGGGCTACATTTCGATTTGAGCATGATCTTACCAAGGCCCAACATTAGGAAGAGAAATCCCTAGCAGTGAAGAGGGTTAGGGTAAGGTTATTCAGAGAGAAAGAAATCTTGAATCTCTTTGTGCTGTCTATGGCAACAACAGTTCCCATCTCCTCCTCCTTCTCCTACAATACTCCTCTTGGGTCCCAAAATTTCAGAATCTTCCTTTTTGGTTCCATTAAATTCTTCTTCCTTAAACCTCTCTTTTACAGCTTCTTCTGCTAAAACAACATACCTATCTCAAGTAAGTAGACAAATTACTCATAACCCTAGTCTTGAAATCTGATTGTTTTTCCTCTGTTTTTGGTATATTTTTGTAGTTACCCTGCTGATTATTTATGTAAAATATTATTGGATTCATTGATGTGTAAAATATTGTTGTTGTTGCCATGGAATTTTTTGTGGGTTTTTTCAAATTCTTGCAATTGAGTTTCGATTCCACAGACAGGAACCAATTCTTGCAATTGAGTTGCAATTGAGTTTATAGGTTTGTTTAGACGAATGGACTAGGTTTGTTTAGACACGAGTGCTACTCACTGTTGAAGGCAGGTAGATAGTTCACAAGTAACACAAAGAAAATAGGTAGAAAAAGGCTTGCTATATTACTATTTAGATATTTTTTAGCTACATAATGTTTCAAAAGAGGGGCTAAAAGGCATAAAATAATCCCTTGCATGCATTAGTGATTTACAGCAGGAAATCAGTAAGAGGCTGCTATTATGGCGTACGCCCGCAGGGAAATTACAATTGAAGTTCCTAACATCTTTAATAGATGTTTAGGATAACATAAATTAGAAGAAGTAAAACCCAATGTGTGCAGCTTTCTTTTTTTCAAGTTGTTTCAAAAGTTTCTTGTTCTTAGAATCCTATCTTTGTTACTTTTGTATCTTTGCCCATAGATAGAATGGGTGCTACTTCACCAATTTAGGATCCGAAGGTCTGTGTTGCTAGGAATATTTGTGGGTTTTACAAATTCTTGAACTGAATTGAGTTTCAGATAGTGATTAATACACACAGCAACAAAAAAGGACCCAAATTTAGTTTTCCCGTTTATTGCTGAGAAAGGGTTTCCAATGTTAGAGATTAGTGATTATGGATTTATTTGATTGATTCATGTAAAATGTTGTTGCAATTTCACTTGTTATTGTCATACCATTCTTAACGACCCAATATTGCTGGGTTTTATGGGAACTGAACTGAATTGAGTTTTAGTTGGTTATTGATACTTTTATGGGAGCTGAACTGAATTGAGTTTTAGTTGGTTGTTGATTCCATAGAAGAACAAAGATGTACTGAATTTTTACTATCTATTTTTGCCATTGAATGTTGAGAAAAAGAACGTCAATTTTTGAGGTACTATAAGTATTGCAACCGGGCTAGGTTAGTTAATGTTATCATAAGACGCGAGGACTTCTCACTGTCGAAGCCAGGTAGCTAGTCCACAAGTAACACAAAGACTATGGATAGAAGAAGGCTTGCTGCATTATTGTTTAGATTCTTTTTTGGCTACATATTGTTTTAAAGGAGGGACTAAGAAGACATAAAATCCTTCCAGACATTAGTGATTACTGCAAGAAATAAGTTTGAGGCTGCCATTGTGGCTTAGGGAAATTATGATTAAAGTTCCGAAAGTCTTTAATAGATTTTCTAGGATAACGGAAATTAAAAATACCTGATGTGTGCAGTTTTCTCTTTTTTAAGTTGTTTCAACAGCCTTTTTCTCAGGTTCGAAACCCTATCGTTGTTAGCTTTGGTATTTTTGCCCATAAAATGGCTGTTATATCACCAATTTAGGATCCAAAGCTCAGTTGTTGGGAATATTTGTGTGTTTTACAAACACTGGGACTGAATTGAATTTTTGCTAGTGATTAGTACACACAGGAAGAAAAAAAGAACCAAATTTAGTTTCCCCATCTATTGTTGACAAAAGGTTTTAAAATGTTAGAGATCCATTACACTTGTTATTGTCATACCATTTTTAACGACCCGATACTGCTTGGTTTTATGGCACTGAATTGAGTTTTAGTTAGTAATAATTGATACATACGAGAACATATATATACTGAATTTACCATCTATTTTGTGGATTGAATGTTGAGAAAAGGATTGTCAATTTTTGAGGTCCATATGATTATTGTAAATGTGAGAGGTTTGTTAATCTTATCATCATACAGGAGGGATACTTACTGTTAGCTAGTCCACAAGTAACACAAAGAATATAGATAGAAGAAGGCTTGCTAATTTGCTGTTTGGACACCTCTAGAGTCCTTTTACGCATTAGGGATTACGGCAAGAAATTAGTTTGACGCTGTCATTGTAGCTTAGGGAAATTACGAGTTGAGTTCCTAAAGTCTTTAATAGATTGTCTAGGATAACTTAAATTTAAAGATGTAAAATCTGAAGTGTGCATCTTTCTCCTTTTTAAGTTGTTTGAATAGTTTTCTTTTTCTCACATTCCAAATCCGAAGGTCTGTTGCTAATACCACGGGATATTATTGGACCAATATCCTTCACAGGGTCTGGGTCCACATGCCGGAAGCATTTCTCACATTTATATGTCCAAATAAACCATATCTTAGTAGCAAAAATTTCTTTCCAATGTGATATGTGATCTAAGCTAGTACGAGACTTAGCTAGTGTGCAATATATTAAAGGTAGCCATAGCATGCTAATTTCTGAAATTTAACAGGGTATTCCGAACACGAGAAGTAATGGGTGGTAATGAAATTGATTTGTCTGGGGATGGAGGTGTTATCAAGACCATTATAAGGCAAGCCAAACCTGATGCAACTGGTCCAACTGAGAGCTTTCCACTTGTTGATGGTAACTTTGTTTCGATGTTGTGCTGTTTCTTTTTGGTTTCTATTACTTGTAGACTATAAATGAGTTGGTTGGAATCCTAAAAGATGTACGATTTTTTGGTGTTATGCAGTTCATTATGAAGGCACTCTTGCTGAAACGGGTGAAGTTTTCGACACTACCCATGAAGACAATACAATTTTTTCGTTTGAGGTTGGAAAGGGAGCTGTGATCAAGGCCTGGGATTTAGCCTTAAAAACCATGAAGGTGCTTTTCTTTTGATCTTTGTTAGATTTTGCGTTGTTGAAGCGATAAATCATCCATTGCTCTTACTATTTGTACTCTTATAGACTGGTGAAGTTGCGAAAATCGTTTGTAAGCCGGAATACGCCTATGGAAGTGCCGGCTCTCTGCCAGAAATCCCCCCAGAGTAAGTAATGTTGTCTCTTCTCGTCTTCCTGATACTCATAAGTTAAGACTGGCAGCTATGTAAACCCTCTTGACAAAACACGGGTGATAGTTATACAATCTATTCCTCGTCTGAGATCTGGGTACTGCGAAAAATGACCAGTGCTTGGAAAAACTGTCTTCAAACATCCTTACTGCTTGTTATGCAGCCTATGCTAATCATACTGATGCTAAAAGTGGGAATATGTGTTTTATACAGGTCAACTCTTGTTTTCGAGGTAGAGTTGGTGGCGTGCAGACCAAGGAAAGGCTCTAACGTCGCTAGTGTTTCGGATGAAAGAGCACGTTTAGAGTAAGTAGTACATCAATTTCAGTACTTTATCGAGCAATTTTTTTTTTTTTGCTCGGACCGTCCCTTAAGAACTTTATTCACCAGATAGTTTATTGATAATCTATTGAATTTCTTATTATCAGTGAACTGAAGAGGCAGAGAGAGATGGCTGCTGCAACCAAAGAAGAAGAGAAGAAGAAAAGAGAAGAAGCCAAAGCTGCTGCAGCCGCTCGTGTGCAAGCCAAAATGGATGCTAAGAGAGGTCCTGGAAAGGGAAAAGGAAAAGGAAAATAAGACTTGAAGACACTTGCCTAAAACCATTGCAATAAAGACATTCTGCACTACTGAAATCTCATTTTAACCGAAGAGAGTTTCCTATGTATTAGTCCATAAATTTGCTACAACATATATGGTTTGGTTGCTAATCTATGACAATGTAATTTTTAGAGCATGGGCTTGCATTGAGAACGTATTGAAATTCCTGATGACTGCATTTGGAAACATGGCTGTTGCAGGTTGTTTTTTTTTCCGACTCTTGACTCAACCGACTAGGTTGTTTTTTTCTGACTCAACTACCTCGTCTTAATCTGACTCGTTATATCGGAATCTAACTTATCAAGAAAGTTATGAAATAGAAAGGTTTTAAAAACCTTTTGAATTCAGTCAGATACGTGACCAGTGCAAGTCGAATACTTCCGAGTCAGATATATGAGCCGAGTCAGGCCTCCTCTCAGATCCCCAGTCAGACCCAATAACTGCTGATTAAGTACCACCCATTCAGAGCAAATTAGGAAAGAAAAAAAAAGGCATTCATCATGGAAGGGGGAGTATGCTCCAAGTATCATCTTCCTCCTTGGTTCCTACAAAAACCAAACATAAATATGAACTTCATCTCCAGAAGAGTATCATGCTTCAGTTATCAACATCATCCTCTGTTAATACTAAACCTTGTCAGACACTTTAATGGAAGAAGAAGAAGAGCAACCCCTCCATTTGAGCGTTTCATAAGGGATCAATGCAAGTCAGGGGAGATTAAAAATCTTGACATTGCAAAGTGTTATTTTGATCAAATGGTTTCAGTGAAGCCTTTGCCATCCATTTATACATTCAATCATTTACTAACTTCTGTTTCAAAGAACAGAAGTTATTCAGCTGTTATTCTGATGTGCAAAATGATGAACATCGTCGGAATTCAGCCGGATTTGTTTACATTGAGCATTCTGATTAACTGTTATTGTAAATTAGGTGATACTGATTCTGGGTTCTGTGTGTTTGGTGAAATGATTAAGAGAGGGTATGAGCCTGATACTGTAGTTTATACCACTCTGATTAAGGGATTGTGTATGCAGGGACTGCTAATGAATGCGGTTGAGGTGTTTGAGAAAATGACTGAGAGGGATGTTCGGCCGAATGCTGTTACTTGTGGGACTCTTATATGTGGGCTTTGTAAAATTGGGGAAGTTGCTCTTGCTCTAGAGTTGCACAGGAATATGGTGAAATGGAAATGCAGTCCTAATCTGATCACTTATAATTCATTGATTCATGGGTTTTGTAATGTTGGCCGGGTAAGTGAAGCAATGACACTCTTTAATGAGATGTTGAGTCGAGGAATTTCAGCTGATGTTGTTACTTATACATGTTTATTTCATGCATTGTGTCAGTATGGTTTGTGGATGGAAGCGAGAGAATATTTTGATCAAATGGTGGGTATAGGGATATCACCTGACATAGTAGCATTCACAGTATTGATAGATTCTTACTGTAAAGCAGGGATAGTGAGAGGTGAATATTGGGTCTTGGAGCTTATGAGTAAGTTAGGCATAGAGCCTTCTGTGGTAACTTATAATTCAATGATCAACGGGTACTGCATGAATTGCAGATTGGATGAAGCTATTCAAGTCTTCCACGAAATGCAACAAAAGGGTGTGGAACCCGACGAATCTACTTACAGCACGCTAATAGCTGGACTCAGCCGGATTGGAAAAATTAGAACTGCAGTAGATTTTTTCAACAATATTAAATCCTGCGGACAGCCGTTGAGCCTAACCACATGTAATGCATTGTTGGATGGGCTCTTCAAGAATCATGAATTTGACAAAGCAATCAAACTTTTGTATTTTGTGGAGGATAATGGTTTAGAAGCTGATCTTTATACGTACAATATAGCCATTGATGGCTTGTTCAAAGCTGGGGAACTTGTAGGCGCAAGGAAATTATTTTGTGAACTCCGTAATAAAAGATTTATGCCGGATGTTAGAACATATGCCATAATGATCGATGGCCTATGCAAGAAAGGGATGCCATTTGAGGCTGAGAGAATCTTCATTGAAATGGAAAGGAATGGTTGCTTGCCTGATGCTATCACATATTGCATCATCATTCAAGGTTTCATTGATGAAGAAGAGATTGATAAAGCAAAGCAATTTTATCATGAAATGCTTGAAAGAGGATTTGTTCCCAGCAATAATATAATTTCGTTGTTTAAGACCAAATTTTCGGTGGATCAACTAGAGAATTTCAGTTGTTTCGTCAAACCAATTCTTGCCTTGTCAGAAACTAGCAGCAGTAGTGCAATTAGTAATCTGGAGGAAGAAAGGTTTTTTGAGCAACAGGACATAAAGGCATATGCGTAGATGGTTTGTTCCGTATACCATGATAGAAGTTACTAACAACCATGTTGGTTTGTCTGGAGATGGAGGTGGTATGGAGACATAAGGCAGATAAAGTTGATGCAACTGGTATGACTTCCCACTCGTCAATGGTAATTTTCAATTTGATGTTATGTTTTTCTGATTTGTTTTACAATGACTATGAAGAAACATGACTTGATTTGTGGTCTTGCACAGTTCATTTTGAAAGCACTCTTTCTGAAACGGGTGAAGTTTTGTTCACTAGTGATGAAGATTATTCTCATTTGAGGTTGGAAAGGGAGCTGTGACCAAGGCGTAAGATTTAACTTTGACACCTATGAAGGTGCTTTTCTAGGGACTTCGTTAAATTTTGGTTTGTTTTAACAAAAACTCATTCACACACTTCTCATTCTTTTAGGTTGACAAAATTGCAAAAGCCATTTGTAAGCCGGATTATGCCTATGGAAGTGTTATTTCTCCACCAGCCCTAGAGTGTACTATTTTGCTATTTTATCCTGGTAAGGTTAAGCTTTGACATATCTCTTATTTTGGTCATCGACAAAACATAGTGGATCTATCCCTTGGTAATATAAACAATGTTTAGCTGTTGCAGAAAAGGCCGACTAAATGGGTCTCCCAAGCATCCTCATTTGCTATGCTTTCATATTGATGCTAAAAGTCTGTATTTGTGTTTTATATAGTGCAAGATCGACTTCAAGGTTGAGTTGGTGAGTTGCAGGCCAAATAAGGGCTCTCGCCCGATAGAAGGACGTGTCTGGAGAGTAAGTTGTGGCTCTTTTTATTTTATCAGCTAGTCCTTTTGCTTTGTGTCAAATTCAATTTCAAAGATTCTCTTTAGATATTTTATTGTATTCAATTTCAAATCAGTGAACTGAAGAGGCAGAGGATGATGGGCGCTGCGAGTAAAGAAGAAGATAAGAAATCAAATAAAGAGAGGAAGCTAAAACTGCTGCCACTAGGTAAAAGTTGCATTCGACTAAAATTTTCTGCTCGAATCATGATACTGCATTCCATCACCGATATATAAGGAAAATTAAATGTTATCGAAGTTTGAGAAGAATCTCCATTTAACAAACAATAATGAATGAATTGCTGGAACCTAGACAAGCCTCTTTTATAGTCCCTGGTGCCTAGTGTCTGGTATGTGGATCATTTCCCGACTGTTATTTTTGTCAAATCCCCATGCTTATTATGCTATAGTAACTTTTCATTTTGTAGTTTCAGTCTTACTTTTACACATGACACCAATGTTTGAACAACAACTGTTATAACGGGAGCGGTTTCTGGCCGTTACCGTTCCTAAGAACAATTAATAACAGTTGAGAGCACTAAATAACGGTCAAGAACGTCCATTATGGCCGTTAGTAACGAAAATATAAGAAAAACATTATTTGGAGAAATGGTCTATTTCAAACACTGCACGACACTAGCAGATGAATCGATGTGGCAACATTGTTTAGTTACTGTTTTTTATGCCTACGAAAGAGTTGTTCACACTGGATCTGTTAGATATAAAACAACAAACAGTTCCTATTTGCAGGGAATAATATCTCTCTCCATCATGTAATAGTCAATAATTCAGCAACTATGAATAAACTAATCTGTTGAGATCTGAATTATGATAGTTGACTGGATTTGATCTTGATGTATGAGCTGTTACCCAGTCACGTCGTTTACATATTCCCGAAGTTGAAACAATATATATAGATAGATATAGATCTCATAGTGTTCATCTTGTTAATGAGCTCATAATTTTCTTTCAATTTCTTCACACAAGCCTTTTGTTTATACTCTGTCAGTCTCCTTGTCAGAGTGAGTGAGTAACTATGTTGTGGTATAGAGATCCTGGAGAAAGTAAAACTTTTAGATTGTCATCTGAGGAACTAAACTCGCCCTTCTATAATCTACCTGTTCTTGAGAAAATGACTGGCAAGACGAGGTTGCTACTTGTTATCACCCTTAAAGACAAGGAAGAAGAGTTCCTTGAAGATAAGCAAGCTCTCGAAAAACAAGTTTTAGATTTGACATCAAAACTTATGAAGTCTTGTGGTGTTGTAGGTCAATCAGCTGGTGAAGAACCATGGATGAGTGATCATACAGTTCCTAGTAATTGGGTTCCTTACGAAGAACTTGACGGGCGAAGATATTTGAGAAATACTCCTTTGACTGTCACTCAAGCAATGGGCATGCCAGAATGTGCTGAAGATAATACAACCAACGTTCAAGCCAAGAACCGTTTCTACAGAGGAATTTTTCCTACACTGGGCGTGAACATCGCAGAGTTGACTCCCAACAAAGATGATGCAAGATTTGGTCCAAAAGGTTGGGGTTTGCGCAACAGTGAAAGGAACTTGTTTTGCAGCTCGGAAGGCACGAGTCAGAGATGTCTGTCGATGCACACAAGACATGTTAATGTCTTCAAATCACTAGAGCAGGAGAAGATGATGCAACCAATTTTTCGAACCGTTTCTATCGGGGAATGTTTCCTATAGTGGTTGTGAACACTGCAGAGTTGACTCCCAACAAAGACGATCGATCCAAATGTCAGAGAGTTCATGCAGCGATGAAGGAATTTGTTATGCAACCCAAATGGCTCTCAAGTCAGATGTCGGTTAATCTACATAAATGCTGAATAAAGGGCCTCTCAGTACTTCAATTACAATTACATCAGTATTTTGTAATATTGTTTGGATTTGTGTCTGCTTTTGGTTAGGTTGTATCTTTAAGGTCACTAATTGTTTTGTAAATCATTCTCGTAAAAAATTAAATTATATTATAAGGTTTTCGCTTTCTTTTCTGGGCCCAAATTATTATTGAAAAATCTTTACAAAAAAATCAGTCCAACCTGAGTTCCAGATGGAAGTAGAACATGGTTTGGAGAATTTTGTAATATCATCAGCTACAGAGGCACAGAAACACAAGGAGAAGAAAGACACATTAGTTTCGATGTGTGACCAAAAGAAAAGAAACGGTTTATTGTACAATATTGCAAGAAATTACAATCTTCTCTGCTGTACTCCGAAAAGAAATGGCAAAAATGAACAGAAGAAAAGATAAAATCTGTAACAAAGCTCAATTTCTGGGAGCTCTGACACCAGAACTTCCTTTCAAAAACACTGCATAAATCATTCTTAAGCTTACTCGTAGATGAGCTTTCTGTTAATATGAACATCAAATGGTCAACTTGTGTGCAGTAATTTGTGTATCACGTATGATGATAGACAAGGGCACTCGCTCTTTTCCATTGTTCCACGAGATAACCCAGTAGTAATATACACGAATGAGCTGGTTGAAATGGACCATACCCACCATAGCGTCAGAGTCAGTTTCATCTCTTCGAGGTTTAGATTAGCAGGTTCCAGACCGCTCCTCCAAAAGCCGCAGCAAAGCCAAAAAAGGAAGTATTATCATCTTACTGTTGAATTGGAATCTGTGTTGTCGTAGGCTGTTCGAAAACGTACACCAGAACCAATATGTCTTGAGGTTGGGAGGACCCATGTGAAAATGTTTGGTCCCAGAACCTAAATAAACGTTAAACAATGATGACGTTTATATAAATATTGTACAACTTTCCAAAAGCAGAAACCATATAAGGAAGACCAAAAGAGGCTAAAACATGGTAAAGAGAATTCATATTGCGCCTTCAGCCCCGGAGACTATGAATTCAGCATTGTGAGATTGTGCAAGTGGTGTGAAAGCGGGCAAGTAAATTCTCAATATATCAAATGAATGAAACTTGCAGACTGACAAACCACAAGTAATATCAAAGAGTCGAAATGCATGAATGAAGATTCTTACTGTTGTTAGATTTTGGTAGGGACCAAGATCATATGGATGCCTATACACATTTCCAACCTTTTCTGCAAGCCATGTTGCTCTCACTCCTTCGTGGTACTGAGATTGATGTAACCAATTACTGAAAATAATCAGAAGACAAACTTGCAAACAAGAAAAAAAGATAGAAAAAATGAAGCTTTTGTCACACCTCTATTGTGGTTTTGTTTTGTAGAATAAGGTAGACATGCCAGCCCAGTAGAATACTTAACGCAGTCCCTAATGGAACAATCAACACCCCGGAAATAATCTGAAGAATACAGACGGTAAGTAATCAATTTAAGTAATCCCTATAAGATAAATCGAGGGTTGCTGGCATAACGTACAAAATGGATTCTGGAAGAACCAGCTTCTAGTTGACCATCATTTTCAGCATCATCAAGAACACAACCCACAAGCAAAATCTGAAACGAAATAATAACATTCATTTTAAAACCCAAAACTTCATCCTCTTACTGCAGCTTCATGTCTCCTTTACCAGGGAAGAGCGGCAAAAGGCGCAGCAGAGCCTCACTACTGAATTAATTATTTTTTTCGAAAAATCGCAAATTGGGAATAAAGATTAAAAGCATACCAGAGAGTGAATGCATGCAATTACAGCATACAGAACGAAGACAAAGAAAATCTTATAATTTGCATGACCCACGCAGTTATTGATCCAGATACAATGGTGGTCCTGCATTGCAAAGATAGTACTTCAGAAATCTAAATAGTTGTGAAGTTCCGGATAGAAGCTAACCAAGGCCACACTTACCATTCGTAAAACACATCTCTTGCAAACACGACAGTGATGTGCTCGGGGAGGTTTATAGCACGAGCACTTCTGACAATATCTCAAATCCCCACCCTGTAACAAAATCCAAGACAACCAAGTAAGATTTTGCACAGGACCACTTAACACAAACTCATTAACCAACAAATACAGACTCCAACTCCAACTCAAATTCACCATCTCTATACATCTCTCAGTATTATAAGAGAGCACTACGACCAGAATGTCAACAAACTTGCCTTGTGAAGGTAATACCACATTGGCTAAATAACTACTGATATTAACTGAGTGTATAAAATGTGGGTATTTTACATCATTCACTAATCATCATATCAATCAAGCGGAGTCATGATATCGAAATTAGAACTAAACCTTTTGATTTCACAACAAAAGCTAACAAGCACGAGACTATAACAATGCTTTAGGTCTAGAAATCGAAGATACTAATCCAAAAATTCCTTGGATTTCCAAGCTTCTCCTCCATTTTGTAATGTTCCAAATGTCTTAAAAATCCCAACTCAAAACACTCCCATGAATCCCCCCTAGCCCACCATTTACAATCAGCCTAAACACAATCCAGATTGAAAAACCAATACCTCCCAAGAAAAAATTACCTATAAATTCCAGAATTATGGAAGTTCTGTAATAAATCCAAGATTCACCTCTACATTTCTCTATGGATTTTTCCAAAAACCTAAATTCCCACAATCAGCTGAAAAATCCCAAACCCAAATTCAAATTCCAACACAAACCCACGATTCTAATCACTCCTCACCTAACATAACCAATATCAAAACCCCTAATTTCAAACCAAATCAGCCATTAAACAATCAAAAGAAAACTTATAAAGAACAAACCTTTCTTTTGATTTCTTGGATAGGAGTTTGAGAATCTTCAACATCAGGCATGAAATTAGAAGGAACGCCACCAGGATCTTTACAAATAGCGATCCAATATGTAACAATACAGATTATAGTAGTTATAGTGAACGCAACACCATTAAGAATCCCATGAGAAGTATTAAGACCACCTAACCAATTCTCAATGAAGATGAATATGGTTGTGTAATACATATACCCAATTACACCTAGAACCAGTATAATTGGTATTGATACTGTTCTTCTCTGCCCCATCTCTCTGAGACAGAGAAAAAGAATAGACTTTTTTTTTTCAGAAGAGAAAATATATGAAGATGAAAGAAAAGAAGAAGGGTATTTTGGGTTTTTTGTATTAAGATCTGTTTGTTTTTTATTCAGAGCCGCCGTGGGCGGTGGAGGTTTCGGTTGGGGTTCGTCAAATAAGGAGGAGATGTTTGGTGTAACGACGGAAATCCCCTTTGGTTGTTGTTAAGGTGTTGTTTTCTAATGTTACTTTTGTTCTACGCTTTTTCGGTGGATGGGTCTAAGCACTTGGCAGATGATTTATCCGATAAAATGTTTCATTCAAGAATGGGTTGTCGTCCACCTAAGACCTTCCTCGTGCTGGCAAAAATAGTGTTATTTTAAAATCACTAGAGTTGAGCTCTTAGGCCGGTTACTATAGGGGTGCAAAACTATTGATTTGCAAGTTTTGCACCCACTATGAATCTGGCAAACAAGCAAACTGGCCTGATTAAATGGTAAATTTTCCACTTAGCGAGGCCAGGTCAAGTGTCTACTGAGCGGTGTAGCAAACACCGGAAAGTGTAGTCTCCACCGTCAGCTGTCAAGACTCAACCGGTCGTATCATCTCATCTAACGGTCATAATTTCTTCATCCTATAAATATGATATCAAATTTCATTTCAACTTACACTATTTCTTTAATCTCCATTCTTTCACTCCACAAATCCAACATGTCAGTTCGAGTTCGAGCTCGCAAATTTAACATAGCTGAAGATGAATCCATTTGCAGGTATTATGTTTTCGTTATGCCAGATATAGCCAACGATGGACAACATCAACATCAAGAGATTGTATGGAGTCGTATATTTCATAGATTTCAAGAAGATACAATGAACCTCAATAATCGAGATACAGATGGATATTATGAACGCTTCCGAGTAATCAGCAGGAAGGTGAAGTTTTTTGTCGCTGCACTTACTGAAGGCTATCTAAACCGACAACATGGCCAAAACACATTTGATGTGGAGCAAATGTGTCGGCTCGAATGGCGCAATAAAGTGGGAAAAGATTTTGAATTTGATGGTTGTTATCTTATCTTGAGGGTGTTTCCCGAATACGATCAGTTTAGATTAGCTGTCCAAATATGATGCATCTTTCATTTGTATGATGCATCTATCATTTGTATCAAATTTTAATTTTAAGATATTATTAATATAAAACTAGTGCATCTTTCACTAAAAGTTTAGAATTTTAATTTAGCCCTCATTCATTCATCTAGATAATGACATAACCTACAATAAAGATTAAAACTAAAAATTTGGGACAATGTTCTTCATCTTGTTTATCTTTTTCATTTCACCAAACTTCCAATCCAATGCTCTCATGAACGGAGTCTCCTTTGTTTATCTTCTTCTTTGCCTTCAAATTTTCCTTCCCTTGAACTTTTCTTTTTCTTTTCTTAGTTAGAGGTTGATTTGGTTAATATCCAAAACTTGTAGACTTCTTTGATTTTTGCCTACTTCTTTCTAACCTTCACATATCTTATTAAGGGTGGATTCAAGCACCACTCCAAAAAATCAAGTTGGGTAGCCAAGTCAAGTTGGGAGTCAAAGTTTACCATTTTGAAAGATAAAATAGATAAAGACAGAACTTTTTTTTTGTAAAAAATTTGGTGTGATTTTTGTGTGATTTTTTGCCATTTTTATAGCGGTGGAGAAAGAGCCGTTAGAGGTTTGAAATCAACCGAACGGTTGAGACTATACCGCTAGCGGTGTAGTCCCGACCTCCAGCGGTGTAATCTCGACCATTCGGTGGAGACTCGACCGCTTATATTTTCTACCATAGTAGCGCGGCCAGTTTGCGACCTGGTCGGAAAGTGTTCTTGCCTATATCATTAGCTCGGGTAGTCTCCGTTTCTGGTGTTTCAGTCACCTTTCAATTGTCAGGCCAGCTGGCATGACAAATGGGTGGGTTAGAATTCTCAACGCTGATCTTCTGTTCTATGCACATGTAAATGGGGCGGAGCTATTAAGTCCGCTCAACAACCAGGCGTTAACTATATATACGCCGGGCTGGGGCGTTAACTATATAAACGCCTGGCGTAGGGCGTTAACTATATATACGTCGGGCTGGGGCGTTAACTATATAAACGCCGGGCTGGGACGTATGTATAATCTTCGTCTCAATGGGGCGTTAATTATGAACGCCTGGCGTGGGGCGTAAACTTTAGCAACGTCCCAACGGGCGAACATTTCAGCAACGCCTCAACCAGGCGTAACTTATATACACGCCTCTTTATGGGGCGGTGACTTTACGTGCGTTTCACAACAGGCGTAGATTATATACACGCCCGATGACAAACGGTGATTATACATCCGCTCCACTATATATAGTTTTGGTCTTGGTCCCAGACCAAATATGGTCCTGAATTTTGTTTTGATCCAGATTTTAATCTTTACTCCGTCCCGTTGTGTCTCGTCCATGGACCATAATTATAGGTTTGGTCGTCCACTGCAGTTGCTCTAAGGAAACGAACTAGACTATATTTGAAGATCACGTTAGAAAAGATAAATGTCCAAGGTATATAAATTACACTTTCACAATTGGATGTTGAAGTGATCGTCTAATGAATACATGGCATACATATAACTTAATTAATTTCATTTGCCGATCAAAAAAAAATAAAAAAAATAAAAAATTCAAAGCGCTTGTTCATAACTTAATTAGTTGAATGTCTTGCCCTTATTCTGTTACTTTCGAAGATGTGACTGTAGAAAGTGAAATTTCGTTTATTTATACTTGATGAGCAAGGAAAAATATCAACCTCAGTCTTAATTCTTGATGACCAAGGAAAAAACCTGTCTACCGTAATCACTAGTCTCTCATTAGTCAATTTTTTTTTTGTAGAGACGTTTTAGTTGAATTAGGTCACATAAGGATGGCTTAAAGATATAAACTGTGACAATCTAAATTTCACTTAGTTGGGGTCTTTATTCATAGAGAGTATAGACAATAATTGGACTTCTCACAATGTGAACCTAAGGGTGCACAGGAACCGAGCCGGACCGACGGACCGAACCGGAACCGATGGAACCGTACCTGATTTTGGACCGAACCGAGGTACAAGGTACAAGTACCGGTCCCAAAAATAGGAACCGAGCTCTGGGGGTACAGGTACGCGGTCCAACACATGAACCGTCCCGTACCGGACCGAAGTCCCGAATAATTCTGACCGTTAGATTTAGGGGATAAGGGATCTGTCTCAGCCATTGGATTAATAGGGGGTATATAATCTCACTGTGAGAAGGAGAAGAAATTCTTAGGGTTTCAGTTCCCTTATTTTTTTCTCGCCTCTTCTCAGTACTTCTCTCTGAGAAGGAGAAGAAATTCTCCCCTTCTTCTGATCTTCATCTTCTCTGTTAACCTTCAATCAAACGATTAAAAGTTCAAACCGTATTACTTCGTCTGTCTCTTCGTTTTTAATTCCGGTGTGAAGAAAATTAGAAGAACAATTCCGGTGGTAAGTAATTTTTAATTTTTTGATTTTAATTTTTGTATGCATGTCTGTGAATCACCGAATCTGTGATTGAGATTAACGGATTGTTGTTTTCTCTAGCGAGTAACGGCTTAAAGGATTTTCATCATCTCCCACCAAACCTTCATACCGAGTAGCGGCTTAAAGGATTCACTGCAATCACCGTAAGATCTTTTTCTTCTTCATATGGATGTTGTTTCTTTTACACTTCTGAAACTAAATCTATGCTTTTAGTGTTCTGTCACATTTTTGGATGATTTTTTTTGCTTTTAGATCTTTGATTCATGAGCAGTAGTTTAGCCGTGAAGATGGAAATGCTATTCTAAAGCTAGGGTTACCTAAAAATTTCTGTAATAGACTAATAGTTGTTTTTTAGTTTTGTGAATGCTGATAAAATGTTAACATGGGTGTTGAATTTGACTCTGAGTATTTAGTTTACCATTCTTTTGATTGAGTTAGTTTAAAGGCTATTTTAAAATGTTTTTTAATTACTGAGAGGACGAATCTGTGGTATTGTTTGTTGAATCATAATCTTTTTAACTAACCTAAATTTGTTTAGTTAGGTTTTTAGATTGCGTCTTGGTTTAGCTAGAGTGATCTGAAAGAGACTTTCCCATGTATATTATATGCTTCTGTTTGGATTAAAATCATATGTATGACTCACTTCTCAGACGCCTGAAAACAACATTTTGGAGTTGTTATCCCTATACGATGAGTATTCCATCTCCGCAGATAACGTTGCAGATTTAAAGTTTCTGTTAATTATAATTTGATGATATATAGAAGGTGATAATAGCTCATTAGAAACAGGTTCACTGTACAGTTTCTTCTCTAATTTCTGCGAGAGAATTTATTACATGTATCATCGATTTGTCTTATCATTCTCTATGGATATAAGTGATGCAGTCACCGGCATCTTCTGCAACTACGCGATGACATAGGTCCTAGAAAGGGAAAGTTGTCTCTGTAACTGAATTTATTTAGTATTTATTTGCTTATTATTTGTTGGCTGTTTCCTTCATTGGCCTCTGCGAATTAACATTACATATTTATACTGTTTGATAACTAAACTACTTAAGTTAAATATTTTCCTAGGTATTTGTCCATTGCTGCAAACTATGTCCAAAAATTTCAATTTCTCTATAACCCACTGATGTACTATGTATGCCCATTGGAGTCATTTATGTCTTCCTCACTCTACTTCAAGGTGAACCATACATGTTTGTACAACCACCCAAATGAGAAATAAAAAAACAGGTAACTCCATTACTTATTACATGTAATTCTGGAAATGTGTTGTCTATTATAATTCTAATTCCACTGGAATTGTAACAAGGATCTATTGAACTTTGTGTTAATTTTTTTTGTACTTTTGTATAGAATGCAATAGATGTGATGAGGTAATATTGATGGTTAAGGGTGCCATTATTCCAAACTTTTTTTCTCTTAATTTAAAGGGAAAATACATGAAGACGAAAATTTTTCTGTGTAATTTTAGCATTCAGAGTTTATTTTGTAATTCAAGATATTGATCTCCCAAAAACTCTCTTACAGGATCTACTGGGCTCACTTTGGATAATATAGTCTTATATGCATTTGATTATCTTAGAGATTTGGAGTTTGACTAAGCAATTGTATCCATTTTCTTCATCCAGGTAATACTGTATAGCTTTCCATTTTTGTTGAAATTCGGATCTTAATAGTCAGCATTGAGATCCGATAGACAGTTAATTTGCAGAAACATTTTCAGGTTTATTTTAACTGAAAAGTGCAACTGACCTGGATACATTCAAATTATACATGTTGATTAGTGTATGTTGTTGCGCATAGGTGATAACTCGGCCTGAATAAAGAGAGTCTGAACTGTAGTTAACTCTCCAATGTTTATGCACTTATGCTTAGAACAATGTTTTTAATATTCATGAACTTTTATACGTATGATACAATGTCTTTATTTCCTTTAAGGTCTTCATTTTGTGCAGTTATGCTTTATGCATTTATGCTTCAGTTGAGTTCTTATTTCATTTCTTGTTTGATCTCATTTCTTGTTTCATTTCTTGTTTCATTTCAGTCATAAGCTGGCATGGATGCATCAAGTCAAGCTCATGAAACAGCTACTCCTACACCTACAACTGCTACACCTACCACTGCCACAGATACAGTTGTTGGATCCTCAATGCAACCAACAAATGAAGCAGCACAACCAGAGACAGCAGCAGTAGATGTAGAAGCTACTTCTACTCAAAAGGGTGGTAGTAAGATAACTTCTAACGTTTGGAATTATTTCAAGAGGTTAAATGTTCAAGATGCTGCATGCAATTACTGCAAGAAGGTGATAAAGGCTCATACTGGAAAGAATGGTACAAGTGGAATGTGGAAGCACTTCAACAGATGCAAGCAGAATCCTAACAAGCCAAAGCCAAAAGGACAACAAACTCTGACATTAAATCCTGCAGCACTGGGTGAGGATGAAGGTCAGTTAGTCTGTACTAATTTCAGTCAGGATAAATGTAAAATGGCAGTTGTTGAATTTATTATAATTGATGAGATGTCACTTAGAGCAGTTGAGGGTGAAGGTTTTAGGAGAATGATGCATGTCTTAGAGCCTAGATTTGTTGTGCCAAGTAGAATGACTATTTATAGATGTTTATTAGACATGTATGTATTAGAGAAAGAAAAGTTGAAAAATTACTTCAAGTCAACCAAGCAGAGGGTTAGTTTGACAACAGACACATGGACTTCACCAAACAATTTCAACTACATCTGTGTAACAGTTCACTTTATTGATCAGCAGTGGAAGTATCAAAAGAGAATTATTATGTATTGTGAGGTTAGTGGTCACAAAGGAATTGACATTGGTGAGATGTTAGAGAAGTGTTTGTCAGACTGGGAGCTTAAAGATGTGTTTACTGTCACTTTGGATAATGTGAGTGCCAACAAGGTAGCAATGGATTATTTGAAGACTAGTATTGTTTCAAAGACAGGGGCAGAAGAGAGACCTAAGTACTTGCATGTAAGTATATGTATATGAATATGAGTCATATGACTTATTTATTTATTTTACTTTCTACTTATTTATTAAAATATCTAATACTTGTTTGAATTCACCTTTTCAGGTAAGGTGTACAACTCATGTACTTGCACTTGTGGTAAAAGATGCTGTGAGGGTCTACAACAAATCAATTGCAAGAATCAGGTCAGTTGTCAAGTATATAAAAGGTTCTCCATCTAGGTTGGCTAAGCTTAAGCGTTGTGCAAAATTAGTTGGAATAGAGTCTAAGGTAACATTGATATTAGATGTTAAGACTAGGTGGAACAACACATTCTTGATGCTACAGGCTGCAGAAGTGTTTGAAAAAGCATTTATTAGGTTAGAAAGGTATGACAAGGAATATCAGCAGTTGTTTTATTACCCAAAACAGAGTGAGAAAGATCTACCTGATGCTAATGATTTTGATATTGATGTTAATGTTGGTGAAGAAGAAGAAGAATTTAGTGAAGAAGAACAAGAAGAAGTTGAGGTGACAGGGAAGAAGAAGGCACAAAAGAAGAAGAAGAAGGTAGTAGTGAGGAAACCTGCTCCATGTGAAGAGGACTGGATCTTTGCCAGAGGACTTGTCAAATGTTTGAAAGTATTCTTTGATGCCACTGTCGCATTTTCAGCCTCGACTAAGGTAACAACAAACACTTTCTTATGGCAATTAGTTATCATATATGAGCAACTAGTTGAGTTTAGAGATAATGTAGATGAAGATCCTTTTATTGCTACTATGGCTGGAAAAATGTTTAAGAAGTATAACAAATATTGGGGTGATTATGCAAAGATGAACCCTACAATCTTTTTTGCCATGTTGTTAGATCCTAGAGAGAAAGAAAAAGGACTACAATTTGCTCTTGATCTCTTGTATGGGAAGAGTTCTTCTAAGGTTGAATCTGTTATGAAGCTTGTTAAGTTGGATTTTAAGATTCTATTTGAAGAATATAAGGATGTTTATTCAGTTCATGAGGAGTCAAGTAGTTCTATCCAGGGACAAGCCAAAGCAGTGGTAAGTAAACCAGTGACAGGGCCAAGTCGTATGAAAGAGTTGATGTCAAGGAGTAAGAGGTTCAAGAAAGGCCCAAATGATGATGAGGGAAAAACAGAGTTGGATAAATATTACATTGACGAGTATGAACAAGGTGAATGAGAAGATGATGAGGAGGAGTTTGACTTATTGGGTTGGTGGAAGACCAACAGTACAAAGTATAAGATACTTGGACATATGGCTAAGGACATATTAGCCATTCCTGTGTCTTCTGTTGCCTCTGAGTCTGCTTTTAGCACAGGAAAGCGAGTCTTAAGTCCTTGTAGAAGCTCTTTATCTACAAGGACAGTTGAGGCATTGCTTTGCACACAAAGCTGGCTAAGGAAGCCAATACAACTTGATCTTCTATCTGATTACATACCAGATGATGATGTTGAAATTGAAGAAGGTAACATATTACATTATTACTTGTGTTTGGCAGTAATAGATATAGTCTAATGGTTACTAACTGCTATTATTTTTTTTTGCAGCATTACTTGGTCCTATCAACAATGATGACACCACAAGTGTTGCTGACATGGATTAGAAGATCAATATTCAAGGCTACTGCAGCACTGCTAGATTGCTAGTTGTTCTTTTATCAGATTTTCTCATTTTCAAGACTTAGTGTGTGTCTGTGACTACTGCTACTTCTTTTTTAAGATTTTCAAGACATTGTTTGTTTGGTTTGCTATTAATATTGCTACTTATTAGTTGTTGCTTTGAGATATTGAAAAATAGATAAAAAAGTAAAAAACAGGGCAGTAGGTTTCTGTTTTTTTTTTCCCCTGAAATGGAACCGGAACCGAGGTACTCGGTACCGGGACCGGTCCATTTTTTTGGTACCGAAGGGTGTAAGGTACAGGTACTCGGTCTCGGCAAGAACCGAGCCGAACCGTACCGTGTGCACCCTTATGTGAACCTCATCAGACCACACCAGTGATGCAGTTGCCGTTTTATATGACGGCAGCATCTCTTTGTCACCGTAATCTTATCATCCGATGTAGTAATCTTTTCCTTGTCCGTTATTGATTTCGTGGTGCCAACGTTGGTGGCAGTTCTTGTAAAAAGTTAATCTTTTTGCCCACTTCGACATGAGCACCAAATGAAGGATAATTTAGATTCCTAGGTCGTTGTACCAATATCAGTTAACCATGGTGTTATAAACGGGAAAAATCTCATCAGCTATGCCGGGTAACCCTACGCGCTGGCCCATTATCATGGTGGCCCATTTTCGACAACTCACTCCCGCTAACCCGGATGAAGGCTCCAGAAGTTTCTACATGTCTTGCTTCCCAATAAAAGATTTCGCATCGAAACCAGAAGGAGCGGGTGAACCAACAAAAGATTTATACAGCTGAGAATTCTATTAGCTGGTTCTGATCTATGCTGTAAAAGGCGCACTAAGCGGAGGACCAGCGCCTAGCAAAAAAAAGGCGCCAAGGCGATGGGTTTAGAACCTCGCCCGCCTCGCCCAGCCCCTTTTACAACATAGATTCTGATATGAATTTTTGTATTGCCAGTGGTTATTAGTAAGAGAGAAACTAGTTGTCAGAGTTACCAGTGCTTGCTTATCAGCAAAAAACAATGCACTTGGTAAAATACTTCACCAGAAAAATTTAACAATCCAGCTCTTTCACCTGACACTCCAAATAGCAAACGCCAACTTGAAAATGAAACCAAAAAATGACTTACAAATATTAATTGTTATAACTGCCCTTGAATACACAAGTCTCCGCTACCCAAAATTACAACAAAGAATTCAAAAAGAAGTTTATTACAATCAATTTTTGTGAATACATCCTTCTACTATTTTAACTGCAATAGAGTCAACAATTCTCCAATATGGAAACCACCAATTCTGTTTCTTTAGAAGCAAAACAAAGAAAAAACCCCAAAATCCCACTACAAACCCCATGGAAACAATAGCATATAACAAAAACTTCTCCTTTGCATCCTCTTGATTATCTTCACCAACTTTACTTGGAGGATTAGTATCACTGGTACTAATATTATGGTCACCGTTGCATTCGTTCTCCATAGGGTACCCACAGAGTAATTCGTTCCCAACAAAAGCAGACCCATTCACACTTAGCGTATCAAAATGATTTCCTCTTGGAATCCTGCCGCTCAAATTATTATGAGATAAGCTTAGAATCTGAAGGGAGTCGATGGATGTCAAAGATTGTGGGATATGTCCAGACAGTCTATTGGAACTTAAATCCAAAGACTCTAAACTAGACATATTTCCGACACTCGCTGGAATATTACTTGACAAAAGATTATGTGACAAATTAAGCATACCAAGTCCCTGTAATAACCCAATCTCTTCTGGAATGTTTCCATTAAGAATGTTACAGGATAGATCGATTCCAGTATTGTAGATGTTAGACTGATCAAATTGGGCCATGGTGCCTTTGATAGTCAACTGATACTGCGCAGTGTACACGCTATAAATACCTGGCGTTATTGGCACTAAAATTCCAGTGAGTCCATATAACTTACTTGTTAGGGTCGTCAAGTTTCCTAGTTTTGTAGGAATTGGACCTGAGAGATTGTTTAGCGATAAATCTAGTATTTGAAGATACTTCAAGTGGACAATCTCTTCAGGAATGTACCCATTGAATCTGTTTGACCTCAAAGAAAGAATTATAAGGTAATTGAGTGACCCAAGACCAGTGGGTAGAATACCTTCAAATTTGTTATTTCCTAAGTTGAGAACATTCAAAGACAAAAGTTTTAGGATGAACATAGGAAACATACCATCGAGATTGTTGTCACTCAAAGAAAGATACATCAAACCTTGTGCTTTTTGAAGTTCATGTGGAACATTTCCAGTGAGATTGTTGTCTCCCAGATTTAGATAAAAAAGGGAACTACAATGTCCTATGCTAGAGGGTATAATGCCAGATAATTTGTTTTGGGAGAGGTTAATGTATTTCAATTTAGTGTTTGACATTCCTTTTTTTTGTGAACATAATGAAGAAGGAAGTGAACCTGAAAGTTTATTATTTGATAAATCAAGATCATTGACACCTGGAGGTAGAGGAGGCAGAGGGCCGTGAAGTCTGTTGTTAGACAAATTTAAGGTATTGAGTTTTTTGAGTTTGGAGATGCAAGAAGGGATAACTCCTATGAGGTTATTATCAGACAAATCCAAACTGCTCAAATGTGTAAAATTACAAAACAAAGTAGGTGTAAATGCTCTCAGATTGCATGATCTCAATTCTAAACCCTCTAGTACAAATTTAGATGGATATAGGTGTTGATCTATAAATACTGTTAATTTGTTTGAACCCAGACCCAGGTAAGTTAGGTTCAGTTCATTGATTAAAGACATCAACGAAACATTTCCTCTAATTGAGTTATCGGCAATATTAATAAAACTAAGATTTCGGAGGTTTGGGATACAGGTTGGTATGGTTCCTGTTAACTTGTTAGACCATAAATCAAGGTGCCGAAGAGAAAACATCTCACAAATTGATTGTGGTATGGGTCCTTGGATGTTATTGTGAGACAAATGGAGATAGTTGAGGTAATTTAGATTGGAGATTGAAGAAGGTAAAGATCCTTGAATTGAACACTCAGTGGCAGAAAGATATACTAATAGCGGTGCCTTATTCGAAATCGAACTCGGGATTGATCCAGATGCATTAGTCCTTGATATATGAAGTTGTTGTAGTTTGGGCCAACTATTTTCAAACATACTACTCAGGTCACAGTGAAGTTCATTGTTATCACTCACATCAAGCTCTTCAAGGTGTGGAAGATGAGGAACTGAACCTTGTAAATAACATTCAGACAAGTCAAGAGTAGAAAGTGAAGTTACATTCGCCAGTTGTAATAATTGTATTGGGTAATGGAAAAAATTGTGACCCATTTTTAGAGAGGATAGACGGGAAAGATTTTGAAACATATGTGTTGGGAAAACTGGGACGGATAGATTGCAATGGGATATATCAAGATCCCTAAGATTCCAAAGATATGAAATATGTTGGAAAAAACTCTCTTTTGATGAAGATGTGGCCTCAAATAGATCAATTCCACTCACCCTTAATGCCTGGAGATTTGCTAAACCTTCAACCCATTCTGTAGATGGTGATTTTAAGCACGAGGTGGTATAAGTATGTGGGTGTATACTCTCGATCCTAGTCGGCAGATAGCATGATAGATCGAGGTATTGTAGATGTGTTAGGTTACTGAATTGTGTCGAGATTGACGCTTCAAAGTTTGAATAGGAGAGATCAAGATGAGCTAGTTTTGTTAGATGAGAAAACTGATTTGTGATTTCTGATCCCTGAAAATCATTGAAGGCAAGATCAAGATACTCCAGATGAGTAATGTTGAATAGATAAGGAGATAATTTACCTCGGATTGCAGTATTAGGTACTGGCTTGGTAGAGTAGGTATCATAATAGGACATTTCATAGTCTTTGTTTCTAAGATCGATGGATATGACATGTAAAGACTCACTTGAACACTTAATTCCATACCAACTGCAGCAGTTTTTATGTTGGATGCTTTCTTGCCATGAAGCCAAGCGACCTGATGGGTCGACCACATTAGATTTGATATCTAGTAGAGCTGTTCTTTCCGCTTCGCGACATCCATGCGAGGATAACGGGCACAGAGTGATGCTGATCATTAAAAAGAACAAAAAATGAAGATAAGGAAATGATGCCATTTGAGTTGCCGTACAGAATGAATTTATGGTGAAACTTAAATGAAGGGCTTAGGGTGTAGACAATTATTTATAGTTCCAACCTTGGCTTTTCGTTGCATAATACACCGGACCGGATGTTGAATACTTTTTCTTTGTTCGTACGTCGCAGGTCCCAACTCACATTTGCATGGCAATTACCGTCCATTAATTCATACAGGTACAAATAATACACCACATGTCTTTTTTGTTTGTCACATGATAAATAAGATGGTAACAACGACGCGGGGTTAGTTCATCATTACCAGCTAGAACACGTCTGAATGCATAAAATTTCAAAGTTGGTCTGCGAGATGCACCCTCCTTACTTTATTTTTTTTGTTTACTCGGCCATGCACCTTCCTTACTAACTAGCGTTAACAAGCTTGAAAATTAAACACTACCTTGCTTTGGCTCTTTTTTTCCCAACGAAAAATCTAAGGATACTACAGTGCATTACTGCAATACAGTCTGAAAACAGCCTTCGAAAATAATCAAACTACTGACGAGCATGTTTGTTGAAACCCAATTAAATTTAAAAACTACAACTTTCTCATGTCAATAGGTATTCATTATATATTCTCTCGGTAGAACTTAATCCGACATATTCTCTGGTACCAGAAATGAATCTAGACGGCTTGAAAGATTATATTCAGGTGATTTCAAGTCCATGTGATTTAACTAGACATATTTCATCCGATGGTAGGAACTAAAATATGAACGCTTTTTTTTTTTGGTACGATGGTTTTTTTTGGGACCATGGTTTTATTAGGCCACCTTCCCTATAATGATAAGGGGTGTCCTAAAACATTGAAATGACTAACCTACCCTTAACCTAATTTAATTTAAAACCAACTTAATAACCACCTATATATATAACCACCACCACCGCCCATCACCGCCGATTACCACCACCACCACCTCCGATTATCACCACCACCAACCACCGATTACCACCACCATCGCCCACCACCGTCGATTACCACCACCACCACCTCCGATTATCACCACCGCCAACCACCGATTACCACCACCACCTCCTCCCACCACCACCACCACCACCACCGCCTATTTAAGAAATGTAACAACAACAATACAATCACAATTAAGTTCTGTTACATGATAATTTTATCGAGTATAAAAGACGCCAGTCGCAGCCTGATTCTGCCATGGGACCACTCCGGAGGTATTTTCCAACAAATCCTTCACTTTAATTTAATTTTGATTGCTTCAATCGAATGGAAATCATCAAAATAGGGTTTTAGTAGGAGTTACAGAGCCATGTTCGGTTAGGACGATTTTCCAAAAATAGGGTTTACTAACCGAACTTCTTTAAAATGAAGAACACGAAGAACAATTCGGTGCTATTGGATTTAAAACTAAGTCACCGAACTCTCTGTTCGGTTGTTTCGTAAAGAATTTTAAAACTACAAAGTAACCGAACTCCACCCTTAGAACCGAAAAAAACAAATCCAGTCTAACCGAACAGTGTTGTTGTGGCCACTATCTTGAGTTCCAAAATAACCGAACTTAGCCAATAGAGTTCGGTTTTTTCCCAAAAAATTTTAAAACTACAAAGTAACCGAACTTAGCCAATAGAGTTCGGTTGATTGTAAAAAATATTTTTAACCGAACTCCTTGTATTAGAACAACAAAAGTCCATAAGTTCGGTTCCTTCGCAAAATAAGGATATCACCGAACTTTCGTAGTAACCGAACGTTTGCCTAATTTCATATATGCATATATAAGCCCAGTTCGGTTGATTCGCAAAATATGTTGAAGTTTGCGAACCAACCGAACTTCTAACACTAGGTTATTTTTAACCTGCAGTTCGGTTGGAAACTTGGTTGCGTTGAAGTTTGCGAATTAACCGAACACACAAGATGTACCCAAATAAATTGTTAAGTTCAAAGTTCGATTACCTAACATTTTATCCTAGGTAACCGAACATTACACTGTACGACCAAAACCTCCATTAACGAGCGAGTTCGGTAACCTGCATGTTTGGAAAACGTAACCGAACTACACTTTCAGGTGTGTTCGGTTACATGTTCTTGACATACGGTAACCGAACTGACCCAAATCTACATAAATTTTTTCATTTTTTTTGAAAGTTTGGAGCAATTCAACCAACATTATCTAAGTTTGAAGCACACCTGGGTACCCAAATACCCTTCCTCCGATTGTGGTTGGTAAAATCCATCGTTTTTCATGTTTTCCTTCTTCATCTTCTCTAACTTTACTCTCTCAATAATTCTACTTCTTTAAAAAAAGAACCATCTGGTTTTTTAATCTCACTAATTATCTTTAACTTAACATCTCACTAATCATTACACTAACTATTATTAACACTAACTAATCATCACCCAAAATTAATCAGGAGGGTAATTTAGGTATTAATATAAATATCCAAATAAGGGGTGACCTAGATTTACTTCTAATGTCTTTACCCAAAATAAAACCATGGTCCCCAAAAAATTGTTCTAAAATATGTATGGAGCACTGGCCACCTCTTTAAATTGGTAATTGGGCCAACCGACCGAGTAAAACGAGGGAGGAAGGATCTTCTATATGGTCACTTTTTTTATATAAAATGTAAGTGATCAATTGACACAAAAGGATTGGAAATTGTCCGGTCGAAAAAACAAAAATTCTCTTATGAATTAAATTTCTCTTTTTCTCCTTTAGACATTTTCGTAAATAAACCGTAGAGGAAGGATAAATACGTATAAGAGTCAATTATATATTAGTATTATCATATTTTTTGAGGGGTATAATTGACAAGCAAACTAGAATATAACATATCTAAAAATCCATGTCTTAGAATTTTACAAATTTTATCTCGAAGAGATCTACAAAATGAGTATAAACAACAATATCGAATTTAAAATTTTTACGAAAAATTTAGAGGTGTTCATCATTTTAGGCACAATTTTCAAAAATTGATTTCATACTCATTATGCAAACCACCACAAAAGATGCATAACACATTACTTATCCATATTTTGGTTTATGCATCAACTAATTTTCAATTGCAACTAATAAAACGATGTATTCTCACCATTTCAGGAAAATTGATACTTTCACTTTATGCGCATATTCTTTTTTACAGTCCAATTATAGCAGTGTTCCTTTTTTTCTTCGGTCGACCCTCCCCACCGTCACAGTGGTGTTCTAATGATTATTATTTTGATCAAAAATATAAATAAAAATCCATAGTTTCTGATGTTGAATTAATTTGGAGCAGATGTAATTTGACATAATTACACATCTGCAGACCAAGATGGTTAAATCTTTCTCCAAAGTCCATAGGACTCCGGCCAAACTAAAAAGCAAAAACAAATGACGTGGTATATTGGGAGATGATAGACATGCCGATAGGATTTTCCCGAGTTATGTCCCCATTCTCACGGAGTTGCGGGGCCGTAACCAAGAGCTAATAGGGCTACTTTTGTGTGTGGCGACAGGTTCCACTACTCTGTGAGAGTTTGGACATGACTCTAGAAAATCCCGTCAGTCCCCTTAGCATTTCCGTGGTAAAATTTATCACCACAAACTCCATGACTCCAAATAAGAAACACCAACTTAAAACCTCAATACGACCTGACAATATGAAATTTATTTACTAAGATGTATCTTCATGTCCAACATTGGCTTATACATCTTGGACATCAGGTCTTCTATCTATATAAATAGAAGTTTAAACTTTCTATTCTACACACATTGAATAAGGTTTTTTCTTTTCCTATTCCTTTCTACTTTATGTCTTCTATTTATTTCTCAACATGTTATCAACATATAAAATTAACCAGTGAGTGATAAAGAATTTCTTGTTTTCTTTTGGTTCTTGATCATTATTTTCAAAGAATACTCGTATATTATGTGTTTGTCTTACTAGTAGGCAAAACAAAATTGTACTCGAGGAATAAGTTCGGTTTAATATTATTTTCTTATATATTCAACCAAACAAGAGGTTCATCAATATACAATCAATCATATGTATCTCAATAGTAAGTTTAATTTTTTTATTCTCTATTTGTGATATAAATTCTTTGATCGTCAGATTCCGTAAAAGTATCTTTCAAAATATGAGAAAATATGAATTTTAAGAGTGATCTTCTTGTTTGAAAGTAGGTAGGTGGGTATTGAAAAAGATTATACTAATAAAATTTTTCTTTCAATTACGGGTCTTTGTTTATGCTATACTCATCACGTATATGCTGGAGAAATTGGCACCGTGAGACAAGATTACAAAGTTGGTGATTTAAACCAAATATGTACAAATAATAAAAGCGATAGAAGATAAACAAACAATTACAACACAAGATATGCGTGGTTCACTTTTATATAGGTCCACGACCAACACCACCAGAAAAACTTCCATTATAAAGAAAGATCATTACATGCTCTTTCCGCAACCTACATTACAAAGCTCAAATAGAAAAATTAACAAGACATACCCGAGAACATCATTGAATAAACCATATAAACCAACTCTATATATCTTCAAACCAGCCTCATGTATCCTCTTCTACACCTTCTTCACATAGGAGAAACATGGAAATTTCTAGAACACCAAAATCCCCTCTCTACATGTTTTTCTCCCAAACAAATATTGACCTTCACGGTAGCTAGCTCTCAACCCTCCCAACAAAGAGACCATAAACCTGAGCACAAGAATTTACTACTCTTTTAGGTTGGAATGTCTACAAACATATAATTTCATTCGTGTATATAGAGAACATAAACTTGGCCACCAAATACAGAGAACACAACTATTGGCCACCAAATATTAGCCTCCGATTATGAAACTAATTAAACTCTTTTATAAACTCTACTCATCATCCATATGTTGGAGAAATTGGCACCCCGAGACAAGATTACAAAGTTGGTGATTTGAACCAAATATGTAGAAATAATAAAAGAGATAAAAGATAAACAAACAATTACAAGACAAGATATGCGTGGTTCACCTTTACATAGGTCCACGACAAACACCACCAGAAAAATTGTGATAATTGAAAATATATCCCTTGTTTTATTTGGATTCATAAATATCCTTTTCAACAATATTTATGTCCCTCCATCTTTTAGAATGAAATCAATTTTATTACACATACCAAATATACCCTCCCTATTTCGTATGAGTATATTATTGGATCTGGAAGTTTCAGTCGAATAAAAGATCCAGATAGAAAAAATCTCTTCTTATTATTACACCACCACCACCACCGGCATCTGTACCATCACCAGCTCCGCCACCTCCACCAAATCTATCATCATCTCCAGCACCACCTCCTAGTCCATTGTTTCTATAGATTCCATCATTATCTTCGTCTGTTCTCCTTTAGCCATCACCACCACCTCCACCGCCGCCACCACCATCTTTGCCTCCACCACCTTCTTCAACTCAAAGACGTAATAGTAATCTCAATCTATCAGATCTCGTTCAAATCCACATTAATTTATATTTTCAGTTCTGATTTCCATTCATTTTATAAGAATTTCGTAATGATTCTTTTTTGAATTCGTATCTTCTGTTCAAAATCTTGTTTTATACATAAAACTATAAAATAAAAATGATCGGACAGTGGTTTAGGTATTGGTAATGTGAAGAAATTACTATTCGTATTAGTTATTCAAAAGGTACCAAGTTATGTGAAGACAAGCCCTAGATCTACTGTTTTGGAGTTCAAAATTCTCATATCTCAAAATTCTAACGCTTCGGCTGAACAACAACCATCGATTTACATGGGTCAAATCTTGAAGATGAACAAACTTGAGAGACGTAGGTTCGTTATTTACAAATATCTCAATCTCGGCATATTAATTACTTTTTGTTTTTGTTGTGTTTTCCTAACCTAATTTGGGGTTTGGAATAGTTTTTTCCCAATTAGTGATTTTAGATAGAAAATTAGGTTGTTCTAAAAACATTGTAATTTATTGTTAATATTATAGAATAGAGAAGGTGGATGAACTCCTGTTGTTGACACAATTTTTTATTGGATCAACTACTGTTGTTGATCCCTTTTTTTGAGATTTTGTGTGCGGGTGGTGGTGAGGTTGGAACAATAATGGTGGTATTGCTGGTGATGTTAGCAAAACTTGTAGCTTCCTTTTGCTGGAGTCAACTCCTATTGTTGACTGCATTTCATTGGATTAGTATAATTATGCTTGCACTTTAAATGCTTGGATTTTATAGATGTAAATTCTTCAAATGTTGAATTTGTGGGTGCAATGGTAGCATGACTGACTCCATGTTAGATGATGCATGTTCGACTCACGCCAAGTTCACTCCATTCACATGGACCAGCTTTCATTGTTGATCCACTTTAGGGGATCAACAATGGTAGTTGATCCCCTAAATTGGATCAACTTCTACTGTTGATCCTTTTTTTTTTTGGATCAACTACCATTGTTGATCCCCTAAATTGGATCAACTTCTACTGTTGGTTCTACTTTTAATTGGCATGGATCAACTTTCATTGTTGATCCCCTAAATTGGATCAACTTCTACTGTTGATCCTTATTTTTTTTTGGATCAACTACCATTGTTGATCCCATAAATTGGATCAATTTCTATTGTTGGTTCTCTTTTTATTTAGATCAACTACTGTTGTTGATACAAAAATATCTGAACCAGCGGCGGCGGAGATGATGGCGGTGGCGGCGACGACGGCGGACTAGTAGTGGTGGCGGCGACAGACTAGTGGTGGTGGTGTAATGGTGGTGATGAAGGAGTGGTAGTGGCGGTGGTGGTTGTTGAATGGTGGTTGAATGTTGGTGGTGGTGGTGCTAGTGGTGGTGGTGAAGTGGTGGAGGAAGAAATTTGTTCCATCTTAAAATTAAGAAAAATATTATATGGGTGAGGGTATTAAGGTAATCTAATTTTAAATGGATAAGGTTATTAAAAAGTAGGGACATATTTATTGTTGTATAAGATCATTACATTCTCTTTCCGCAACCTACATAACAAAACTCAAATACAAGAATTAACAAGACATACCCGAGAACATCATTAAATAAACCATATAAACCAACTCTTTAAACCAATATATCTTCAAACCATCCTCATGTATTCTCTTCTACACCTTCTTCACAGAGGAGAAACATGGAAACTCTCTAGAACACCAAAATCCCCTCTCTACATGTTTTTCTCCCAAACAAATATTGACCTTCACGGTAGCTAGCTCTTAACCCTCCCAACAAAGAGACCATAAATCTGAGCACAAGGCTTTACCACTCTTTTAGGTTGGAATGTCTACAAACATATAATTATTCGTGTATATTGAGAACACAAACTTGGACACCAAATATAAAGAACACAAACTTAGCCCCCGATTAGGAAACTAATTAAAGTCTTTTATAAACTCTATAAAATCTAGATTAGGAAATCCACCTCAATGTGGAAAGGGACCAATAACGGGAAACTCGTCTCAACATGGAAGAGGTCGGAAACCAAGGTTTTCCTTACATTCTCCACCTCGGATTACTATCAAGCATGAGACGATCACCATAAATTACCTCTATCTTCGTTCAGGGTTGTTCACCAACTACATATACACGTAGAATTATTTTTTAAGATCAAACCCGAAGTTCCATCTTCATCTCTTAGATCAAAACACCATAACATTCATAAAACTATTTAAACCATCTTCTACCTAAAAATATATATGAAATTGACCACGTTTCATAAACACCATAAAAATCTTTAATCACCATCAATGAATCTTTGCACCGACTCCACCATTGATCACCAAAAAAAACCGTCCAGAAAAATCACCGCTAGCTCCACCTAAAAAGTAAGCTAACTACATATTAATCTCAAACCAGAAAGGAAGAACTAGCTTTAATATCATACTCCAACACATGTCACTATTATCGTGTATCTGAAACTAACCATCAGATATCTCCACTGTGATTAACATGCTTAATCCTTCGAAGAGAGAGAACGAGAACGTGAACTTATACCATGGTTTTACGGGGCTATCTCCTTGCACAATCTCTCCATAAGACTTAGTCTTAAAGCACAATAAAGTACATACCACAAGAAAACCCAGTTGCAAACCCTATGGCATCAAGTATAGCATACAATAAAAACTCATTCCTTTGAATCATTTTGATCGTCTTCATCAACTTAACTTAAAGGATTAGTACGTATGATGATAGCATGTTTGGATACACATTCAGAAATAATTTTTCACAAAAACTTAATTTGGGCATAAAATTCCAGAACTATTACTAGAAATAAAAAATTTAACTTTTTTGGAAGCATTGATGCTTCTTGTATCCAAACACTCTGTAAATATCAAGGAGATGAAATAAACTTTACTTGACAATCCTGTTAAAATAACTAATGGTGGGTTTAGATGTAGAATTTTAAAGGTGGAATTCATGGGTCCAGGGGATTTGGTAGAATTACGTTTCTCTCTGTATGTTTGGTTGCCCGAATCCTTGGAATCACGTTTTCTTCCGGATTTAGTTTTCCAGCAAATCCTCCATATGGAGTCCGACCCCTCCCCCTAAGATTTGTTGGAAAACTTATCAAGGGATTTATGGGCCCACTTTTTTTAAACTATAAATCCCATATATATGCAATTTTAAGATTTGAGGGTAATGCCAAACGGTACAAAGACTTTAATACAAGAAAACTCTATAAATCCTAGGAATCTATATTAAGTTACCAAACATACAAGGAATTTACATGATTCCCAGAATTTATAATATGAAGGGATTATAAATTCCTGGAAATGGTGAATTCTTCAAACAAACCCACCATAAATGTCATGCTTAAAAAAAATAAAAAAAATCTAAATGTCCAAGGGCATATAAAGTAAACCTTAAAAATTACAGTACAATAGTATGGACCATATATGTAAACTTAAATTGCCACCTGTTTAACTCGATTAATCTCACAGCTATCGTGCATAAGCACTCTCGAAAAATTACACTTTTGGTTATTTGCAGAGCTTGAAAACAAGAATAACTTCGTGAAATGAAACTCTAGCTCCGTCGATCGATCCCATATATAAACATGCAATATGTAAACCCAAATCATAACTGGAGTTGAATTCAATTATAAGCGAGAAATATTCGAGTTTATAGGGAAGTAAGACATTGGAATTGGAGCCCCTCTTGATTTAGATGTCATTTCTTTTTTCTCCTCTCGAGATTTCTTTGAATGGGTTTTCATATTTTCATGAGAATTTGAGATTTGAGATGATGATGATGAACTGAAGCAGTCAAAAATCGAAAAGAAAGACATGATTTTTCAACTAAAATTTAAACTCCTGGTGTCTAGCTAGAGAGAAAGAGAGAGGGCTAGATGGTGGTTTTTTATTTTCTTTCTACTTTGAATTTATAAGTACAAGTCGATGATGAGGTGCACATAGTTGAATACTGTCTTGGCCTTCTTATGTTACTTTCAAGGATATGACCTAGAAAGTGAAAGCTAATCTATTTATGCTTGATGAGCAAGGAAAAAAATATCTACCTCATCTCAATTCTTGATGACCAAGGAAAAAACCTGTCTACCTCAATCACATTAGTCACTTATGAAGTCGATGAATTTCTGTAGAGTAGAACCTCCGTAAAAGAGGTGTTCATAGAATTTGCTCACATAAATATAGCTAAACATATCATCTGTGACAATCTAAAAGTTTAAATCAGTTGGAGCCTCTACTTAGAGAGTATAAACAACAATTGGACTTCTCACAATGTGAACCTCATCAGACCACACCAGTGATGCAGTTGCCGTTTCATATGAACCCGCCAATCCATGTCCAATAACATTTACAACAAACGACTTTTTCTCGTTCAATGAGCTGAAAGAAAGGACTTTAGGTTCCACTGTCACCGTAATCTTATCATTCGATGTAGTAATCTTCGCCTTGTACGTTGTCGGTGTGGTGGTGCCAACGTTGGTCACGGTTCTTGTAAAATTCACGTTCATCTTTTTTCCCACTTGGACAAGAGCACCAAATGAAGGATAATTCAGATTCCTAGGTTGTTGGTCATCAGTTGTGGTTCCTTTGCTGATGGGGCAAGTACCGTTTGTTATGAGTTTAACTACGGAAGAGTCGTAACCCAGACCACATAAAAATTGGACGTAATCATCTGCACTTGCGTCATAAATGAGACCAGGATTTACAGCCTTCACCGGATCAATTTGACCAGACCCATAAGCAAACTCAGCATCAGAATTCTTTGTGTTGTTCATCGCCAAAGCTGTGGTCATAAGAGCAGACTTTATGGCTGAAGGAGACCAATCTGGATGGTATGTTTTAACATAAGCTGCTGCTCCTGTTGCATGAGGGCACGACATGGATGTCCCAGAGAGTATACTGTACTTCACTGACCTAGTATCACCATCAATCCTCGAAGGACTAGCCACAGGTGAGAAAGCAGCCAAAATATCAACTCCTGGTGCACTAATATCTGGCTGTTCTTACAAAATGAGTGGAAAAACAATATTAATGAAAGACTAATTATCAGTAGTTAACAATAACTAAGTGTAACCTATGCATAAAAACTTTTTCCTTTACCTTGACAATGTCGGGTGAGATTAAATTTGGTCCGCGAGAAGAAAACGAAACTACTACTGGAGCTTCAGAATCTTTTATGGATTCAGTTGGCAAAATTGATGCAACAGGATTCCTGTTTGAATGAATATAAAAGACCGTTAAAACTGATGATATACTAATCCTCGCAAAAAAAAAAACACGTAGGCACGGAGTCAATTCTAACTTAAATTACTTACAGGGTAGACTTGAAGTAAGACCTGACAAGGTCACCACTAGTAGTGTTTATTAGTACAGCTGGCAATGGATAAACCTTGGAATCATCAAACCGTGGTTCTAAGGGATCCGTAATCATGATGGTTCCAAGAACTCCGGATGTAAAAGTCTCAGATACTGCGCTGGCTGTGGAATCACATATGACAATATTCCCCCTAACCAAGCCTTTGTCCAAACAACCAACCTGGCATCCCCTGAAGTTTGGTGAAAAAATATTTGTTCAACTCGTAAATAGTTTATTCTGTAGGAACTCTCAAGTTCTTCAGACGTAAAAGTACAAACCTTACTTACTTTGCTGCTAAAAGGTCACATTGGGTTGAGACATTATCCCCATACAGAAGCGGAACTTCAGTTCCATTCAGGTTGAAACTGTTCACTCCAAGACCCTGTTTCACCCAATCAAATACTTTACATAACCATCAAATTGTTGTTCCATTTGATAGTCAAAAATATGTGGGTTGCGATATAAACTTACCTGAAACACCATTCCATTTCCAAAGATAATTTTGTCCATGAGACGTCGATCAGTACTACTTGCTGCCACAGTTAATAACCAAGGTGCATTACTGGTCACTGTTTGTGATGCAGGTCCGTTGTTACCGGCTGACTGTGAAGTGAGTATGCCTTTCTTCACAGCATGAAAAGACCCGATGGCAATAGGATCTGTATTAAATCCAGATGGATAAGAATTACTCAGTGACACAGAGATAATGTCCACGCCATCGGCAATTGCATCATCAAATCCAGCCAAGATTGCATCTGATGGACAACCATCAGAGCCACAGACTTTGTAAGCTGCGATCCTGGCCGAAGGAACTGCTCCCCTGGCATTGCCTTTTGCAATTTCGAAGAAGCTAGCACCCTTAACTATGTTGCCCGCTGCAGTTGATGCAGTGTGAGTACCATGGCCTTTTGTGTCCCTAGCAGATCCTAAGCCCTCATAATATCGAGCCCCAATGAGCTTGCTTTAGATAAACATTTCAAATCAGCAGAAAAAATCATTAGATGTGGAGATTAGTGGGGTGTAATAGTTTGAGATTGCTTAGATGAAGATTTAATAAAAAAACAAAAAATTACTTGTTGCAGGTAAAATTATGACCACCATCACAGACACCCTTCCATTTCTTAGGAGGAGGACCAAAGCCATTGTCAGAGAAACTAGCCGATTCTGGCCAGATCCCAGTATCGATGACACCAACTATGGTATCACTTTCAACATTAGGCATTCGTTTCACATTATGAGGAAGTCCTATAAAATCCCAAGACCTAGTAGTTTGAAGTTGAAAGATTCGATTAGGAAAGATCGATACAATTCCCTCAATACCTGCACAATTACATAAAAGATTATGAATATCAACAACGCGCCACACAAGCCGGTCTATGCTTTCATGTGAACTGCAGTATCAACAAACTAATTACCAGAGAGCTTTTGAACTTCTTTCTCGGTGAGTTTTGCGGAAAATCCATTAAAACTCCTTTTATAACTGTGAACTAATGTGTCCTGCACTGAACTGCAAATCAGTAAATGAAATGCGTTTTAAAGGTCAGTACCAAAACTCTTCGTTTTTGTTTCACCAATCAATTAGAATTGTTATTTAAATTCCATAGACGCTCAAGATAGTAATAGATATTCCAAATATTGGTTACTTACCTTCCCTCGACAATTTCTTGAAGAATATTTCGGTGCTGAGACATTGGGGTATATTCACTCTCAGTTGGAAGCACACCCATGTACACAATATAAACCTTTCTGTCTTCCTTTTGAGCATAGCAACTCATGTTAAAGAATGCAATAGCTGCAAAGAAAACGATAAGCAAAGTAATCGAAAGTAACCTTGTTGTAGCCATAGTTAAGAAACTTTGAATTTTGTGTAAGAAAAAAGATCAAGGAAGATTCATTGTTATTTATAATGTGAAATTGGCATTAAAAGTAAGGATTCTACACTTCAAAGATTATTGGCATTAAAAGTAAAGATTCTACACTTAAAAGATTTTACTTTAGGAATTGCATCACTCATGGAAGTTGTATTACTGCCAAGTTGCTTAATAAATGTATTACCATTTTGCAGAAAAAATAAAATTGAAAAGAATAAATGTCAAATTCGGACCATCTCTCAGCCATATCACAGCAGTAGTATATATGTTCGATATCCACTGATAATCAACAAACTTGCCTCATGACATTCGTTAAATAACTACTGATACTAAGTCTATAAAATCCAAGCATGATGTTGAAATTAGAACTTAACATTTGATTCACAACAAAATCTAACAATCATGAGAATTAAAACAATGATTTTGGTCTAGAAATTGAAGATACTAATCAAAAGATTCCTGGAAATTTCAAAATTCTCCTGAAATTTGTATCATTCTAAAAACCTAAATTTCCACAATCAGCTAAAGAATTAACCCCAAATCTCAGATTTCATACAGATTTTAATCACTCCTTACCTTGAAAAACCAATAACATAACCCCTAATTTCAAAACAAAGCAGTCTGTAGGACCAAAATATCGCACAACATTTGTTAATGTGCGAAGTTCAATAATTTCCTAGTGTGCGAGAATGTCGCACGGTGGATCCGAAATAAAAGGAATTATGAGCTGTCATCCACTAGGTAATCAATTCTTCTTAATATAAAGGAGAATGTTTATACTGAGGTGTCCGCCTGATAACTAATTTCAACTTTTTTGTCCGATGTGTCATCACCGTATTACATTTGAGGAGAGCCAGAAAAATCGAAAAGAAACGACCTTTAAAATCGTTCTATGAAGAAGGCACATCCTGAGAATCCTTTCTCTTAGTTCGGAAGAGTTTTTTCTTGAAAGGTTACAATGACCGGTGACTTCTATAATAAGACAGCCAGCCGATTCGACGCCAATTTTCTGTATACAATTTCGTTGAGCGATCCAACTTCATATCATGCAACAAACCTCTCTTTATAGTTATCTTCATGGTGTTGGATCCATGGATATGTTTTCTTCTACCTGCGTCTTGAAAGGAAATGAAGCGGTGGTTTTGTCGATAATAATGAAGATGAAGTGATGGACGTCGAGGAAAACGAAAGGGGCTTACATCAGCAAAATCAATCCTTGCCACACAATCAATGAATCTTTAGGTTTCGGGTAACGGGATTATTTAGGTTTTCGGGTAGGTAATATCTTATAACCAAACTCATCTTTCATTTTCCACACTTCCTTTTATGATTCTGAATGTTAAAACTAGGCATCCACACGGTTCGGTTCGGTGCGGTTATAGCTAAAACCGTTCACCTAACTGTGTTCGGTGCGGTTATCACAATTAAAACTGCAGCCGAACTGTTTAGTATTCGGTTTGTTTTTAACCGCACCGATACTATTCGGTTACGGTTCGGTTCGGTTTTCACCTATACCCTGCACATGTACATAAATACATTCTGAATTTCTGAATTTCTAATAAACTGATACTACATTCCATACTTAAGTCTTGACAAGATAACCATAGTCTACACATTAAAAACAGAGTTGAAGTTCACAAACAAGTTGATCAAAGTCTTAAGTCTAAAGATTAACCAAAAAGTCTGATGAAACCAAAGTTAAAAAGCAAGTAGCATAAAGACTTGCCAGTAAAAGAAAAAGAGTCATCCATTTGATCTTCATTTCTCAAGTAGCAGACCAGTAAAAGATTGCAGTCCATCCATCTCTCAAGCCAATCATCCCCTTAATCTTCATCCTTTCCCAAAACGTCTGCAACAAGAATGCAACGAAGAAATATTCAAATATATTCAATGAAGTCTGATGATAAAAGGTATAAAAACTAATGGATAAAAGAAGATAATATTCATTCAAATTTCAAGTCAAAAGAGAAGAGATTCTATTACCATCTTCAATGTTGGAATTGTCATCTGGTACATAGTCACACAAAAAATCAAGAGAGATAGGTTTCTGCAACCAGCTTTGCGTACAGAGAAGTGCTTCAACTGTCCTGGAAGATAGCGAGATTCTCCATGGGGTAAGAATGCGCTTTCCAGTACTGAATGCAGATTTTGATGCAACAGAAGACACTAGTATTGCCAAAATATCCTTCGCCATAAGTGATAGCACCTTTTACTTGGTACTATTATCCTGCCACCATGCCAGAATATCAAACTCCCTGGTAGACGCTTCACAGTCATCAAGCAAATGCCTTTCAAGTTCTGACTTTGGATGAGTACTATGAACATTCATTCTTCGCCTTTTCTTCCTTGAATCAAGCATATCCTCAATGTTCTCTTCTTGCACAGAAACAACCATGTCATCAACACCAGCAGCATCTTTTGACCCAGTACCTAAGACATCAGAACAATCAATAGTAAGTAATGATGATAACAATCTTTATGATAAAAAGCAGATAAGCAATATTAAGTAATGAACTAATGATGATCAATATTAAGTAATGATGTCACCTTCCTCTGCATTGGCATTTGAATACATGCTGGTGTACTCATCATAAAGTCTTCCCATATCTTGTTTCACAGCCTTCAAAACAGTTGTAACCCTGAAATCATCTTGCTCATACAAACATTCTAGATCAAATTTCAAACCAGATTCTTTCTCCCGAGGATTAAACAACTTAGCAAAATACATAACAGAGTTCATATCTTCATAATCCCCCCAATATGTGTTGTACTTCCGAAATATTATTTCTGCCATCCTAGAAATATGAGGATCTCGGTTTCCTATAGCTCTAAGACGAACCAACTGTTCATGGATCAATGCCAACAACCATAGAAATTCATGTGAAGTAACCTTAACTGAAGCCGAGAACTTAACAGTAACATCAAAGAAGATTTGTAAACACTTAACAAGACACCTAGCATATGACCAGTATGCAGTATAGGGAGCATGATGACGGAGCTTGTTCTTTTTCTTAGTATTCTTCTTTCTAGATACATCTCACTCACATTCAGATTCACTAGATGAACTAAGATAATAATTGTCATTATCAATTACAACAGTATCATCATCGGTATTAGATAAAGCTTCACTTTCAGATTCTTTGAAAATATACTTAGAACGAAAGCTCTTGTCCTCCCTTTCTAACCTCTTAAATACCTTTACATATGGAATGGAAGCTTCAAGCATCAGATACGTAGCATTCCACCTGGTCTTCACATCAAGGAAAACCATCTTCTTACAATCAATCTTCTCGAGAGCAGCACATTCTTTGAATTTGGCCAAACTAGAGGGAGAACCGGTAACAAACTTGATAACTGATCTGATCCTTCCAACTGACTTGTGATACAACAACACAACATCTTTGACAACAAGCGCAAGAACATGCGCATCACACCTTACCTGAAAGAATGGAACAATAAAATATCATCAAAAAATCAGTAACAAGCACAAAGAAATATCATAAAGCATGTCATTTCATGTACCTTAATCAACCTACACTAAAATGTAACTTAAACAACCTGCACAAAACCACTACTAACATATAATAAATCCATTAAATTAACAACAAGCTTCCAATCTCTAGCGAGAATCAGTTTTCATATTGAATCAGTTTCAAGTTTCATATTGAATATATATGCTATCAACCTACTAGAAGTATAGAATAAACATAGCAATAGAGCTAAGAAAAGTAATTATACCTGCATGTATTGAGCTCTCACTACTGCTCCTGTCCAATTGATGACATTGGTTTGAAGATATTCAATTGTGACACTATTTGCACTGACATTGTCCAAAGTCACACCAAAAAGATCTTTTAGACCCCAATCCAGCAAACATTTATCAAGCATTTTCCCAATCTCCTCTCCAGTATGACTCTTGGTCAAGCAAAACAGGATGATCCTCTTTTGAAGTTTCCAATGGATATCAATAAAGTGCACTGTCACACACATATAATTGAAGTTGTTTGGAGAGGTCCATGTATCAGTTGTAAGAGAGACTCTTTGTTTACTTTCCTTGAAGTATTTCTTCAACTTCTCTTTCTCATCTTTGTACATAATTAAAAGATCTTTGTAAATGGTCATCCTGCTTGGTACCTTGAATCTAGGTTCCAGCTGTTCACTATATCTTCTAAACCCTTCTCCTTCTACAATTCTAAATGGCAGTTCATCTATGACGACAAACTCAGTCAATCTTCTTCTACACATATCCTTGTCATAACTTATAGCAACCAGCTGTGATGACTGTCCAGGTCTTGGTGGTGGAAACACCAAACTCTTTTGTCCCTTGAGCTTCTTGTAGGGATTCTCTGGACATGTGCCTAAATGTGTCTTCATGCTGGAAGTTCCATTTCCTCTACTATGTGCTTGCAATTTCTTCTTACAATGCTTGCACTGTGCTTTTTCTTCACTGATCCTTATAAAGTCATTCCAAACTTTTGATCTAGTTTTCCCCTTCTTCTTCGGTACAACTTCAGGTGCAGGGTCATGTGTAGCCTGCTGTGTAGCTTGTGTTTCTTGAGTAGCATCAACTTGAGGTGTTATAGATAGTGTCACATCAGTAGAACCAGCTGCAGTGGATGGAGAGGGAGATTCATTTTCCATTTTGCAGCTTGATAATGAAGCTGAACTTGATCCAATCATTGCCCGGCCAAAGGTAAACAAGTTAGTTCTTACTTCTTAATACAAGCACACATATTTCTTAAAACAATCAAGTTAGTTCTGATTCTGAACTTGATAATGAAACTGCACTTCATGTAAGTGACATTGCCTGCCATCTAACTCAATTTTAATTAAAAGCAAACAACAAAAGTTGGAAATGGCTAGCACCTACAAAGTTATTAATACAACAAAATTTGAAAAAATAATTTGGATATGATTTTCATCACATCAAACATGATAAATCTCCACCAAAATCAAAACTATTCATTCAATTTCAGGCACATACCATTAATATCTCAATTACACAAGCAAAATTCAAACTGCTCTTTCAATTTCAGAGTAAATCTGACTAATTCAACACCCATTGAAACCCCTTTTCACACAGTCACAGATCATAAATCACTTCATTAATCAACAAACCTTTTTTAAAACATTTTACATCAACAAACCCTAAGTTCAAAACCAGAACAAGTCAAAATGATGATTGAACTAGTTAGTAGTTACCTGTAATCAGAATCCTTCCTTCCCTTAACTCAAACTGAATGATAATAGCTTTCAGACTCCTTCCTTGAGTTCCTCCCCTTAACTCAACCAAAACCTAAAATAAAAAACCCATGACTGTAATCAGAAAAATAAGATTTGACAAAATAAATAGATTGATAAACACAAAACAACAAGCAAACGATTTCGACAAAAGAAACCCTATGTCCTAACAGAAGAATAATAAAAAAAAACCCATGAAAAACAAACAAATCAATCGAAACGAGAATGAGAAATAGAGCATGAGATCTATTTACTTACTAGATAGAGCCATAGAGGTGGTGGTGCTCTTGATGGATGTGGTTTAAAAGATCAGGGTGGTGGTTCTACTGTCTACTGGTGGTGGAGGCGACTGAGGTGAAGAGTAGAGGAAGAGAAACGAAGAAGAGAAAATGCTGAAGAGATTAGGGTTTCAAAATATATATGGTGGAGGCTTTAATCTAGACGGGTAGGATTAATCAGGATAAAAACTAATCGATGGTCCCTATTAATCGGTTGTGCAGTTAGTGTGCGGTTATGGGTGGAACCGTTCACCGAACCGTAGATCTAACGGTTATTAAAATGAAAACCGTGACCGACTGTTGGATCATCGGTTCGGTGCGGTTTCGGTGCGGTTAATGTGCAGCCCTAGTTAAAACCAATTAAATTTTCATAGTCATTATGTTTTGATTTAGTGTTCGTAAAAGGTTCATGAGGGTTGGAAATAAAGTTTTCCTCTATTGGCTGAGCATAAAGTGCTTGACGAAATTCTGTAGGTTCGTTACTTCGTGATTATTCCCAAAGCCAAAGTAACATGTTTCAAAACTACAGGCTTTTAATGAATTCGAACGGAACATATTTCAAAGCCAATCAACTATAGGTACAGAACAAAAGCGAACATACAAGACCATACGGATTTGGTACAAATTGTAGATGAAGTGGCGCAGTCACTAATCAAATACCCTGATTCCGTACTTTCCAATATACAACTACAACAGGTAAAAAGAAAGTGGAAACATGTTATTCAGATTATTTTATGCAACTGGACAATTTATTGACTCTAAATTCGTAAAACAATGACAAGAATGGGTTCACTCATTGTAAATATAAAATTGCAGGATGAAGGAGAAGAAAATGTGTCAACTGCATCAAATTAATAGGGCATGATTTCATGGGAGACAACAATAGTCTGTCAGTCAAGAGAATTTAATTAAACAGAAAGTGGTACACACATATCAATCAATACTAAACCTATATCAATTTCAGATTTCTGTTCAAGTAATCGGAAATGAATGTTACTATTACTTTACAGGATGTTGTTGCCATGGATAAAACCACTGTACATGTACCAACAGGATGACCCCAAGATGGATTACCCTCAAAGAGAAAATTGGTAATGAGTGGAACTGATAGGAAATTTGAAATCCTCATGAATCAGGTCATGCTTCGATAGCTACCCAACATATCCTTATTTTATTTTTTCCTAATTTCAAAATCCTTTTCCTTCACTTCATTATTAGGAAAGTTCGATTTTCTATCTTCCTTGAGCAATGAAATCTTTTGTGCCGATACCAAGTTCAAGAGAATTTTGTTGGCAACTAATATAGGTGCACAGGTTTCGGATTACTACAGGTTGCTGTCAGATTACTATGCTTAACATACTCCATGATACTCCAAGTAGGGGTACAGAAGAAGGGAATGTACTGCTTGCATCATTTCCAAAAGGTGATTTCCTGATGAGCTCATATGTAAGTCTTTTTGTTCTTAGATGCCTAAGCCTAACTTTGATTTTATGTTTTTATATTATTATCTTCTGATTGTCTATTTAAGTAACAATTAGGCGGATTAAAATGTCATTCACAATTTATTTGTTCACATATAATGTCCTTAGTGTTTCGGATTTTGGTAAGTTTTAACATGGACATGAGTCCTGGATATATAAGGTTTTGACTTCAAATTTCAATAACCGGCTATAATTTGAATAAAGATCGAACTCTATAATTTTAATAACCATGCATAACCGGCTATAATTTGAATAACGTTAAGCAGTTTTATGACCCTAACCCGTGCATTTGCGCGGGCATGAAAAGATCTTGTATCCTATATAAAGAGAAAAGTAGGAGAGAGAAAGGGAGGATACATTTTTAGGAAAGAGACTCACTTTATAGGAAAGAGGCTCACTTTAGGAAAGAGATAAACTTTATATAAGGATACATTCTATAGAGAGATGAGGTAGAATTATTATCATTAGTATTATCTCTTTTTTTTTTTCTTCCATAAAAAACTAGAGCTCAAAATACTCATTAATGGAGTCTCAATTGTAATCCATATGTAATTTCTACAATTATAGTGAAACCTAACCCCGTGGATGTAGATCACATTAATCGAACCACGTAAATCTTGCGTCCAATTTACAATTTTAGCACTTAATCTTTATTTTGATTGTGAAATAGATTTAGATCTAAGAATAGTTAATGGGATGTGTTGTAGGATTTTCTACAACTACATTTTTGGAACTAGAAACACTACCTGCTTGTTGGATTGAAGAGGATTCAAAGAAATTATCAATTGTTGCTGATAAATTCCACCGGATCTGTGAGCTATAAGGGAAAATATGGAAGTTTTGAACGAGATTTGAAAGAACAAAAGAAGAGTTGAAGAAATGTCCAAGAAATCCAACCAAACTATATCAACAATATGTTCAACAGGGGAAATCTCTTCCACTTATTTGTGATTCTGTGTACAATTGTCCAGATCTGGGAAGCTTCAAACAAAAATTCATTACAAAATTAGTTTAGGCTTTCTAAGAATGGGTCAAGAAGCTTGATGGCAAAAGGCAGTCCCTTGAATGGAGAAAGAAGCAGTCAGTACGATCAAAAAATTGTCCACACAATTGTGCGTAATTATCGCATCAAGTAAGGAAGAAGAGAGTAACGCAAAGGGAACATCATCAGCATCGCAAATACGTTCATCGTCAAAGACAGGTACAGCAAGATGCGAAGCAACAATAAAGAAGAAGAGATCCATTGACGCATAAGTAGCAGCTGTGCGAAATTAAGAAGATGCAAAATTGACGAAACAGACATTAAAAAACGATTGAAGTATACAACCGAAGTACAAAGGAGAATGAAGGATCAAATTAGCTTACGCGAAGAAAAGATTGCAAGCACGAAGAACTAGTACAAAAACAACAAATGGAAGCTGGTCGTCCTAACTCAAAGAGCAGTTAACTAACTTAATTAAGCGAGCAGGAGATGTGCGAAGCTAGAACTATGAAAAAAGAAGATATAGGTAACAACAGAAAGAGCTCGAGAAGATAGGATCAATCAACTCAATAGCATAGGAGAGGATACATGCGAATAAAACAACTATGGAATTTTAACTTCGTTGCGAAGGGAAGTAATACATATATTTTGGAGGTTTACAGGATAGAGGCAACCTCAATTAAGAAAAACGAAGAGATAGCCGGGACTGGAGCATAATGGGCGAATAAGATAGCACATGAGAAATCAATTGGAGCTTTTGGTTTTACAGGTGCGAAGGAGAAAGCAGAGAAAGAGTCTTGAGGAGAAAGCCTATGCAGAAAAATAGAATATAGAAGGAAAAATAATCAGAACATCCAAAGATAAAGGAGAGATCTCAGATGAAGGAAAAGACTTAAGATTAATGATTCATCATCGGTCACATGCAAAAAGGAGGAAGGCCGTAGTTTTAAATATGAAAGCCGGCGATGACGTCGCACATAAAGGAAGGCCAAAGATTAATGATTCATTCGCGTTCAGCACATTCATTCGCATACCAAGGGAAACAAGTTAACCAGCAGAAATGCATTAACGAAAAGGGATGTACCAGACAACAACACCAGCTAGGTCATCGCACAGAACAACCAAACTTCACAGACGCACAGGGAAATAAAATCAGCCATTCAAAGAAGAACAAATGAAAGAAACAATAGGTAAAGAAGTTAGCATGAGAAGAAAGACGCATAGAAGAGAAAAACATCATTACAGCACCAAAGGAAAATCATCACTGTGCCAAGAAGAAAAGCAGGTACAATCAAGGAAATCGCAGTGGATCCTTACGCAGGGAAAAATGAAGAGTTTCTGCAAAAGAAATAGCAGCGCGAAAAAATCGCATCAACCACTAGGTCACCAACTCAGGAGAAGAAGAAAAATTTATACAAGGAGAGGCAAGAAGATGATAAGCTGTGCGAACCTTATCGCACCAACGGAGAAGAATAACACCAAATTCATGCGAAGATGAAGGTAAAAATGAATTGCCCGATGAAGTAGGTGATATCCAAAAGCTTAAGCGAAGATGAAAAGATTTTAGGGCATGCTAACAAAAAGGAGAAGAAGAAAAGACGAACAGATGACATCGAAGCCACAAAACTGGACCTCCAGCGAAACAAAGAATCCAAATAGGCATGCAGATCAATAACAAACAGCTAAAGAAGTGATGCTGCGAGCATAGATGTATACAAGATGACATTCAAAGTTAAACCTATCAACAGTAGTGAAAAGTGTTGGATAATTATCTTCGTTACCGATTATCCAATAATACAACTCGTGTATTATCCACCTATCCGTTACAACTTTTTGTAACACGGTTTTCATCTACGTATCACGTTTCGTAATACCAACAACAAAACAAGAAAAGAATGATATAAAAAGATGATCAATCACAAACTTAAAAAAACTTACTTGGGGTGTATTGAGGCGAGTAATCTCTTTGCTTAAGACATTTGATGCCCTGTATAAAATGTTGTTACAGATTTAGCGGCATATGTCTCCAACATTCAACAATACCTCGATGTTTTTCGCAGCACTTCGATAACACCGAACAACGAACACGAATTGATATAGCACAAACTCTTCTTTAACTCTTGAAGACACACGCAAACTCTTAATTTCTAGTACTAGTTTTATGACTCTAAAAATCATACTTGCAATGGAGAATGAGTGAGGTTTATATAGGTTTAGAGGTGACTCTTAGAGAAGTCTTTTCATGAAGAGTCACAACCCTTAGTGGAGAGTCACATCCCTTGGGATAAGACACTAATGACTCAAGTGAGTTGACACACCTATTCATATTTCTATTCAAAAATTCCAACAATCCCCCACATTGAATAGAAATTCATGCAAGTTTAATGCAGACACTAGAGAGTTTGTGCGCGGAACATCACTGCATCGGGAGAGATAGCTTTTGGCTTTGAATCTTCCGTAGTGAATACCTACCGGGTTTACTAGTTGTTTGGTGAACGCGATGTCTTGAACCGCCCAACTTTATGATGTAAACCGATGCAATAGATTTCACACAGTTTATTTCCTTACATATCCGGTTCTCGCGCGGTTGTGTTCATTTCGGCCCTGAACGATGTTGGTTTCCATGAGTGCTCAAGATTAACTTAGCCTTACAGTTATCATAGAAGCGACCCCACATCACACTCATATAGGTGATCTCCTATTTGAAAAGTATCCTGTCATACTTTCTTAGTGAAAACTAAGCCATAGGAATCATTAAGAGAAAATCTCAACCTCTCACTTGACAGACAACACTGTTTCATCATAGAAATGGGAAAGAGAGTAAACTCTCACAGTGTTTCCGGTGAGTATAAATTTATAACTTGGTTGTCCGTTTTGAACCTAGATAACCATGGGATCTCCAATCGCTAGGTTGGGTGTCCGCTATAAAGACGATAATGTTATGGGGCTTCTACTCACGGGAGTACTCAGGCCTGTCGCATTGTCGTCTTTTAACACAATTCAGCTCCCTAATGGAGGGTGCCGTCCTTATCTTCCCCTCTGGTTTCCCCTTCAAGGAAGCTTACCTCTATCGGGTTAAGATTATGGCTCTTCCCATCCGGCCTTTCAACAACCAGTTGTTTTCGCAGACTCGCATACACTACCGATAAGGTTTATGGTAGCAAGACTGCACCCTAGGTGGGGTATCTTCAGACCGAGTGCATCACAGTTAAGACTTGTCAAGAGCGGCAAGGTACGTTCCAGAAATCGTTAGGTAAAATAAGACCTCATGAAGAAAATAAGAATACAATTTAATATTATTTTGCAGAAATTGATAAAGAAATATGATTGAGGCAAAGCCAAAGAAATAAGGGAAAAGAAGAAACAATACAATGTGATACGATGAACTAAAGATGGACAAAGGTAAGTAACTCAACATTATTTATATGTCATAAGCATCGCATAAGCATATATGGCATAAGCATCGCATAAGCATTACATTGCATAAATGTTTTCGCTCAATTATTTCGCATAAGCAATTTGAAGTCATTATACTCAAAGAAGAAAGACGTGAAGACCAATTTGCTCACCCAAAACTTTCTCAAGGATTCTTCCCTCATAGATAAAACACAGAGGCCACTATAGATTATCAAGAAATTATTTTTTTTTCTTTATCTTTTCGGTCAGAATCATTTCCAAAGAAGACGCTCATTCATGAATAACAAGAATTCTCACCAACAATGGAGTAAGAGAAATGGAAGACATGAAAAGACGACAATGTTATGGGGCTTCTACTCACGGGAGTACTTAGGCCTGTCGCATTGTCTCATAAGATAAGATATATCCTGAAGAGGCAATAATACTAATAAAAAGATAAGGCAAGTTCAATGAGTCATTGCATGAAAGTGTAAAGACCGCCTGCGATTTTGCCGCCCAAAGGAAAAAATAAGACCTTTACTTAGGAAGGCTAATAAGACCTCCATAAAAAAGAAAAATATGTTTAACTAAATATTTGTTTTGCAGGATATCCGAAAAAGGAGTAGCAAAAATAAGTTCGCACATGAGCAAAGAAATCGTTAGGTAAAATAAGACCTCATGAAGAAAATAAGAATACAATTTAATATTGTTTTGCAGGAATTGATAAAGAAATATGATTGAGGCAAAGCCAAAGAAATAAGGGAAAAGAAGCAACAATACAATGTGATACGATGAACTAAAGATGGACAAAGGTAAGTAACTCAACATTATCTATACATTACATGGCATAAGCATCGCATAAGCATACATGGAATAAGCATCGCATAAGAATTACATTGCATAAGTGTTTTCGCTCAATTATTTCGCATAAGCAATTATACTCAAATAAGAAAGACGTGAAGATCAATTCGCTCACCCAAAACTTTCTCAAAGATTCTTCCCTCATAGATAAAACACAGAGGAAACTATATATTATCAAGAAATTATTTTTTGTTCTTTATCTTTTCGGTCAGAATCATTTCCAAAGAAGACGCTCATTCATGAATAACAAGAATTCTCACCAACAATGGAGTAAGATAAATAGAAGACATGAAATAGGAATCACATCAAAAAAGTTTCGCATGATTGATTTGCAATACTTCTTATACTTTTTCAAGGGTACTTCATACTTCTTATACTTCTTCAAAGATACTTCATACTTCTTATATTTCTTCAAAGATACTTTATACTTCGCATATTTCAAGAAATGATACTTCATATATACTTCTCAAAGCTTCGGAACTTCACAAAAGAATAGAGGCAAGTACGTACTTTTCAAGTCCAATATTCTTTCGCTTGTTCCCTCAACAAAGATCAAAGACTACTCCAACATCACGCATCTCGCACCAACAACTACAACAAGGTGGATTTTTCCTTGAAGATCACTCTTCAAGCGATATTCAAGAAAAAATAGGCAAAATGTAGGACCAAAATATCGCACAACATTTGTTAATGTGCGAAGTTCAATAATTTCCTAGTGTGCGAGAATGTCGCACGGTGGATCCGAATTAAAAGGAAATATGAGCTGTCATCCACTAGGTAATATCCTATATAAAGAGGAAAGCAGGAGAGAGAAAGGGAGGATATACTTTTAAGAAAGAGACTCATTTTAGGAAAGAGGCTCACTTTAGGAAAGAGATACACTTTATATAAGGATACATTCTGTAGAGAGAGTAGGTAGAATTATTATCATTAGTATTATCTCCTTCTTCTTCTTCCATAAAAAACTAGAGCTCCAAATACTCATTAATAGAGTCTCAATTGTAATCCATATGTAATTTCTACAATCATAGTGAAACCTAACCCCGTGGATGTAGATCAGATTGATCGAACCACGTAAATCTTGCGTCCAATTTACAATTTTATCACTTTAATCTTTATTTTGATTGTGAAATAGATTTAGATCTAAGAATAGTTAATGGGATGTGTTGTAGGATTTCCTACAACTACACAGTCATCAAAAAACAAAAAACAAACTGACCTTTCTTCTGATTTCTTGAATAGGAGTTTGAGGATCTTGAACAGCAGGCAAGAAATTACGAACATGGATTCAATACACAAAAATACAGATTATACTAGTTTTAGCTGTAATACATATACCCGATTACACCTAGAACTAGTATAATTGGTACTGATAATGTTCTTCTCCACCCATCTCTCTGAGACAGAGAGATATTGTAGATTTTTTCAGGAGAGAATATGGAGATGAAAACGGGAGAGTATTTTGGGAATTTTACGATCAGATTCTTTTTTTTGTTGTGTTTTATTTTTCTCGGAGCCACCGTAAGTGGTAGAGGTTTCGGATATTTCGGATTGGTGATGGACCGTTGGTCAAATACAGAGATGTTTGGTTTAATGATGTAACCCCCAAAATTTTACTATTTTGTGTCATTAAGCTAACATATAATTTATTAAAAAAAAAAAAAAAGCTAACATATAACTTGGGAGCTCCACACTTGACCAACTCGGATATTCCCCGTTTAAGAGATTGGAACAAAATATAAAAGAGGATATTAATCTAACATCGCCATGGTCGTCCTTAGCGTCGGAGATAAAGTATTTTTATATTACTAACCACAGGTCCACGGAATAAAACTACTGCTCTTTTGAAAAGTAATATTGATCGCGGGTAAGAAATTTTGCTTCTCCCACGTTGGTAGATCTGATCCACCCAATTAGCACGAATCTAATTATGCTATTGTAATAAAACATTTATTACACAGCGATAGTCTCTCCTTTAATGGACGACTTACATTCTTTTATTAGTAATACCGTCTATTGGTTTCCACCAACATGGTAAGACGTTAGTATTTATTTATATGTAAAGAAAGTGCCCGAAGAAGAAAGATCCTCCGTACTGATGCTTTATAAATACTTTCATTAAAATTCATTTGAAGAACTAGCAACACCCTTTAATATGTAAACTGCTCAAAGAGCCAAAATATAGACATCCAATTCCAACCCTATGTTATCCTATGTTATGTATACTGGTTTTGTTAAGAATGGGAATCAAATGAAATCGAACAAATGGGAAAAAAAAAGTGCACACTGACCATGTTCAATGTCCAAGACACGATGACTATATGAGTCACGAAAACTTTATCTAACGTGCAACCATAATGAACATTCAATATGTATGGATATGAAATATCTTTTTCGCCATTTTGATCGGATTTAGCCAACTCCGTTTTCAACAGGGGTGCCTTACTTGTGGATATGAAACATCTAATATATGAGCATTCACCCTTCCAGTCAGATTTTGCCAACTCCGTTTTCACCACAGGTGCCTTATAGATTGTTTTCATTGGTTAGAGCATCTCCAATGCTTGAATGACACCTAGGGTTTAAGATTTTTTGCACCAAATTTCCATCTCCAACGCCTTGTTCCGTTATCTCTGAATCGATCTGAAATTATAGGTGTTCGTTGTCAAATTAGGTCCTGGGACTATGGTGTTCAATGGTGTGGATGTCCTGGTAGTTCTTGTAGTCTTTTTGAATGTGTTGTAATCTCAAAATATTTCCGAGTCAGTCTTGTAACTTCCCCTGATCTTGGATCAGAGACTTATGATGAATATATATGAGGCTTGACTCTTTTTCGAAAAAAAATTAAAATGTCATTGGGTCTTAAAGCCACATCATTATTTTGAATCTAAGTTCAAATAAAGTTTGTTAGATAATACCTTGGGGGTTGGAGATCTACTTGAGTTAAATATTTGCATTAATTTTTTTTTTGTCATTTAGAAATAACATGGTAGTTTCTCCATATCTCGTTGAGTCTTTTTCACTTCTGTTTTTTATTTTTCTTTTAAATATATTTTTAAGTGATTTGGTGGGGCTCACGATTCAAGTTTTTACCAATGCTATGGTGAATTAGAGTGATTGAGATATCATGAAAACAAAGAAAAAAAAAGGTTGAAAAAAAAAGGAAAGAAATTGAGACCAGACCATTTGACCAAAAGGAATAAATTCAATAAAGTCGACCACTGATATCCTTATATATGCCAGTTATGTTGACCTAGAGTTAGGTTATCGACCACTGGTTCCCTTGCATATGCCAGTGTGTTGATATTAGTCAGACTAGTATCTCAATCCATTAGGATAGGTTCATTTTGGCGGAGGCCTTCAGACAGATATGGGAAACGCCGTTCACTTAGTAAACATCAAAACCATCTATGTTTTTCTCTATATCCATCTTCTTGATCTATCCATGTGATTAGTTTTGACTCCGGATATTGATGTCCATAGTGCGACTATCTGAGTAGAGCTCTGTCACTTATATATGAATTTTAGTATGTTTGAGTGCAAACTCGTGTACAACAATTAGAATTTCGCATCAGGGTATTTCCTCTTGTAGTCAATAAGTATGTCAACCAAGGAGATTCTTTAGTGCCTTCCAAGGTTCTGCGTAGATAGCTAAGGTCTGGAGTGTAAAGGTTTTGTGGGTATATCTCTTGTAAGCCCTCCCGAGACTATAACTCAGCCACTAGGGCCACCTAGGGGTTTAAAGGCTTGTTTCATACGCTAAATGCAATCGACAATGCGTGCGAAAGTGAGTTAGGATTTTATTTTCTAGATTTGATTTGCTCGAGGACTAGCAAATAATAAGTTTGGGGGTATTTGATAGGCACATTTTTGTTTCTTATATAATCTCAATTGTATATATTATTAGTGCTAGATTTTATGCGCTCGTGGGAGAAAATTACTATACGGACTCTCACTTTGGATAAGGGGTAACCTAATTACTAAGGGATAACCCATTTCCAGGCATCTGCTAAAGGGAGACCAGCCACAGATAAGGGGGAGGTCACTTTCTTCCCAAATTCAAATAAACAATTGGCAGGAAAATGTTCATCACATCTGCATGATTTTTGGGTGATGATTCGATCGAGTTCCAGAGCGATTCAATGGATGAAATTGTTTGGGTTTACTCCCTAGGCCTAAACAGGCCTGGTGAAGTCTTTGAATTGCACCCAAATTGGCTAGAAACCGAGTTGGAGCTAAACAGGGAAAGTATTTTTACACGGACCTTATTGATCTTATTTTTAGAAGTTCTAGAGAGACTAAAGACCTAAAACATATCTATGTAAGGAAGAGTTTGAGACAATCAGGAAAACTCAGAAACGCGTGGAACGATTTAGAGAAGAGATTATTGCCGTAACTGCCAAGGAAGGAAAGAAGATATTTCGAGGAGTTTTGGGGAGATTAAATCGCTCTGTTGGCTATATATAAGTTGCTGGGAGTTCAAGGGAGGAGGTCGAACAGTTTGGGGTAGTTTAGAACACCACAGAGTCGAGAAATCTAAGTTGCAGGAAGTCGAGTTCTACTGCTGCTGCTGAAGAACACGAAGAACATTAGACCCTTCAGAGCAGTCTTTTATTCAACAACATATATTTTCTATCGTTTCCTGTAACAGCACCTATTGCAACAGTTCTCTGTCACAGTGGGTTCTGTAACAATTATAACTATTACAAACACACTACTTTATACCTCTTCTTCAATAAAACACCTTTTTGAGCTATGGATTATTATTTTGAGCGTTTTTCACCATGAAGAGCTAAACCCCTTAGCCGAGGCGACGGAGGAAGCCATTGTTCCATGAAAAATGGTATATTTCTATTTTAATTAATTCTTGCAGTTTTTTTTATGATTATTTGCATGGAACCAATATTGGAAAATTGATTTTTATTGAATGATTGTGATCCGTTTTGATGGAGCATGCTTAGTTTAAGACTTTTGATGTTTCATGCTTGATGTATACAATTGTTACTTCAAAAATCTACTAAAGGCAATATATTAGAATCACTTTAAACGCAAAGAATTGCATGAATATTGATTAGATTAAATCACTTAATTGGTCAATGGTGAAATCATGAATCTCGGTGCTTTTTATAATCTTGATAACAACTTTACCTTGAGTTTTTATTTAAGTCTAAAACAAATCTCCACAAGTCTGAGTGAACGACAACTTTACTACCACTTTCTACAACAGCATAAAAACCACATCAACAATCCTCCTTTATAATACCTTATTTTGCCGTGTATATGTCCAAACACACTTCACCAGCAAAGCATACACAAACCTACTTTACCAGCAAAGCCTTATTATTTTTTCTTGAATTTTTCACACCTAGACCACCACAACTCTTAATAAGGCAAATCTTCTTCCAACGCACCCACACCACCTCTTTCTTTTTGGAGGTGGGCCCAAAGAAAATTTGCCTTAAAGCCACCATCTTGTTTTCAACACACATTGAAAGGTGAAAATGGGATAAGTAATAGATTGGTAAGCTTAAGAGACATTGTTTAAGGAGTACTAGTCTCCGAGCTTTATTAATTCAAATATTTTCTCGTCCAAGAAGCCAGAATATTATCCCATATGGATATACTTCTAAAGATATCACCAATGGGAAAACCAAGATACTTTATAGGTAACTTCTATGTTTTGCGCCCCAACTCTTTTGCCTCCTCAATTACTCTCACCATAGTGCTCTTTTCGAGATACAATTTCATACTAGTAAGAGCTTCAAAAATGGATAGAATGATAATGAGTCTAGTAACATTATCTGATGTTGCATTCAGAAAAACAATAGTATCATCAGCAAACTGAAGATGGGAGATCACTATGCCAGTGTCAGCATACTAAAACCTTGAATTTGACCCCTTTCAACAACATTGTTCATCAACTTTGAGAGAATTTATACTACCAGCTTAAAGATATAAAGTGAAAGAGAATCACCTTGTCTTAACCCTTTTGTAGGTATAAATTTCTCTGTAGAGCCACCATTCATAAAAACAAAAAGATGAGACGAAGATACATGCCATTTAATCCAACCAATTTGTTTTTCTCCAAAGCTATGCTTATGAGGAATGCAGAATAGAGCTTGCCAATTAACATTGTCAAAAAGTTTCTCCATGTCTATCTTACAAAGAATATCTATTTTTTTGAATTTCACCCTGCTATCCACACATTCATTCGCAATGAGCATACCATCTAGAATTATCTATCTGTTAGTGATAAAAGCTCTTTGTTAATATGATATGAGAAATGGCATGTCACTCTTCAGTTTCTCGGCAAAAAATTTAGGAGTAATTTTGTATGCACTTCCAATAATACAAGTTCTAAAATCATTTGGAGTACAAGAGCCCTCTTTTTTAGGGATTAGAGTGACGAGTGAGCAATTTAACTCCAATCTAATGCACCAACCTTAAGATATTCATCTAGCATTCTCATAAAATTGTCTTTGATTTTATTCCAACAAATTTTATAAAATTCAGTTGAGAAGTCGTCAGGTCCTTAAGACTTGTTTTTACCCATGTGCTTCACCACATTCCACACTTCCTCTTCAACTGTGCTTACATAATCTTGCCAGTGATGTTATTATGCGATGTTGCTCTTAAGCTTGGTTGACCAGTAGTTTCGATTTTGGTTACGAGATGGTGTATGATTTTGTCTACATAGTTGAGATATAGGGTTAAATACTGGTATGAAATTATAAGTGGCAATTCAAATAATATATACAACCTTTCTGATTTTGATCTTAAATTAATTATCATGTATGGTTTACATGAGATGATGAATGATTATTATGTATATGGTTTACATACGTGATGATGAATGATTATTATGTATGGTTTACATATAAGATGATGGATGATCGGCATAGCATTGAAATAATGAAATATATGCTACTTTTTCTTAGAAACCGACCGGCCTAACTATCATGTATGGTTTACATGGGATGATGAACGATCGTCCTAGCACTGAGTAGTGAAATATATGCTATTTTATCTTAGAAACCCAAGGGCCTCACTACCCTTGAAACCCGACTTGCAAGGGTAGGGTTGCCTAAGCTTACAAGCTTTTTACATGAGATAATAATTGATCGGCATATCATTGGGATAGTGAATATATGCTACTTTTTCTTAGAAACTCATGGGCTTAACTGTCATGTATGGTTTACATGGCATAATGAATGATCGATATAGCATTGAAATATTGAAGTCTATACTACTTTTTCTTAGAAATCCATGGGCCTAACTACCTCGAAAACCTGTTTGTAATGGTAGGGTGTTCTAAGGCTTATAAGCTTCACAATACGGAGGATCTAGGTGATGTGGGACCCATACAGGTTAACACTGAACACAACACGCGAAATGTAGCAAACGTATTGCGACACGCATATTGTGGCTCATACAAGGAACATTCAAACATGAAGTCCACACACCTCCTGAGAACCGCCTAACTATCCTTGAAAACCGGCTTGCAAGACTTAAGTTACCTAAGAATTTTAAGCTTCACAATAAAACCAATCCAGGTGATGTGAGACTATTTCTAACACTTTTATCGAGAAAACATCAATATTGTTCGGAGTTATTTAATCTTCAGACCATGCATACACAATCTTAGCGAAAAGAATATAGTTTTATATACTTTATTTGTATAACCGATATCTTTTTTAAACTAGTAAACATGACATGACTGTTATTGGGGCTACCAAATCCCCTATCATCAATGGAAGGACGACTGGGAATGGGTAACTGGTATACTATTATTTATCTATTTTTTATTTTTCCCTAAGCCTTATTTGTCGAAATCTACATCTTTCCTGGTAAGATCACATGTGATAGCTACATATTTCACGAGAGCCATTATTGCTTGGGTCTTCTAAAAACAAAACAATAAAACCTAGTCCATTGAAGGTTTTAATGCATTAAAACCGCCCAATTATACCGATAAAAGATACCAATTCTCTTGTATATTTTCTTTCCTATTAGTTTCCACCAACATATCAGTTTTTCCAAATAAATAAGATGTTCGACCATTTTAAGGAAAGTGATACTTTTACGTTTTTATCTGTTTTATCTGAATATTGGAAAATGTTTCTTAAAACGAAGGGAGTGGTTGGGGGTGCACATACCCTACCCATATCCGCCAACCCTACCCTACCCGTCAGTTTTCTAACTGTATCATATCCTATCCACTATTTGGCAGGTAGGGTGGCGGATAAAGATTTTCTTAACCGCTAGTAAACGGGTAGGGTGGCGGGTATAGGCCATATCCTACCCACCCTACCTAGGGATGCACATACCCTACTCATACCCGCCAACCCTACCCTACCCGTCAGTTTTTTAACCGTATCCTACCCTATCCATTATTTGGCGGGTAAAAATTTCCTTAACCGCCAGTAAACGGGTCGGGTGACGGGTATAGGCCATATCCTACCCACCCTACCCGTTGTGCAGCCCTAGGAGTGGTATATATAAAATGCGCCCAAAATGAGAGGATAAGCACTCAATAGTCAAGATTGAAGTCCCGTTACTAGTTTTGTCGTAACTTATATTGAAGGAACTAAAAGCGTGGATCTCCTAGTCCTCATAAGGAAAACATGGCTAAAACATACAAATATTCGACCAAGTTTCATCAAGATCATGGTATGTCAAAATACGGTTTTCGTGACTCATCCATCGACGTGTCTTTAATTTAATTTGTGTGATTTGAGGAGATATTTTCATAGAGCCGCGATCGGTGGCAGTGCTTCTGTTGGTATTGGACAAACTTAAAAGGAAAAAAAAACTTTTAATTTTCATCCTATATTCAGCTAATTTTTAATTCGGTTTTGAGGCCCATCAACCAGAACCGACCCCGAGTCTAAGAGGGCTCTGCGCGTAAAAAAAGTTGGGGCAATTTATAGGATCGAATTCTTTTCTCTAATAATTTTCTAACAAAAATATTGTCAACTATCAGGGTTTATTCGTAAATTTTTTTCTTTCATACTTATTTGTAAATTCCCTAATGCATTGACAGGAGCTGAGCACAAAGGAAGTGGTAACCATATTCTAGGAATAAAAGAAAGTATAAGATAAAAAAATTCGGCCGATGTCCACCGACAAAAACAAAATATGTTGGTGAAAACATAAAAAATATAGGCATATATTATACTCCCTCCGTTTCACAAAGACAGTCCGTTTTGACTTTCTCAAAATATTAAGGAGACCATACTATTTTACTTGACTACCCTTAGTTACTTACCTATTTTATTTTAATAAAAATACTAGCAATAAAGACTATCCAAAATTGGTGTGAGAATTATAAATATGAAATTTAGAAGGGAAATTTAAAAGATATTGAATTTAAGAAGTATAAATTTTATAAGGAATCTAATTTTTAGAGTTAAATGTATATTTCCTTAAAAGGAATGAAGGATATATTTTTTTCCTCAATTATATTAATTTCTTTAATATTTTAGATTGGGTCACATTAAAAATGGATTTATGAATATAAAGAATTCAAGGGTATATTAGAGAGTTCATTGAAAAAGTATGACTATAAACAGAAGTTGGACACAATTTTGAAACTAAAGAAAAAGGAATAGAGGACGGTCTTTCAGAAACAGAGGGAGTACTAATTTTTAGAGAAATTGGGTCAATTGTCCAATATTTTTAAAACATGGTTCTAATAGACGAGTAAAAATTAGCATGAGTGAAATGGACACCAAAAAAATAACAAGAATAAATCTGTTATTTGGTGAATTGATCAAAAAAATAGCAAGAATAAATCTGTTATTGGGTGAATTGACCAAAAAATAGCAAGAATAAATCCTGATGTAAATTAAAAATAAGAAAAAGAATGGGTAGGTGAAACTGTTTACATCCTGGATATTTTTACATTCTCGTCATTTAAACAGTATCAAATTTTACATATCTTTTTCAAACAGAAATTATCGTTATTGGGTGAATTGACCAATTTTGTGTAATTTTTACACTTGAAGATGTAACGAGGCCGGCCAAAGCATGCAGGTATCAGTCGTGCATCGTGGTAGAGTTGGATTTTATTTCTAAAAATAAAAATCATTTGTTAAATTAAATAATATCTGAAATGATCCAATCGCTAAAAACAGTTATGTGGAATGAATGCTTAAATAAAACCCTAAGTTATGCGTTCATAATAACAATTTTCCATCTTTTTAAAAAAAAAAAGATCTTTTGAAATCGATAATTAAAAAATATATAAGAATATATGTAAATTTTGGGCCCTCAACAAAGCTAGACCCTGTGCGGTTGCACGCCTCGCACTTTCTCTGGCCCGGCTTTGGTGTCAACGGATACTACCAGTTTATGCCCTTAACAACAGGTCAAATAGTGTTTAGGTTAATTAGATATGAAATTTACAGAATTAAATTACAGACAAAATAGGAACTCTAAATTCCATCCCTTTACCTCTAAATTTAACATTTATACCGTCTTGTGTTTGTTTATTCTATGCATTAGTTTCCACCGGCATCCCATTTTCCGATAGCAGCATAAAGAAAGTACGTACATACCAGTATACCGCATCTATTGATACCTGTTAATTATTATTATTTCTTTTCCAAAACTTAATTTCACAAATAAAATAAGACGATAAGATAGCTCAAGCAGTCAACAAACATTTTGGGTACTAGTTTCGCCAAAACTTATTTGTAAAGAAAATCATATCATACAAGCAAGAACACGAGTCAATCCGACTGACACACACAAAATTAGACCCAATTTCCCATTGAAATGATACTTCAAAATAATGTCTTTTTTTGTGACTCTTATGCTTGATGTGTTTTTTTTTTTAATAGGAAAGAACGTACATTATCACTTAAACTACATTTTAAACTACATATAAAGAATATTTCATGAGATCTCCAAACTCTCCGTGATGTGTTCTTGCTTCCGGAATTTTCTTTTTTTTGTGTCTCATGCACAAAAACTTGACCAGATTTTCATTGAAATGATTTATCAGTAAGATCAAGTACGGAGTTCAGCACATACTTTTAGCAAGAAGTAACTGACAGGTGCCAATAGCAAAACCAGTGGTTTAATTGCTTTCACGATTTGTTCCCATGAGGCAATGCGGAGCAAAGTATGTGACAGACTAGAACCAGACACACTAGGTGGTGCCATCTTGGGTAACTACCGACAAACAGACTTCCGGACCTAAAGTAGTGGATAGATCTTTGATTTTTCACCACAGCCACCATACGAGGTGGTGACTGGGGAGTATTTAATTTAGAATCAGAACTTCGGATTATCAAGAAAGAAAACCAGATCTGTCACATTATAAGGAAAGATTTCCCCATTGTTTACAATGCAATGTAAAGCCCTGACAAGAATAGAGAATTATCAAAAGGCTCTCATGTTTTCAATTTACTTTCTCAAAATTTTTCCATAGACATCCCAATTGCATATGTTTTGAAACAAGAAATTTCACAAAATGCACCCCAATTGATTGCAGTCACATATATCTATGTCCCTACTTATTCCTCCATCATTCTTTTTAGTGTTACTTATAGGAGTAGAAAGTGGCAAGGTGGATTTGTTCCTCGTACAAGATAACCTGATATGTTGACATTCTAAAGAATAAGACAATTTCTCTCATCTTTTCAACTTCTTTTCTAGAAATTAGTTTCCAGCAACATTCCAAATCCCAGCTGAAAATCTAGCTATCAAAACTAGACATCACATTTGGATGATGGACCTTTAACCCATGAGAAAATCAGGGATTTAATCTTGCAAACTAGACATCCACCGTGACTGCCCTATCACGAAAACCGCGATTATTTTTCCAAGTAATTCAAAAGATCGCAGGAATGACATATCTTCAAACAAAATGGCCATTTCCCAAAGAGATAGGGAGAGAGCAGTTGAAAGAAAGGGGACAGGGGGATCATTTCGTGCCAGACTTGAGTGAAGTGGAAAAGGAATAATAAAGAAAAGATGTTTTTGACATACCTTGCCAGTCTATGTTGTTCTGTGATGTTGCTCTAGTTTAACTATTACTTTCAATCTTGGTTGTGAGATGAGATCCACCCGGTTGCTGATTCTGTCCACCTAGCTGATTAGTTAGTTATGTCAAAAATCATAATTGTAACTGGCTTAGTTGCTTGTACAGCAAATTAGTATGTGACATATTTAAACATGTACTAAATGGAAATAATCAACGAACGCAGATAATGAAGGTAAATGCATTAGCAGTGTATATATATATTTATTTTCTTTCAACAAATCTCGCTAGGAGGATTTTATTGATAAAACAAAGAAAAAAAACGAGTACTAGGCCGAAACCTAGAAAGAGAAAGAAACAATAAAAAAGAAGAAAAAAAGGCATAAAAGAAAAAAAGGCATAAAAGGCACAAATTTTATTTGTCTTCACCCAAAGTAGGTCTAATAAATTGAGGTGGATCATTGAGGTGTAAATTGGGACGAGCTAGCACGTTTATGGCACAGAACAACACGTTAAAATTCGAGCTCAGCACGGGACAACACGTGACCGGCCGAGCAAGCACATCACGTTTGTTTAATGTGTTGTGTTGTGCCAGAAAGCACGACACGCGGCACATATTAGCACGCGGCACAGCACGACACGCGAAGAAAACACGTCACGTCATGTTACACAATACATCACATTTGATGCATATTTCATAAAAGAATCATTCTTTTAATCAATTTATAATATTTTATTTCCGTTGTGCTAATTTATTTCTAGAATAATACATGTACAAACTAAAATTTCTCAAAAATATATATTTTGGAAAACAATGGAGCTCTAATTTGGAACTCCTTTTCGAAATGCCTATTTGGCTTCAACCCGTACTTATCCACCGGATAACCCTCTCCATTTGAGTCCGCAACGATGCTCGAGTCGTCATTCTTATCACCATGATTTAATCTTCTGAGAATTCGTCAAATTTATCTATTGGCTATGATAAAAAAGAATTTTTGTGAGAAACATCTCCGCAATCTGAAATCTGCAATTGAAGTTTAGAATAAATAAAATAACTAAAATACATTAATCGATTTTCTAATTAAAAATCATAATTAGGATTCAGATTGATATATTATTTACCTTGCAAGCTATACAACAATATTGATTCTGAATATTAACTAAACTTTTATCACACACTTTACAACAACTTGCCTATACGCACCATTGTTGGATGGTTTAGATCGATGGTTTAACTTTCTCCGAATGTTGAAAAATATATATTTTGCCCCTTAAGGTTGTTCCGATGTGCCATATGTTAAGTCTCCTGGAAGCATGTATACTAGATGCGTACCCTCAATAGCTTCTTCTAACCAATCTTTGGCTAATCTTGGACTAAACTTTATACCATAACACTTGAGGGCATGTAAGCTCCCCAGTTAAACGGATATCACACATAACGCTGTAATAATGTAAAGTTTAGTCCAAGCTTAGTAAAAGAATCATAAGGCTGCAACAATGACTGAATCTTACATGAGAGTAAATATCAATTCTAAAGTGGTTCTTGTTTGTTGTTCCGTCAACCATTCCCACACAAAACCCCCCACCCTATCAAAGTTACGAGGGGATGGATTACAGAAGAAGAGTGGTTTAGGGTTTATGACGGCGTTCAGAGAGAGGCAAGGGGATGGATTAGAAGAAGAAAAGGAATAGGTTTTAGGGTTTTTGTTTGGTGGTATTAAATAAACAGTAGTTCTGTATGAACCGCCGCTTTAAACCAGCCAAAAACCGAGTAGTTCATTAATAGTAGTAGTAATTTCGTGTTGACCGAAAATTAAAAGTCAACCAAAGGCAATAGCCCAGTTTGCCAGGGTCAGCTCCCAAGTTATACATTAGATGTCCATACGAAATCCCACGCTGACCATGTCAAAAAAAGATCATGGGACTCATAGCCTACGACCTACGGATACAACAATAAGTTGGGCAAAGGTCTCATGAGAGGATTAGTCATAAAATTCATTCTCAGCTCTAGGTTCATAATTCGCTACCTGGGAAGCAATGAAGATGCAGACATGTTATGAAAAAAGAAACGCCAAAAAGACAAACTCGACAAACTCCCTGTTGCTCATTTCCTGTGGGAGGAAGAAACATAACTGTGTTTTTGCACGGGTGTTCAACCTGCCAACACAAAAACGGATAGGACTTGGCCATAGACGATCAAATTTATTTGGACTTTTTAATTCTTTTAAAAATAATTCACCAAACTTATACATCTCCTGGATATTACCTGGTGAATTGTTCTCTTTTGTCCTCTCTTTCGTGCACAAGTCAAATAGATCAGATGCATCGAAATTTCAGCTCAACGTGAAGTACAACTTAGGAATATCTAACAAAGTCTTCTTATTCAGTGTGCTGGATCATAGTCATGTTTACCTTAACAGTTAACAGAGGTGTATTGGATTGGTTTTTTGTGAATCTGTCTTTTTACCTGTCTACACTTTAAGTGATAATTTTCTCATTTTAAAACGAGGATATCAATCATCAACGCACCATTCTCCATTGTTCAGCAAATTTTTTATTTCAAGATGGTTAGAACATAAGTTAACCTGCTGGTGCTGGGTGCACTTTGGAAATCTACCATGATTTTGCTATAGGAAATTTCCATTTGAATCGTCTTCTCTTGAAAGGTATTTGATCATCACCATTCAAATTCAAGTTTTTTCACCCAACTGCACAACTAATCTACCACAAACCTTTACGGTGGCGGGATCGAACCCATGACTTCATCCTTACTGGAGTTGATGGGATACCACTGAGCTATGCTCTTGGACCCATTTAAGAATATAAGTAATGAATTGGGTGTGAAAAAAATTGAGATCTATTGTTTGATTGTATGTGCATCGTTTCCAATATATTAATTTTAACATGTTAATTACGATTCAAGAAATTTAAAATTATTAGTTTTAATTTAACATCTACAATTTTATGTAAAAGCTCTCAAGTGGAATAGATCAACCATCATGTAAATGATTTTAGTTCCTTTTGAAACGATTAATTTCCGCCAACATCTGATATGGTTAAGCTTTTGAGATAGAAATCGACAAAACACCCTAGTTGGTTGTGAAACATATATGTCCTCATTCCTCCATTATTCTTTTTGCTGTAACTTATCTACCGGAATAGTTAAGCTACTATTATTATACAATGCACCGCCAAAAGAAAGCTCCATGCATAAGTAGTTTAGGCCAAATTATTCATTAAAATTGCATGTCAAATGAAGTATTCCTGCATGACTCACATCGCCATTAACCCTTTTCCCTTTCTTTCTTTGACACAAAAGCATTGTTAGAAAAATCTTGCGAGTTTTTGTTGGTGTAATGCTGCTCTAGTTTTTACTACTTTTGATTTTGGTTGCGAGGTCCACCCACAACGTCTGCAACTGGCTTAAACGCTTAATTGTTTATACAGAACCAATTAATGCAAGTAAATGTATCATTATTAATAACAATAAGTTTTCTTGAGCACCTAACTTGACCAAAATAGCAAAATTCCAATGACTGAAATTTACAGGAGTACTATACTTCAAACTCAAAGTGAAAATCAGTCAAACCAATGATGATAGCAACTAGAAATTTAAGATATCGTTTCTTGAGTCACTAGTATAACTTCTATAAATATACTGATGTAATTTATGATCCTAATATCATTCCAAGATACAGGTATCTAACTTTCATTGCTTCTCAACCTCTTTTTCTTGAAAACCTCTTAATCTTCACTTTAGTTCATTCTCAAGTACCTAACACAAAATCATTAGTCAAGACGAGTTTCAAAATAATAAACGAAACTTTATAAACCTTTATAACAAAAACAAAAATACAAAGACTCCACATATTAAGTTCATGACCGAATGTATAATCAAACTTACTTCATTACACTTATTTCTAATCCTACTTCATTACACATATTCTAAATCTTAAATGGAATAACGATACTGGGATCCAAATGTAAATGGACTCATTTACATACGCTCGAATCCCTCCTTTTCATTATGAGAATCTGCATAATCCTATTCTGTCTGGATGATTACATGCAATACAATTGTTTAAACATCGGTGCATAGTTCCCTCCAATATCACATCTAATGAAGGAAAAAGTTCAATTACTTAAATACTAGTAGTTTAATTTCACTATATCTTATTTTGGAATGAACTAACATGCATAAAGCTATAATATACTACTTCCGTCTCTAATTAGATGACCTAGTTAAAATTTACTAGTAAATTTATAAATGATTTATCTCTCAAACTTACAACGTATTTTCATAAACTTTGTATCATCGGAAAGCATTTTAAAACACCTATCTAATGAATATAAATATGGCTATCAAATTTTAAATATTTCTTATAATAATACTAATCTATTACTCCACTTATTTATGGTATATGTCATCTAATTAGGCACGGAGGGAGTATAAGCTGCCGCTGAAGACCATATAAGAAAATGCTAAACACACGAAAAGTTCGATCACCAGTTTTTCACTAAGTTTACATGTCAAAGGATGTTTCCGTGACTGACACATTGATTAGATATTTTTTATTTTCTTCGAACTATCGGTTCTTAGATCGTCTTGCATGAATTTTTCAAAGGGTAAAGAAAATTTAAGCAACTATATAAGAACAACTTGCATGACAACAAGAAATTGCATACCTAAACGAACAAGGAACAAGACTGGCAGCTGAATCAATAAAGTGGAGCTCTAAGTGGAATTCCTTTTCTCTTATGTATTTGCTTTTTTGGCTTCAACCCAAACTTATCAACCAAATAATCCTCGCTATTTGAGTCAGTATCCACACTTGAGTCGTCGTTCAAATCACCTTGATTTAAATCTTCTGTGAGTTCGTCAAATTGGTCTTGATTTAAATCTTTCGTGAGTTCGTCGAATTGGTCTATTGGGTATGGTAAAGCAGACTTTTCGTGCGAAATATCCCCACAATCTGAAATCTGCAATGGAGATTTTAAATTGAATAAAAAATGTTAAAATACCTTAAGCGATTTGCTAATTAGAAATCTTAATTAAGGTTTATATTGATTGATTACTTACCTTGCAAGCTATACAACAATACTGATTCTGAATATCAACTAAACCTCTATCACACACTTTACAATAAGCAACGTGGGATGGTTTAGATGGTTTAACTTGCACCCGAATGTTCAAAAATATAGCTTTTGCTCCATTCAACGTATATTGCTACATAAAATCAAGAATGAAGTTAAAATCGATTAACTAACGATGCCGTAGTAACAAAAACAGTACAAGATAAACTCTTTTTTGTTCATGCTAACAATTTCTCTATATTCATAATTTCATATTAATACCCTATATTTGAACTCACACGTTAATATGATTACTGATTAGGGTTAGTAGCAATTAAACTAATTAAAATAGAATAAGGGTCATCAGCAGGTTAACAATTAAAATATAACCAAATTTAATTAACTGATGAAATCCTGATTACATCAATAAAAATTAGGTCTATAATTTACAGTAGTTCGTATCTTTATTAACAACTAAACGATAATATAATTAGAACTATAAGAGTGAGATGAAGAACATACTTGAATTTTGGAGCAATTAACATATTTATGCATATTATCAAAACGAATAACGTTCTGATAAACATATCTTCGAACTTGAAGATTCCGATGACGATAATGTGGCGAGGAAGATGAAAAAATACAATGCTGACATATACACTTACGGCAATCAATGCAAAACCTATTTATATCATTCTTTTTTATATCTTTATGAACAAGACATGTACCAAAGAATTCACTCTTCAAAAATTCTTTCATCCATTCGTCAAAATCGTTCGTTCTAGTATTCTTCACATAAATTCCAAAGCCACCGACCTGTAATTTTTTCCAGAAGCACAAATTAAGATTAAGAAATTCAGAATCAATGAATTATAAGAATGAAAATTACAGATAACATTGAAGAAAAATTTACCATCTTTTTCTTGGCTTTGGAATTCTAAGAGTGCAGTGAATTTTCTAGATGCAAACCCTAAACACTCTGCTGCTTATAATTAAATTAACCAATAGTTAAGAACTATATATTCGGTGATATGAGTAACCAATAATAATAGATTCTCAATATATTTGCTAGTATTCAGTTATGTTTGGGTTATCTTTTTTTTTCCTTTTAAAGTCCTAATGTAGTCAATGATTTGTTTTTACTTTGCTACCAGTTTTTGATCAGAAAATCTAGATAGAAAAACATTTTTGCTAACTTTGTCTTGCAGTTTATCCCGCATGACATATCTCTTGGCACCCCAAGGCCCAAACAAAATTCGTAGACTAACACGGGCGATTTTTTGGATTGGGTAGGATATTTCAGGGCTGTGTCACCCTAGAGTCACAACCCGCATTAAAGTTGATGGCCTCTCCTAATAAGTACAGCAGTTGCCGCTTCTTCTTTTCTAGGCTTCTAGCTTATCTTAGCCTGGCATTTTTAGGGGCCACTGAAAAGGATTTAGGGGCCAACAATAAGACAAAAAAGGTCACCCAAACGTAAAATGTAGCCAGTCCTTATTGCGAGTTTTCGTAATGGCGGAATTATCCTTTAACATTCGGACGCTAAAGTACCATTTTTATCACCCGAATGCATTCGGGAGACAAAAAAGATCCTATACTTCCGATTATGGTCGGTGCGGTATTAGAATGTAACTTATTTTACTAAATTCCCGAATATAGGTTGGCTACCTTCTATGACGGCCTTTTGAACCATCTAGAGCCATGGCATGGCTGGTTTTGTACCTGTCACATTCGGAGGTCATAAATATACATATACCTCCGAATGTGTGTTGGCCCAAAAATCAGAAATTTCGAAAAAACTTAAATTTTCTGGTACTGCAACAGATATATTCGGAAGATAACTTATTTTACTAGATTCCCGAATATAGGTTGGCTAACCTTCTATGACGGCCTTTTGAACCATCTAGAGCCATGGCATGGCTGGTTTTGTACCTGTCACATTCGGAGGTTATAAATATACATATACCTCCGAATGTGTGTTGGCCCAAAAATCAGAAAATTCGAAAAAACTTAAATTTTCTGGTACTGCAACAGATATATTCGGAAGATAACTTATTTTACTAAATTCCGAATATAGGTTGGCTAACCTTGTATGACGTTCTTTTGAACCACCTAGAGCCATGACATGGCTGGTGTTGTACCAGTCACATTCGGAGGTTACAAATATACATATACTTCCGAATGTGTGTTGGCCCAAAAATCAGAAATTTTGAAAAAACTTAAATTTTCTGGTACTGCAACAGATATATTCGGAAGATAACTTATTTTACTAGATTCCCGAATATTGGTTGGCTAACCTTCTATGACATCCTTTTGAACCACCTAGAGCCATGGCGTGGCTGGTTTTGTACCTGTCACATTCGGAGGTTACAAATATAATATACTTCCGAATGTGTGTTGGCACAAAAATCAGAAATTTCAAAAAAAACTTAAATTTTCTGGTACTGCAACAGATATATTCGGAAGATAACTTATTTTACTAAATTCCCGAATATAGGTTGGCTAACCTTGTATGACGGTCTTTTGAACCACCTAGAGCCGTGGCATGGCTGGTTTAGTACCTGTCACATTTCGGAGATTACAAATATACATATACTTCCGAAGTGTGTTGGCCCAAAAATCAGAAATTTTGAAAAAACTTAAATTTTCTGGTAATGCAACAGATATATTCGGAAGATAACTTATTTTACTATATTCCCGAATATAGGTTGGCTAACCTTCTATGACGGCCTTATGAACCACCTAGAGCCATGGCGTGGCTGGTTTTGTACTTGTCACATTTCGGAGGTTACAAATATATATATACCTCCGAATGTGTGTTGGCCCAAAAATCAAAAATTTCGAAAAAACTTAAATTTTCTGCTACTGCAAAAAATATATTCGGAAGATAACTTATTTTACTAAATTCCCGAATATAGGTTGGCTAACCTTGTATGACGGTCTTTTGAACCACCTAGAGCCATGGCATGACTGGTGTTGTACCAGTCACATTCGGAGGTTACAAATATACATATACTTCCGAATGTGTGTTGGCCCAAAAATCAGAAATTTTGAAAAAACTGAAATTTTCTGGTACTGCAACAGATATATTCGGAAGATAACTTATTTTACTAGATTCTCGAATATTGGTTGGCATGACGTCCTTTTGAACCACCTAGAGCCATGGCATGGCTGGTTTTGTACCTGTCACATTCGGAGGTTACAAATATAATATACTTCCGAATGTGTGTTGGCACAAAAATCAGAAATTTCAAAAAAAACTTAAATTTTCTGGTACTGCAACAGATATATTCGGAAGATAACTTATTTTACTAGATTCCCGAATATAGGTTGGCTAACCTTCTATGACGTCCTTTTGAACCACCTAGAGCCATGGCGTGGCTGGTTTTGTACCTGTCACATTTCGGAGGTTACAAATATATATATATACCTCCGAATGTGTGTTGGCCTAAAAATCAGAAATTTCGAAAAAACTTAAATTTTCTGGTACTGCAACAAATATATTCGGAAGATAACTTATTTTACTAAATTCTCGAATATAGGTTGGCTAACCTTGTATGACGGCCTTTTAAACCACCTAGAGCCATGGCATGGCTGTTTTAGTACCTGTCACATTTCGGAGATTACAAATATACATATACTTCCGAAGTGTGTTGGCCCAAAAATCAGAAATTTTGAAAAAACTTAAATTTTCTGGTACTGCAACAGATATATTCGGAAGATAACTTATTTTACTAGATTCCCGAATATAGGTTGGCAAACCTTCTATGACGGCCTTTTGAACCATCTAGAGCCACGGCATGGCTGGTTTTGTACCTGTCACATTCGGAGGTTATAAATATACATATACCTCCGAATGTGTGTTGGCCCAAAAATCAGAAATTTCGAGAAAACTTAAATTTTCTGGTACTGCAACAGATATATTCGGAAGATAACTTATTTTACTAAATTCCCGAATATAGGTTGGCTAACCTTGTATGACGGTCTTTTGAACCACCTAGAGCCATGGCATGGCTGGTGTTGTACCAGTCACATTCGGAGGTTACAACTATACATATACTTCCGAATGTGTGTTGGCCCAAAAATCAGAAAATTTGAAAAAACTTAAATTTTCTGGTACTGCAACAGATATATTCGGAAGATAACTTATTTTACTAGATTCCCGAATATTGGTTGGCTAACCTTCTATGACGTCCTTTTGAACCACCTAGAGCCATGGCATGGCTGGTTTTGTACCTGTCACATTCGGAGGTTACAAATATAATATACTTCCGAATGTGTGTTGGCACAAAAATCAGAAATTTCAAAAAAAACTTAAATTTTCTGGTACTGCAACAGATATATTCGGAAGATAACTTATTTTACTAGATTCCCGAATATAGGTTGGCTAACCTTCTATGACGTCCTTTTGAACCACCTAGAGCCATTGCGTGGCTGGTTTTGTACCTGTCACATTTCGGAGGTTACAAATATATATATATATACCTCCGAATGTGTGTTGGCCTAAAAATCAGAAATTTTGAAAAAACTTAAATTTTCTGGTGCTGCAACAGATATATTTGGAAGATAACTTATTTTACTAGATTCCCGAATATAGGTTGGCTAACCTTGTATGACGGCCTTTTGAACCACCTAGAGCCATGGCATGGCTGGTTTAGTACCTGTCACATTTCGGAGATTACAAATATACATATACTTCCGAAGTGTGTTGGCCCAAAAATCAGAAATTTTGAAAAAACTTAAATTTTCTGGTACTGCAACAGATATATTCGGAAGATAACTTATTTTACTAGATTCCCAAATATAGGTTGGATAACCTTCTATGACGGCCTTTTGAACCATCTAGAGCCATGGCATGGATAGTTTTGTACCTGTCACATTCGGAGGTTATAAATATACATATACCTCCGAATGTGTGTTGGCCCAAAAATCAGAAATTTCGAAAAAACTTAAATTTTCTGGTACTGCAACAGATATATTCGGAAGATAACTTATTTTACTAAATTCCCGAATATAGGTTGGCTAACCTTCTATGACGGCCTTTTAAACCACCTAGAGCCATGGCGTGGCTGGTTTTGTACCTGTCACATTTCGGAGGTTACAAATAAATATATATACCTCCGAATGTGTCTTGGCCCAAAAATCAGAAATTTCGAAAAAACTTAAATTTTCTGGTACTGCAACAGATATATTCGGAAGATAACTTATTTTACTAAATTCCCGAAGATAGGTTGGATAACCTTGTATGACGGCCTTTTGAACCACCTAGAGCCATAGCATGGCTGGTTTAGTACCTGTCACATTTCGGAGATTACAAATATACATATACTTCCGAAGTGTGTTGGCCCAAAAATCAGAAATTTTGAAAAAACTTAAATTTTCTGGTACTGCAACAGATATATTCGGAAGATAACTTATTTTACTAGATTCCCGAATATAGGTTGGCTAACCTTCTATGACGGCCTTTTGAACCATCTAGAGCCATGGCATGGATGGTTTTGTACCTGTCACATTCGGAGGTTATAAATATACATATACCTCCGAATGTGTGTTGGCCCAAAAATCAGAAATTTCGAAAAAACTTAAATTTTCTGGTACTGCAACAGATATATTCGGAAGATAACTTATTTTACTAAATTCCCGAATATAGGTTGGCTAACCTTGTATAACGGTCTTTTGAACCACCTAGAGCCATGGCATGGCTGGTGTTGTACCAGTCACATTCGGAGGTTACAACTATACATATACTTCCGAATGTGTGTTGGCCCAAAAATCAGAAATTTTGAAAAAACTTAAATTTTCTGGTACTGCAACAGATATATTCGGAAGATAACTTATTTTACTAGATTCCCGAATATTGGTTGGCTAACCTTCTATGACGGCCTTTTGAACCACCTAGAGCCATGACATGGCTGGTTTTGTACCTGTCACATTTCTGAGGTTATAAATATACATATATTTCCGAAGGTGTGTTGGCCCAAAAATCAGAAATTTTGAAAAAACTTAAATTTTCTGGTACTGCAACATATATATTAGGAAGATAACTTATTTTACTAGATTCCCGAATATAGGTTGGCTAACCTTCTATGACGGCCTTTTGAACCATCTAGATCCATGGCATGGCTGGTTTTGTACCTGTCACATTCGGAGGTTATAAATATACATATACCTCCGAATGTGTGTTGGCCCAAAAATCAGAAATTTTGAAAAAACTTAAATTTTCTGGTACTGCAACAGATATATTCGGAAGATAACTTATTTTACTAGATTCCCGAATATAGGTTGGCTAACCTTCTATGACGGCCTTTTGAACCATCTAGATCCATGGCATGGCTGGTTTTGTACCTGTCACATTCGGAGGTTATAAATATACATATACCTCCGAATGTGTGTTGGCCCAAAAATCAGAAATTTTGAAAAAACTTAAATTTTCTGGTACTGCAACAGATATATTCGGAAGATAACTTATTTTACTAGATTCCCGAATATAGGTTGGCTAACCTTCTATGACGGCCTTTTGAACCACCTAGAGCCATGGCATGGCTGGTTTTGTACCTGTCACATTTCGGAGGTTACAAATATATATATACCTCCGAATGTGTGTTGGCCCAAAAATCAGAAATTTTGAAAAAACTTAAATTTTATGGTACTGCAACAGATATATTCGGAAGATAACTTATTTTACTAGATTCCCGAATATTGGTTGGCTAACCTTCTATGACGGCCTTTTGAACCACCTAGAGCCATGACATGGCTGGTTTTTTACCTGTCACATTTCCTAGCTTACAAATATACATATATTTCCGAAGGTGTTTTGGCCCAAAAATCAGAAATTTTGAAAAAACTTAAATTTTCTGGTACTGTAACAGATATATTCGGAAGATAACTTATTTTAATAGATTCCGGAATATAGGTTGGCTAACCTTCTATGACGGCCTTTTGAACCATCTAGAGCCATGGCATGGCTGGTTTTGTACCTGTCACATTCGGAGGTTATAAATATACATATACCTCCGAATGTGTGTTGGCCCAAAAATCAGAAATTTCAGAAAAAACTTAAATTTTCTGGTACTGCAACAGATATATTCGGAAGATAACTTATTTTACTATATTCCCGAATATAGGTTGGCTAACCTTCTATGACGGCCTTTTGAACCATCTAGAGTCATGGCATGGCTGGTTTTGTACCTGTCACATTTCGGAGGTTACAAATATATATATATACCTCCGAATGTGTGTTGGCCCAAAAATCAGAAATTTTGAAAAAACTTAAATTTTGTGGTACTGCAACAGATATATTCAGAAGATAACTTATTTTACTAGATTCCCGAATATAGGTTGGCTAACCTTCTATGACGGCCTTTTGAACCATCTAGAGCCATGGCATGGCTGGTTTTGTACCTGTCACATTCGGAGGTTATAAATATACATATACCTCTGAATGTGTGTTGGCCCAAAAATCAGAAATTTCAGAAAAAACTTTAATTTTCTGGTACTGCAACAGATATATTCGGAAGATAACTTATTTTACTAGATTCCCGAATATAGGTTGGCTAACCTTCTATGACGGCCTTTTGAACAACCTAGAGCCATGGCGTGGCTGGTTTTATACCTGTCACATTTCGGAGGTTACAAATATATATATATACCTCCGAATGTGTGTTGGCCCAAAAATCAGAAATTTTGAAAAAACTTAAATTTTCTGGTACTGCAACAGATATATTCAGAAGATAACTTATTTTACTAGATTCCCGAATATTGGTTGGCTAACCTTCTATGACGGCCTTTTGAACCACCTAGAGCCATGGCGTGTCTGGTTTTGTACCTGTCACATTCGGAGGTTATAAATATACATATACCTCCGAATGTGTGTTGGCCCAAAAATCAGAAATTTTGAAAAAACTTAAATTTTCTGGTACTGCAACAGATATATTCGGAAGATAACTTATTTTACTAGATTCCCGAATATAGGTTGGCTAACCTTCTATGACGGCCTTTTGAACCACCTAGAGCCATGGCATGGCTGGTTTTGTACCTGTCACATTTCGGAGGTTACAAATATATATATACCTCCGGATGTGTGTTGGCCCAAAAATCAGAAATTTTGAAAAAACTTAAATTTTATGGTACTGCACAAGATATATCGGAAGATAACTTATTTTACTAGATCCCGAATATTGGTTGGCTAACCTTTATGACGGCCTTTTGACCACCTAGAGCCATGACATGGCTGGTTTGTACCTGTCACATTTCCTAGCTTACAAATATACATATATTTCCGAAGGTGTTTTGGCCCAAAAATCAGAAATTTGAAAAAACTTAAATTTTCTGGTACTGCAACAGATATATTCGGAAGATAACTTATTTTAATAGATTCCGGAATATAGGTGGCTAACCTTCTATGACGGCCTTTGAACCATCTAGAGCCATGGCATGGCTGGTTTTGTACCTGTCACATTCGGAGGTTATAAATATACATATACCTCCGAATGTGTGTTGGCCCAAAAATCAGAAATTTCAGAAAAAACTTAAATTTTCTGGTACTGCAACAGATATATTCGGAAGATAACTTATTTTACTAGATTCCCGAATATAGGTTGGCTAACCTTCTATGACGGCCTTTTGAACCATCTAGAGCCATGGCATGGCTGGTTTTGTACCTGTCACATTCGGAGGTTATAAATATACATATACCTCCGAATGTGTGTTGGCCCAAAAATCAGAAATTTCAGAAAAAACTTAAATTTTCTGGTACTGCAACAGATATATTCGGAAGATAACTTATTTTACTAGATTCCCGAATATAGGTTGGCTAACCTTCTATGACGGCCTTTTGAACCATCTAGAGCCATGGCATGGCTGGTTTTGTACCTGTCACATTCGGAGGTTATAAATATACATATACCTCTGAATGTGTGTTGGCCCAAAAATCAGAAATTTCAGAAAAAACTTTAATTTTCTGGTACTGCAACAGATATATTCGGAAGATAACTTATTTTACTAGATTCCCGAATATAGGTTGGCTAACCTTCTATGACGGCCTTTTGAACAACCTAGAGCCATGGCGTGGCTGGTTTTATACCTGTCACATTTCGGAGGTTACAAATATATATATATACCTCCGAATGTGTGTTGGCCCAAAAATCAGAAATTTTGAAAAAACTTAAATTTTCTGGTACTGCAACAGATATATTCAGAAGATAACTTATTTTACTAGATTCCCGAATATTGGTTGGCTAACCTTCTATGACGGCCTTTTGAACCACCTAGAGCCATGGCGTGTCTGGTTTTGTACCTGTCACATTTCGGAGGTTATAAATATACATATACCTCCTAATGTGTGTTGGCCCAAAAATCAAAAATTTCGAAAAAACTTAAATTTTCTGGTACTGCAACAGATATATTTGGAAGATAACTTATTTTACTAAATTCCCGAATATAGGTTGGCTAACCTTGTATGACGGTCTTTTGAACCACCTAGAGACATGGCATGACTGGTGTTGTACCAGTCACATTCGGAGGTTACAAATATAATATATTTCCGAAGGTGTGTTGGCACAAAAATCAGAAATTTCAAAAAAAACTTAAATTTTCTGGTACTGCAACAGATATATTCGGAAGATAACTTATTTTACTAGATTCCCGAATATAGGTTGGCTAACCTTCTATGACGGCCTTTTGAACCACCTAGAGCCATGGCGTGTCTGGTTTTGTACCTATCACATTTCGGAGGTTATAAATATACATATACCTCCTAATGTGTGTTGGCCCAAAAATCAAAAATTTCGAAAAAACTTAAATTTTCTGGTACTGCAACAGATATATTTGGAAGATAACTTATTTTACTAAATTCCCGAATATAGGTTGGCTAACCTTGTATGACGGTCTTTTGAAACACCTAGAGCCATGGCATGACTGGTGTTGTACCAGTCACATTCGGAGGTTACAAATATACATATACTTCCGAATGTGTGTTGGCCCAAAAATCAGAAATTTTGAAAAAACTGAAATTTTCTGGTACTGCAACAGATATATTCGGAAGATAACTTATTTTACTAGATTCTCGAATATTGGTTGGCATGACGTCCTTTTGAACCACCTAGAGCCATGGCATGGCTGGTTTTGTACCTGTCACATTCGGAGGTTACAAATATAATATACTTCCGAATGTGTGTTGGCACAAAAATCAGAAATTTCAAAAAAAACTTAAATTTTCTGGTACTGCAACAGATATATTCGGAAGATAACTTATTTTACTAGATTCCCGAATATAGGTTGGCTAACCTTCTATGACGTCCTTTTGAACCACCTAGAGCCATGGCGTGGCTGGTTTGTACCTGTCACATTTCGGAGGTTACAAATATATATATATACCTCCGAATGTGTGTTGGCCTAAAAATCAGAAATTTCGAAAAAACTTAAATTTTCTGGTACTGCAACAAATATATTCGGAAGATAACTTATTTTACTAAATTCTCGAATATAGGTTGGCTAACCTTGTATGACGGCCTTTTAAACCACCTAGAGCCATGGCATGGCTGTTTTAGTACCTGTCAAATTTCGGAGATTACAAATATACATATACTTCCGAAGTGTGTTGGCCCAAAAATCAGAAATTTTGAAAAAACTTAAATTTTCTGGTACTGCAACAGATATATTCGGAAGATAACTTATTTTACTAGATTCCCGAATATAGGTTGGCAAACCTTCTATGACGGCCTTTTGAACCATCTAGAGCCACGGCATGGCTGGTTTTGTACCTGTCACATTCGGAGGTTAAATATACATATACCTCCGAATGTGTGTTGGCCCAAAAATCAGAAATTTCGAGAAAACTTAAATTTTCTGGTACTGCAACAGATATATTCGGAAGATAACTTATTTTACTAAATTCCCGAATATAGGTTGGCTAACCTTGTATGACGGTCTTTTGAACCACCTAGAGCCATGGCATGGCTGGTGTTGTACCAGTCACATTCGGAGGTTACAACTATACATATACTTCCGAATGTGTGTTGGCCCAAAAATTAGAAAATTTGAAAAAACTTAAATTTTCTGGTACTGCAACAGATATATTCGGAAGATAACTTATTTTACTAGATTCCCGAATATTGGTTGGCTAACCTTCTATGACGTCCTTTTGAACCACCTAGAGCCATGGCATGGCTGATTTTGTACCTGTCACATTCGGAGGTTACAAATATAATATACTTCCGAATGTGTGTTGGCACAAAAATCAGAAATTTCAAAAAAAACTTAAATTTTCTGGTACTGCAACAGATATATTCGGAAGATAACTTATTTTACTAGATTCCCGAATATAGGTTGGCTAACCTTCTATGACGTCCTTTTGAACCACCTAGAGCCATGGCGTGGCTGGTTTTGTACCTTTCACATTTCGGAGGTTACAAATATATATATATACCTCCGAATGTGTGTTGGCCTAAAAATCAGAAATTTCGAAAAAACTTAAATTTTCTGGTACTGCAACAAATATATTCGGAAGATAACTTATTTTACTAAATTCTCGAATATAGGTTGGCTAACCTTGTATGACGGCCTTTTGAACCACCTAGAGCCATGGCATGGCTGGTTTAGTACCTGTCACATTTCGGAGATTACAAATATACATATACTTCTGAAGTGTGTTGGCCCAAAAATCAGAAATTTTGAAAAAACTTAAATTTTCTGGTACTGCAACAGATATATTCGGAAGATAACTTATTTTACTAGATTCCCGAATATAGGTTGGCTAACCTTCTATGACGGCCTTTTGAACTATCTAGAGCCATGGCATGGCTGGTTTTGTACTTGTCACATTCGGAGGTTATAAATATACATATACCTCCGAATGTGTGTTGGCCCAAAAATCAGAAATTTCGAAAAAACTTAAATTTTCTGGTACTGCAACAGATATATTCGGAAGATAACTTATTTTACTAAATTCCCGAATATAGGTTGGCTAACCTTGTATGACGGACTTTTGAACCACCTAGAGCCATGGCGTGGCTGGTTTTGTACCTGTCACATTTCGGAGGTTACAAATATATATATACCTCCGAATGTGTGTTGGCCCAAAAATCAGAAATTTCGAAAAAACTTAAATTTTTTGGTACGGCAACAAATATATTCGGAAGATATCTTATTTTACCAAATTCCCGAATATAGGTTGGCTAACCTTGTATGACGGCCTTTTGAACCACCTAGATCCATGACATGGCTGGTTTAGTACCTGTCACATTTCGGAGATTACAAATATACATATACTTCCGAAGTGTGTTTGCCCAAAAATCAGAAATTTTGAAAAAACTTAAATTTTCTGGTACTGCAACAGATATATTCGGAAGATAACTTATTTTTACTAGATTCCCGAATATAGGTTGGCTAACCTTCTATGACGGCATTTTGAACCATCTAAAGCCATGGCATGAATGGTTTTGTACCTGTCACATTCGGAGGTTATAAATATACATATACCTCCGAATTTGTGTTGGCCCAAAAATAAGAAATTTCGAAAAAACTTAAATTTTCTTGTACTGCAACAGATATATTCGGAAGCAAAATATAGTACTTCTATTCAGGGACAAGCAGTGGTAAGTAAACCAGGGGCAGGTCCAAGTCGTATGAAATTGTTAATGTCAAGGAGTAAGAGGTTCAAGAGCAGCCCAAGTGATGATGTGGGAAAAACAGAGTTGGATAAATATTTCATTGACAAGTATGAAGAAGGTGAAGCAGAAGATGGTGATGATGAGTTTGACCTGTTGGGTTGGTGGAAGACCAACAGTAACAAGCATAAGATACTTGCACATATGGCTAATGATATACTAGCCATTCATGTGTCGTCTGTTGCCTCTGAATCTGCTTTTAGCATAGGAAAGAGAGTTTTAAGTCCTTGTAGAAGCTCTTTATCTACAAGGACAGTTAAGGCACTGCTTTGCACACAAAGCTGGCTAAGGAAGCCAATACAACTTGATCTTCTATCTGATTACATACCAGATGACGATGTTGAACTTGAAGAAGGTGACATACAAACATATACTGATATACATATTACATTATTACTTGTGTTTGGAAGTAATAGATATAGACTAATAGTTACTAACTGCTATTACTTGTTTTTGCAGCGTTACTTGGTCCTATCAACAATAATGCCACAACAAGTGCTGCTGCCATGGATTAGAAGATCAAGATTCAAGACTTTGTATTTTTCATTGCCACCACTATCCAGTCATTTCCACTGCAGCGCTGCTACTTGATAATGCCACCACCAGTGCATTGTTTGTGTTGGTTAAGACAGTAAAAGTTAAGAATTAAGACTATTGTAGACTTGTAGTATTGTTTGTGTTGGTCAGTGACTCAGTGCGTGTGTTTGTGTGCTACTGCTACTTGTTCTTTTCTCAGATATTCAAGACTTTGGTTGTTTGGCACTTTGGTTTGCTAGTATTATTGCTACTTATTAGTTGTTGCTTTGTTCTTTGATTGAGATATTGCTTAATATGTTGAAAAACAAGTAAAACAGGTACTTAGATTGTCTGGGAAAATGACAGAAATATATGTCTCGAAAAGTACCGACTGGTACCGGAACCGTACCTAGTACCGTACGTGTACCGAATGGTACCGGAACCGAGGTACAAGGTACAGGTACCGGTCCAAAATTTTGGAACCGAGGCTAGGGAGGTACATGTACTCGTCCTCGGCAAGAACCGAGTTGAACCGTATCGTGTCCACCCTTAGTTCAACCTGAATAATCGGAAGATAAGGTTAACAATAAATTCCTGAATACATCATATTCAGAAGTAAATGGAAAACGTATCTGACGAATCCTCGCATTCGGGTGACCTAAAGATATGTTTTCTACCGAATATTCCTTACTTGGTAGACAAAAAACTCTAAGTTATTAATCATATTTTCTACCGAATAAGCATAATTATTAATAAAGTAATAGAGATGATAAAAACCTGCAATAGAGACACGTTCCCTCCAACTTGGATGGTTGCTTGCCTCGACGCCTTTCTCAACTCTTCCATCAAATGTGCAAGGCATTCCGTGCCCCAAGAATAATCACCGACTTCATGGAGAGTATCAAGAAGTTGTGTAAGGTTGGCGTCAATATGGTTTCCAGTAGTATTGGGGAAAATGACACATCCCAATACACAAAGGAGATAGGCGGTGGTCACTTGGTTCACTTGATCATCGGTTAACGTTCCGTTCCTTTCTTTATCCAAAGTGCCTCGGTACATGCTCATCAATTGGTTAATGTTGATCTGTCTTGTTTTGTAAGATGCATGCCACATGAACTCAGCTGTTGTTGTCTCCTCATCCCAACCTAAACACTTTTTAGTTAGAACATAAAGTTGTGTCCAACTTAACTGCTTTGTGTAGTTTAACTTGACAGCTGTGCCTTGGACAGGGAGGTTAAGAATCTGCACAATATCATCCGGGGTAATGGTCATTTCCCCAAAAGGCATGTGGAAGGTGTCGGTCTCAGGACACAATCTCTCCAGAAACGCATATATAGCCACACGGTCATGTTCCAACAAAGAGTTCTCGACAACCGGATACAACCCCGAGTGGTGTATAATCATCTTGAACCTTTCACATTCACCGGATAAAGGCCATTCCAACGTTTTCTTTTTTGGGGCGGGTTTGAGCAGACGAACAATATCTTGATGAAACTATTAAATACACGGAAAATGTTTAGAGTAAATATTACGATAGAACACATAGACAATACGATAAAAACAAATATACGATTATTATTACCTCGGTTTCGTACATATCTTTGGCCCAGGAGTCTTTGTATCCAAATAAAAATCTTCCTCCATCCTCCGGTAGCCCAAGGATTACGCCTTTAGGAATATTCTGCACCTTCAAGTAGTCAGGGAAAAGATGTGTTGCTTTCTTAGAAATATCCTTCTTTTTACCTTGTACACCTCTTTTGTCTTTTTTGGTACCACTAGATTTTCCTCCTTCTTGGGTGCTACTTGGTTGTCCTTTTTCTTGTACTACTGGAAAAATTTCACCTTGTGGTTGTGGAGCACTTGGTCCTTGAGTGCCTTGTGGAGCACTTGCTTGTGGAGCACTTGCATCTTGAGTGCCTTGAGTTTCTTCTTGAGCACTTGTATTTTGAACTTCTAATGTGACCTGTGGAGCTCCAGTTTCTTGAACTTCTTCGGTGCCTTGTGTTGCACTTGGATCCACGACTTGTTCAGTGTCTTGTTGATCTCTTGGTTTTACACCTTTATCTTGAGCACTTGAAGTTTCCTTAGCAGTCCTTTCTCTCCTAGCACTACTCGTAACTTTCTTTGTTCCTTTTACACGAGCCCCTAGGTCAGGTTGTTTTTCTCGACTTTTCCTAAAGAACAAAATAAAGAACAATAGTTATAAAAACTACACAATCAGAATACAACGTAAACATAAAATACCCGAATGTAAACATTCGGAAGAAAAAACAAACTCATTGTACCTGAATACACAACATTCGGACGGTGAAACATAATATTATCTACCGAATATGCATCAATTGAAGTTCTGGAAACTCTGAAGTTTATAGGCTATATAATCGGACGTAAATAATTATATTTTCAACCGAATATACTATGGCCCCAAAATGTTTTCAGTTTGAAGAGTTTACATTCATAAGTATATCACATACGATAAACTTCCGAATATACACCGGCCCCAAAATGAGATTTTTCCAAAATCACCATTTTTGACTATTTACGAAAGGATATATTCGGTGGTAACATAATCTCCGATTACTAAGACTCTACATCAACACATTCGAGAGTAAAAATAAATCTTAACCTCCGAATGTACCAAACAAAAGTTACACGAAGAAATGGTTCATGATTATAGATTTTTCGTGGGTTGTAGTAATAAAGGTTCGAACTCTAAGACTTGTGAAGGTAAAGGATTTTTTTAGACTTATAAAAATATATATACAAAATATTAACAATTTTGGGCGAGAGGTAACCAAGACACTAGATTCCACTACTACGCAAGATTGAATGATAAATATTTCAAAACTCTATTCAATTCTTAAGTCCTCTTTTATCTTTAATTCACTATCAATCATACAAATTCTCAAATATTATTTGTAAACCTTAAGCATAGATTATCAAGAGATTAAACCAAGCATAACCTATCAAACTGAATAACAAATAATTAAGACAATCATTCAAACAATTTAAAACTCTGCAAAAGCAGCGATTAGGTGAATTATATAATTAAATGAAATAGTTACCCATTTATGTTGCGTGAATAGCTTCCTCCATTGCCTTGGTTACGAGGGAATTAACTCATCATGTTGGAAAACCTCTCAAAATATTTTATTAAGCTCAATTGATGTTTACAATAAAGAGAAAGATAAGTAAATGTTCTAAAACAGGATTCTGCGACCCACAGAAGGCGTCCAAAATGAACGACAAAGCTGAGGTGCTGTTGTCGCTGAAATGCTACGACCCACACCTACGACCCACGGACAGTCATTTCCACTGTTGATAAACGACTGCTACTGCGAGTGCGTTCTTCGTGTTTTTGGTGTTCTTCATCAGCAGCAGCAGCAGCAGCAGAGTTTGATCAACTCTTGATTTCTGCGTCTGTGGCTCTCCTCTCTTCTCCCAACTCTCGACAGCCTCTCTAGTACTCCCAGGGAACATATTTATACACCTACAGCTCGTTGAATCTCCCTCAATTACTCCATATAATCTTCATTACTCGGTGTTTAAAGAAAATATTTTCCGAATATTTTCTTCCCTGAAATGATTCTCCACGCGTAAACAGCCTCTGATACTCCCTTATTTAGCTTCTACACGGTCCAAAAGTGTGCTAGAGTCCTCCATGCATCATCATAACACGTCCGAATCCCTCAAAAAATCCTCTCAAACCCGTGACTGCCATGTTCTCTGATGATGACTTGTTTAGCCGATTCTAGCCAAATTAGATCGATTCTGACACCCATACTGTATCTCTTAAGCTATATCACATCTTCCTACCAATTTTTAGCCATTGAATCGCACCACAACACCTTCATTTTGTTGATTTAAAATCTGCCAGAGAGAGAATATATTTTCCCGCCAAAAATGAAATTTGAATTATGAGAAGAAAAGTGTCCTCCCCCTAATCCTGTACGGGTGTCCCTTTAGCAATTGGGGTGGAAATAGTAATTTTGGGGTGGAAATAGTAATTTTTCTGGGTTCCTCCGGTACATTTCTGGGACGCTTCCGGTGCATTTCTGGGGTGCCTTTAGTACTTTTCTCCGGGGTGTAAATCATCACTTTTTTGAGCTCATTTCGCCGCAAAGGCTTATTTCTCTAAAAACATCTACAAAAACACAAAATAACACAATAAGTACTTAATCGAGTCTAACAATACAGAATATTGAGAACAAAATAGACACATAAATGCGTCTATCAAATACCCCCAAACTTATTATTTGCTAGTCCTCGAGCAAAATTTATTCTTGAAAAGTGACCGAGTTAATCTCGGGTGGGTTTATCAGAGGTGTACCCACAAAAACCAATACTCCAGACCCTAACTATCTACGCAGAACCTTGGAAAGCACTAAAGAACCTCCTTGGTTGGCATACAATTATTGACTCTAAGAGGAAGAACCCTGATGCGAAATTCCAATTGGTGTACACGAGTTTGCACTCAAGCATACTAAAATTCATATAAGTGACAGAGCTCTACTAAGATAGTTTCACGATGGACATCATACTCGGAGTCAGACTAATCACATGAAAAGATTAAGAAGATGGAAAAAGAAAAATGTAGATGGTTGAAAAGTGAACGGTGTTTCCCATATCTGTCTGAAGGCCTCTGCCAAGATGAACCTAACCTAAATGACTGAGATACCGGTCTGACTAATATTAACACACTGGCATATACAAGGGAACCAGTGGTCAATAACTTAAATTTATATCAACAAACTGGCAAATACAAGGGAACCAGCAGTTGACTACACATAACAATAACCATTTTTTTTTTTTAACTTAACGGCATGAATAGATCTTTTGGATCCAAGCGCATGCTTCTTGTCAGCAGATTACACGATAGTTCCCACGGGTCCTGCATTCCACGCTTGCTTAGGCGACGGAAACAGGGAGAACACACGCATATTGCTATCCAAGTGTTAATACTTATTCCGATTGGTCTAACTGGTCCGGTCTAATAATTTTTTTTTTTTTTTTTTTTTTTTTTTGAAAAGGTAACTCAGTAACTCTATTTCACCCTAGCAAAGGTAACAACTTGAATCGTGTGCCCCACCAAATCACTTGAAACAAAAGAAAACTAAAAATAGAAAGTGAAAAGGACTCGACAAGATATGGCGAAACTATCATGTTATTTCTAACACCTGAGCTCTGTGCTTTTATGAATAGACTCTATAGATGTTTCCATCTAGTCAGATTGGTTCCTCAACTCCTAAAACAAAAATGTTTCCATCCACTTAGATTGGTTAGTGCTATCCTTAATAGGCGTAAATTTCTAGGCTCTGGAGTTTATTTATTATGCAACTAAAAAGTTTCTCCCATACCCCCAAACTTAAATCTAACATTGTCCTCAATGTTCTAAAGATGAAACTAAAAGCATGAACAAGGAGAAACTGTTACCACTTGAAGCAAAAGAGATAAGGAAGGATATTACCGTGTCGCAAGAATATTGGGTTACCTCCCAAGAAGTGCTAAGTTTAAAGTCTTCAGCCAGACTTAGGAAAGGATTAGTCAACTCGAACCATAAAGTAACAGTCGAAATAACTGTGGGTCTTTAAAACGAAAAAGAGCTGACCAAAGGAAACTACAATAACCCAAGAAAGTGAACAAGAATAACATGCCCTTATCTAGTTTTAAGATATTTATATCTAATTGTGGTTCAGGTTCAGGTTCTATGAAAGGGTCAAATAAAATATTTTCCTCGGATGCATTTCCTCATAGGTTGGATCCAAATTATTAGGTCCTAGAGTCTGGAAAAACTCAAATATGATCTTAGAAGCGCACGATAATAACCTAAATAACTGAGGATCCTCTAAGACAATAAGATTTGACTTACAAATTTGACCACAATGAGAGTAGTGGTCATTCTTAAGCAAATGTGTCGATTCTAATTTCCTAAAGCATTTAGGTCTAGTCTCACAACTTAATATTCGACACATTTGGAATATAAACGTTCCCACAGTTGGAAGAAAACTATTTGGTGGGAAAACAAAGTCAATCTGGGGATCATAGCCTGGGCAAACCACATCAACCAGAGGATGGGTTTCTAATGACTGAACTCCTTCATGGACATCATTAGGCTCGGGAAAACGAGTATGAAGGTAATCTTGTAAAATGGTCGAGGCACAGATATCAAGTCCTAAGTGTAGGAACTTTCTGAGAGTTAAAGGTAAGGCACTAGGGAAGTGATAATCACCCCCAAACTTAGAGTTTTCAGTGTCTCTAGATAGACCTCTAATTATTTCTTGAATTTCCGTATCTTCAGAGTCCTTAAAATATTCAAGAGATTCTTCTAAGTTATTATCAGGTAGTGCATCTTTACTCATCTCTACGGGTCTATCTTTTTCTTCTAAGATTGTTTCTAAGTCGCTAGACCCTAAAACAGTATTTTCGAAATGAACCCGTTCCTCTAAACCACTATCGGCTTCGTAAACAGGAAATACTACGTCGTCTAAAACGGTGGTATCCCTAATCAAATCCTCGTCCTTTTGAATAGGTGAATAATCATAAAAATTATTTGGATTTGAACTAGAAATAATATAATCACTATACAACTCAATTGGATTACTAGACTCCTGATCACTATGCCTACAAATTTCAGATTCTTCATCACTGCTATCCTCATCATCATAGTACGAAAATGATTGAACCTTATCTAAATAAGTAGTGTCTTTTATTCTAACCTCGTCCTCTAAATTAGGCAGATATTCACTATTGACATCAAGGGTAAAATTGGAAACACTATTTTGGAAATTTAGATCTTTTAGAGAAGTTCTATTCTGGGTCTCTAACAAAAGCTTTTGGGCCGACTCACATGAATTCCTGACGTAATCTAGGAAACCAGGTAAAGAAAGTTCACTCATTGCATTATTTTCGTCCATAACTAAGTTATTCATTTCAGCGAACTTACGTGTTGTCTCAGCTAACTTACGTGTCGACTCAAGTAAAGAGGAATTATCAGAATTTTTCTCGTATGACTGATGGTTGTGAGGATAGTGATTGGGCTCACCATGGTATGAACCATAACCTTGAAGAGTTTGGCGTTCCCAACCACTATTCCCACCATGGTAATAAAACTGATGATGTCCATATTCAAATTCGGGTCGATATTCATTGTATTGGCTTCTATCATACCAGCTCGACATTCTTAATTGCAGGGGAATTCTACACAATCACAAACAAGGCCGACTCGACTCCACCAAAACAAACCTAAAGATTTCTAGCAAACAAAAAGCATGATGGCTCCACTTAGATTGTTTCTAGACCAGCTTCTATCTTTCGAAAGGGAATTCGTTGCAATTTGAGCAAACCCCTCTGAAATCAATCCGAGTCAAAGTAAGTTGAATTGAGGCGAGGGAAGCTCAGTGGAGCTTTGATACCCAATGCCTCACCGCTATCACAAGGCGGCGCAGTCACGCATTCAACTCACAGAAACCGTCATGAAATTTGGAGTGTGCTTAAAGAGCAACCAATATTTTTCGAACGAGTTTCCTATTAAGCTCGTTACCCTATCGGTCTCGTTCTATTCCAAATTTTAAAGCTTAGGTTCGCGTTCGGTTTCGTTTTCCTAAGGCGGGCAAGAAGAGAACGGTGATGAAATCCGAACCCTTATCTTGTTTAGGCCAGGCCTTGCCCTTTACTAGGAAAATAAAGACAGTCCGGTTCGTCCTCAAACAATTATCACCTTAAGGCAGACAGTAACCCGCTTGCCGGAGATTCGCGGGTGTTTCGATTGGACTTACCTCCCGTACCAGACGGGCGATGAACCGTTGTCGTCGACTCGGGCCACGACTCCTATGCCGTGTGCGAACCCGAGGGGCCGAGACGATATAGTAATCGTCGTCCTTCTCTGCAAACAGTTTGTATTTAAAATTTTTTTTTATTTTTTTTTATAACCCTTCCGTAGGGTTTTAAAAATAATGTCCAAAGTCCAGAATAAAGTCCAAATAAAAAAGAAAGTCCAAAATAAAAAAAAATTACAGTTTTCCTCACACACTCTAAAAAAAAATTAAAAATTAAATCCTAAAATTGTCCTTTTTTCTTCTCTTTTCGCTTTTCGCTTTAAGCTTTTTCCTCTCCAAGTCCTTAGTGCTCCACTTCGAACCTGTAAATCAAAGACAAAAAGACAAAGTAAAAAGGAACAAATAATTCTAAAAAAAAATAGTAAACCTAAAAACTCTACCTAAGCACAAATCCGCGTCGGCGGCGCCATTTTGATTATAGATTTTTCGTGGGTTGTAGTAATAAAGGTTCGAACTCTAAGACTTGTGAAGGTAAAGGATTTTTTTAGACTTATAAAAATATATATACAAAATATTAACAATTTTGGGCGAGAGGTAACCAAGACACTAGATTCCACTACTACGCAAGATTGAATGATAAATATTTCAAAACTCTATTCAATTCTTAAGTCCTCTTTTATCTTTAATTCACTATCAATCATACAAATTCTCAAATATTATTTGTAAACCTTAAGCATAGATTATCAAGAGATTAAACCAAGCATAACCTATCAAACTGAATAACAAATAATTAAGACAATCATTCAAACAATTTAAAACTCTGCAAAAGCAGCGATTAGGTGAATTATATAATTAAATGAAATAGTTACCCATTTATGTTGCGTGAATAGCTTCCTCCATTGCCTTGGTTACGAGGGAATTAACTCATCATGTTGGAAAACCTCTCAAAATATTTTATTAAGCTCAATTGATGTTTACAATAAAGAGAAAGATAAGTAAATGTTCTAAAACAGGATTCTGCGACCCACAGAAGGCGTCCAAAATGAACGACAAAGCTGAGGTGCTGTTGTCGCTGAAATGCTACGACCCACACCTACGACCCACGGACAGTCATTTCCACTGTTGATAAACGACTGCTACTGCGAGTGCGTTCTTCGTGTTTTTGGTGTTCTTCATCAGCAGCAGCAGCAGCAGAGTTTGATCAACTCTTGATTTCTGCGTCTGTGGCTCTCCTCTCTTCTCCCAACTCTCGACAGCCTCTCTAGTACTCCCAGGGAACATATTTATACACCTACAGCTCGTTGAATCTCCCTCAATTACTCCATATAATCTTCATTACTCGGTGTTTAAAGAAAATATTTTCCGAATATTTTCTTCCCTGAAATGATTCTCCACGCGTAAACAGCCTCTGATACTCCCTTATTTAGCTTCTACACGGTCCAAAAGTGTGCTAGAGTCCTCCATGCATCATCATAACACGTCCGAATCCCTCAAAAAATCCTCTCAAACCCGTGACTGCCATGTTCTCTGATGATGACTTGTTTAGCCGATTCTAGCCAAATTAGATCGATTCTGACACCCATACTGTATCTCTTAAGCTATATCACATCTTCCTACCAATTTTTAGCCATTGAATCGCACCACAACACCTTCATTTTGTTGATTTAAAATCTGCCAGAGAGAGAATATATTTTCCCGCCAAAAATGAAATTTGAATTATGAGAAGAAAAGTGTCCTCCCCCTAATCCTGTACGGGTGTCCCTTTAGCAATTGGGGTGGAAATAGTAATTTTGGGGTGGAAATAGTAATTTTTCTGGGTTCCTCCGGTACATTTCTGGGACGCTTCCGGTGCATTTCTGGGGTGCCTTTAGTACTTTTCTCCGGGGTGTAAATCATCACTTTTTTGAGCTCATTTCGCCGCAAAGGCTTATTTCTCTAAAAACATCTACAAAAACACAAAATAACACAATAAGTACTTAATCGAGTCTAACAATACAGAATATTGAGAACAAAATAGACACATAAATGCGTCTATCAGTTCATGACATTCGGGAGTATACCTAAACAACTATCTCCCGAATATGGTTAAAATCAGAAAACCCTAGATTTTTTTTAGCAATTCGTCGAATTGAAGCGACATGAACCCAAAAATTGTTAGAAGCTTACCTAATTGGAGCCATCTGAAGTTGCCGGAGTGTTTGACTTTCAAATTCGCCGCCATCAACTACTCCAACCGCTACAACTCCTTCGCCGTCGTTGTGGCATTCTTAGTCACAAACCATCTCTTTATTTCTTGCTAAAATTCCAATTTTTGACCGATACTGCGAGGAACTTTTTTAGTTTTAGGTCTGTAGGGTTCATTATCCTTACCTATTGTTTTATAAACGAATCAACGATGTTTTACTTTGGCGATTCACGACGAAGACGATGAATTGAAAAAAGAGGAATTTTTTTTCCTCCACATTCGGGAGTGAAGGGGGGAAGAGCTGAAGAAGAAGAAGAGTTGAAAAGAAATGAAAAGAAATGAAAAAAAAAGTGACAAAAACATTCTAATACTGCGCCGACCATAATCGGAAGTACATGATTTTTTTTTTGGCTCCCGAATGCATTCGGGTGATAAAAATGGCACTTTAGCATCCGAATGTTAAAGAGTAATTCCACCATTACGAAAACTCGAGATAAGGACTGGCTACATTTTACGTTTGGGTGACCTTTTTTGTTTTAATGTTGGCGCCTAAATCCTTTTCAGTGGCCCCTAAAAATGCCAGGTATCTTAGTAGCGCTTTTATGTGACCTCTTAAAAGCTCAAGTTTAATAAGACTCCTAGTTCTTGTATGCCCGTACAAACATGACCATGACGTTTTACATTCCGGACTCTCGATTAAAAAAAAATATTTACTACGGCTGCAACAGAATCACCCCACCTAAAAATTGGATTTTCATATGGTGTTTGTTTCATTCTAGACTTTCAACCAGAGACCCTTTGACAAGAAAAGTGTGAAAGGACAATAGTTACACATCGCTATAATCCGCTTAATTAACTTAAAATATAATATGGAAGTGTCGCTCTACTCATTTTCAATTGGTTTGAGTTGGATGACAGCAGACTTTAACATGGTATCAGAGCTAAGCCCCAGACACAGATCTGCGTACGTCGAGTGTAGGCCGAGTTACTTGTCGAAGTGTATCAGAGCTAAACCCCAGACCCAGACCTACGTACGCCGGATGTAGGACGAGTTACTGGCCGAAGTGTTTAACCGATTTTGTCACTTGTACACCTGGGGTGTAGGCCAGTGCCGATACTGGCCGAGGTGTTACCCCCTGATTTAGTCACTCACCTGTGTACACCTGTTATCGATGGACTGGTAACTCGTACGTAGGTCCACGTGTGAGGCCCAGTGACTGGCCTTACACGTGAGGGGGCGTGTGAAGGGACAATAGTCCCACATCGCTATAATCCGCTTAATTAACTTATATAATATGGAAGGGCCGTTTCACTTATTGCCAATTGGTTTTGAGTTGGATGCCCGCTGACTTTAACAAAAAGGTTGTTCGAAAATTGGGTTAAAACTAAAGGATGAAAGAAAAAATAGAAGAATGATGTATTCCTGACTTCAAGGATTTTGGATTATTTTATACAATAATTTGACCATTCTCAATTAACTTGGCGAGTAAACCAGGTCTCTCGAATCATGCTTTCAGGATTCAATGAAGCCCTAATACTGTAATCGAATTCAAAGACGTACTTCCTTGACCGACCAAGAGCACATTGTATAAGATTTTACGCACCCTCGAACACCCGGATAGCGGCAAAAAAAATGAATTTATCTAAAAATATCCAACAAAGGTATTGTTACCTCTTCTTTGGAATGAAAGAGGATTTTGTTGCTCATCTTTTCCTTCTTTGTAGTTTTTTTTATAAAGTTAGGATTCAGTGTGTTCTTTTTCTTTATTACGGCTGCAAATGCCTACCGCTATGTTTGCTTGGAAGTTACATTTTGATACTATTCAGGAAAAAAATATTTGGAAGGAGAGGATTCTCGTGTGTTTTCGGATATGGCACAGAACTCCGATCATTTGATCAAAATGGTGAAGTACTCGTTGTTTCAGCGGGTACTTTCGTTCTTGGAATTAAAGAGTTTGAAGAAGTTTCTTCAAGTCTATTACGAGGAATTGGTTTCATGTATATTTTGATCCACCGTAATGTTTTTATTGTTTTATCTATTTGACTTTGATAGCCTGTTATCAAGTCTTCTCCTTTCTCTTCATTTTGCTTCTTTCATATTGTAACTTTGGGCGGTACAAACCTTTTGTACCTCTCTTTTTATTTACATAAAATGGGATATATAGACAAAATTGTGTGTTTCCTGTGCCATATGGACTTGTAAGCTTTCAGTCTGAGTCAAATGTCCAAAAGAATCTTTTGTGTGAAATGGACACAACTACCCTGCCACGTCCACCTATACCTCGACACGTTCTTCTTCTTTCTTCAAAAAAACTAAAAAATTCCTTCATCTTCATCTTCTCAAAAATTCCGCCACCCTCTACCAGAAACATCTCGTTCTCCATCTCCGCCATCACCACCGTGGAAAAATCAAAATCTCTCTTCAAAACGATTTCATCACCACCACCAGCACCACCATCAATTATCTCCAAAACCCTTCTTCAACTGCTCTCCACCGAATCCATTGATTTCTTCCATCAATTTCACTGGTAAGTTTCTCGATCCTGATTGTTTTTCATGATTTTATTACCAGAACTCATCAATTTCTCGATCCCATTCTCCACCATTTTCATAACCATCCACAGTCAACGTCTCTCACCATCAACAATAAGAATTTGGGGTCTTCTCAAATAGGTTTCTGTATCTTCTCATACCCACCATCAACGTCTCTCACCATCTATAGTGGAAATCAACACTATCAGAAATCGGTTTCTCCATCTTCTGCTAACCCTAATTGAACAACTCTTTGTTTTCAATCGGATTTGGGGATTATTCTGAATTATTAAATCTTTGTAATTTAGGGTTTTGGTTTTCAATTTCCTAACTTGGGTTTTCAACAGAGAAACTGTGTATTAAGGTTACTGTAGCTGGAAAGATTTCTTACATCTCTGAGGAGCTATATATTGGATGTGGTATATGTGTCAAGGTACCACCTTTTTTGCCCTTTTTTTTGTTATGTTTCTTCCTTTCTTATTCAGTTGTCTAATTGGGGTGTGTTTTGTTTGTTTTGATGTTGGAATAGAAATGTCCATTTAAAGCTATTCAGATTAATTTTGTGATGAAACCAGTTACATCATATTTTTAATTTGGGTTGTATTTGTTTTCACCCATATTTAAACTTGGATGAAACCAGTTACATCATGTTTTAAATATTTTTTAATTGGTTTTCACCCATGTTTAAATTAGGCTTGGATGAAACCAGTTACACCCTGTTTTAAATTTGGTTTCATCGATATTTAGGCAGGGATGAAACCAGTTTCATCATGTTTTAAAATTTTTTGAATTTGTTTTCACCCTTGTTTAAACTAGGATGAAACCAGTTACATCCTGTTTTAAATTTGGTTTCACTGATATTTAGGCTAGGATGAAACCAGTTTCATTATGTTTTGCAATGTGTTAAATTTTGTTTCACTGATAATGCAGTAACAGTATAATCTCTTTTGACAATTACATAAGCCTTACTAATTTTCTTATTTTAAAAAGTATAGTCTCAACTTATGCGAAGAAAAAGAACAGATAGATGGGAAAGTACATGCCATCCTGTACTATTTCTTGACGTACACAGGTACATCCTGTGTTGATTACTGAAACTAAAGTTGGAATAATAGTCGCACCGCTGGATATAACCAGGTGCGTGATGTATTTATTGCTTAATGTATCTGATTACGTCTTGTGTTGATATTAAGAATGTCGTGCCGAAAACAATTATGCCAGTTGATGAATGGGGAGGAATTGACAATTGTGAGATTAGTATAGATTGTATTTAAAGGAGTATTCTTTGTTTGGATTAATGAAAGAAATGCAAACTCTGCTAAAGAGTGTTTCACTTATGTTAGAAATGAATACTATACAGGTCATCTCTTATTGTGAGTTAGAACAGAAATTTCAGTTGCACTTGCAAAATTAAGTAATTGTTGTTATTGTATCTGTCTAACATTGTTTATTTGAATGATGCAGGTACTGCTATTAGTTACAGCTGCAGTTGTTGGATCTGGTGGAAGTAACCACTAGTCCAGAAGGGACTATAAATGACGAATGAAGTCTGTTATAAAACCTGATTTATCACGATTTTCATCTGTTATTCGAACTGTTATTTATTTAGTGTGACTCTTTATAAATGACAAACTGAAAACGTTATTAAATATGACGAAAATAATATGTGATTCTAAGTCACAAATAAAATCTGTTATTTAGTATCACGGCTACGACATGTTACATAAAATAACGGTTGATACCTGAAATAAATGAGGCTTTTAAGTACCACGGTTACTGTGTGTTAAATAAAATATCGGTTAATATCTAACAGAGGCATTATCATAAAAATAAAAATACCGAGAATATTCTTTTATTTATGGCTATTTAATTCAGATTTTATGAATCTGATCAGATTAAGATTTGGTCTATCTAAAATTTATTCTGGACGTGAAACAATTTTTTTAAAAGAACGGTTAAAAATAACTATTTTATTAGTTCCCCAAAATAATATTCAAACAAATAGAATCTTTGGATACAATTTCTAAAATAAATTAATAATAAAAATGAAATTAATAATGAAAACAAAGATTCGTCAGCTATCGCGGCCCTGCTTCCTCAGGTGGAAGTCCAGGTTGTGGAGTAACTTGGGTGCTGCCAAGATATTACATTTATTAACAATCTTCATATACTTTTGCATTTTACCCACAATGACTGTACCTTCTTTCCCTACACTGCTAACTGATTAGTTCTGCCATTAGTTCGTCGTTGAGAATCTTCCTTAGACAACCTAGATGCACAAACTCACTTCATGGCTCTTCCCCATCCACTGACATAACAATACAAAAGAGATTCCATTAGTTGATTTCCAACTAACATGAGACATAGAACTGAAGAGAGCTGTACTTAACTAGTTGAAGTCTACTATTATTCCTGAGCCAATGAACATTCTAATGAAGTGGGATTCACATATACAGTTCCACATATTATTACCTAGATGGCAAGCTTAGCATTTTACGAAACTTGCCCTTCTGACATATCCAGTTCAACAGGCACCACTTCATAAAATCCTTTCAATGCTCATTCGGGATCAGTTTCAACCAAACCTACAACAATATAAATAAAAACTTAGGAGGGGTGAGCTTCAAAAGAATAAAAACAATAATATTGAAGTTCAAAGCAAAATATTCAACTTCAGCTCCTAGGAAAATAGTTCCAATACCTGCAAAATATCTGGTAATTAACTGTACAAAAAATTTGATAGTGAAACTTCAAGCAGTATCCGCGATATAAACCAAAACAATAATCTACACCCCTACTTTAGAAGGAAGTACCTTTAGAGCTGTAGTATTGGTTCTCAATATCAACATCTTGCTCCTCCGGTTCCTCCTCAGAGTATCCTTCGTCATCTTCACAAACAACCAAGAAATATCTTAAATGTTAAAAGAACTTGACAAATAAAGCACAACTCAAAATGCAGTAACCAGAGCATCCTTAACACATGAATATTTTTATTATCTTGTCTTTAAACTCCATAGAAGAAACCAAGAATGTCTATTAAAATTGATTGCAGGTAATATATTATAATAATCTAATTCAAGAAGGAGAGCAAAGAAATCCGAACTGAGAGAACTATGTCCGCTAGCTGTAAACCAAGACAGAAATCCACTTCCACAAAGTTATACATGCAAACCTCTTACCAGACATCAGGAGAGTGTTAAACCCTTTCACCAACCTTCCAGCCTGGAACATCCGTCATGATTCACGCTTCTTCCTCTAGATACTTTTTCCATTGGCTGGCGAATCTGAAATACAGTTAGGTAAGATTTAGTCCTGATTTCAGAAACAGGTGTGTGATTGGACGGGTAAAGGGGATGGACAGTGTAGATTTCACCTTTCATACTCCTCGGCTTGAAGCATAGGGGGAATCGCTCTCCGAGAAGCATATTTGTCTTCTTTGGTGCCCTGCATATCAACATTCACATGTATGTGTCAGCACCACCTCTCAGACCATCCCAAGATTGTCCTTAAACAGACAGCTTCAATTCTAGTAGAGTTAAGACAGGAGTGACTAATTGTTCAAGTCCTTAAGAAGCAGCAAACATGAAACTCCCTGGCAAAGAATTTGAGATTGAATAATAGGTGTCCAGCTAAACTGGCACTAACCATGGATAGATATTTTCCCCCCTAGGATAATGGGTTTTACTCAAAGTACACAAGTATCCGTTAACAAACAATATACACCCACATACACACCACAGACAAGAAAATCAAAAGTGTCTAAACAGAGAAAAACAGTATATTCAGATTAATATTAAGGTACTCATCATAGTTGTCGGCTGTTATAAGCACCGATAATTCCATAATGCTCAAATACTTTCGATATGGTGCAGTAAACAAATTATTTTAGGCCACATGTAGAAACCGCGTGCAATTTGAATTACAATTTATGCAGATGGAAAATTAAAACAACTGTGTCCAAGACACTTGTTCGAAGAAATGTAGAGACAAATTTTCAATGTAAAACTTGATTCAATAGCATCTTTGTGAATGACAAATATTATTCGTTGAATCCTCTCACCTAAAATCTATTTGATAAAATTCAGGCCCCCTGCACTGTGCTTGAGTTGTACATTGGTCCACTCATTACATATATTATATTTGCAAAATGAATGCATGTAAATTTGCTCAAGCCTTTAGAACCCTTCTGCCATTTTATGTAAACCCTCAAATCTCCATAATGGAATCAATGAAGTGGTACAACCAATGAATTATCCAAAGAAACATTCTCCCAAACAACTTATTATATTTATGAATAGGGAAAAAATTAAACTTATGATCAGGTTATCCTTGACAACCTCATACATTTACCCCAATGAGAAAGCAGTAAAGGTTGCTAAGAAAATGGCAATAGCACTAGGCCCTTCCGTGTCTGGTTCTTCAGCACATCATAAACCTCGACGAATTTAAATCCCTAAACATCAAATCTTCACATAATTGAACACAAAAGCAGATACATGCTTTCAAATTCCTTCAGATACAGAATAAACAAGAACAAAAATTGCAGAATCAAGTAAAAAATCGCAAAAACAAATAACAAGAATAAGGTTTGTACCTGATTTTCACATATCTGATTTCGTTGATGATGAATCCATATCTTGAATCTTGAGATCGATAGATTCTTCTTCCCATTATTGAAACCCTAGGGTTTCAGGAGCAAAGCAACTTGATATAAATAAGGTTATAAAAAAAGGGTTTGCTTTTGATTTTCGCTGGTAAATGGGTTCGATTTTGAGATGGTGTAAGATTTAGATTTGATTTGTGAGAGTGAATTTCGATTTTAGAAGAGGCAGACGAACGAAAGATGAGAAAGAGTAGAGGGTTTAGGTCGTTAAGATTAAATGATAAAAGGTCACCCACTGGGGATTTTCCGCCTGATATGAGGCCTAACTAAAAGACTGGACGCTAATATCTGTTGCTCTAGTGAAGCCCAATTATCTTAAAAATCCGATTTCCTACTGGTGAAGGGTTACGACTTTTAAAAACTTAGAATTATACGGATGGCTAGCCATTTTTGGGTGCGTCACAGCAGATTGGCGGTGGGCGTATATAAAGAGAAAATATTTGTCGTACATATTCCATGACTTAATGGGTCATTATAAAATCACACATCTAGTAAATTATCACGTTTGAGAATGACGTTTATTTAGTGTTAAACGATGGGTCCACCTATTTTCTTGTTATATCACGGATTTTGTTCGTTAAATTATATTTATATGATTAATCCGTCATTTAAAAACATCATTTATAACCCCTTCTGGACTAGTGAATGTAGTTAATGGGTAATGGTGGTGTTGTTTTGATGATGGAGAAATTGGTTCTAGTGAAGTGTCAGGTGGACTGGTTGGTATTGCAATGGAATGATGCAGGAGATGACATTACAGATGTGCAGGTGATGGCAATTTTGTTTGGCATGAGGCAGAGATGAAGGATCTGCAATGTTTCACGCACTTTGTTTTCTGCTCTGTTTCACGCACTCTGTTTTTTGCTCTGTTTTAATTCGTAAAACATAGCAATTAAGTACTCTGTTTTTTTTTTACTCTGTTTTTATTTGATCTGCTATGAAATACTCTGTTTTTATTTGATTACTTTGTTCTCTTCAGTCCAGTAGCTATTTGAAGAAGATAGGGACATATTTGTCTCTTCAGGTTATAAAATAAAAAAGATTCTGGATCAAATATCCATTTTGACTAAGTGAACAATATTTTTCTGTTTTTTTGGCTATATAAACAGTATCTAAACCTAAGAATATACTTCACCCAGGATTTGTTACAATTGGTCTTTTTGACCAATTTTGTGTTTTATTTATATATTCATTTCTTTATCAATTAGAAAACGACAAAAAATACAAAATTGATTGGTAGCAAATCGAAGAAAGAATTTGGATTCATCATACAACATATAGAAGAGAAAACAAATAAAATAAGCTAATTCATCTTGTTCAAGAGGCCTTGCATGAAGACCAAAGCAAAGTAAAAATAGAAAAAAGTTTGAGAATTTCAATTTTTAAGGTAGAGTAAAGGTAATTTTGCTTCCGTTATATGACCTTCAATGATAAAAAAAAAGAGAAGTGGTGGATCTTTTTAAATATGAAATGCGATCAAAATGAAGCAGCAACGTTCCAAAAGTTTTTATCCACGATGAATTTCACTCATCGATTTTTAACTTAAGTTCACATATGGATTCTTAGCTCGTTATATAGATAATACTAGGGCTTAACCCGCATAATTTTTATTTTATTATGCATTTTCCAACATATACAAATTAAATATAATAAGTATTAATATCAAGTTTACCCTTCTTATCGTTGCAAAAATAAAGGGAAACCCGATAGATATTTTTATTCTTCACTTCACAAATTCTTTGTAGCATTTTCCGCCTTGGCATCCTCCCATATTACGTCTCTCCTTTTTGGAGTTGTATCCTCAAGCCAACAATGAAATTATAACGAAATTAATTTTTACATATTTTGTCCCAAAAAATAATAATATTATTTGATATGATTTTTAGTTTAAAAAGATATCTTATCGATCTTTTGAAATGGTGTTACCTTTCTGCATCTTCCTTATTTTAGTGAACGATGTTAGGATCTTCATGGACAATAGGAACCTACTATGGGCCTGACAACATAGTATTGATGATGTCCCTACTTGGCCACCTTGGGATAAAGTGGTGTGCGGTTTTAATCTAAAAGGCCTCAGTGCTACGTAACAAGATGCCCAAGCTTATTAAGCTCCACGTGTACTCCTCTTTCTTCCATGTGGGACTATCCCTAGTTATACTTAAGTGGTTTATCACGCCACATACTCCAACAATCTCCACCTTGGCGATATTAAACCACTTCACCAGTCCAATCAGACTTCACCGATAATTACCATTTGTATATGCTATCCATCGATCATGATTATTGTGACTATGCGCCCTACAATCCTACTCCACCTTGAGTTAATGAGAAGGCAACCACCAACTCGAGCTTGAGAATTTCCTTGCCCACATAGAACCCTACTACTTGAGAGTTAATGTGTGAGACATTAACTCTACCTTGAGCGCCAGTTCAACCTTGAGCATTGCCTTGCCGATCTAGAAACCTGCTCCACCTGAGTTAATGGGTGAGACAGTAACTCCACCTTGAGCGCCAGTTCAACTTTAGGCCTAGCATTCTTCACCTTGAGTCTGATTTCACCTCCCAGAAGACTGCTGATGGATGACCACATCAGTTTAAGTTGAAAATCCCACATCGTCGGAAAACCACAATGACTAAGTGGGTATAGTATTGGCGGAGGATCAGGTCGTTACAAATGGTATTAGAGTCGACCACGGGTTACATGTCGAGGGGTAAAGAGTATGCTTGACGGATTGTGTCGGGAAAAGGTCTCATGAGTGAGAAAAAATGCCAGAGTCTAGGATTGAACATATTTCGTACTCGAGGACGACTCCAAATTAAGTTGGAATATAGGTTATGATTTTTCCTTTCCTAACACCGAGACCTTTTCAGCACAATTGGCTTCGTAGTTGGCGAAAAATCTCTATAGTTAAGCATGCTCGGTATTGAGTAATCTTGGGATGGGTGACCTCCTAAGAAGCTGCTGCTAGATGACCGCAGCGGTGACCATTGAAAACCCAATACTGTCAGATGAACGCAGTGGCTTAGTGAGGACATTATTGGTAGAGGGTCGGGCCATTACATTCTACGACATTATGCTTCTAAATATGAGGTTATTCGTTGCATAAAATAATAAAATCACGATTAGTTAGTAAGTCAAATCATTAAGTAATTAACCTAATAACAATAAGCTCTACTAACAATAAACTCCGCTACCCATCATCATTGAATAAAAAGAACTTTAAACCATTTATCAAGAAATTAGTGAGGCGACGCGAAATTACTCGTTGGGCGCCAATACTTGCCACCGTCACTATGGTCCACTTATATAATTGTTAGCCAATTTAACTAAGTTTGGTGCTGCTTTTTTTCATTCAAAAAAAGAAGTACTTTGAAAACATATTTATCGCAATATTTTTCATCTTAGTGTTTGGTAAAGATTTCATAAAGTGTACACTTCCAAAATCTATCAATTTTAAAAGTGGGGGGAGAAGGAGCTTTTAAAAGCTTCAAAAGAAAATGCTATAGTTAACCCCAGTTTCATATTTTATTTTTCAATTATATCCCATCTTTTTTATAACTGACAACAGTTATCCTTGAATCTATATATGATCACCAATTTGTATTCGTTATATTCTATCATTTAAAGATAATTATTTTCAAACTACATTTTATTTTATATCGTGTCACTGAAATATACTTTTGTTTTCAACCATAAATATTAAGAAATTATTGATTTTTAAAAACCGGTTAAGAAAAATAATACTTTTTAGTAATAATACAAATTAGTACATTAAGATTACATGTGTATGTACTCTAATAGTAGAAAATTTACTTATTTTATGCACAATAAAATAGAATAAACAATTTTCAGAGATATGTCTGCTTTTGTTATTTTCTCACTAACTATAGTTGAACCTGATATTTACAGAGATATGTCTTCTTTTTAGAATAGTTTTAGATTTAGTTTATAATTTGCAACCATTCAATTGCTTTTTTTTTACAAAGCTCGGCACAGTAACGTACATTGGAAACCAATTGCTTTTTTTGCATAGCTCCGCACAATAACGTACATCGAAAAAACACTTTTGTAAAGCTCGCAGCAATACCAAACTAAGTCTATGTATAAGATAATAAAAATATATTTATTATCATTATTAGTAGAATAATTTATATATTATCATTTTTAATTTGACATTTAACAAAATATTATCATGGCTAATTAATAGACTATTTACTATGAAGAATTATGGAACCTTAATGACATGATAACTTTTGTCCACTAGATGCATTTCTAATCTCAATCACAACCATTACTTATGACAAACGATTACATCCTAGATTATCTCTTGTGAGGACAAATATGAACCGCCACTTATATAGGCAAAGTTATCCAAACTGTGCTTAATGGGATAATAATAAGAAAGTGAAGTAACAAAGTATAATATTGATTTTGCTTAATGGGATTGCATAAACAAAACATAAACTATTCCAGTATATGAGTTACCGGAAGATCCAGGTATCTTGTACTTGTTCCTTAGATTAGTGGTTATTTATGTGTTTATAGGGCTTAACCCGTGTCGTAACTGATATCTACTGATATTATTAGATTAGTAATTCATTCGACCTCCGCCACCGCTTCCACAACCTAATATCGCAACTAATATCTATTGACATTGTTTCTGTTTTTATCAAAATTATTTATTAATAGAAATACAAATTTATTAATTTAATTAAGAGAAATTTTATAACGAAAAAAATTAATAAATTATTTATTATGAGCAATTAGTGAACAAACATTATTATGAGCAATTAATAAATCATTTAATATCATCAATTAGTGTGGAACACTAATTAATTAGGTATTTATTATATTAATCATTTACTATATTTATTATATTAGATTTCCATTAATGGGTCATTAAATGTTAGTTTTATGGGAGAAATTACATCCATAGATTTATCAATTGGGAGATGAAATCTTGGCCACCACTTACACGTGCGAGATGAAGGTGTGGTCAGGAGAACTACAGCGATAGATCTATCTTTTTGAGGACAAATCTGGACCACCACTAACACAGACTAACTTAACCAAACTGTGTTTTATACTTAAGATAAGATAACCAGACATTAAAATCTTATGCCAAGTGAAAACTAGATTTGGATGTCCAATGAAGTTTCATTGTTGACATATTAAATGTCTCTGCACTAAAATTGGTGTGAAGTACAATCAAAATGGTCATGCATGGCTGAAACCCTGTGGATAACTGCGGCATATGTTGTTTATTTTTGTTAGCAAAGGCCGACTTTAAACCCAATTGTATAAGCTTGTGGAGATCATTCTCACATTGAAACATATGTGCCATTTATGAACTCTGAAACTAAACTAGAAAATGCATCAGTATTTGGATAACATTTTCGAGATTCTTACAGCTGGAAAATGTAGATTCGGTATGACACTGAACACAATCAAAATTTTTGAGGATCATTTCCATTCTTTTCTATGGAAACACTAAAAATGACCGATCCTAAAAATAAAAATAAAAAAATGGTTGTTGAAGATAATGTAATATCAAGATAATGTAGATTTGGTATGACGCAAGTCGAGCAATCACCGAATGCCATGTAAATCTCTGATAAAATCAGAGACCCCTAATCATATGTTGGTGCTTGCTCTAAATTTTCTAATGCTTCGAGAAACCCAATTAACACCACTGAGCTAGCATTTGGAAATAGACATTGACCTAGTGTCCACAATACAAACAGACGTTCGAGCTCCTCATAATGGTCGGGGAATAAATATTCATTACCAACTATCATGTTTTCATTCATTTTCCTAGCATAACATATAAAAAATGCTTCAACCCAGCCACTTTTAACCCATGCGCTTTTAATTGTCTATATGAAGCATTCCTTCTACATGATCACTTGAATATAAGGGAAATCTTGTTTCCATTTATCTTCTGATAACCACTTTAGTTTGTTAAATGGAAGTAAGTTTCCAGCACACGGAATTCCCGTTAACATGTACAAATCTATCGGTGTAACTCTTATTAACAATAATTATTCATTATTAGAATTTGTTGATTTTTATAAAACAAAACATATAATCTAAAAATTAAATTACTAGAAAAAACTGACTTACCGCATTCAAGTCCTTGAAAAAGAATATGTTTGTAGTCTTCACCATCGTTCTAATATAACTTGAACTCCTTGAGGCCTGTGGTTTGTAGGTTGTATATGATATAGATGTCGCCAAGGATTTCTTCTAACTCTCTATTGAACAACAGGGGGAAGTAATTGAAAAATCGTATGTAACTCAGTCCATCCACCTCTTAGATTTACCGAATTAACTCGCTCCTCATGGTCAGATAGGTGATTAGAGAACATACCTTCACCGGCTACTTGTCTGACATTACCAAACTCATAATTTGTATCCACAACAAAACTTATTCCACTAGTTGGGGTACTAGTACATCCTTTGGCTTTTCTATTTCTTTTTCTTTTCTCCATATTTGTTTAAGAAAATCAAAAGATAATTTTTAAGTTTAAGAACAGAAGATTTGAGAAGAAGAATTGAGCAGAGTAGAGAATCTAGAGAAGAGAACAAGGTGCGGTATTTATAGGCGTTAGAAAGTCGAACGTTGGCGACATTGTCAATAACGCTCGCTAGAAACTCGGGCGCTCCGTGGTTTTCCCGTAGTGGCAAAAATGGTTTATCATGCCACCTGGTATGCCAAAGAGCTTTTTTTTGGCATGTGCATTGGAATAGGCCTACTTTTCAATTCTTTTTGTCCCAAGTCTTATTGGTTTGATGCTTTTCTAACAACTACTTAACTCATAAATAGGACTCCTACTCTTATTCTTAAAAATAAGTCCCTTTTTGAAGTTTTGTTCAACACTCCTCCTGATTATAGTTTTCTCAAGGTTTTTGGTACTTTTTGCTATCCTTTCTTAGGACATTCAAGACAAGATAAACTATCACCTAAATCAGTTAGGTGTGTTCTTCTTGGTTATAGCTATATGCATAAGGGTTACAAATGTTATGATCCTGTTCTTAGAAAGCTTCATATTTCAAGGAATGTTACTTTTTCAGAAACATAATTTTATTTTTCAGATTCTTCAACATCATCATCTTCACAATTTTTATAGGAATTCTAAGAACTGGAATAGAAATAGAAAAGTAGATTTCCTTTCAAAAGTTTGTAATATAAACTGCGATGTAATGTTTCCTTCTTAGTTGATTGAAATTTCCGTTTTGTCAAAAAAAAGAAAAAATATTACTAACATACCCCAGCAAATTCCGTGCTTAAAACACTCAAACAACAAAAATATACATTTAGCTTGCCTTTCAAAAAACCATTCAAATAACACCTGCAAGGCTGCAATGCCCTCACTGCTTCTCTAAATGTCATCCTACCATTACACCTGCAAGTCAAGTTTAAAGTCTAGAATAGCATGAGGGGCGGACTGCGGAGCCACCTGCAAGAATGCGTGTGTACTTGGACGCTCACCCAGCTGGCTTCAAGGCCTAAGATGCTAAAGAAAATGGGCTTTTAAGCCCATTTCTGCATACTTGCACCCATTATATAAGAATGAACCACTTTTTAGGGAACATGGTTTTTTTTGGGAACCATGGTCTTATTAGGCCAACCTCTCTATATTTATAAGGGTGTCCTAAAGTTAGGTAAATACACATTTACCCTTTACTTTAATTTAAATTAAGACTAACTTAATAACTATATAAATCTAATCATATACATCTAATCTAAATGAATTTATTAACCAATATCAAATCAAAAACAAAAACAGAAACAGGAGGGGAATCGAAATTTTTTAGTTTTGAAAATAAATAAATTATTCTCTTCTTCTTCTCTCTTTCCTTACGTTCCTCGTTCGATTGAAAAACCCATCAATTTTTTTAATTCGTTCTTTGATTGGGAAAATTGAGTAGAAATCATCAAAATATGGTTTAAATGGAAGTTAAAGTGGCATGTTCCGTTAGGAATAGTTTTTAAAAAACTAGTTTTGTAACCGAACATTCTGAAACCAAGAACACGAAGAACACTTCGGTTATCACGAATTTAATTTTTCGAAACCGAACGGTTGGTTCGCAAAAAATAATTTTAATTACCGAACTCCTCATTGAAAACCAATGTATTGTGTTCAGTTGGTCCCCAAAAAATTCTAAAACTAGTTAGTAACCGAACTCTACCAAAAAAAAAAAATCCAATGTAACCGAACTATTTTATTTTTTCCACTGTGTTGAGTTATGATTTAACCGAACTTTACCTACAAAAAAAAAAAAAAAAAAACCAAGTCTTACCCATAGTCGGATTTTTGGCTCCGCTTCTCAATGGCATTGGGGCTGATCTTCACAAACGCATAGAACAACAGTGCCAAAAATCATCCTTTCGATAGCTCATAAAGTAATGTGTAATTTACTGACATTTGTTATTTATTAACTCGTATGAATATCTTACTAGATGAACCTTACACATTTCTAACAAAATCTTGCGCAGTTGTTGACATGGATTTAACCCGATGCACCATGCTGATTGCACACCTCACACCAATTTTAGTGTAGACATTTAATATATGACCGGGGAAAAGTGGAATTAGACATGTAAGTAAAAAGTTTATTTATTATAAACTAAAATTAGAGAGAAGATTTTCCAACCATTTTATGGTCCTGTAGTTTTCATTTGGTGAAACTTTCAGTCCCAATATAGTCGTCATATGCGAGTTCCTGATATATTTGCTAGTAGAAGCTAGCTTTTCCGACATGGATTTACCCCATGCACCATGATTGCACACCTCACACCAATTATACTGCAGACATTTAATATATGACTGGTGAAAACTGGATTAGACATGTAAATGAAAGTTTTATTTATCACAGGGTATCCGTGTGGACCGTGTCTAGCTATCTTATTTATGCGATGAAGAGACATTAATCCGCATGTGAATTTTAGTGAAAAGTGGATGAGCGAAAGTTTTATTGGCCGTGGAATTTTCTTAGACATAGGAGGAAACTAAACCGTAGCGTTAACAATTCTTCAGCGTTCGTAGCGAGAGAGTCACACAGTTCGACAAGTGATTATTTTTGAACTTACAGGCACCTATGATTAAGTGGAAAATATATTTTTCGCATGACATATATATTCTGTTTTTTCTTTTATAATCATGGAGTAATGTTTTTCTTAATCATTTTTATTTCTTTTTATTAGACTATATCCGTATTAAAAACTAACGGGGTAAATCAAAATGGCCCTAAAATTACAAAAAATGAAAGAAAGAGGTGTCAGATCGGTTATCTACCACAAAAAAACGGGTGATAGACATCGTCTCAAGTTGGAATCTAGCTATTTTTTTCACTGTTGATATGAGTATCAGTATATGTGTGTCAAGACCAATAATCTCCATCCACCCCAGACAAATTGGAAACGTACCCATTTGTCATTATACATCAATTAATCAATCAATCAATCAATCGACCCATCATCCCCGTGAAGAAACAAGGACACAAATCCATGGACTTTGCAGCATTACACCATTTGGGGAAGTGAGAAGAAAGAAATGATGAACAAACACTTGTAAAAACCTATGTGAAATAAGAGATTCCAAGAAGAAAAAAAATTAAGTTAATTGTGTCTTCAGTCATTTACAGATACATTGCTTAATTGTAAATATCTACCGGATCCAACAAGAACTACATTCGGTCACATGAAAGATTCAATGAGTAGAGAGAATTGAAACTCAATAGGCATGAAACAACAACCCATTCACCATTAACAACAGTTGCAGGAAATTGAAGAACCTGATTATCGATTGTGAAGTGGGTTTGCCCCGTATGGTGTTTTTCTCTTCTGTTCTTGACTATAAATAGTAGTAGTACCAACATCATGAGCATGAGCAACAAAAGAAGTAGCCGCAGTAGTAGAAGTAGTCTTCTTTTGAAAATTGCTTATCAATCCTTTTATGTAGTCCATACTCTTATATCTTCTCCATGTATTCACAGTTGACATAGAAGATGATTCAAGTGGAGTACTTCTTGCGGAAACATCAATCTCGCAAACAATTAAAACGAGACAAATCACAACAGCGAAGTATCTAATATTACTATATCTCATTATTCACTGTTTTTCTTTGGGTTCTAGAGGAAGTTCATGCTTCAGACCTTAAGCGGATCGAGGGTGAGATGAGTAGAAAGAATGAATGTGAAATTCATGTAAAACCAAAACTGAAGAAAGATTTTTTTTTGAGATAGCTAGTGAAAGATGCAGACAATGTAATGTCCATTTGTCGCATATATATATCAGAGTGGAACGATATTTTGAATCTATATAAGTTCAAAACTATCACTGTTGTTCGTCTCATTCTTTTCTCAGAAATGGACCCGGGTCGTATTATTAATGAGACAAGAGTTACTATAGATTTTCGAATCATTACTGATATGAGAGTTACTACCGATGGAATTGGAAAATCCACAGTGACCGTGATCTTATATTGTCATCTGGAAAACCTGGACCACGCTAGCCGTACTGAAAGCCAATATTGATTGGTAAATGAGGTAACACAGTGATGATGCAGCTGTCTTTTACACTTACAGTACTAGTGTGCTGAAACCAACCAGTACTGTGAATCGAATTGGGACACGGGATCATCGAGGAATAGTAGGCCCAAAACTGATGAATCTCCGAAAGATACAGGACATAATAGACAGAATGGCGTCTGTGCATGATCAATTCCACAAGAACCAAAAAAAAAAAAAAAAATAATAACAGAAAAAAGTGAGAAAGCTAGCTAAAAGACCGTAGCTAATTCCAAAAGAAAAGCCAGTTTATATGCTGCCATTCTGCAGCTCCCTTACTGTTCCATTTCAGGTACAACACATATTTCCATTGATAAATTGGTATCATTAGCTTTTTGCTGGTTTTTTTCACAATTATTTCATCCATGATTGCTACTTTGCTAGGGAATGTAGTATATCTAGCTAGGGGAATTTGATGAAGTACCCCGGTTTTTAACTTGTAATTTACAAAGCGTTCCCAGTTTTTTCAACTTTAATAAAGTACCCCAACTTGACCATTTTCATCCCGGCTGCCAATAAGTTTTAGGTGGCAGTTATGTCGCACAGAAAATTCTAAAAAGCCCCTATCTCGGTTAAGTTGGACCGAGTTGTCTACATCTTATTGGTGGGAGGCAATCCTGATGCGGCGTAACAGTCCTGAACGAGACTCAACGAACCTAAAACCGGTGTACGATTTTGAGTCGAGATTCAGGAAACTTAAAAGCGTTGTATAAATTCGATTTTGCACCAACAAAAAACTCTAAAACACTTAGAAACAATGAGTTATTTTTGGAAATTGATGTAACAAACCTCATAATAATGTAACCACCTTAAATCGGACTCGGCGAACCTGAAAAGTGTTCGCAAAAAATTTTAGGTGGGAGATTTTTTTCTTCTAGAAGCCAGATAAAGCGCATGCACCAAAAGCATCTCCAACAGAAGGTGTAAAAAATCCTACGTGGATTTATTATTTAGTCATTTTATTTATTGGGTCTACCCAGAGAGCAAATTTAGGACTTTATGCCTAAAAAACTATCTCCAACAGTTGAAGATTTTATTAATTATTAGAAGAAAGAACATGACTTGGAGGTGCATCCTAAGGTGTAGTTAACACTATCTTCAAGACCTTCTTATTTAGTATGACACCAGTCTGAATTTGAAGGACCTACTGTTGGAGATGGTCTTAGTTTAAATGGGGTATAAAATCCTATGTGTAGAGCTGCACAAAACCGCACCAGAACCATGGAGCCGAACCGAAATCGGAGAAATTAAACTGAACCGAACCGAAACCATATTAGCCCGGTGTAGCCATGGTTGTCAGTTCTGAAAAACCGACACCATTGGTTTCAGTTTCGGTTGGCACCCAAAACTGAACCGAAGAAACCGAGAAACCGATCCTGGGAGTAATTGTAGCCATAGATTTTATAGTAAGCTGAACATAGCCGTAGTTCTTAGGTCAAGTGGTTATCTTTTTGTCGAACATCTCATTCAATCTCGTCTTTCACTCCCCCCTCCTTTTCTACACAGTGAAGACTGAAACTGCAGAGCTTCATCACCACTCAGCCAGGACTCTCAATGCCGCCGCTCTATCACCAGTTCGCCACCCACCTTCTTCTTATCATCATCTTCTCTATCAGCCAGAAGTTATTTCAGATATTATAAAGGTATTGCATGTACCGTTTTATTACCTCTTCTTCTTTGATTTTGATATTATGAGCGTTGGATTTGAATAGGTTTTGATATTATGAGTTACATTTGATGTTACAAATATGAAAATTAGGGTTTTGTGATATCAAATTTGTTTTGGGATATTTCGTAATTACTCAGTTAGGGTATGATTTCGTCATTTATTCTTGTTTTATTTGAGTATAATTTTGTATTTTGTAACTGTATTGATCAATTTGTTAATTCTTGATTAAATTATGAAGTCAATTTGTTCTTAATTTAGTATTTATTGCTCGATGCTTAGTTTTGGGTTCTGTTTAGTTTTTAATTTAGTTTATATGAACTGAGAGATTAAATTAGGGTTAGGTTTTGGTTATTTTCTTGGTTTGATTCTTGTTTTATCCGTTATTTGCTCTTAATTTAGTTTTTGATTGGTATAATTTTTAATTCTTGATATAGATGATTATAAAAATGATAAATTGTTGATGCAGAATGGCTAAATCCCATGCCCAGAATGGATTTTTGTGTTACATGAGCCATACTATGAATGATCTTGAATTTCTATTGTTACTACTAAGCATAATCCATTCAAATTCAATTGGGTCAAGGGTTTGAAATATCCTTGTATATATGTTCGTGTATTTGAGTATGATTTCGAAATTTTATATATGTCAGTGTTGGGAATGAATTTAATGGATGAGAACAATGGAATTTCTAGGCAGGTTGTTTGTTGCGCATCTGCCCATTTATCTAGTACCATGAACATGTGAGAGTGCTGATCTCTGTGTTGTACATTTCGTAAAGCAATTACTTGGTTCAGTTCTTGTGGCTTGTTTAACATAAATTTATGGTTTATCATATTACAGACTTGCTGTTTGACAATGCGAGGATCTAGTTCAACACCTACTTCCTCTGTTTCTTCTAATAAGCGGCCACCTCGACCTCGACCTCCACCTAATGCAAGTTCAGCTGGAGGTGCAAGTGCTGCTAAAGATGCTAGTGCAGCTGGAGAGCCTAGTGGATCTGGAGATGCTAGTGCAGATGGAGATGCAACTGAAGCCGGCATATAAGTGACAGGAACACATAGCAATAAGCGTAAAACCCCTGAAGATGCAACTGAAGATGACACAAAAGTGACAGAACCACAGGGAAAGAAACGTACATTTGATGTGTGGAACCACTTTGATATGGAACGCCCGCCTTCGAAATATGCAAAATGTTGCCATTGTAAGGCAGAGATTGCATCTCAGGGTGTCAAGCATGGGACATGTGTTATGAATAATCATTTGAAGATACGTAAGAAGAAGCCTAAGGAGGAAAAAGGACAGCAAACTCTTGATTTTCAACCGGCCAGGCTAGGAGAGGAAGGAAAATTGGTTGCGGTAACTTTTAGTCAAGATGCATGTACAAAGGAAGTGATTTTATTTGTGATTTTAGATGAGAAGCCATTTAGAGTGGTTGAAGGAGAAGGGTTCAATGAACTTTGTAGGGTACTTGAATCCAGATTCAAGATCCCTTCTCGTATGACCATTTCGCGGGGTGTACATAATGGGATGATGATGATTACCAACATAAACCTTAATTTATGTTTTATGTTTGTGCGCGTGCATGTATGAAGTTTAAACTATGGGTTGCTATATTTATGCTTTCTGTTTTAAGTGGTATAGTTTTGAACTCCACATTGACTTTAAGTTACATTATGTACCATTGTCGTGATTTGGTTGAGAAATTCATATTTAACTCGAGTTTGCGTATGTGCAGGTACCATTACTACCTCCTATGGAGTACGGAACAATCGATTTTCTGCTGACCCTCTCAGGAATGGTACCTCTAGGTTGATTGTCCATCTAAAATCTAAAGATATGTAGCCATTTAAGATGGAACAACCCGTTATAATTATGAATTTTGTTATCAACGAGAAACTAGACTCTTTAAAATTTAATGTTTTTGTTAATAATTAATATGTATTGGGAGTTACACATCTGATATATTTGAAACTTTAGTGGCAGGATCTGAAAATTTGCCTATCAAAATTATAACCTTTTGTTGGAGATGCTGTAAGGTATACCCGCGTAATAATATTGACTTGGTCAACGAAAAAATGATCAACACTGGCCTAGGGAGAATTACCAACCGTACGTGCACTTCATTAAAGTTAAAAAAAACGGGAGGAATTTATTAAATCGGTTTCTCAAATGGGTGCGTTTTATTATATTTCCCTATATCTATTTCTCTGGGTCCTGTCTAGTCCGTGCATACATAAAAACTAGACATGTATATGCAACCTTATAAACCCATTTAAAATTTACTCGCGAAATTGGGATATACTTAGATTAACTAGGCATACTTAATAAGACAAAATAAGATCATTATGAAGTAAAACCCGATGTCCCTTAGTCACATATTTTCAAAAATGACTAATTTTCCCTTGCTTAATTAACACTAATAAATTTGTTTAGGTTGATTAAAATTCTAAAATTATGTTTTATGTAGATTGAACCCATAGATTACGTGGGTGATTTTCGAGAAAAAATAAATTGTTTTGAGATTTTTATTTGTAACGGAAATAAAATCACACTAGCCAAACACTTCTAAAAAGAGGATTGTAAAACTTCTTATTGACCTCATTCTCCAAACTACATAAATCAACACTTTCAGAAATCACGGTATGAAAAGTCGGGATGCTCGACCAAACTAAAAGATCACGACCTTTTCTAGCCAGCAAGGTATTAATTCTATAACCTACTGACTAATCTTTAGTCGTCAAGGTCAAGAATGCAAACACTGACGACTAAAAACCTTATACAAAGAAAGGTTGGTTATAACAGTCATTGGTCGTTATATTCGATATTGCACAAAGTAACGACCAACACTAAGGTATATAGTTTCCCCGATCATATATAGTCTCCCCAACCATAAGTTGCACAAAGTGACGACCAACACTAAGGTATATAGTTTCCCGACCATATATAGTCTCCCCAACCATAAGTTGCACAAAGCGACGACCAACACTAAGTTATATAGTTTCCCCAACACTAAGTTATATGGTTTCCCCAGTGCTAAGGTTGATTTTAGCTGTCATTGATCGATATTGGTCGTTAAGGTATATAGCTTCCCCAACCATTCCAACTAATAGAAAAAAAAATGTGCATAGAAAAATTGTTTTATGGTAGTTGTGGGTGGGAAACGGTCAAGTTCTTAAAACATGACGATCATAATGATAAATACCGTGACAAACACCGTGAATATATTTTCAGAAATGAAAAGTCGTTACTTCAAAAGTCGTCAAGGTAGATGAAGAAATATCCTGACGATTATATAATGCAAATCAACAATTTCAATTTTTCATATCGTATTTTGACAATCGAACAACAAAATAAAGCAACGGTGTTAGGTCGGGAAGAAAAATAGATTCCTTTGAACTTGATAAAAGCAAGGGCATACTTTTTAATCGACGATTTTTTCTTGAGACAAAATGATGGAGAAGAAGAAAAGAACGATTGAAGATAAGAAGTAATGGATGTTAGGTTGGGAAGGCTGGTGGATTGGTTTGAGGAGGGTATTAAGCTAAATTTATCATGTTTGGATACCCCTTAACCCTACAAAAAGTCCACATAAAATTTGTATACCCTAATTAATCTAGGGATGCCCCAATCCGGCGGGTTAAAATTTCAGTTCCACACAAGAGAACATATGATAGCAAACGGATTTTGGGAATTAAGAAATACTGGGTTATCATTTTCCCCTGTTATTGGCGGCTGCAGATTGCGTACAATCTGCATAAATTAACTTACCGTGTTTCAGAGATATCTGTAAAAGAAAGACACGTACCCATCAGCCTTGGCTTACTCACTGCAAAAGACACTTACAGCAACGACAGAATTCCGCATTAGAAACCAAATATATACATATATATATATCGTTTTCAATTTCTTCTTCCAATTTAGAGAGAGACTAGAGATACTGGAATATTGAAATCTCGTTTTCATTTCATTCTTTTTATCAAATTTGCTTGTCTTTCCTTACTTTTAGTCTATTTCCTATTTAGTAAAATCTCTATCTACTGATCTATTAAACTAGATGGTTGCTACAGTGCACGCCATGGGGGACCAAAAATGACTAAAAAGGCTAGGGACAAGTTCAAGATTGATATTAGGAACCCATGTTGTGATGAAGGGTGATAGAAGAAGTCCGTTAGAAAATTACAGGTACAGCGACTTTACAAAGGCTATCCGAACATAAATCAAACGCTAAATATACGCCGGAATAAGCCAAGGAAATGAGTCAAAATTCTAGTAATTTGGATGCATTTTGTAAGAACTCATACACAACGTCATATTAGATATAAAAGCTGACATCTTATATTGGGCTCAGCCTTGGAAAGTGCTGAATGGAGTGGGATTTGAAGACCTTGTATTCAGGTGGGAGGAACTGGTTAGAGAATGAAGAACTTTATAATTTGTGTTGGATTGCACTGGGACTTGCTTACAGGTCACAGTGATTGATTGTTCCTTTTTGTGTATTTTCTTTTTATTTCATAAATATATATATATTTTGTCGATCACAAAAAAAGAAAGAAAGAATTGTAAGAACTCTAATTGCTTGGGATATTCTGATTACTTACCTCCATAATGCAAACTAAACAGAAAGCATAGAGAGAATTTCAACTTTAACCAGAGTCCAAATTCGGCGATTATTTTGTTTGTCCTCTTAATTTATATTGGAATAAAACATCGTATCTTCCCCAAGTCCACAATGCTATTCTTCATTTTCTGAATCAAGATCGGATACCCTTCAATAAAAACAGATTCGTTGGAATAAGTGGATATTTCTAAATTGTGAATTGCCATCAAAATCTAACGATAACGAACAATTAATGCTATGATTTAGTTTCCTCCAACGTTCCAAAATTTTTCATTGACAGCCAAATTCACTCATCAATTTTTCACTAAAATTCACATATGGATTGTTAACTAATCATAATATATATATATACATTAATAAGATAGGTAGACATGATAATCTTGTACAAAATTGATATTACAATTACATGTGAATTCAAGTTTTTTACCACTCTTATATTGAATGTCTACACCAAAATTTGTGTGAAGTGTGTACTCAACATGGTGCACCGGTGGATAACTGCGACATGTATGTTTTCTGTTTAGACAAGGACAACATTCATCATAGCAAGAAAATTAGGCGAGTTAGCGAATCGCATCCGCCACCGTGAAACCTTAATTAGCCTATTGGAAGGCGAATTCCATGACTGCTACAGGGGTACATATCCCAAGTCCAGGGGGAAGACAAATCCATACAAAACAAGACAATACTAACCATTTAATCGATTATATTGTTAACCCACCGTAACAAGTTCATAATTTTGGCTCGATTGTTCAATAATCTTGTGGAATTCATCGGCTCCCGGAACCATGCCACTCTGAACTCTAAACCTGACTTCCAGATGTTATAATTGGACGACATTTACGGGGAATTTCATCATATAAAAGATCGTAGCTAATTCCAAAATAAAAAGCCAGTTTATATGCTGCCATTCTGCAGCTCCCTTACTGTTCCATGTACAGCACATATTTTCATGCATCAATTGGTATCATTAGCTTTTTGCTGGTTTCTCTCAATTATTTCATCCATGATTGCTAGCAAATGTAATATATCTAGGTGAATTAGATGAAGTACCCCAATTCATAACTTGTAATTGACAAAGTGCTCCCTTTGTTTTCAACTTTAATAAAGGGCCCATCGTGAACATTTTAATCCGGCTAACGGCCAATTAAGTGCTAGGTGGCAGTTATGTCACATAGAAAAAATCCTAAAGAACCTCTAACTTGGTTGATTTGAACTCAATTACCCAATCTTCATGGTGGGAGGCGTTCTTAAAGCGGCGTAATGATGCTGAACTAGACTCACGAACCTGAATAATAAAGTAGCTACTTGGAATTGAGATCCAGGAATCTGAAAAGTGTTATAGAAAGTTGTTTTTCACCAACCCAAAACACCAAGACATTTGTGAACAGTGAGTCATCTAATATGGAATACGATGTAACCATCTTGAACCAGGCTCAATGAATCCGAAAAACATTGCAAAAGATTTTGGGGGGAGGGGGAGAATTCTTTTTGCTAGATTAAACATATTGACTTGGTCAACGAAAACACTGGCCCTTACGGAATTACTAAGGGTACTTAATTAAAGTTCGACAAAAACAGAAAGGGACAATTTATTAAAATCGGTTTCTCGAGTCAAATGTGAGCATTTTATATGGAAATGATTGATGTCCCGCGGGTTGAATCTCACGGGCCATCCCGATTTTGTGACTGTGAAGGAGGGGGTGGGATCCACACTTAACCCACACCTGCAACTGCCGAGCCATAAAGGAGATGGCTTTTATATGCAACCTTATAAACCCGTTTAAGATTTCGGTTCTACGCTAGAGAACGTATGATATCAAACGGATGTGGCGAATTAGAAATTTTGGGTTGTCATTTTCCCCTGTTATTGGCGGCTGCAGATTACGTACAATCTGCATTAACTTACATATCCCTGTAAAAGAAAGATACGTACACATCACCCTTAGCTTGCTCACTGCAAAAGACACTTGCACCAACAACAGAACTGCATTAGAAACCAAATATATATATATATATATACTTTTCAATTGCTACTTCCAATTTAGAGAGGGACCAGAGAGACGGAAATTACGAAATCTCCCTTTCATTTAATTCTTTTTATCTAATGGGTCAGGATCCCTTAACAAAACATTTTAACAAAAGCTTTTTACAAATCCTACCAGTCGTTGGATTACTTATATCTGATGGCTTATATCGTTGCTTACCTGGCAGTTTAGCAGGCTCCATGTTGTGTTTGGCTTCTTTGGCATAACCATAATGATTCTGCTTTTTTATTTTGATTGACGTAGTAGATTGCGCTGAGGTTTTTTTGGTTGTTAAAATCTTCTTTCACAGATGAATGGATTGAAGCTCCAACTATTTTCTTTTAGATCGATAGAGATCTGAACTTTTCATGTGCCGATGATTCCTTTTATTCTTTTCTTCGTTGTAAGATTATTTTCTTTGAAAAATATATTGATCATCAAAATGTTGCAGAACTGAAGAGATTTCTTTCCATCACAAGCTGATCAATATACCCACTCAAAATCAGGCATGACGATGATTCACCATTTTCAGATTTGAAAAATACCCGCTTAAACCCACTCAAAATCAGGCATGATCATATTTGGGGAACAAAATGACTGTTCTTGATTTTATTATCAGTAGAAGAAACATTGCTATTATTACCACACCGAGAAACCCTGTTTGTGGACACACGAACTACGCGGGGTCTGCGTGCCCGCAATCAATTGTTAAAGTCTAAAGAGATTACGATGGTGATACCCTGATGTGGGTTCATTGGCTCAAAACCCACGGGTTTATCATGGCCTCCTCCAACTTCCCCGTGCGTAGCGATTATGCATGGGGTACAAATATAAAAGGAAAGCAACATATATAAGCAAATGCATGCGGAACTAGATGAATGTAAAGTGCTGAAATGTAAATAAGACCAAGGTTTACGTGGTTCAGCACTAAGGCCTACATCCACGGGGTTTGTTGTTCTACTATATTATTCACGGTTACACGAATAGTTGAATGACTTGGGGTTTACATATTTCTCTCCCCTATGGGATTCCTTACCTTTGTTATTCTCTCTCTCTCTCTCTCCTGATGTTTTTTCGATCCCCTTCCCCCTTTGTGGAGATTGGGTATTTATAAGGTAGGAGCGTGGGACCCATCTCTGAAGACCGTTGGAACCTTATCTTCTAGTGTCTTGTGTCCATCACGCAGAGGTCTGCGTTTCCCCCTCGATCCCGCGGAGGCATCTTCGCTCGTTCCATAGGTCGGTCGACACGTGCACTGAGCAGAGTGTTTAATGCGGGTGGTTGAGGGGTCTGCTCGTGTCAGACAAGTGTCTTCTGCCCCTGTCAGTCCGTGTCAACTGACTTTCTCTCCACCGTTGATCTTAGCTCCTCTTCTGGGATGAGATAAAGCAACTCCTAGGGGTTTATTTGGTGCTTCGCGACGCATCGTGTTTTGATGTCTTGGCTTGCATGCTTTCCACGTACCTTTCTGTATACACGTGTCCGATAGTGAGATCTATGTGTACACACTGTTCTTATGATTATGATTGCAGTAGTTACCTTGTTCTTATGATCCCCTTAATACAATTCATACCATCTCCATCATCTTGCTTTTTTTAATTAATTAACATTTCTAAAAAAAGGTTGATGTCGGTTATGTGTTAGTACTGATGATCAAGTGGGAGAAACTGTTGGTGGTGGTAACAATGGAGAAGACATTCAAATCCAGTAGAATAGGACAATAATAAAACTGTGACGATAAATGGATTTTTATGTAGAAATTCAAAGAAATGGATTTTATACTTTAGAGAAAAAATTGATCACGGTGATGAGCTTGATGGTCACCAAGATGAGATCATTAAAATCACATAGTTTCCAAAAAAAACAAAAGAATAGTGTTTCGTAAGTCCTGGTAAGCATACAACCAAACAAGGAATAAGAGTAGTTAGGTGCCACTTCACCTGATATTGTCAACCGATGGATTGATTACATCTTATGGTTTAGAAATTTTGTTAAATTGTTTTGTCAAAATATTTTGTTACACGAAATTTCTTATCTTTCCTTTCTTTTAGTCTGTTTCCTATTCTGTAAAATCTCTATTTATTGATCTCCTAAGAGCATCCACAGTGGGCGAGTATAATCAAAAATTTGGGATGAGATCGTAACACAGTGGGACGGAGTAAAGATCAAATCCCAACCAAAGATCAAATTCCAGACCAAATATGATCGCGACCAAATCCCAAATTCTAATATAGTCGGGCGTAAATTTAAAGTACGCTTGTTGCTGGGCGTAAATTTAAAGTACGCTTGTTAACGGGCGGAGATTTAAATTACGCCCGATGAAATTTTAATTAAATAAAAAAAAAAAGAATGAGGCGGACTTTTAAAGTCCGCCTGTTAAAATTTACAAAGAATGGGGCGGACTTTTAAAGTCCGCCTGATGAAATTTTAATGGGGCGGACTTTTAAAGTCTGCCTGATGAAATTTACAAAAAATGGGGCGGACTTTTAAAGTCCGCCTGATGAAATTTTACAAAAAAAAAAAATGGGGCGGACTTTTAAAGTCCGCCTGACGAAATTTTAATCATGTACCGTTGCGTCACAACACGGACTAAACCCAAATTTTGGTCTTTTTTTTTATCTTTGATCTTTGGTTTTGATCGCACCACTACAGTTGCTCTTATGTGGTTGCTACAGTGCATGCCATGGGGACCAAAAATGACTAGGAGCCAAGTTTAAGATTGATATTAGGAAACCATGTTGTGATAAGGGGTGATATATGAAGTCAGTTCAAAAATACATGCCGCAAGAATCCAAGAAATGAGTCCAAATCTACTAATTCGGATGCATTTGGAAAAACTCTTATAGCTTGGGATAAATATACAGATTAGTTTCCTCCGTAATGCAAATTAAAATATAAAGCAGAGAAAGAACTTCATTTGTAACCGGAATATTCAGAAAGTTTGAGAAATAATATCTTCTTATGCAAAGTTTGTCATAATAAACAAGCTTTGCATAATTTAAAGATTTCTTTCCAGTTATATTCAAAGCTTGTCATAATAAACCTGACTGTGGCTGATATGATTCACGAAAGCAGCTAGGTTGGTGTGTTCAAACATACTTTAAATGCCAATAAACAGTTGGAGTGGGATTTTTTACGAAGAGACTTGGGAACAGTTCCTTTGCTGGCAGAAGGTGAGGATGAAGTTAAACTCTTTGGAGACAATTTCTCAACAAAAGTCTGTTATGAAGCTATGGCATGCAGGCACCATGGAGGATTGCTTTTTATTTATTTATTTTGATCGATAAATTAAACATTTTATAGATGAAAAATCAGAGTATATGAAATATGATCCCTGACACTCACGACCAAAAAGAAAAAAAGGAAGCCAGAAAAGCTACCAACACAAAGAAAAACTCCAAAAAGCTAACAACACAAAGAAAAACTCCAAAACAAAGGGAGCACACCTGAAACAAGCACTACGGGAAAAATCATCATTGACGATTACAAATTAGAGTTGTAGTACCCCTACGACAACTCCATTTTATGCATTGTGGAAGGGGGGTATTGTAGAAAGTCCAAGATTTTCTACAATGCTTGACTAAGAATTGTAAAGGGTGATGTGATTCATGGTTCGACAATATTTTGCCAAAGTTGTGATTCTCTTTCGATTTTTTCTTGAAAGCCTAACACAACTCTTGCTTGTGTTGTAGGACTATTTTACACAACAAAGGATGCATATCGTAGAAATATGTAACACAACACTTGTATAAGTTGAAGGACTATCTTAGGAAACCTAGGATGTGTATTGTAGAAATATGTAGCAAATCTTATTACTATTATGAATAAGATTTGCACGACACTTGTTAGAGTTGTAGAACTATGATGGACAATACCTAGTTATGTCGTAAAGACATGCTTTCACAACCTTTGGTTTGTGTAGTTCAAATATGGAACACAACTCTTATTAGAAGTTGTGTGCATAAAACTATTTTGAGAAAAAAAATTATAGCTGAAACCAAATTGCCGAAAGTATTTTACATTCACATTAAGCTGCAAGACATTTACATTCATTCAAGTTAACCTGCCATTCCAAATGCATTACCTAGCTAACTTCAAATCATCTTGTACGAAAATATGTTGCGCAACGAAAGAAAAGAAAATGATAGATTCTTTGAACATGACCAAAGAAATATCATATAAATCGTAAAACGCAGACATTGGCCTCCCTCTACAAATGTGGCAGTAGCTCCATTTGTTGCATCTCATATCTACCCATTCAGCTCATCAGACTCACAGTTTGCTCAACCCTTCTTGCACAACCATCTCCTTCAGCTCTGCCTCAAGCCATATAGCTCGTCAACAGGGCACTTAGTCTGCAGCTGCAATGTAATTCTCAGCTCAAACCATTCAATCTCACACTCAAAAGCAACCACCACAACTGATTTCATGGCCTCAATATCTTCATTAACATGACTTCAATTTCAAAACTCCTGCTGCAATACTTAATACCACAACATCTTCCTGTAGCCTTTAATAATTTCCCAGCAAACCATCCAATTCATCTCACCAACAACACCTCAGTTTCTCCGACAGTAAATATAAACCACTTAACCAAAATCCAATCTAACCACATCAGCTTCTTCTGCAATTCAGATCCCCGTCAGCTCACGGAAACAACTCATCTTCTTAACTAGGGTTAAGAGCTAATTCAGCAGATGCAGACTAAGTGCCGAATTGCAGATGGAAGTTATCCTCACCAAGTTATACCAAATGGATTTATATGATCTATAAATCAAACATCAGCTTGCATGATTATAGAATCCAAGTTAATAACCTCTACAAACAATCACAATTGCTTAAAACCAAAGCATGTATAAGTGCACAAATGGTCTTAGACTATTCTAATAGATGAAAAAGAAAATAAAAAGGTAAGCATATGCAGGTGGGAATGCTACCCGAGCTTAAAAACATGAAATCAAGACATCATGAACTAAATATCTTGGAAAATCATAATTCATGTAGTCATCTTCCGACACAAAGTTGGTACCAAATTTACCTATTTTCTTTAAATAGCTTGGATGTGCATAATATATTTAATAGACAGAAGTGCTGAAAAGTGCAACGTGCTTTAAATAGACACAATGCTTTAAATCATCTATCCACATGATTAACATGAAAAGAATCCTACTTAACATGAAACACAAGATACATTATGGAAACCCTATCAGGTGTCTTCTATAGTCATACAGATCAGAACCATCACTTAAATTTAAGATTCAGGTAACAAAGAAGGAGATGTAGGTACAGTTCCTGCACCACTTGATGTCTTTCATATACTTCATAGCACCTTCGTCGACTTGCTCTGTGACCTACATTCCAGAAAGAGTAAATTAAACAAACAGTTCTGGAATTTTATTCCAAAGAGGAGAAAAGTGGATAATCATATCACTTACCTCCTTCATCAAACTTCATTTGTCTTCATAGCATTGAGCCAAAAATCAGGGACACCCTTCTCTACTGCAAGTACACAATCTAGTTAAGATAACCCAAACACTGTTTCGAAATGGAAAAACTTGAACAAAGATTTAGTATATCTTATACCTTTGTATCTTTATCTGCTTCTTTGTCAGCCTCAACCTCTTTTGTAACTCCGTTGACTTCGACCACACCATTTACAATATCAAATCTATGCAACCAAGTCAAAAAACACCACTTTCAGATCTCCAAGGTGTTGTCATTAGTTCACTTTCAAACTAAGACAATTAATGGAATCTAAACACCCAAGGAACGCCCCAAAAAAAGCTTTTAAACCTACAAAGTTATGTAAACCTAAAAACCTAATGCCCATAATCAAATGTAATGTAAAGATTCACCCAAAAATTGAAATTCAAAGTAAAAGACCTATCGAGAAAGGGATGCTCACTAGAACTAGCATTTGATATGCTTGAACTGCTCCCCCACTTTATACCAACACCATCTGAGACTGAAGCACCACCAGTAACCATTCGTATCTTCTCTTCTCAATGATCTCTTAACCCTTGTCAGATTCAACAACACCATCAATTCAGCATAACTTGGTGAGGATAACTTCAATCTGCCACTGATGGACTTGTACCACAAACCCCACAAACCCTCTATTCACGGCTTGCAATCCCAACACCTGCTACCTCCATACCACCAAGCACGATTCAAACCATGTTCTTCTCACCGAGAACATCACCACCAGTTCACGAATCAACATCACTCATGTTTAATCATCCATTGGAATAACATCTTCCATACCCTCTATTACCAAATCGAACCCACCATCTTCATAGCTTCTAAAACCCTTGACAAACACCAACACATAGAAGAAAGTCAAAACCAGTATGCTTTAAAGAGAACTAAATTAGAATTTGAATAAATAGAAACTCACCCCATAGAATCTTGACACGAAATCGAAAGAAAAGCCAATGATACAATTTACAGAAAACCTAAAAAAATCTGAAATCAAAACCCTAATTTCTTGTGGAGGAACATTTATAAAGTTGCAGAGGACTTCTTCAAGTTTACTCAATTCAAAATAGGAAGGGGTGATAAAATTCGCTTTTGGGAAGATAAATGGTTGAAACTTTTCCAAGGTTATATGAGATATCTAATATCAAACATTGCTCCCTTCTCAAACTTTATGTTCCTGTTGATTCTGGATGCCATTGGAACTTCGGTATCTCCTACAGACGTTTATACGATGCTGAGATTGCTGAATTTACTGTTTTGACTCCAATTCTTAACAATGTAGTCTTTTCTCCCGATGAAGATGACGAGCTTGTTTGGGTTGGTGAATCTTCAGGAGCTTTCTCAGTTAAGTCTGCCTATCAGCTAGATACCTTAACTACCAGCAATCCTTCTTTTCCTAGAAAGAAAATTTGATTCAATGCTTGGCCTCATAAAATTGGATTTTTCCTTTGGAAACTTGTTCTTGATAGTCATCCTACCATTGACAATCTGCAGCGTAGAAATTGCGCTTTGTCTGTTTTTGGAGGCTCGTCAGCAACAAATTTATGTTCTCTGTGCAATAATGTGTTGGAATTTGGTACTCACCTCTTCTGGAATTGTCGGTTCACTCATCAAGTTTGGGCTTACTTTTTCGCTCAAGAAAGTATGCAGTTTCCTACTTTCTCATCCCTGTTAAATTTGTTTAAGAATAAATGGTCATCTGTGGCCACTCAAAATGATGGGAAGGAGATATGGAAGAGGATCCCTGCCAGCGTTTGTTGGAACGTTTGGAACGAGAGAAATGCCCGCACTTTTAATGGCAAGAAACGCACTGTGGAGGCTATCATTGCTGATTCTAAAATCAGCGCTTTTCATTGGGCTGCTAAGAATTTAACCTATACAAATCTTTTGCATCATGATGTGATTTCTAACTGGAGAGGTCTGTTCTTTGACCCTCCCTAGTCTTTCCTTGGGTTTTGGTTTTCTTTGTTGTGTTTCCTTTTCCCCCTGCTTGGTGGCTTCAACTTTGTAGAGTTTGTAAATTGCATTTTTCTTGATATATTTCTATTTACCGAGCAAAAAAGAAAAAAAAAGATTTGTAGAGATAAATGAAATGATAAAAGTTGTCAAACAGTTGAAAGTGTCAAAATATATTTTTTCAATGGCTTCACCTATTTGCCACCCACAATTTTCCTAGTTGCCACCCTGAAAGTCCAATTCTACTTTTTCCTATTCACCCCCTATAAAAGTCAAATTAAATTTGACTATAACCAATTTGATTTCTTCTCCATTAATCTCCATTTTTATTAAAACCTCATTAAAAATATCTTAACCCTAAATTAGAAATCTGCTTAATTTATACACCATTATGTTGAAACGATATAACAAAGGATTAGTATAGTTGATTAATCCTTGGGAAGAAAAAGGTGAAATTAGTCAGTGGCCACTGCCATCTTCTTAATTTTGTTTTAAATGGGAACCAACAATCTGAAAGTAATACAAAGAAAAAGAAATTAAAATTAATGGTTTTGTTATCAACACAGCATAAACCATCTTCGTGTCTTGCTTCACACTTCCCCATCCAAAGCTATAACACACTTTTCCATTCAATACCTCAAAATGTGGAGGAAAGAGCCGTACACGGATATATATTTTCTTTTTTTTCTTTTTCTATACAGTGGACGTACAAAATCAAATCAAAACTTAGAAGAAGAAATGTAGAATATGAATGAAGGTGGTGATCGGTGGAGGAGAAGGGGCCGGTGAGACCTGAGAGATTAATTTCTCAAGAAGCAACATATTTTTAATTTTCTTTGATAAGAAAGAAAGAAAAAAAAAACACTTTAAAACTGCGAACAACAGGATACTAAACATTCATATCCCACACAGGATAATTCTTGTGTGCAGTCAACAATTTAATTGGTAGACTCGTAATATAAGTTAAATGCAGATGATTTTGTGAATAACCAAGGTTGAGCATTCTCAAAAAATCTTATAGACTATATAGGTTATAGAAGTAGTCAAACAATAAATAGAAAAAATAGAGTCCATAATGTAGCAAGTGCCTGAATTGAACTGATCATACTTTTATTAGACCTGTTTGTAAACCTCGTCATTAGACTCGGCATTGCTGTTCAAAATCTTTAGAGATATCCTCGCAATCTGAAATCTGCAATTGTAATTTGCAATGAATAATCTTTTTTTAACTATATATGCTAATAGTACTAGAAATCACAGTAAGGGTTCAGGTTGATTGATGAATTACCTTGCATTCTATGCAGCAATATTTATTCAGAAGATCAGCTAAACTATTGTCACACACTTTACAATAAGCACCATTGTCGTTGATTAGGTTAGATCGTTTAACTCTTGCTCTCGATCGAGTATTCAAAAATCTGACTCTTTCACCGTTTAACACATAAGGCTACATATGATCAAAATACACGAATTAATGATGTTTTCCAGCAAAAAATAAAAATAAATCAATTAGAAGATAAGAGTACTGAGATGAAGAACATACTTGAATTTGGGAGCAGTCGAAGTAATTTTGCATGTCTTTGATTCGAACCAGGCCATCATAAACATATCTTTTAACTTTAAGACTTCGATGAATAAAATGTGGCGAAGAAGAAGAAACACAATGCTGGCAAATAGGTTTACGACAATCAATACAAAATAAATTTACTTCGTTTTTTCTCATATTTTGATGATCAAGACATGTGCCGAAAAATTCACTCTGTAACAATTCTTTCATCCATTCTTCCATTGATTGTTGTAATACTCTTTTTCCTAGCCACAAATTAAGAAGACCAGATTTAAAATCAACGAGTTACCTGAGGAAATCATAATCAAAGTACTAATCAGAAAAAAATTAAAAACTAGAAATTTACCGTGTGTTCTCCGCTATGGAATTAAGTTTCACATAACCCTAAAACCTTTTAATTTTAGGTTTTGGTAAAAAATAAACTAGCCAATGGTCTAGAACTATATATTTGGTAAAATAATACGCGTATTTTTAGGATTATCTTCTTTCCTTTTCTTGCTTAGCGAAAAAATAATCTACTTTCCTTTTCTTAATTTTTAGGGGTATTAGAATGTTGTTTATTTTTGCCGATGTCATTTAAAGTCATCAATTGATAATACCAGTGGCCTAAGTTGGAAACCCTCGGGTGAGGGTGGACTTTTGTTTCTTTCTTTTCCTAGCTAGCTTTTACTTGGACTAGTTTCAAACAGGCATATATATTATACTAGTAACTAGTACTAGTAGTAACATGTAGTATCAATACATAACAATTTTTTGATATGTAGTATCAGTACATAACATACTACATATCAATATATAACATACTACATATCAATATGTAGTATCAATAAATAACATACTACATATCAAACATACTACATATCAATATATAACATACTACATATTGATACGTAGTATCAATATATAACATAGTACATATCAATATGTAGTATTAGTACATAACATAACAGTATTAAACATAACATATTACTACTAGTACTAGTATACTACATATTACTACTAGTATACTAGTTGCTACTAGTATACTAGTTACTACATATTACTACTAATATACTACATATTACTAATAGTATACTAGTTGCTACTAGTTACTACATATTACTACTAGTATACTAGTTATTACTAGTATACTACATACTACATATGTAGTAACATATGTATTAATATACATAATATTATATGTTAGGGTTAGTAGAGTAATTTTACTCTTTTCAAAACTTTTTTGGACTAGCGAGTAAATATGTTTTCCCGCTGGACTAGCCATTAATCCGGATCGGGTTTACTGGACTAAACAAGAAAGTTCTCAAACGGACCTGCAATTACTTGTATCGGGTCAGGGACTCGAATTCGGAATTACTATAAAGATACAACGCAAATAAACACAAAATCTAACAGTTTACAAAAGTACAACAAATGCAGTGGACTTACTTATGTCCTATAGAAAGTGATTCAGACATTATTCAAATCCCAAACAAGCAATCCTTCTGAAGATCAATGCTAATGAGTTGGATGAATATCTTGATTATTTGTTCCAACATTCCATCAGCTTTCTCTAGTTGCTTATTCACTATTTTTAGACTTTAGATGGCACATTGTTGCCAAATTTATCTAGCTTCAATTTTCAATTTATCTAGCTTCAAAAGTTGATAGATTGCTAACTGATCTTCTACAATTAAGAGACTGTATTCTTACAAGAAATATAACTACATGTCGACTGAAGCTTTATATATGACGGACAAACATGAATTTCCGATTAGTCATATCATAAATGTGGGACTAACAATATGGACAGCATTAGTGTGAGCTTCACATGGCATATATAATTGCCGAAGTTGAGTGGACCAATGGAAATAATATTATGAACTCAATTCACACACATTGCTAGACTGTTTGCCAAATCATACTTACGAAAATTCTCATAAATATCTGATGATACAAAATGTTCAACAACCAAAATAATCAAATGAACAATTGAAAAAAAGAAGAAGCAGACGACCAATAAGAACTACAATAAACACGCGAAGGTTGCGTTATTACTCCACGTGTTTAAAATCAAAATTACTTGAGAACATTATTGACCCAGTGGTCAGCATTTGGGGAGATCGGATGGGGGAGGTGGAAGTTTCTGATTGGGGAGTTTTCCATCCAAGACAATCCATGCCATCTTCAAACCCCATGATGTGTGAACCTCCAAATGACAATGCATAAACCATACACCTGGATTGTCAGCTAAGAATCGAATTGCAACCCAACCGCCAGCTGGCACACCGACGGTGTTCCGTTCTACAGGATCCACAAGATTGAATTTGGCAGGGTCCTTGTTGGAATCAAAATTACCAAATCCACTGCCAACAATATAGAAGTTGAAACCATGGAGATGTAAAGGATGGTTTTCTGCACCTAGAATGCTGGTATCTTGCATCACTAGCTCCACTTCGGTGTTATGAGGAAGTACCACTACTTTTGTACCATGGCTCAGTAAAGTATTATTAGGTGCGGTGCCGGTGTAGTTGAAAGGAAAAACTGGTTTACTAGGGAAATCAGTTGTGTATACACCCTTTGATTGGTTAAAGAAATGGGCTTGTAGTAATGCAGTGGTGGGCATTGTGAAAGATACATTGTTCACTGAAGCTGCAAATTTGGTTGTATTAGTTGGTCCTTGGCAAACTTGGTTCTTTGGACATGGGTTGGTACCCAAACCAACCGTGAAGAAAAATCGTCTGTTGATTTTCTTAGGGACATTAGCTGGGAAGCGAGTAGAGGCTAGACTACGAAGTGTGTTGGAAAATTTGGTTGCGAAAGATGTGTCATTGAGTTTAGGAAGAGTTGGTCTAAATACGGGAAATGACTTTGTATTAGAGGTAGTCTTGTTTTTCTTTGAAGTGGGATGTTCGTATTCAAGAATAGCAGCGGTGGTGGTATTGTCGAAGGTACCTAGGCCTGTTGCATAAGGTCTAGCTTCCATGAGGAAAGTGGCATTAGGGAAATGAGGTTTTGTCTTGAGAAGTACATTAGTTGTTTGCCCTGGAGTAATGAGGAGTGTTTCCGTGGTGAACGGCTTTATATAAGACGCATCAACGTCAACGATAGTGAGAGTATGATTAGCAATGCTGAAGAAGAGTTCATCATTGAGCGCAGCATTGATAAGACGCAAAAGATATGTCTTTCCCGGTTTCACCTTCAATCTGAATGTATCTGCAACAAGATTCACAATAACTTCAATCTTATATTTACGTAAGAATTTCAAGTTTAGCTAGCCGCAGCGAATTAAGTTGGCATACCTTGAGCAGAGCAGTTGTACAAGGGTCCAGGAAGTCCATTAAAGGTGTAGGCATCAGAAACATTAGGACCTCCTCCAGTCCTCATAGCCTGGTTTACAATTGCTTCAGTGTCTGTGTTAAACCACTCTCCTGAAAATTATACAAACAAAATCAAAACCTTAAATCTATGATAGTTTGATGGATATGAATCCGTGTCAAAATTGAGTTAATTGGCTTGATAATTTACCGAAAATGATGGGTACGGCTTCCAAGTCGGGTTTGGGAAACGGGTAAGGAACGTTTCGTTTGGGTAGTATAACAATGGGTCCATATAAAGTTGACCTTAACCATGAGACATGAGCATGCCACCAAAGGGTTCCTCTTTGCCCAACAATTGTGAAATTGTAAACATAACTCTGTCCTGTCTGAATAGGACATTGAGTCACATATGCAGGTCCATCTGCCCATCCGCTTCGAAGCTGTCGAATTCCATGCCTGTAACAACATCACAAGATATTAGCATCCAATATTGGTTTCGCTCAGCATAACGTTATAGCCAAAGGTACATACCAATGAATGGTGATATTGTCTTTGATATGGTTAACAACTTTAACAACGACACGATCACCTTCCCTGGCGATAATTCTTGGTCCTGGGAACTGTCCATTTACTGTCACAATAGTCTTAGTGTGACATAACCTTGTCACCTTCTGCAACTTAATCTGCACAAATAAAGACAAGTACAAACTATAACTATATCTTCATTAAGGACAAATGAAACTTAAAGCTTTATATGCTGAACTAATGCAAACGGCCACATACATCAAATTGGTAGTGTCTGGTGACACTTGATGAAGCTGCGTGGTTCTTCGCTAATACAAGCTCAGGCGAAAACCACAGAAAAGTTACCAAAACAAAGAGCAAAGTTGCAGCTTTAGTAGTTTCCATCGGTAGTAGTATTGAGCAAAATAAGTGCTTTTGGGTAGCTCAATGAACTACAGTGTATATTTGAAAAGGTACTTGATGAAGTGTTTGATATGGAGAACCACGAAAAGTAGAGACCCTATATATAATGGGTTGAACTGAAATTGTTTGGTTGATTAGGTGAATGTTGTTATGGATTCAAAAGGGAGAAGAGACTAGAGATCAAATCGGTGCCAAGTAGCTAACTGGTTTCTTCAAATGAACATTTTAGTTAAGATGCCACTTTCAAGGGTCCGTCCTCTAGACAATATCTAACTTTAGAGTGTTGCAAAGTTAATATCACATTTAATCATTTTAGCTTTACAATTCTGTCTTTCTTTTGCTCATTTTAAAAGCTATATTTTTCCTTAAAACACCTTTTCGATATTTTTCTTTTTGCTCGGGGAAAATGTTATCTTATTTCTGGTAACTTTCTCTTGTGATGATTTGATCATACACCAATTTTCTAGTTAGTTTTCTAATTTTTTTTTATCATTTTAAACAAGATATTATATTGGTTGTTGCTGATGTTAAGTTTAGTTATCTTTGTTTCATAATGATAACGATGGTTTGTCAATTGTTATTTGTTGTTCAGGTTTAGCTTGCCTACTAATTAACTAGTAATTTTAATTATTTGTTGTTATTGTTGTTGTTGTGATATTATTTTCAATTCAAAGTTAGCTTTAGATTCTACTGTCTTTGATTGTAACTATAAGAGATGGCGACGATACAATATTCTCAGCCACACAACATTCATTCATGTAGCAAAGTCCACATCTCCTAAATGTGTTCGCTTCCCTAGTCTTTGACACCCAATTCTAGCTTGCACCTCGTGCATTCATCCTAAGTTAGATGCATGTTGGATGGACAACCCGTTAGGGTGAATATTTAATAATTCAGCGCTCACCTTTAGAATTGGGTGCCACAAACGGCATTCATGAGGGGACCCTTAAATGTTTGTATTTTGTTGGCACTAGGTGAAAAAAATAGTGATTTTTTGTTGGGACAAAGGTTGGAAAAAGTTGTTGTTGTTGTTGGTACATTTCATTATCATCTAAATCTAACTTGACATGTCTTCTTGTCCATACGAGTGATAGGTATGCATGCACCTCTATTATCCATGGATAGATGCTAGCTCCACATCAATATAGGGTAGTTAAGGTATGGATGAAACTCATCCCGCACTCCTATAAGTTGACCTTTCCCCATCAGTGCCATCACCATACCAACAAAAAGAGTTTGTTTTTTTGTTTAGTCTTATCACGTACACGTGACCAACACTCCTACTGTATTTTATTACTAGGGAAACTTTATTTTAGAACCTGTTCTGTTCTCAATCAGGTGCAATACTGCCCTGATTGTCTTATTTTGTAGGCCAAACAAATAAGCGGTAAAGTTTTGTATGTACCAACAAAGATCAACATAATTATACTCTTTTCAGCACCTTTTACACTTTTCAATGATTCAATCACTATAAAAATGCAACAGCATATGAAATTTGTCCCTAAGCTCTAGCACTGGTCCATGTGAGGGTGAAGTCCATGTGGTATACCCAATGGCCCAAGAAACTTAGGTACTAATCGGTAACAGATTACGTAATAACAGATGTCTCTTTGGTAGAATGGTAAAATCGCTAAATAATAATAACAACGACGTGAGTTTAGGATGTTCCGGGCCGGCACATCGTGCTCTTGAGTGCTAATTCCTTACATATATGAACCCCCAATCAATTGTTATACAGTATAAACAAACAAGAATTTTTGATAAAACAATAGATTCATTTTTATTTCTTGAAGAGCAATCACAATTGAATACATAAAAGCAACAATATTACAAAACACAAACTCACTCTTTCACTCTTTCACCAACGGACAATGGGCACATTTAAGTTAAAATTGTTAAATTGAAGTTAGAAAGAATCGTATATTCTTTTCTTCAGCCGATTTTGTTAGTCAAATGATGAAAAGCTTAACATTTGGGAAGATCAGAAGGTGGAGGTAATAGCTTCTGATTAGGGAGTTTCCCATCTTGTACAACCCAAGCCATTCTCAAACCCCATGTTGTGTGGACTTCTAAATGGCAATGCATAAACCATACACCTGTGTTGACACCAAAATGAACAGAAATATTAGTATTGGAACCAGAACTGAAAGGAGATTACCGGTAAATATAATTCATAAAATTGAATATACCTGGATTGTCAACAAGGAATCGTATGGCGACCCAACCACCCGATGGAACAGAAACTGTGTTCCGTTCAACAGGATCGACGAGATTAAAGTTTTGAGGGTCAGTATTAGCATTGTAGTTTCCAAACCCTTGGCCTACTACATAGAAATTGTATCCATGAAGATGCAGTGGATGGCTTTCAGCACCCAAAATACTTGTATCTTGCATTATCACCTCCACAGTTGTGTTAAATGGGAGCACCACAACTTTGCTACCAGTACTAACCATGGTATTATTAGGTGGGTTGCCAGTGTAGTTGAATTGTTTTGGTGGTTTTATAGGAAAATCAGTAGTGTATACGCCATTAGATTGTCCAAAGTAGTGAGCTTGTAGAAGAGCCGTGGATGGAAGTACGAAAGAGATATTATTCACAGCGGCTGTGAACCTCGTTCCGTTGGGTCCTTGACAAGTTTGGTTTTTGGCGCATGGTTGGGTACCTAAACCAACTGTGAAAAAGAATCTTTTCTGTACAGTTTTCGGGACGTTACAGGGGAATTGCTTATTCGCAAGGCTACGGAATTTCTTAGCGAAGTTGGTGGCAGCTATGGTATCATTGAGAGCAGGGAGACTAGGCCTGAAGAGTTGCAGTTTCTTGATTGAATTTGATGAAGAGAGTAGTGGTGAATGATATTCAAGAAATCCAGCAGTGGTGGTATTGTCGAAGGTTCCAAGGCCAGTGACATATGGTCTAGCCTCCATGAGATAGGTGGCTTTGGGGTATTGAGACTTGGTGGTAAGGAGAACATTAGTTGTTTGACCTGGTGTGATGAGAATTGTATCGGTTTTGAATGGTTTAATGTACACAGCGTCGGCATCAACAATAGTGAATGTGTGGTTGGCGATGCTGAAAAACAGATCATCGTTGAGTGCAGCATTGATCAAACGTAGAAGATATGTCTTTCCTGGTTCAACCTTCAACCTCAATGTATCTGTCAAATCACAAAACCTTATTTAAGAATATATAACCAAACTCGAACAAAACTACAGTCCTACGTGTTTCTCTGATATATACCTTTCTCCGAGCAATTATAATGAGGACCGGGAAACCCATTCATGGTGTAGGCATCAGAGACATTAGGACCTCCTCCGGTCATGATAGCTTGGTTAACAATTGCTTCAGTGTCGGCATTGAACCACTCACCTGAAATTCGAAGCCTCCATTCATGAATATATAGTCAACTTTCAATTAATGTAGAATTAGAATATATATGCTAGGACTCCATGTGACTAATTAGTTTGGGTACACATACCGAAAATGACAGGGGGAAGCTCCTTGTAGGGTTTGACGAAGGGGTATGGAACGTTGCGCTTGGGGAGGATGATGATAGGACCATATAAGGTAGATCTCAGCCATGAAATATGGGCATGGTACCATAAAGTTCCTCTCTGTCCAGTAATGGTGAAATTGTAAACATATGTCTGGCCTGTCTGAATGGGGCACTGGGTAACATAAGCAGGACCATCTGCCCATCCAGTCCTTAATTGTCGAATACCATGCCAATGAAGTGTGATATTGTTCTGAACATGATTCACAACCTTTATAACCAAACGGTCGCCTTCTCTTGCTACGATTCTTGGCCCTGGAAATTGTCCATTTACCGTCACAATGCTCTTTGTGTGGCACAAACGTGTTACGTTCTGCATCTTGATCTGCAAAAACACCATAGTAAAACATATACTACGCAAATCTTACAAACAAATACTACTCAAGAAACCAAGTTTAAATAATTATTTGGTTTCATTTCTAAATTAGTTGATGCAAATAAGTTACGTACATCGAATTTGTAATGCCTGGTTATGCCTCCTTGTTCTTGAGCAAGTACAATCGTCGGACAAAGAAAGAAAACATTCGCCAAAAATATGAAAACTCCCATGAAAACTAATGCTGAACCCATTTCTGTACCTAGCTATAGATCTCTTCTCTCTTAATCAGTTATACGATTCCAAATGTAAGAGATCGAGTTAGCTATATAGATTGGTAATGGCTATATCATGTTTGTGAAGAGTTGGTTCATTTATATAGGAAATGAATGAATTAATTAAGTTTTGAAAAACAGAAATTCTTTGTGGTTGATTGATGTGATTGTAATTAGGTGTTAACCTCGGAATGTCATAGAAGTAAGAATGTTGGTGTGGCTGAACTTTGGAGTGCTGCTAAAGTGATGAACGTATATATTTTTTAATTAGAGAATATGTATGATCCTTTGTCATTTGTCTATCTGTTAACCTCATCTATCAAGTTTTGTGGAGAGAATTTTCCTTGCAGCAGCCTGTCATGACATAGTGAGATAGATGTTTGAAACCAAATTGTTTTTCACTTAACGTCAAAGGAAATATGTAAAATCCATCGAATCATAAGTCGTCAATAACAACTAATTCTTAGCTTATATTTAATTAACCATGCATGAAGGTTTTGGTCATTAGCCAGATGACATGGGCATCTTGCATAAAGGCAACCTAGCTAGCTAGCCAATTATTGACAAGTGGAATAATTGCACGCATTTGTACTTACATAGATACATGGTTCCGCCCATAATTACATTTACGGGTAACGTAGAGTGCTGGAACCAAGAGTAATTAATCAATACATTCATATTGTAGGTCAATGGTATGAATCATTGCCCAGACAATTTCAAAGAAAATAATTGATCTAGTTTCTAGAAACATGCTAATTAATAATTAGTTTAGTAACCATCTTATTCGTTGATTAAGATTAGAGAAGCAGCAGTGGTAATAAGTCCATATACATTTATGGACCTAACCAAATAAAAAACAGAAAATAAAGACATGATACCCAACTTTTTCTAGATAAAAAACCCAAATGCTTTTGAATGAAGAAAAGAAATAATTAAGACTGATTGAAAATGGTGGTTCGTTTTCAGATTCTCAACACACAAAGAAGATTGAGGTTCACAATTGTTTGCTGTTCATCCGTTCACCGCTGATTCTGGAGTTCCCTGCTTAAAGATCACCCCTGTCCTTGTTGTTAGTCTTATTGTTCAACTAATAGATAAAAATGAATAATATAATCTTTGCCATTTTCTATCTGAATCTTTTTCAATGAAAAAGAGCTGTGTAACGTGTGATGTTACATAACCAGTTAAAGGTAACCCATGATTTCCAACTTGTTTTTGAATCTGAATTTTTCAGATCATAACGAATGATACTGGCCATTTTTCATGTACCTGCTACGTACACCAAATATCACCACTACTATTTGTTACCGCGAGTTACCGACATGCACTTATTAATTAATAATATGATTTCAGGTGAATTTTCTCCGTTGTGGTTAAAAGGTGAATCAAGCTCTCTTTTTAGAGCCTCTCCAATGGAATGTGTGTGAAGGAAAAAGTCATAATCAAAAATCATCTCCAACCCATTGATGTGAAGATGATGTGGCAAAAAAAAAGTTAGACATCCTCTAGGTAAACCTCTAGTTTTAGCCATTCACTTAGAGGATGTCTTCCCATCCTAGTCACACTTTTATTAATAAAAGTCAATAAAAAATAAAACTAGAAAGGATTCTAACCAATTATATGCCTACAAATAAGTAAACAAATAATAGAACACTTTATGGATTGGAGATAAAAATTTATTTTTCCTAACATTTAGGATTTTATACTCAAAGGATGTCTTAAAAGTGATGCCACATATGAAATATTCACATTCACCGTTGGAGAAGCTCTTAGAATTTCTGGCCCCACCAAAAAATATTGACCAATAGAAAATAGGGTTTAATAATATGATTTCAAGTGAATTTCCTCTGGTGTGGTTAAAAGGTGATCAAGCTCTCTTTTATTAGAGTTTCTGGCCCCACCAAAAAATATTTAGACCAATAAAAAACTTCTGCTTTTTCACAGCACCGATATTTCATCCCAGAGCACCACAAAATATTTAGACCAATAAGAAACTTCTGCTTTTTCACAGCACCGATATTTCATCCCAGAGCACCACCGAATATCGGACCTAGAAAAAACTGAGACTTGCGTCTCAATCATCCGAGTTTATTTAACTTCTACTGGTACACACTACAACTACAACTAATCACGAATCTCTCTTGCTATAAACTAAACCCTAATCACCAATGGCTTCCCGTAACGGTGACAGGAGACGTGGTGCGAATGGTACCATCTATATCAAGAGTTTCTAACGAAACCGTAACACTAATTCTAATTACCGCATCCCTTCCTCTCGCTCAATCGCTCCCTTTTCTTCTTGATTCTCTGTGTCTTTCCCTTTCTTCTCAATTTTCGGTGTCTTTTTAATGTCGTAGTTGATAATACATAATGGAGAATCTAAAGAGCATCATAGAGGTTTTACTCTTCTTATCTTACTCTCTGGAAAATCTTTCGTGTCTTTTGTTTGATATCGATAATAATCACGGGCTTTCGATCTGCTTCTTATAAACTGAAGCATCAACAGAAACATATATGAAACTGAAATTTGGGTTTTCACTTCGCTTGGAATATTATTGATATTGTTAACCAAAACTTGGATCGTGTTCAAATTCTATAAATGCGTAAGCTGCTTAAATAATGGATACAGTCAACAGAAAAAGGAGATACTGCATAAGGATTTTGGAGACATGACTTCCCTTCCCAACAAATATATTTAGTATCTCAATTCTGATCTTAGTTTATTTATCTTTGCAGCAATTTTCACAACACTAGGTGCAAACCCATTTTGCATATGAGAACATTACCTTCTTTGAAGGATACTTTGAATTACATATTTACTGTCCTTTTCGTACTTGCATTGGTTAGCAATTCTAGCGGTATACAAAATTCGTACATACTGTGAATACGCATTTTCTACTTATTTTTTCATGCACTGTTGTTAACTCCACTTTCGACATGCATAAGGTTTGTATGGACCGCGTTTTGTTAACTAAGCACATTTAATGTGCTGTCTTATGTGCATTATGGTGATCAGTCCTAATACAAATGGCTCGCACATATTTTCTCACATCGATGAGATAACAAAATTTTATATATAATTTAAGTAGAAATTGCTGGCCTCACATTGAAAGTAAGGCCAAAAACTTGAATTCTAGATCTCCTGGGCCCTGACCAATAGAAATTATTGAGGATTTTGAGATCTTTTCGGGTTTTTTTTCTTTTCCTTTGCCTTACGTGAGTAGGGTAGGTCATGGATACCGTTACTAATACACCTCGAGATTTTTACTTGGAATTCAAAACCCTAAAACTCTTTCATCATCTGTTAGAGCATTGCTCGCTCGAACTCGCATGTGTTGTTATCTCAAGCATGTTTGTCAATGCTAGTGATCAAAACTATAAGTCTTGATTTCTAGTCTACTATAGCTAAGGTCTCGGACTAGGATAGAAAGTGTAGTTGAGCTCAAGAACTTCATGGAAATCATCATACAAGACGAAGGACTACTCAAGGAACCGGTGGATCTTCATCGACTAAAAGGTATGTGGAGACATGAACTTATCTATCACTCAAAAGTCCATTTATCTCCTATCTTGAGACAAGAGTCGTTTTGCTATATAGACTTAGATTATACACATTTGATATTTCGAGCCGAGTTTATCTCGCCTGTTTATTTCTCGAAATATGTGTTGGTAAGCTTTCGCTTTAGCCAAGTTCAACTTTACCTAGTGACGAAAGTCATCACAAGTTTCAATCACTTTGAAAATTGCTTACTTTGACGAAAAATAGTTTGTGAATAACAACTATAGAGTATCAACGTCCTCTAAGAATGTTTCAATGATTGAAATGAGAGTTTAGATTATATAACCATTGGAGGATATAAGCATTGTTGTGGAAACACATATATGTATAAGTGCTTATTCCTTGAGCCGAAGTTTGTGAACTTCGTTGATCAAGAGAAACCAGCATGGTGGCGTGAGCCAAGTCCGCGGACTGGCGGAAGTTCTCGTCCCGAGAATTTCTGTTGGAGTTTGTGAACTCCGTCCGGGAACTTAAGTCCGCAAACCCAGTCCGCGAACTTGAGTAGGTTATATCTAAAAACGATGTTTGTTAACTTATTCTTATATAAACTAAGGATTGCAAATTGCAAACCGTGGCTATATAGTTCATGAACCGATTCGAGTGAATCAAATCGTTTTTGCTTCGATTGTGTCTTGTGTAGTTACATAAGATTTCCTTGCAATTGAACAACTCTCTAACTAGTTCATTTGAGTCACGTGAACTAGTTATGGTGAAGAAGAATATGGTTGATGTGAAAGTGATTATATGGCTAACCATTTGGTTGACTATTGTTGAACCAACAAATGTACAAGTTTGGGTACGGTTACACAAGCCTAGAAACGTGCATTTCATTTGTGTGTAACAAGCTAGTTTTCAATCTAACGGTTGAAATATATTAGCTTGAATCTAATCAGGTTTTCATCTAACGGTGAATATTAAATGCTTTGTTACCAAGCTAACATTGATTGAAACCCTGATTTGAAAGACTATATAAGAAAGAACTCTAGCAACTGGGAAACCTAATCCCCACACCTTCTGTGTGATACTAGTTGTGCTAAGCAAGAGTCGGTTCTCTTTTAACCTTTGGTTTCTTCTTCTAAACCAGGTTAACGACTTAAAGACTTCATTGGGATTGTGAAGCCAGACCGATACTACTTTCTCGTAGTTGTGTGATCTGATCTTGTTGTTTCTGTCGTACGAGTACAATTGTAATAATTGGCTTGAGATTGATATCTCCGATAGGCAAGATATAAAAGTAATCACAAACAGTTCGTCTCATCGTTTGTGATTCCACAATATCTTTTTTCGCTGCGTCGATTAAGATTATTGTGAGGTGATTGATAATACTAGGCTGTTCTTCGGGAATATAAATCCGGTTTATCAATTGGTTCTTGTTCACCTTGATTTATCAAAAGACGGAACAAAACTCGTAGGTATATTCGTGGGAGATGGATTACCGTAGACTTTTCTGTGTGATACAGATTTGTTTATTAAAGTCTTCGACTTTGGGTCGTAGCAACTCTTAGTTGTGGGTGAGATCAGCTAAGGAAATCAAGTGCGTAGTGTTAGAGCACTGATCGATCAAACTCGCATGCGTTGCTATCTCAAGCATGTTTGTCAATGTTAGTGATCAAAACTATAAGTCTTGATTTCTAGTATCTTATAGCTAAGTCTCGGACTAGGATAATAAGTGTACTTGAGCTCAAGGACTTCATGGCGATTCATCATACAAGTAGAAGATCTACTCAAGGAACCGGTGGAACTTCTCGACAAAAAGGTATGTGGAGACTTGAACTTATCTGTCACTCAAAAATCTATTTATTTTATCTCCTACTATTTGAGAAAAAAGTCGTATGCTATATATATAGACTAGATCATACACATTTGGTATTTCGAGCCGAGTATACCTCGCCTATCTATATCTCGAAATATGTGTTGGTAAGCTTTTCGCTTCGACCAAGTTTATCTTTACCTAGTGACGAAAGTCATGAATGTTTCAATCACTTTGAAAATTGCTTTGACGAGAAATAGTGTAACAACTATATAACGTCCTCTAAGAATGTTTCAATGATTGAAATGAGAGTTTAGATTACATAACCAATGGATTCCTTGAACTGAAGTTTTCGAACTTCGTTGATCAAGAGAACCGGAAGTATGGCAAGTGCCAAGTATGCGAACTCAGTCCGCGAACTGCCGAAGTTCTCAAACCCGAGAATTTCTGCTGTAGTTGACAAACTACTTGCGTGAGCCAAGTACGCGAACCCAGTCCGCGAACCGGCGTAGTTCTCGAACCCAGAAATTTCTGCTGGATTTTGTAAACTCTATCCGGTGTCATAAGTCCGCGAACCTATTATACGAACTTGAGAAGGTTATATATATAAAGATGATTTCTGAAACTTAATCTTAAAAGAATTAGGAATGCATTTGCAAACCGTGTCTATTAGAGTTCATGAACCGATTCGGGTGAATCAAATCATCTTTGCTTCAATTGTGTCTTGTGTAGTTACATAAGATTTCCTTTCAATTGAACAACTCTCTTAACTAGTTCATTTGAGTCAATTGAACTAGTTATGGTGAAGAAGAACATGGTTGGTATGAAACGCTCATATGGTTAACCACTTTGGGTAGACTATTGTTGAACCAACAATGTACACGTTTGGGTGAGGTTAACAAACCTAGAAGCGTACAGTCATCCGTGTATGACAGGATAAGTTGTCGATCTAACGGTTGAGAAATATTAGCTTGAATCTAAATAATATTTTCATCTAACAGCTATATAAAGAGACATCTAGTATTGTGCAAAACTAATCCCCAGACCTTATGTGTGATACTACTTTACGTGCTAGAGTCGATTCTCCTTTAACCTTGGGTTTTTCTTCTTCTAAAACCAGGTTAACGACTTAAAGACTTCATTGGGATTGTGAAGCCAGACCGATATTACTTTTATCGTAGTTGTGTGATCTGATCTTGCATCTTCTATCGTAACGGTACAATCATATTCATTGGCTTGAGATCGTGAGAGTTCTCCGATAGGCAAGATATAAAAAGTAATCACAAACACCTTCGTCTCATCGTTTGTGATTCCACGACATCTTGTTTCGCTACCATACGATTAAGATTGTTGTGAGGTGATTGATTAATCTAGGATGTTCTTCGGGAATATAAAACTGGATTATCAATTGGTTCCTGTTCACCTTGATTATTATCAATAGACGGAACAAAAACTTTTAGGGTTTTTCTGTGGGAGACAAATTGATCCTTTGATAGACTTGTCTGTGTGAGACAGATTTGTTTATTGGCCTGCGATTTTGGGTGAGATCAGCTAAGGAAATCAAGTGCGCAATATCCTGCTGGGATCAGAGGCGTAGGGAGTACAACTGTACCTTGGATCAGTGGGAGACTGATTGGGGTTCAACTATAGTCCAGTCCGAAGTTAGCTTGAAGTAGGCTAGTGTCTGTAGCGGCTTAATACAGTGTGTATTCAATCTGGACTAGGTCCCGGGATTTTTCTGCATTTGTGATTTCCTCGTTAACAAAAATCTGGTGTCTGTGTAATTTTTATTTCCGCATTATATTTGTTTGTATAATTGAAATAATACAGGTTGTGCGTTTGAATCAATCAATTGGAAATCCGACCTTTTGGTTGTTGATTGATATTGATTGATCCTTGGACATTGGTATTTGGTACCGTCCAAGTTATTCCTTGTGTTTGATTAGGACTCGCTGATTTCTATTAGCTTAAGTAAATCAAAACAAGAGAGAGATATTCACTCATTGATATACTTTTAATTCATTGAGTCTTGTTGATTCTCTTGAAAGTATATTCGAGTTTGTCCATACAGATTGCTAAGCGAAATATTGGGTGGTTGTGTTAGACCCCCGCCTTTTCATGCAGTATCCTGCTGGGATCAGAGACGTAGGCGCATAACTGTACCTTGGATCAATGTGAGATTGGTTGGGGTTCAACTACAGTCCATACATGAGTTAATTTGGAGTAGGCTAGTGTCTGTAGCGGCTTAATACAGTGGTGTTCAATCTGGACTAGGTCCCGGGGTTTTTCTGCATTTGTGGTTTCCTCGTTAACAAAATTCTGGTGTCTGTGTTATTTCTTTTCCGCATTATATTTTGTTATATAATTGAAATATCACAGGTTGTGCGGTATTCAATCAATTAGAAAATCCGACCTTTTGGTTGTTCATTTAAATTGATTGACACTTGGATATTGGTCTTTGGTACCATCCAAGTTATTTCTCTAGTATTTGATAAAGACTCGCAGATTTCTGTTTGCTTGAGTATATATCAAATCGAGAGATTGAGTCTGACTGTCTTGTTGATTCTCTAGAAAGTATATTGGATTTTGTTCATACAGATTGCTAAGAGAAATATTGGGTGTGGTTTTTGTACCCCCGTTTTTTCAATTGGTATCAGAGCAGGAAAACATGTTTAAAAGACCTTACAAGTCTGTGTTTGTGGCAATCTGAGTCTGAGGATAGAATCTCTAACATATACGCATACTAAGATGTCTTCTAAAGCTTTTAACTATACCAAATGTCTTGGGAATACCTCAAAGGAATACTCCTTAGATGATTCTTCTGAATCCCGAGGTAAGAAGATTGTTCCATCTTGTGTCAACAATTCTCTCTCCGATGAGACATTTCGCACTATGGCAAAAGCTGAAATGAAGCTCACCAGAATTTCAAAAAATTCTACTGAGATCATTAATTTTCAGGATCATGATCAGCTTATTAATGAATTTGAAAATTCTCTTGATCGAGAACATGAACTCTATGGCATCATTGAGTCATTCTCTAAGAATATTGAAAAACTTCTCCGAGAAACTACTCTATAACGTGAAAAAATTAGTGTTCTTGAGGATATTGTTAAGTAAGACTCAGCTAGAGAGAAACGTTTGATCGAGACGCATTCATCAAAGCTTAACAGGCTTCGTGTAGAAAAAGAAAAACTAGAAGCATCCCTTACTTTAGCCAATGAACAGTGCAGATCCGTGGAAAAGGAAAACTTTGTCTTAAGGAGAAACTCTTCTGTAGGAACTAATTCTCATGGATTGCAGTACATGAAGGAACTTCCAGAAGAAGGTTGTGTCAAGAAAGGTTTACATAACTTGCAATCTTCTCATATGGCTATGAAGTTAAAACAGGTGTCGTTTATTACTTCTCCTCCACGAACCTGTACATTCTGTGGGAAAAAGAATCACTATGATATCCATTGTTTTGCCAAAAGGAAACAAATTTCTAAACTTCATAATTTGCTTCTCTCCACTGTCAATGGAACAAATAGTCGGTCGACTACTGCAGTGAATCGCATGCCCACAGAAAACCAGGATCCTTATAAATATGATCTCTTTCCTAGAAATCATCACAGGGTTCAAATCCATTCGAGTGGGATAAATTCTTGTGCTACTGATAAAAGAATTCCCTATGTTTATAGTACTGTTTCTGGTAAATCTAAGTCTAGAAGATGGATCCCTCTTTATCCTGATCCTCTTGAACCAGTTGCAAGAGGTCTTAGATTTAGTCCTCAGGGAAAGCCTTCTGACGGATATGATAAACACACCGTGTCTTACTCTTCTGGGATGAAAGATAACCGAAGAAAGACGAAGAACACGAAGATCAAACTGTCAGATGATATATACAACTCCTTTCTCAATGATCACAGTGGGATTAATTTCCACTCTACCACCTGACTCCAGGTGTTTTTTCCTTGTTTCTAACTTGAGAGGTGCAAGGAAATTTATTGAGAAACACTCAAATATGTTGTATATTATTTCAGTTTGAGTTGTTTTGTTTTTTGTGTGCTAATGGTCCACAAACGTCTGCGTCCTCCTCTTGATAGTTCTTAGGGTTTCCAAAAACAAGAGTTTCCTTCTCCTGTTTAGATACGCATATATATGTATATATATTACTCTATATTGTGTCTTTCCATCCCTAACAAAAATTATATGGAGAACTCTGCTAAATCTCAAGAGATTGTGCATTTTGATATGGAGGAAGACGCTCAAGGATGTGAGTCAATTTAAGAGCCGGTTCTAAAGAAGATGCTTGAAAGCAAGGATCACAACTCCTGGATTGATGATTCTGTCAAGGATTTAATTCGTGTTCAGAACGATTAAAAGGTCGAGTTTGCAAATCTTCAACTGCAAATAAACCAACTCTTGGATGGTCAGGCCAAAATCCTTGCTAATCAGAATATTCTGATATGGAATGAAAAGAAGCTCATCATGGACTACGCCAAGGCTAGACAACATGCTCGGGTTGTTGATCGCAAAGTTAGTGTTCTAACTCATGAACATGGTGTGTCTACAGTCAAGAGAATAAAGGAAATCAGTGATACCTTCTTTGATGGATTCATTGAAAGATATGAGGTTCTCAACGAACTTTGATTCTCTCCTTTATTGCCTAGTAAATCTTCTATTTTCTTGTTTTTGTTAGAAGAATAACTAGAGTTTGGAATAGCCATTATTGTGATTACACATAGGTATGTCCAACGTTTTCATCTTCTTGTGTTTAGATTTATTGGTTTAAATTCTAAATTTGTTTGGAAGATGATTTTTGCAGTATTGATCTTTATGGTTTTATATATTGCAATATTTTTATGGGATATGTGTGTTTACGTCCGTGAACTATGATTGTCCCATATCTTGTCAAAAGTAAAGTCTTTCGTATGTCGATATGCATGATAAAAGAATGAATAGACTTTTGAAAAATACAAAAGTTAAGCCTATTATGTAAATTATTGATGGAAGATAGGTTAAAATCTTTTGTTTGCAAGGATTATGTCTATTGAATATCGTTATGCGAATAGTGATGGAAAATAGAATGAATTCTTGTGTATTCCGCAATGTTGATCTTCCCTGATCCATCTTTTATGTATTACTGTGAGGCTCCATAAAGTGTCTTATGTTGAGCACTAAACAACCAAGTTGATTATTTATATGATTAGCTTTGTTGTTGTTCCGTGAGGTACTTTATGTCGAGCATATTCAACTAAATTAATCATCTTGTTTGGTTATTTAGTTGTTGCTCCGTAAGTTTTCTTATGATGAGCATGACCAATTAAATTGATTACTTTTGTGATTAGTTTGGTTGTGTATTTCAATTAGATTAATTCCGGGTTCTCTTGTGATTAATCTAATTGTATATTTTTGAGTCTCCATAAGTTCACTTATGTTGAGCATTTTCGATTAAATTAATCATGGGTTCTCTTGTGGTTAATTTAGTTGAGTATTTTGGATTCAAATTCATACTTGTATGTGATTTGTTATGTCCAAAGAAATCCTTCTTTTCTTTCGAAATTAAGGTCGCTCTTGTTGTTCTTTCGGGAATGACATTTTATGGGGGAGAGTTCTTAATTGAACTTGTGCTTAATTGCCAAATCTTTGTGGGAAGTGCGGCTGTGGAATATTATAGGTGTTATCTTGTATCTTTTATAAACTCCTTGGTGAATGCATTTAGCTTCGGATTTATGATTGCATCTAAATTATATGATATATTTTTGCTTTCTTTTGGTCAATAAATGTCTCTTTCGGAAATTTCATTAGGATCGCGTTCTTGTACCTTTGCCAATTTTATTGATAAAAAGGGGGAGAATTAATATGTAGTTCACACTACAAATACATATGGTTTTCGGATCATTATGTAAGGGGGAGTGGTTTCCATGTGAGATGGAGTATTGACTAAGGTGGAGTGATACATATCACCATAGTATTGTTGTTGAAGTTGTGATACAATTGAACTTTGACGATGTGTAATGATACTATGACACTGTATAAGAATGATTGAGAACTATTGTTTTCTCGTTGTTATAGCTACGGATATTCAACAACGATGATGCTGAACTTACAACTTTTGGGATCATTGGAGTACTTCGAAGTGACGAAGATTTCGAGTAATGTTGAAGATTAGGCATGTAGAATAGGAGATTTTTTTTTTGCTGAATCTCCAAATTTTTATTAAACCAAGAAGATAAAAGTTTTACAACAAAAGAAGAAAAACAAAAATACAACAAGAAAGACAAAAATAAATACAGCTAACACATTTTGTAATATTTTCTATTTGGCATCTTTATAGTAATCAAATGAGCTAGTTTTCCAATATGATGTTCAACTTCACCCATATGCATTTGATCTCCCTTTTTGGCTAAAATTTCAGATGAAAAGTTAGTTTCCTTGTAACAAAGTTCATAGCACAGTTGACTTAAGCTGCTTTTAGCCTTGATCCACCTAGTCTTGAAGCACCATGGTACTGTGCCTTTTTGAAAGTCTGTTACCACTGAATTTAAATCTGCTCTGATGATAACTTATCACATTTCAGTTTATTTTCCCATTCAAAAGCCCATATCACTGAGAAAGATTTAGCTATATAACTAGAAGCAATTCCTAGACCTCCTGAAATGGTACCAACAACTGCACCATCATGATCTATATAAATAATACCAAACCCTGCCAAACCTGGGTCCACTAATGCAATTCCATTACAACAAAACAAAATAACTCCTCTTGGAGGTAACAACCAAACACATTCTCTAATTGTAGTGAATTTACTTCCTTTGTTCCCTAACTTAAAGAATTCAAGAATGTGAGAATCATAGTCATGAGTCCATCTTGTAGCTTTCATTCTATAACCTCCATAATGAACTAAGCTTAAAATTTTACTCTTTACTGTATTCTCATTTGGCTTAGCATTATCAAAAAAGATTCTATTCTTAAGGAACCATAGTTCTCTCATAGTAGCAAAAGATGATGTCAACCATATTTGTTTAACTATGGGACTATGGTTTTTTGCACAATGAATTACATCTTCTAAAGAGGAAGGAATGGAGAAGTGAAAGATGTTACCTAGCCATTGCCAGATCTTTATACTGAAACTGCAGGACCACAAGAGATGAAACATACTGTCTAGATCTTGTTTACAAATACAACACATTGACACCATTGAATAACCCTGTTGAATTTTGAGTTGATCATCCACAAAGACTCCTTGCTGTATCTTCCAGATGTTACTTGAAATACCAGGGTGAATGAAAGGTTTCCATATATAAGAAGGCCAGTGGAGAGTTGATTCCCTATGTCTTATCTTGTCAACTGCTGCTGAAGTAGAAAAAATTCCCTTCATATCACCACTCCAAACCATTTCATCTTGAGTACCAGTTATAGGTGGCAATGGATAGTGAATAAAATTTTGTAGTTCACTGGGAATAATCCACTCATTACCCAGCATTAAGTCTTTAACCTTCATCTGCATATTGGAATCTACATATTCAGTAAAACCAATTTTATCAATTATAGGAACTTCACCATTCCAGAGATCAAACCAAACTGAAGTGTATTCACCATTGCCTATAATCCATCTAGCATCACTCTTAAAGAGAATGCCAAGCCCATTTTAAACCAGGCCACACAGAAGAAAGCTTACATTGATCAGTCCATTGTCCATTTTTGTCTTTAAACTTGTCTGCAAGAAATAAAGACCAGTCTTCCTTAGAACTAGTGAGATTCCACATCATTTTCATTAATAATTATTTGTTAATATCTGAAAGTCTTCTAAGTCCCAAGCCTCCTTCAGCTAAAGGAGTACAGACCCTTCTCCAAGAAATAGTTTTAGATTTTTTAACCTTTGCATCTCCTGACCATAGAAAGTTCCTCATAAATTTTTCACATTCCTTAATAATTGAAGATGGCCATTTGTATACAGCCATATTGTATATAGGAATACTGCTAAGAACATGTTTGATCAAGATCAATCTGTCATGAAAAGACAGAAGTTCCCCTTTCCAGACTGCAAGATATTCTTGCATCTTTTCAACCATTGGCCATAAAGTAGCAGTTTTGACTCTCCCTGGATGAATAGTGACTCCTAAATATTTATCTGCGAATGAAGTGAAATCCATCTGTAATATATTTGCAATCTGAGCTTCTCTGACATTAGAGCAGTCATCAATAAAACACTTACTTTTATCTTTATTAATATTTTGACCAAAACAACTTTGGTAATCATCAAGAAGATGCAAGAGATTTAAAATGCTTTTTTTTGAACCATTGCTAAACAGGAAAATGTCATCAGCAAAAAGTAAGTGTGTAGGAGCAATACCATTTCTTGTCACCATTGGCTGTAACTTGTTAGTTTCCACCAACAGGAAAATTCTCTGTTAAAGCTTTATATAAAGCCAAAATAGAGAATCTCTATAGAAATGATCAAACAACAAGAGACTGGAGAGCTATATGGAACTTGGAAGTGGCACCAGCTGTCAAAAATTTTCTTTGGAAATGTGCTCATGAAATTCTGCCAACTAATGCCAAAACTGCAAGCATTCTCCACTATATTGATCCCATATGCAAATTATGCAACAGCGGGGAGGAATCTATGACACACATGTTCCTCAACTGCCCTGCCGCCACCGAAGTCTGGCAGCAAATGTTAGGTGTAAATCATGGCTTCTTTGATCACCATACTGTTTTCATGGACTGGTTTAATGACTGGTTTCACAATGCGAACATCAGTCATAATGTCTGCATCTATGCTACCACTTGTTGGTTCATTTGGAAGGCTAGATGTGATCTAGTTTTCCAAAACATCTCTCCTAATGCTAAGAATACTACTCTCAGCATTCAACAACATCTCTGTGATCATAACAGAATTCACAAGTTACATTGTCATGCCTTGAATACTCAGGGGCATATCATTGAGAATGAATCCCATATAGCTACTCCTGGAACTTTTATTAGGGTCCAACAACACAAGCAGAGCTTTGGTTTCTTAATCAAAATTTGTACTATTTAGGATCCCAACACTTATCAGATTTTCTCTGCACTAACTATTACTAATTTTGCAGGCAACTATGTTGATAGCAGAGGACACACAGGACAGTGGGGAGCAGAAGGAGCCACAGGAGGAGCAGACTTAGCCTTTCAATGGGCAGAGGAAAAGCAGCACATGAACATAGAAATACATGCTGAAACAAGTGAAATCCTGGAGCACTTCAACACTCTCTACATCCAAGCAATCAAAGGAAGATTCAGTAGAAACTACCACAAGGAAAAACAGACATCGAATGAAGAATCCCTATTACATATCAAACCTGTAACTTTTGTTTTATTGGGTCTTAAACTGTTACATAGAACCCAAAATCTCCCAGCTTTGAATTTGGCTATAACTTGTAAGAACCTCAGCAGTGGGTCTAATGTTTGTCTAAACAATAACTACACTTGCATTATTAACAATCCAAATCCTTAGGCTCCGCCTAAGTTTTCTTTAAAAAAAAAGAACATATGAAAAAATAAAATGAGAGAAAATTAGGACATGATACCCGACTTTTTCTAGACAAATAAAAATTCTTTTGAACAAATAATTAAGATTTTTTAACAAAGAAAACAAATAATTAAGATTGACAGAAAATGGTGACACCGACACAAGGTTGAGGTTCACAATTGTTTGTTGTTCCCATTCTTTTTTGGTGTGGGTCCCACAGGAGTTGCCCACAGCTCAGTGGATATGGAAGAGGATTGTAAACGCGACCCACCATGAACTTGACCAAGTCAATACTGGATTAAAATGTTATGGACCTTGGACCCGGGAAAACTTCGTGCTCAAGGGTCGATTTTAACAGGCCTATTTTATACAAGCCCGAGAGTTAGGCGCAGGCCCGAAAACTTTCTGTTCATAATTGGCAGGTCTGAAAGAGACAGATAACAAATGAATTATGAAAAATATATTACATCAACTCTGTGATTAACACAGAAAAAGCAAATGCAGCAAATCAACGCATTTAGACGGGAAAAGATTCGATCGACGGCCGATCAACAGCCATTCGACCATGGTTTATCTTTCTTTTTAATATCTTACACACAATAACATTTCACAAAACATACAGAAATAAATTAATCGAATTTTTGCACGACCAAATTCAGTACTAATCCCAGATCATGGCCACTGCCATCACTCCCACGCCTAAAAGCACCGAAGCAAACTTAAAAAACGGGGTATTGAAGTAAGAAGGTTTTTGTGGTTTAAAGCCTTTAGAAATAAGATGGTGAATGGCAACATAGATGAAAATTCCAGTAGCGAAACCCGTTGTTATGGCATAAATCCAATCAGCTACTTTTCTATCGGCAGTGGCATCAATACCAATACCTATGCCTACTCCAATTGGACTTGAAACCGCGAATGCAAATGAGTAAGCAATGGTGGTAAGGAACGCCCTGTCTGGTAACAACCTAAGCAGTGCAATTCCCATGGCAATGGCTGCAAATATCTTGTGCAGTGATATGGTCCATAAACTTCTCCATGCATCAGCTTTATTATCTGTAAACATTTGTGGTTTTTACATAATCAGGAACATCCACCGATCAAAATTTATCTAACATTTTAGTGGTACCACTAATACATGCAAAAAAACGTGTTTAAGATAGGACCCATAAAAGCATTTGACAGTCAGAGAGTAATGTGTTAATCTAATTAGTTTGTTTCAGTAATATTGATATATCTGTTTATAAATGGAGTTCACAACACTTCTCTTATATTACTGAGACAAAATAAACCAACTAACACTCGTGATGAAAATATGACGAATTCTTAAGCTACGGCAAAGACAGCTAAGTTTTACAATACACAAATGTCTCAACCTAACATGGGATCAATATCAATTAACAGTTAATGGAGTAGTAGAATACCTGCAACTCCAACGGCTATGCCTTCGAAAATTGAATGAAAACAAAGTGCAGCAATCAGAAGCATAGTATCACTAAATGAAGAATTCTTCAACAAAACTTCAGCTGGTTGAAGATGCGTTGACGGTGCAATCGTGTTTCTCTCTAGTTCTTCCATTGACCTTCCTTCTTCAACTTCGATTTTAGAATCTCTGTTACTACGAGAGCGTTGTGTGACATATGAAATTATACAATCACCTAACATAGTAGAGGCATAACCAAATGATGCAAGCATGAAAGCAAAAGGATAGCGATTTTTAGTGAGATCCTTAAAAGTCTCATTCGAATCACTTAAGAAATGCATTAGAGAAGTCCCAAGAAAAATCCCACCAGCAAATTGAGTTCCTAACAGTAGAAAAGTTTCATTCCACCTCAAGTAATATGGAGATACTCCACCTACAAAAGTGGACACCAAAAATATTATAAGACAATATACTTTCACAAGAACTAAACCCTTTTGCACGTCCGATTGCGTCCCAACATCGTCAACATGTTCTTCATCATCAGAATGAGAACTTCCATGACCATTAGCAACTTGAGAGAAAAACAATGGAATAAGACAGATGAGAAGAACTAGAATTGTTACTGTGTTGGGTTTGAGAGCTAATTTCATGGTATTACAACGTGCCATGGCTGTTGTCTCTAAAGTTCTCCCCCTCGATCTAATTTTTGATTCTCCATTACTCCATATGAGTTCAGGCTTATTCAGGCAATAACTAGAGAAATGAGGAACTAGATTGATCAAGGTGTAGTACAGAGTTGACTATCAAAGGGTTAGAGACATGAAGATGTAGTACTGTTTTTGACATGTCAAGGTTTGTGAACTTGTACTACACATTCTCTATATAAAAAAAAAATTAGAAGAAAAAAATGCGAGAAATTTATAATGTTTAATGCTTGACTTGCAAAATAAGATCCCTTACCCTACTTCTGCCTGCCACTTACACAATGTCATTGAATCTTAGTGAATATATAATTCCATACAGATCTGGCTAAAAGGTTTATATCCTTTTTGCTATGTCTAAGGACAACATAATGGATCCTGATAAACATGCATATTAAAATGCTGAAGATAAAGGTAAAAAAATGCTGCAGACAAAATTCTTGCGCTCATCAATAAAAAAAAATTGATAAAAATTTAATGAGCAGTTTAAATGTCGTTGTATGACCAAAATCGTTAGCTACTAAGGCACATAAAACAAAGACAAAATTGGATTCAGTCACTTCAGTGAAAAATATTCGCGTTATTGCTAGAGGATGAACAGCAGAAATAGATGGAGCACTTAATGTACAACAATGAGTATGACCTCAAGGCAGAACATGGGGCAGCATAATTCTAAATGTACTGAACATCGATAACTCATGCACATCAAGTTTCATAGACCAATTACTGTCGAATTGACATACCTAACATGTTCTGATTACTTACATGTATGACCAAGTACGATAAGAATAAAACTCAAAACGCTATAGCTGCTGCAGTACGTAATTACAGACTACGTAAATGTTGGAGTACAAGTAAAATAACTACCTTATGTCTTGTCCAACTATTTTCTCAACATGATATTTCTAATACTTACATATACCAAACCAAAACATTTATTTTTAATACAAGGTGAATGTATATGAACCTGAGACTCTCAGCTGAGAGTATACTGTCACACCATACGCGAACCATTATACATTTGGGTATTTGCATCAATTTCCTGCCATTCATTAGCTTTAAGCTTGCAAACCGGGCATGTTCCTTGTTACTGCAGACAAGGGTCGCTGCAGTTGGAATGGGACTACACTAGTCGAGAAAACATGGATCAGAAAGATGGATGCAAATAATGAATTCTGACATGTTTCACAAACAAGAAGTTAAGACCCCACAACGAGTACACAGAAATATGGCATCTACAGCATAAGCAACACGAATTGGTAAAAGCATGAATGGTGATAAATGAGGGGTGCACAACTGATGCAAATATGGAAGGGTCTGGATGATATCTCCGTCATTGACATGTTCCAAGAAGACATTACAAGTCTACCAGTTAGTTCATTCCCAGGAGCCTCCGTGCTAGCCTCTGCTTTCCCAGAAACCTGATTACTCTGCTAAGCTAGGAAAAAGCAAATCATGAGAAGTAATTAACCTTACATGAACAAAACAAAAACAAAAACGGATAAATAATTTTTCATGGGGGAAATGCTCTAATAAAATCCTAAAATATGAAAGAAACCATAGTGCAACCAGTATTGATAAACAGCTAGCAAACTGGCATGTCTTGTAGAATCAAAACAGAAACCTCAGCTGCGGGTAAAGAGGAGTTCTGCTGCTGTAATGAATCTTCACTGAACAGCAAAAATTGAAGGATAAAAGTTAGAAATATTAAAACTAACTTAATAACTATATAAATCTAATCATATATATTTAATCTGAATGAATCTATTAACCAAAATCAAAATCAAAAACAAAAATAGGGAGGAATCGAGATTTTTTAGTTTTGAAAAAAAAAATTATCCTCTTCTTCTCTCTTTGTTTGACGTTCCTCGTTCGATTGAAAAATAAGTATTAACCATCAAAATGAGTTGAAAATGGAAGTTGCAGAGAGAAGTTCGGCTAGGAATTATGTGAAAAACTTTGTCGAACTAACCGAACCTAATGGAAATGATGAACATGAAGAACAGTTTGGCTATTTCGCAAAAAAAATATCCCAACCGAACCTTAGTTCGGTTATGTCGCAAAAAACATTTCCCAACCGAACTATTAGTAGCAAAAATATTTCCCAACCGAACCCTAATCGTCCGGTTAGTTGCAAAAACATTTCCCAACCGAACCTTAGTTCGGTTAGTAACAAAAAACATTTCCCAACCGAACCCTAATAGTTAGGTTAGTTGCAAAAAACATTTCCCAACCGAAATTTAGTTCGGTTACGTCGCAAAAAATGTTTCTTAACCGAACTTTAAGTTCGGTTCGATCGTAAAAAGTTTTAAATTTTTTTATAACCGAACTATTTAATGGTCACACCAAATATAGAGTTCGGTTTGATCGCAAGGAAAAATTTCAATTTTTTTGTAACCGAACTTCTTACTAGTAACTAATCATTACTTATCATTACTAATCATACTAATCACTAATCATTAAGTTCGTTTTTGGTCATAAATTTGGTTAGCCGAACTTAATCGCACAAAAATTTAAAACTTCTCGGAAAGAAAATTTTCAATTTTTTGTATTAGAACTACTTAATGGTAACTAGTCATTACTAATCATACTAATCATATTAATCACTAATCATTACTAATCATACTAATCATTAACTAATAACTAATTAATCATTAAACTAACACATCTAGTTAAGGAGGGTAAATTTGGTATTAAGAAAAACATTTAGATAAGGGATAACTTATGATTACTTATAATGTCTTGTCTGAAATAGAATCATGGTCCCCACAAAAAAATCATGGTCCCAAAAAATGGTTCTTCTATGAAATAGCCGAAAGCCTACTAGCCAAAGATCCGACCTAGCCCATGTCCACTTGGGTTCCACAAGTTTTTAGAAGTCTTTGTTCCCAAATTATTTAACAGATAAGTCTGTACAACCTAAGAGAGATATTCATCTCAAAAGTAGGCTTTTAACGCTTTTTTTTTTTTTCAGACCCGACTGATTCGCCTGGCTGATTGAAAAATTATTACTACCTCTGTTTCTCCAAAAGAATACTGTCACTTTTGTACGAGTAACAGAATTACATAAATTTTTTGAGTCAAATCAAGTATGTGCCTCACAATATGACATCTAACTCAGCCAAGTCAGATTCTCCCGAGTCAGACTTAAACAAACAAGTGTTAGTTGCCTCTCCCGAGTCAGATTTAAACAAACAAGTGTTAGTTGACTCGAAAAATGAGTAAAATCTATAAGAGGACCAGGGATTACATTTCACAGAAGAGGTGTATTAGTTAAGGTTGTTACATTGCTTAATGCGAAACACCAGCAAAAGGTTTGCCCGGGCCGGCACATTTCCTCAGCCCGTTGGTGTGAGAAAGTTCATAAGCTTCATGTAGGATATTTCTCTAAAATAAATTGTTCTCCAGTTAATCCCAGATCATGACCACTGCCATCACTCCCACACCTAAAAGCACCGAAGCAAGCTTAAAAAACGGGGTGTCGAAGAAAGAAGGTTTTTCTGGTTTGTAGCCTTTAGAAATAAGATGGTGAATGGCCACATAGATGAAAATTCCAGTTGCAAAACCCATTGAAATGCCATAGATCCAATCAGCTACTTTTCCTTGGGTAGTGGCATCAATACCGATCCCGATGCCTACTCCAACTGGACTTGAAATAGCGAATGCAAATGAGTAAGCAATTGTTGCGAGGAACGGCCTGTCTGGTAACAACCTGAGCAGTGCAATTCCCATAGCAACAGCAGCAAATACCTTGTGAAGTGATATGGTCCACAAACTTCTCCACGCATCAGCTTTATTATCTGACAAAGTTTGTGGTTATAAACGTAGTCAGTTCTTATGTCTAAACAAGCATCAGTGAAAGGTAATAGCACCAATAAACACGTACAAAAATGTGTTTGCCACAGGAGTGCTTGACTAAAGAAATTTGTCACATGCAACAACTTGTAGACATTAAATCAAACAACTAATAGTCATGATGAAGATATGACAACCTCTCAAGATAAAGCAAAGACAGCTAATTTATGACAAAAGTCTCTACCTAACATGGGACCAATATCAATTAACAGTTAATGGAGTAGAAGAACACCTGCAACTCCAATAGCTATGCCCTCGAAAACAGAATGGAAACATAGTGCAGCAATCAGAAGCACAGTATCACTAAATGAAGAACTCCTCAACAAAACTTCAGCTGGTTGAAGATGTGCTGACGGCGCAATCCTGTTTTTTACCTGTTCTTCTACATCAACTTCAATTTTCACATCTCCGCTACTACAAGAGCGTCGTGTGACATATAAAATTATACAATCACCCAACATAGTAAAGATATAACCAAATGAAGCAAGCATGTAAGCAAAAGGATAGTGATTTTCGGTGAGATCCTCAAAAGTTTCATTCGAATCACTTAAGAAATGCAGTAGAGAAGTCGCCAGAAAAATCCCACCGGCAAATTGAGTTCCTAACAATAGAAAAGTTTCATTCCACCGCAAGAAATATGGAGACACTCCACATACAAAAGTGGACACCAACAATATTATAAGACAATAAATTTTCACAAGAATTAACCCCTTGGAACGCACGTCCGAGTGCGCCCCGGCTTCATCAACATGTTCTTCATCTTCATCATGAGAACCTCCATGACCATTAACAACTTGAGACAAAAACAATGGAAAAACACAAATGAAAAGGATTAGAATTGTTACTATGTTGGATTTGAGAGCTAATTTCATGGTATTACAACGTGCCATGGATGCTGTCTCTAAAGTTCATCCCCCTGGATCTAATTTCTGATTCTCAATATAAGTTGAGGATTATTCAGGTGTAGTACCACTACCAAAAGGTTAGAGATAAGAAGTAGTACTGTTTTTGACTTGTCAAGGTTTGTGAACTTGTACTACATAACATGTCTATATCAAAAACAAAGAAAAAAGGAGATATTGCTTGACTTGCAAAATAAGATCACTTACCCAGTGTCTTTGAATCTATCTTAAAGAATAATAATTTCATGGTGAAAATTGTTTGAGAAATTTAATATAAATAAAATCTAGCTAACATAATGGACCCTACCCTAGTAACATGCATACCAAAATGAAATGCTGAAGATAAAGATAAATATGGCAGCAGACAAAATTCTTGTACTCATCAATTAATAAACATCTCAAAAGAAAGACAAGTTTAAGGGGCAGTTTAGATGTCATTATATGACCAAGATCGTTAGTTACTAGGGAACATAAAACAAATACAAAATTGGATTCATTTGCACCTAAAAAGTGTCGTGTCACTGCTACAGGATAAGGAACTGAAGTAGATGAAACAGTTAATTATAAAACAATGAGTTTCATTTCAAGGCGGAACGTTGGATAGCACAGTTTCAGATAAACTGAATATTGATAACTCATAGACCAGATTTCAGCAACTAATTACAGTTAAATTTACATACGCAAGCTCTTTTTTTTTTGATTACTTACATGTATGACCAAGTACAACAGGAATAAACTCAAAACACGGTGGCTGCAGTCCTTAAATACAGAACTACCCTAAGTCTGGTCTAATTTTCCTTATAACTTGAGTTTTCTAATACCTAGATATACATAACCGACACATTTATTTTTATTACAAGGTGGATGTATATGAACCTGAGACTCTAAGGCTGAGAGTATACCGTCACACCACAGGGGAACCATCATATATTCCAGTACCCGCGTCATTCCAGCAATTCATTTGCTCTAAACTTGCAGACAGGGCATATTCCTTGCTGCCGCAGCCATGGGTCAATGCAGGTGGAATGGAACTGCGCTCGTCAAGAAGACAAGGATCAGAAAGACGGTTACAACGTATAGCTGGATGGAAACAATGAATTTTGACATTTTTTTGCACAACTAGCACAGAGCATATAGCATCTACAACATAAATAACAAGAAAAAGGTAAATGCTTGAATGGTGATAAAATCGAGTGGCCCACACCTGATGCAAACATGGAAGGGTCCGGATGATTTCTCCTTGATTCACTTGCTCCAAGCAGACACTACAAGTTAGTCCATCCCCAGGATCCTTTGGACTAGCCTCTGCTTCACCAGAAACTTGATTACTCTGCTGTGTGAGAAAAAAATCAATACATGAACAAAAACACAAGAAATGTAGACATTCTTTGTAGTGGGGGAAATGTTCTAGTAAAATCGTATAATATGTACGAAATTATAGATCAAACAGTTAGTCATATACAACTAGAAAACTGGTATGTGGTGTAGTGGATTATATGAATAAAGAGGACCAAAACAGACACCTCAGCTGCGGGTGAAGAGGAGCTCTGCTGCTGTAACGCATCCTCACTGTACAAGAAAATTGAAAGATAAAAGTTAGATAAGGTAAGATAGAGAAAACACTATCTACAAGTCGAGAAAACAAACGCACTACTTTCCTTTCTTCACCCGTAACCCTGTACTTAAGAACAGGAAGGGCATTAATCTCTTCCTCACTCATTGAGGGAGCAGGGGAAACATTATGCGAATCAACTGCACCCAGAGTTTCAAATTCTGCACGAGAAATTAAAACCATTTGATACCATCAGAAATTTGGCCTTTCAATCAATCCTTTAGGCCTTTAATCACATGTAGATAGTAACTTCAGGCATTGTCATACATCTCAAATCTACCTGAAACAGAACCTAGTACATTAAAAAATATGCGGTCCAAGTTTCATATACCTAGTTCATCAAAATTGTGACCAAGAAGTGCAAGCTGGAGTCTTAAACCTTGTAATCCACCTCTTGCTGCAATTGCCAACGACGACGACGGCATCTGCAACCGCAACTCTGTTTGACCTTGCAGTGCATCACTGGGACCCCCAGCATGCACCTGTGACTGAGCTTGAATTTGTCTGCATATTTCATACATTCGAAAGATTGCAGCCACCAGAAAAACACCAAAAACTAACCAAACCTACAAAAGATTGAATTACAAAAATGACTCCGTTAAATATCTGTGTTGCACACAGCATACACGGTTTAAGGAACATCCTAATTTTCAACTTTCACACTTAAACTGAATCATACCAGAAATCTTGGTGATATCTGATTCGAGTTTAGTATCATGAACAGCAAGAAAACTGCAGAATCAAACAATTAAAACTCATGTAAACACAGGTAATGACAACAAATGTCAATTGAAACAATAGTACGTTCTACAGATAGACATAATTACCAGTGAATAGAAAAGCAAAAGAGTTGGTAATATTCGGCCGTGCTGCCCGTATTCTCTGATAATAAAAAAAGATTCGACATAAAACATGATAAACAAACAATCCGCTGTATCACAAAGCCGGCAAAATTGTTTCACATTTCAAATTACTACTATCCAAGGAAATGTTGAATAATACCAATGAAGGACGTTGATGAGGAATACTTCCAGCAAACCCATTTTCAATATCAGGTCTAGCTCCTCGAAATGCATAACTCATTGTTGCTGCAGCAGAATGTCCATATATACAGTAATCAAATGCAGTAGATATGTTTCAAAACAACCTACAATAATAACCTGAACATGAAATTGTAACAATTTGACTTAGGTCAGGTACTACTACCAGAAATTGTGTAAGTTTTAATTTTCTTTCTTTTTAGGAATGTCAAATCTAAAGATTGCACAACATTACAACCTACTAAGTTGTCTCAATTTGATCAAGAAATCAACCCCTAAAACCCACATGCATTCAAGTGAAAATTGAAAACTATTATTATTTTACAACAAAGAACTAAAAAATGAAGCAGAAAGCTCAAAAAGAAGTGAATACTTACATAATCAAGAAGTTGATCTAGGACTCAACCCCAATTGAGATCTTCATAAACCCCAAATCTTCTTTGTTTAGTATTCTGATGAAATAAAAGTTCCCTTTATTACTGTGTGGGTGCCGAACGCGTGGAAGAGAGAGATTGTCATCTGGTGAATTTTGATGAAAAATATTTAACCGTAGGATTAAAAGTGTTGCTGTAACGTGGCATATTCTAGTGGTCAGGTAGGGAGGGGCACACAGGTGTCTGATATCATGAAGACAAAATGTGAAAATTTCAAGGAATCCGAGTTTGAATCTCTTTCTTTCATAAACCGATCAACAAGATGGTATATATCTCTAGACCAAAATGTTAGATCTACGGTTAATATTGTTAGTTTCAAATTCGATTTAAATTTTTTAATTTATAACAAGACTATATTAACCTTTATCCATAAGAACAAGTCTTACGGTGGAATTTATCCATCTTCTATCTTCCACGCCACCTCAGCACTTGGAACTGTGGATGGAAGCGCAAGTTTAATGGTGGAATAGTAGAAATGCTATTCTTAATGGAGCTAAAAAAACGCAATTAAGAATGAAGCTTTTTTTCCAGACGTTAGATTTCAACAACTCATTTTAAATCTACGGATAAAAAAAAACGCAATTCTTAATGACGTTTTTTTAGCGCCAATCTTATTTGCATTTAGCGTTGTTCTTATTAGCGTTTAGATGGATTTCACGAACTCTTCCACCAAACCATGGAACCTTCCTTGGATTTTTTGTGGAAATCCCCAACTTGAAAGTCAATAGACTTGACATTGCATGGTTTTTCCACACTTGGAATAAGTTGGATTCCACCACAGGACTTACTCTAATACTAACAAATTTATTACAAATTATTATTATTGTTAGGTTAATGCGTTATTTATGGGCGGCATTTTTCAAAAGAAAAACATTCCATTCTTCGCGGTCAATTAATTAGTTTCCATTATTTAAGACATAGTTGTGATGGTGATTTTAGTTGTTAAGAACAACATCACACCATTAGTTTGTTATCCCAGTGTAAGTTAAGTCTCCTCCACTTCTATTCACGTGGAGTTTCATCCCATGGTATATTACCATAAACACCAAAATTCAAGGTTTTCAAAAATCTATTTAATTTGTTAGACCAACCAGTTAGCTATGCAATAAGATTTTAGGTCTTTAATTTGCTGCATGATTTTTTTTAGGGTTACTTTGAATTGGTGATAATTATGAAAATCATGAATCACGTAGACTGATAAGTGGAGCTTTTCCATCGGATTTGTTACCGATTTCTATCTCATAGGTGAAAATTAGAGTTTTCATCACTAAAATTTTCACCAATCTTGGTGATATTTGGAGTTACTGTAATTCTCACCAGTTCCGTATTGTGAAAATTTTAATTATTTTAGGTGTGTTCCATATTGTGATAATTGGAATTATTTCGGGTGTGATAATTAGAGATAATTGAAATTATTTTAGGTGTGATAATTGGAGTTATTTTATAGGTGATAATTGGAGTTTGTTTTTTTTTTTAATATATATAGGGTGATAATTTGAGTTTTTGTAAGGTAGTTTTTATAAAAAGGAAAAATTTTATTTTAAATTTGTAAATTTTCGGGATTTTCATATTAATTAAACACGATAAACACGTTTTTAATAATTAGTTTGTTAATCTAATTTAAGAAAGAAACGTTAATTTAGGGATTGCTTTTAATTTCAAGATATTTTGACTTTTCAAAATGTAATTATTACTTATTTAAATCCAATACTTTTCTTCTAATTTAGATAAAGGTTATTTATGTAATACTACTAATACTAAAACTAATTATGGGCCCTATATATCCACCATCTTAATAGTGGGTTTTTCATACACAAAAAAAAATGAAATGGGCTAGAAATAATTTCCCCAAGACAAAATGGGCACTCTATGGGTTTTGATAACCCCCTAAATTTATTTACTGAATTTGATTACCTCATTCAAATTGAGGTTTGGATCGTTATATAACTGAAGTGGTAGATGTACATACCCTCGTGTTTTATCATGATACATTGCATACTGATCTAACCAATTTGTAGTGTGAATTTTCTAATTTGCATGAAACCCAATAAAATAAAATGTAAAAGACTAATCTGATTTATAATATTTTGATTATTCTTCAACCATTTAGAGACTTCTTCTTTGTTAAAGTAAAATCATTTGCAGAAGAAGTAATTTGCGTTAATCTTCATAATCACGATCCATTCCAATAGCCACTGATCTTCTTTATATAAATATTTATCATCGTCAGGTCAGAATAGACCATCTTTAAAGATATGCTTTAATCTCTCATCGGATATTAATACAAGAGCCCAAAATCTACAACAAAACGCAATAATGGCGATAAGAATTGAGATTATTTGAAGGCACGAAATAGGCGTTATATATGTAAGATCAGTAACATTAAATAAAAATAAAACATAAATATCAATGTAATTTTTTATGGAAAGCAAGAAATAACTATAAAATTACAAACCCAAATTTACACGAAGAATTTGATAAATCAGATTTAGTCCCAGAAAATCTAGGTTCGAAGAAAAAGATTTTGAAAAAAAATAGGTTTAGATAACTATTTAGAAAAAACAGTTATGGAGAGGATTTTGGAAAGAGCGAGAAATTTTCTAGCCCCACTTCTTATCAAGTCTCGGATTGTTCTTTTCTGAAAATCTCTTTCACCGATGAAGATGATCCCCATCTAACTCGTAGAAGTGGGGTTTGGAATGGCGAGTCTAAGTGGGGTTTCGACAATAAGAACATCTATCACGAGTTCATTTTACAATGTGAACTATAATAATGAGCTACTATTGTGACTTCATTCTTAATAATGAAGTACTTTTATGAGTTCATTATACAAAAACAAATTGCTAGCATATACGATTTCATTCTACGAAATGAACTGCTAGAAGTAGAATGAACTACCATTTTCTAAAATAGTGTTCATTCTTGGATACAAACTACTATTATACCGAAAAAAATTAAAATTTCGAAACATAGTATAATGGATATTCATTGTGTTGATCTCGACAAGACCTTTCCGAATACATAAAATTTATTAATTTTCGACCTATATTTTGAGAGATATTTCACCTTTAAGTTTTTTTGTTTATTAATGTTAAGAAGAGAGAGAAAATAAAAAGAGAGAAAAAAAAGAATCACGTGAATAAAAAAGAAAAGGATATTTTAGATACTATAGTATTTTTGAATAAATAAGGACCAAATAGAACTCTCTTTTTGTGGGTGGACCAAATTAACTTGGGACCACATAAAATAGGACCAAACCATTATTTTCCCTAAAAACATTTCAATTTTTTTTTAGCAAATCTTCATCAATTTTCAAATATTTTCATTAAGGTTGATTCTCAAGATGGCAAGATCAGGATGATTTGGATTGAATCCACCATCTACTTGTTATGATTTTAATATTTATGAAGGTATTAAATCACAAAATTAAGATTCAGTTAACGACCTGTCCGCATGAATCTTTCCAAAAACCAGTAAATCCTCCATAATGTTGAGAATCGAAAAACCCATCATTTATTTTACCTTTAGATTAGTTTAAAAGGTAAGACTGATGAATTTAGGGTTTAGAAAAACTGCCACTGGGTTGATTACATTTAGGAGTTTTTGTTGACCCAGCCGTGAATAGGTAGTGGCGGTTGGGATTCAAATAACCCCCAGCCGTGATGTGCCTATTAAAGTTGAGATTTAAGGAACACCCAGTTGTGACGTACATATTACAGCTTACACTTTCCTAGCCGTAAATTGTTTTGTATCTGCAGAAAACTAGAACTTTTGATTACGAGTCGGCTAGGACATTCGTACCGTAACTTTAGGATCCCAGTCGGGACATTTATTTCCTGATCGTCTGTTGAGTTAACGTCTAGGTTTTCCAGCTTTTCTACGTGTACTCTTTTGACGGTTGGGTTAGAAAGCATGTTTCATCCGTTAACTGAACACACGGCTGGATTTTGCACACTACGATAAAATCTACCAATTGCTACACTATTGTCACATCTTCAAAAAATATATATATATATATATATATATATATATATATAGCTAAAGAAAATTTTTAGTCACAATAGTTCTGAGTGTAAGTTATAATTTACTGCTGCAAAATGAAACTGTTGCCATAAAAATGCAGCGATAATATGAAAAGAGTGTGGAAAAAAAAATATAATCTCTTGCTGCAGTAATAGAGAGTGGGTGCAGCAATAGACTTCTTGTGACACAAGTTATCGCGACACTAGTAGGGGTTTATGCCATAAGCATTAGGTGTTACAATAGGTTAAGTTTCTTGTGGTTGTATTGTTTCCTAACCGTAATGTTCTGGGTTAAAGTTAATTATTATTTTATTCCTACATTCCGTTTTTAGGAACCGGGGAAAGGGAAAAGGCATACATATTTCGTAGCATTTCATTGAAATTGAAGAAGATACATAGTTATGGGTCTAAATAATAGTGACCGAAATCAGCATAAGTACTTTCTTCCAAACATGATATCAACCATGAATGTCAACCTTCATGCCATCCACATCCTCATAATCGGCTTCGACTATCTCCCACTTAAAAATAAATAACCTAAAACTTTATGCTATGAAAAACGATACTTGATAGACGAATTATTGAAAAATTACTCTTTGAGCACATGGCATATTCGGATTGTGTTCCTTTACGACACTCATTTACTCTTTGAAAGTTTCTAAATGTGGAAAAAGATTCTCGAATATTTTTTTAATGAGTTTCATCGATCTTCCATTACGATTTCCGTCTAACGCAACAAAAATAATGCGCACACAGTTACAAAAAGAATCTGATTCTTCATCTATGTAAATGTTTATATCTTTGTTATGCTTTACTACCAACAATTGCAACATCTTTTTCGGTAGTGTTGTGAGACACCATTTTTTTTATTAGAACAACTTAGAAGGAAAATTGAGAGTTTATGAGCGAGGGAGAGGTTTTACATAAATTTTTTTGTTGTTGGAGGAGGGTCATTTATACCCAACCGCTATTTATTTTTCGAAAACTAACCGTTCCTCGAAAAACTCAATGTGATAACTCAATCCAATTACCACTGCCAGGTTTCATGGAAAGACCGAGCCGTCTATAAACAATCAGCTGGGTTTCAACCCTTACCAAGCCGTAAATCTGAATTTGCGGTTGGGATATGTACAAATCATCTAGGAATGTTCCGGTTTACCGTTTTGTAAGGGTTAATACAACCCATCCGATTTTTAATAAACAACTCGATCTTTTCGCGAATCCTGGCCGTAAATTGGTAATTGCATTGACTTATTAGTAATTAAATTCAGTTATTGCATTGATTTTCTCGAGGAACGACTAGTTTTTAAAAAAAAAAAAATAGCCTTCGGATAGTTTTTTTTTACTATAAAAGGACCCTCTTCCATAAAAAAATTATGCAAGAACTCTTTCACAGACCCTCAATTTTCCTTCTAATTTATTTTGACAAAATATAAAAACATGGTGACTCGCTAAATCACCAAAGAAGAAGTTGCAATCGTTAGAGCGTCGCTCACGGTCAGAAAGCATGAAGAAGATCAATGTATTTACGTGGGAGGAAGTAATGATTCTCTATTAAACCATGTATTTATGGTCTTTGTGGCCATAGATGGCAATGCAAATAAAATAAATGAACCAAATAAAGGAACGGTTCGAGGAGATCTACCTAGCAATGAAAGTTTTAAGGGTGCAATTGGAACGAGTAAAGACAAAGTGTCACGAAAAGGCGTTTTTCGGAAGAGTGAATATGTGCAAAAGTATTTCATTAAGTAATTTTTCAATAATATATTAACTTAACCTTGATTTGTTTTTTTAGGAAGCGTTGACTCTTTCCTGATACCTAGCTATTCGTTCCACATAATTTGAGCATGAGCAATACTATTGGATCACGAAATAGTTTATTGAGAATTTCAACAAAGCTTGACTTTTTAGGTGAAATAATCTAAATTGTCTTTTCTCCATTAAGGTATAAGGTATGTAACACTAATTAATAATGTAATGTAATGTAATGGCGACATTATCAACTGATGAATGAAGGTGTAAAATTTGATTAATTATGGCAACAAAGTTTAGAAAACCAACCAGATTTACGACTAGGTAAACAAGCCATGATTCTGGAAACCAGATTCAACGGCCAGAATAACCTGCCGTAACCTGTTATTTCTCAACTGCAAAAAACAAATTCCAAACTGTTTATGGATCTGGAAAACATATTACGACCAACATATTCTAAGGACCATGACAATTTCTGTTTTACGGTTTGGTCATGGTCCGTTATCCAAGCCGTAAATCTCAAAATTTCAATTATTGGAAGCTTTTAAGTCAAAACGTCTAGGTCATAATTGTTAAAAACCTAGCCAAAAATATTGATAACATTTTTTTTCGTTTAAAGAAATTGAAACGAGCATAAAACTCAACCAATAGACTAAAATAGTTTTTCATTGAATAGGAAAATGACACATCTTTCATAACATTGATATGATTGTCTTGTATAGGGTTAAATCATAAGTACTGGATACAGTAGCAATCATCAAACTCAAACTATTTCCAATGAATTGTCTCGTATCCGGTTCATGCCATATACCTCAAGAAAACAAAAAAAAATCAATTAAAAGTAAGATAGTATTATTGAAAACCACTTATAATGAATTGTAATATTGAATAACTACTCTTATAGAAAATTCCATAGCGGGTTTGGGCTTGATTTACGACTTTAACTTCTTTTTTGAAAGATTCGCATTTTCTTCGAAGAAGTTATTCCAAAAGACATGGAGGTTTGAATATACAGTTCCAGAAAGACATGGAGGTTTGATCGATGTAAATGTTGATATATTCATCATGTTGTCGAACCGTGAATAATGATCTAATAATAATAAAATCTTCTTCATAATTGTAGGGAGTAGCCATGGTGATTTTTTGTATGAGAAATATGTGAGATCGAAATTGAAAGTTCAAATATGTGTGTTCAGGGTGAAAAAGAGATTACATGAAGATTTATTTATAAATCTTAAGGCCCCAACCACTAGTTTTTCAAACAAATAGCCGTTGAGTGTCTCAACCACCTTGTCAAATTCAATAAACAATGCAGTAATGCATTGGTTGAGAGAACGGAAAGATTTACACTTAGGTTTCCAAGACGTTTGAGCTCTTATGGATGGTAACCCATCTGCGAACCAGACACATCTGGAATGTTGATACGGCTTAGAGTTTATACACACCTAACCGTGATTTTGACTTACGGCTAGGTGTGTATGAACTCCCATCCGTGTTCATTGTTTTACGTCTTGGAACACATCAGTTCCCAACTGTCACTCTCCATAACAGCTGGGACAATAAATTATCCAAGCCGTAAGTTCAAAAAACCCAGATTTTGCACAGAAAATTTAGGAATTTGAACCGATAAAACTGTTATTGGGAGTTGATTATAAGATTTTCCTGAGTATTTTGACGAAGAGTTTCCTCATTTTCCTGCAAAATTTTTCAAAAAAATATCACCAAAATCACCCTTTTTCCTTCTTCAAAATCCAGGAAAATCAAGTTTTGATTTTAAAAAAATAAACAAGTTGATTAGTCTAATCAATTCACTAATAGTGCTTAGTGAACTTATTACCTTAATTAGCACTATTTAAATTGAGGATAGATTAGGTATTATTGAAAATATCATGATAAGGGTTATACAGATTACTAATTCATCACCCATTGAAGCCCCCAAATCCCAATTGGGTTGGATCCCCAATAGTAGGATTCTTTCGACTTGTAGAAGTTGAAATCCCATAATCGGTTTTGGCGAATTTATTTCAAAACAAAATTTTGTGAAGCAAAATGTATTTTGCTTCTGATTTGTGATAATTTCTGCTTCTGGTATCCAAACACGTTATAATAAAGAAAACGCAATGAGGGGATATGCATAATAATTGGAGATATGAATTAATAGAATCATCCTAAGGGGTGTTTTTTGGGGCGAACGTAGTAATCCACCCTTTAAAAAAATAAAAACTAAATCAAACCTAAATTTATTCTTCTCATACTCCCATTCCCTTTCAAATTTTCTTCTCCTTCTCTGTCGCCTCCTAAACAAATTTTTTTCGATATCGTCAGTTTCAACACGGTTTCATCGCTGCTTTTAATCGATTATACAAACATGCCTCCTCGAAATAAGCCTAATCATCGATAATTGTTGTTTTAAAAGAACTCTTTTACGTTAGAATAAAAAATTGTAACATAATATTTCCAGTTTCAGTCATTACCGGCATGATAAATACAACGCCCTTTTACGTACCAGCACAGTTTTAGTATAAACAACAGTATAACAACATGCCATATAGTTTATTGGAATTAGTTTGCGGCATGTTTGATAGAAATCTATCAATCTCGATAGCCAAGTGAAAAAAACTCAATTTTTTGGGAAATTTGCATCATGTGCCGGCATAACAAGTTAAGCAATGTATCGTGTGTGCACTACTACATGTTGGAAAACGATTAATAAAATACGATTTTTAAAAGTTTAAATAAAAATTATAATTTATTGTTTTCTTTTGTAAATGAAAAACTTGTTAGTCCCACACCGTGGAGTTTCCACTTTTTAGTTGTTTTTAGATACTATATAAGCTTTTAGTCCCACATCGGGGAATTCATCTTTTTAAGTTGTATTATTCCATTATATAAAAAGATTCACTACTTTTGTAAAATCTATGGGAAAGGGGTTGCTCTATACTTTAGAGGGACCCCTAAGGGAAAATATTTTATAGTGTTTCTTAAACGTTCGCGATTTTCCTTAACAGTTTTTTCGGAGTTGCCAAGCTCAAGTTGAGCATCTACTACATATGCTAGTAGTAGGTGTAATAGGGTGTTTTATCCTGGAGATATCCATCCTGTGAGGGATATAGCATCACTCTTGAGTGTAGACGGGCGCTAATGTATTAATGGAAATTTGTTGAACACGTGACTCACTCTGTTTTTCTAAAGTTTTGCTTTGTTGTTGTTGCGGAGATTTGGGGAGCTCGTCTGTTTCATCAAATCGATCACTTCCACTATAAAGAAGCTAAGTATCAATAACTTTTGTTTATTTGATTTTTTCCTTGTTTTTGATTATTGCACCCCAAACATCTTAATACATTAGAATTTGTAATAATCAGATGTTAATTGTGAAGTGAAAAACAAAAAACGATTTTTGGTCAGCTGTAGAGTTTCGAATTTATCTCTTAACCTAAATGGAATTTCGATGAACCCTTTTGACCTAATGTAGTAGACATCTTGATAGTTACCCACATAAAATTTCGGAATTTTTGGAGTTGTAAAAGTAGTTTTTTGATATTTTACAAAACAAAGAAACGTTTCTGAAAAATTCTGACGAGCAGAAATTTGTTGTTAGCTAAAGTAGTTTTTATGGGGTAACCATGAGTTTTTTGATATGGTGATTCAAACGAAGTTTGTAGTTCTAGATATTATCTTCAAAATTCATATTTTATTTTCCGATTCAGAACTAGGTTTGTGAGATGTGATGTATTAGGTGAGTGGAAAATTACCGTGTCCGTGGTCAAAGTATAAACGAAGATTATGACATGAAATTGGAAAGGGACATGGATACCAGGAGCCTGTGGATGAGCACAAGTCTTCCAAATCTGAAAAAGGAGAGAACATCAAACAATTCTAAACGTAGTCTTCAGGAGAAAGGTATGTTTCGTAAAACTGAATCCGACATTACTTTAATTAAGGGCGATTGTTATGTTTGTAAAATTCCTGCCCACGCAGAAGTAAATTGTAGACAACATAAAAACCTTAATAAGAAGAAAGTTAATTCTAATTTAGTTGAAACAAACTAGAACAAGTTTAGTGGCATGATGTCGGAAGTTATTTTAATAACCAATGTGAGAGACCAGTAGGTGGACTTTGGAGCCACCGAGAATGTTCATTGAAACAGAGACCTGTTCACCTCCTATTAGAGGATAGCGGATGTCGAGAAACTCTTTTTGAGTAACTCATATGCAACAGAGGTTGCATAAAAGGAAAAGGTCGATTGGAAGCTCATATCTATAATATTCTCACATTGAATGAAGTTTTCATGTTCCGACCATATGAAAGAATCTTATATCTTGTTCTGTTATATATGGTAAAAGATTTAAAATTTTAATTGAATCTGGAAAACTTTTTGTAACTAGGCAGTGATTTTTTAGGCAAGAATTATAGGACTTCGGGTCTATATAAGCTTAATGGAAAAACTGATGATGTGAACATAGTTAATTCTTTTGCTTTATTTGTGTGATTGATTGTTTTACGTGGTAGAATTGGAACCGTGATAAGTGAATGCGTAACTGGCTATAGGCTGTGTACCCAAATTTAGTTTGGATTTTGAAAAACAAAAGTGAAATCTGTGAAGAATCAAAATATGCTATAAAACCTTTTAGCACAAATATTCAGAGTAATTCTATGCCCTTATAATTAATTCAGTTAGGCCTAGTTGACATGAGTTTAACCCAAAACCACTGCGGTAAAAGATGGTTTATAACTTTTGTAGATGATTGTACGAGGTACTATCTTGTATACTTACTTAGGGGTAAGGATGATGCCTTAGAAGCCTTAAGAGTATAAACTTGAAATTGAAAGCAAAGTATATGTTACCACTAAAAGGGTTAGGTATGAACGTGATGACAAGTATGAAATTCATATAGGAGAACTTTACTTGTTAAATGGCATTATAGATAAGATCACACCTCCTTATTCACCGTAGCCTAATGGTATAGTTGAACGTAAGAACAAAACCATTAAGGAGATGATTTATGCCATGTTGATTAAAGGATTAACCGCCAACTTGTGGGTGGAGGCGTCCTCTAATTTTGTTATATACTGAATAGAGTAACCTTCAAAGGATTAGATAAAACTCCATATGTTTATGGAAAGATAAACAACCTTCTTATGCATACGTCAAAATGTGGGGGTGTTTAGATAAGATATCCTAAGTACCCTACTGCATATAGTTTTTGGTTATGAGTTCTGCTTTTTCTGACTTTGGTGTGAATACTATTATGGAATCTAGGGATGCTGAGTTCTTTGAACATGTTTATTCTTAAACTTTTACCTCATTAGAGATGTGATGTTGATCTCCTATATTTATTTTCGAATAGTCAGAACTTATTTTAAAGAAAGATGAAGTTGATGTTGAGCCTAAGATAAGTAAAACAATTAGACTTGGGACTTCTTATGAAACCGACTTCATAACATGCCTAGCTTAGTATGAGCCCCAGACTTATAAAGAAGCCTTGATATCTACTGAAACCCCATTCTAGTAAGAAGCTTCATTTAGTGAAATGGACTCAGTCCGTCGGAACCAGACTTGGGAGCTTGCTAGTTTACCTCCAGGGAGTAAGACCATGGGATGTAAATGAGTCTTTAAGAGGAAATAATAGGTAGATGGAACTATGGAAAAATATTAAGATAAGTTGGTAGTTATAGGATATAAACTAAAACAAGGTGTAGATTTCCTTGATTCTTATTCACTTGTGACGAGAATTACTTCAGTTGAGATGCTAATTGATATTGTTTCCATAAACAACTTGGAGATACATCAGATGGATGTTAAGATAGCTTTTCTAAAACCGTGAATTAGATAAAGAAATTTACATAGACCAACCTGAGGACTTTGTAGTGAAAGGTTATGTGAAAAAGCGGGGGTCTAACAACACCACCCAATATTTCTCTTAGCAATCTATATGGACAAACTGGATTATACTTTCAAGAGAATCAACAAGACTCGATCAATTAAAACTATATAAACGAGTTTATATCTCTCTCTTGATTTGATTTACTCAAGCACATCCTGCGAGTTCTAATCAAATACAAGGAATAACTTGGACGACACCAAAGACCAATGTCGAAGGATCAATCAATATCAATCAACAACCAAAGGTCGGATTTCCAATTGATTGATTCAAACGCACAACCTGTATTATTTGAATTATATAACAAATATAATGCGGAAATAGAAATAACACGGACACCAGAATTTTGTTAACGAGGAAACCGCAAATGCAGAAAACCCCGGGACCTAGTCCACATTGAATACACACTGTATTAAGCCGCTATAGACACTAGCCTACTCCAAGCTAACTTTGGACTGGACTATAGTTGAACCCCAATCAGTCTCCATTGATCCAAGGTACAGTTCACTACACCAAAACAGCCAATTTGTGGCGTGTTTAAACGTTGCGCATAATTTGTGCAACGTAAATAGGTAAAACGGCGTTGCGCCACCAATGTGGAACGGATGGTAAAATAATGACAACTTTTATAAACGTTGCATACCGGATGGTGCCACGGTGTAATTTTCTTATGTGTGCAACCTATTATTTAATTTGTGCAACGCTTATTAATAATAGAATAACACTTTTGTGGGTCCTATTGTGTTCTTTGTCAACGTTTTATTTATTTGGTAGCAGTTATCCGTTGCGTATTTCAGGTGATTTGTGCAACGCATAATTGTCCCACATTTATATCAGTTGCAAAATAATTTCCAGGCTAAAAAAAAGATACTTCCGGCACAAATTCCGGCAGATATCTGCTCATAAATTACAATCGATTAAGAACAATTACAGATCATCATAATCCATCAAGAAAGATTCATGCATCAACAAAGTAGCTCGACATATGAACCATAAACCCATACAGTATTGAACAACTTATGCAAAATCCCAAATGTTATAAACATAAGTTTCTGAATTTGAAACTATGAAAACCCTAACCTGTTGTTACATTCTGAGAAGTCTTCTCTGAGTTTGATATCCATGCCATATCTATGTGAAACATATGGAAATTCAGATGTGCGTGGAGAAAGTGAAACTGTTTTACCTGCCATCATCTTTGGCTACATATCTGAATTCAGAACCATTAAGCTTTCCGCAGGCACATTTCCTTGAATCGATACAAACTCCTTTGCAGTTGCATCCAAGCAGGGCTGAGCGAGAAATTTCACGCTTGCAGAAGCTTGGGAATTGGTGAGCTACAATTAGAAGAGGCCAGTGCTTTATTCAGCGTCATACAGAAATAACCATTACACTCCAATAGCCATCCATGGACAAACTGAAATGCAAAGATGGATGCCCATTTGATATTACCTGTAGGAGCAACATGTGGGTCATCGACCATATTGGTTGCTGGAATTGGAATGTTCTCTTGGCGCCCCCTAATATCATTACAGACCAACCTACTGAAACAGTAAACTTTGTGTTACTAAGGTTGTGTCAGATAAAGTGCAGGAAACTTTCATACTTCGCTCAGAAACTAATCTAACTATTACTTACCCCAGCGTAGTTTCGCTTTCATACTTAGATGAATTATCATCATACATTATCATGTTTCTTGTGTAAGAGTAACGAAGGGGGAAAAAATCCAACTTACATGTTTACTCGGTACTCATCATCGATTTTCTCTTAAAAATTCTGTGCAGCTTCGGCATCAAGCTTCATACGGCATGCAACTTTGCAAGTAAGTTCTTCCCTCATGTTAAGCTGGAATACAAGTAACAAAAATTCAGTTTCAAACCAAAATAAAACTTGGAACCATTGGTGAAGACAACAATCCTCTAAGCATAAGCCTTTCAGAGCAGGATAGGATATAAAAACGATAATGATACAGGAAGTGGAGGCTCACTGTGTAAATGGAGTTCTCGATCCAATCACCTCGAAGAACTTCTCAAATTTATTTAACAAGCTGATTCTCACATCTATCAAACCTAGCACAATGGGAATACAAGGATACATTTTGACTAGCTGCGTAGGGTGGTAGTCAATACACACTCACTACGCCTGTGTACCATAAAGTTCGTTTCGTCATATTTTACCGCCCGACAAGAAAGATAAGAATGCTTTACAGAACTTTAGCAAGCTCCAATATAATTTCTCATTTCCAATGAGATATACCAAACGCAGCATTTTTTATCAGATCTCTAAAAGGTAATAAGGCAGCCTTTGCCAAGAATTTCAATTCATTTTATATACCTACAGAGATCAGAACTGACCTAACTTTAAAAACAGTAGAAATTAGCAAAACAATCCCAATATACCAATCACTCGCAAAAGTGATCCCACCGACAATTTGCAGACAGACCAATATCGAAGCTCAGTGGCCATATAGTAAATATACAAAAATCAGAACATCTCTACCCAGAATATCAATTTAACAATGCAGATCTCTGCACCCACATTCCTCAATCAAATTAACACAGAAAATGAAACAACCCCCCTTCACCAATCCTCAAAATAACACAAGCCCTAAAAACAGATCACACACTACCGACAAATTCACAACACCCACTATCCAAATTCTCAAAACCCAGATCCATAAACAAACAGAAATAAGAAAAGCGACAATCACCATCAAACTCGGACAATATATTGTGACTGACTCGCTAGCTTACCAGTGACCTTCAAAGACAGAATTTTATTTATTGAAAATATAAGACTAACCTGACCATCTGCAATAATGAGCAGAACATGATATCGACGCCCACTCTTCTGAAAATATATGTTCGGGAAGATCTCGGTCATTTTGGCCGATATCGACAACATTGGCAATTTGGCACAGAGCACTCACTGAAGTTACGTACTAAGGGCATTCACTTTTTTTTTTCTCTTGCACACAACCAGCTAGAAAGCAAACTGGGGTCGGTGACAATTTGTTACTTGCTGCGCTTTCGTTCCAGTGACGGTGTGCACTGTGTACTAAATGGACCATACGATAAAGGAATCATTTTTTTCTTTCTTTTCTAAATTTAAAGCAAGTGGGTGGAAATTGATATTTAAAGCTACAGTAGGTGGAAAATGATAGAACATGATGGGTAATGCCCAAAAGAAACAACAGCGCATTGCGTGGGCCTTACTTTGTTTATCGAACACATCAATTGGTCCACATCACGAGATGCCTATATAAAAAAATCAAAAGAAAAAATAGGCTGCAGTGTAAGATAACAATGGACAGAGTAAGATGAACAGATAGGAGTACATACCCCATATATAATATCCCATGGACCGCAAGCATGAAGGTCCAAGATGAAACTCGATTTCAAGTAACTGCAGTTCAGCACCAAATTCCTTAATATATGTGCATAGAACATAAACAATTTCATCAACAATACACCAGTAAATGCCTTTTTCCAAGCAGGGAACAGGAAACAAACCGGAGTGCAATCGTCGTCCGCTTGGAAACCATATGGTAAGTTTGTGGGTCTCCGAAAGCTACAAAGAATTGAATGATAATATCTACGAAGAAAGCAAACTGTCCATCAATATCGAGTCAAATGAAGAATTGAATGATAATATCTAGAATTTTAAGAACTGTAAAAGTAGGTTTGAACTAATAAATGTAGAATGTCTTTACATGTAAACTTAGTAGTAGTACTGGTGGTGGTAGGTGCTCCTAGCATATATAGACATAAATTGTGGAGCATTATTGCTGCAAAAAATGAATTTTTTTGACTTATGAGCTTTATAACTTGTTCTGTAGTGGTCATAGTGCAGGAAAATTGAGCCTAACTATAGATATATAACTGAACTTTGAGAATACTGAGGCCAGCAACTTCTATAAAATCCCCAGATTGACTTTAGAAACCTACTTTATGATTAAGGTAGATGATTTTAGATAAAAATGATCTGCACTACAACAATAACATGATCACCTTCTTTAATACGAGAACAATAATCACCTTGAAAAGGACTGGAACGGAAACGAAGACGCGCTAAAGACAACCTGCAATCGCCTCCCTATGCATGGCTTACTATTAATATTTCCAATTTATCTCAGAAAATCCAGATCCAACCTAAAAGTCAACCTCAGAAAGAAGTCCTCAAAGGATGGAATACTTTTGTAGCCGGCAAAATCGCCAATAAGTCTAACTCTTAGAAGATTACCAGCTGATGATACTGTTCTGTTATCAGGAGCAACAACCACCTACAAATGAATCCACAGATCAATATTTATTAAAACTACATACTGCATCTTTTGGTATTAAGATAAGTAGTAGGCACAACAAGCAAACTAACTAGTATCAACGTACTAATAATTTAGATCCTTTTTTTTTTACTTCGACGCGAACAGTAAATCCAAGTGATCGCTTTCCGGTACTAAAAACGTGGAACCTGTTGGTGACAAAAAGATAGATTATTAATACATCATTTTCTGATGTTTGAATAACACAAGTCCCGCCCCTTTATATCTCAAATATGAACTGAATAAGAATGAAACTTCAAATTTTAAAAGCTACCAGAATTGACAAGGTCTATCGTACTATGATGACCGCATGCATTTTCACATGCCATGTCACATTAGACTTTGGACAGAGATATACAAAAATGAAGCATCTTATACAAATTACTGAATAATCACAAGGTTAACCTGATAGACATACCAATCACCTGGAAATCGAACACAATGTGCAAATGTCAATGATGTTTCTTTTGGTACTTTTTGTCGAACAACTAGGAGACATTAAGAAAGTGGAGGATCACTCAGTTTGCTGCTTGTTAGTAATCTTACATAGATTCTTCCCTGCAATCCTTTGCCAGTACTTCATTGGACTTCATAGCATTTGAGACAAAAATTAGGAACACCGTTCTCCACTACAAGTACACAAGAAGTAAACGGAAATTCAAGAATGGCTATGAAATTTTAAATTGCTGAAACAGATGTTTCTTTCTGCGGATTAGGTGATGTTACCTTAATGTGTGAAGTAGTTCACACTTCTCCTTGAATTAGGCCTCAGAATCTCTCTCCTTAGAAAAATTGGTCTGTATCTTTCATGTTCAGTCTGTACAAAAAAAACAAAACTAAACTGAAATAAGAAACAAACCCATGCTTTGAAACTACAAGAAAGTACAAATCACATACACAAATCTTTAAAAATAACTCCCAAATAGCTGGATCTGATAAACTACTTCTACAGAAAACAAACAAACTAAACTGAAATTTATAACAAATCCATGCTTTAAAAAAAGAAATAAAAATACAAAGAACGTATACAAAATAGAAAAATCTTTACAAACTAACTTCTATCAAAATATAACCCATAGTTCTGTGAGATAATATTCACAGATTTCGATCTAAATCAAACATCATAAAATATTGACAATAAATTGAGGGTTCATACCTGATGAATCAACCAATTGTTAGTTGTTAATCAATTGCAATTATCAGACTATGTGTTGGCTTTCAAAATCAGGAACAAAAATCGATTTTCCAGGCTAGGGAAATTTCAAGTTAAAAAGATATAGATCTGGATTTCTGGTACGAAGGCATTGATTAGGGTATGATGATGAAGAAATTATTGACTCAGATTTGTGGTTTTTCTTCTGAAATCATAGGAAAACTAGAGTTTTCTCGGTTAGGGAAAAATGGAGTTAGAACGAGAGAGAGGGAGGGGTATTTTTTTTTCCGGGTTCCTTTATTTGTCTGATAATAATTTGACTGAAAATAAATATGAATATTAATAAACAAACTACTAAAAGCCCATGACGAAAGTACCCTGAAATGTACAACGATTATATAAGTTTCAAAACGTTGCAGCACTAGTTATTATTAATAAAAGTAGGAATTACTGGCAAGTCCAGTTCTAACAGACCCAGTTAATGGCTAGTCCACCCGTGGAAAAGATTTACTCTCTAATCCAAAAACTTCGTGGAGACTATAAAGTGTATTTTATAAATTCCTAAAACACCCTTCCAGATCTAATTAGTATCAACACATGTAAATGTTACTAGTAGTATGTTACTACATACTTGTAGTATCAATATGGTGATACTACATATTAATATGTATTGTACTAGTAGTAACAAAAATATCTTATTATTACTAGTAAATTATGTAACTACTTTACTATACTAAACTAGTATACTACTATAGTATAGTATACTAGTAAACTAGTAGTAACTAATACTAGTAGTATCAATACATAACAATTTTTTTTGATATGTAGTATCAATACATAACATACTACATATCAATATGTAGTATCAATATCAAACATACTACATATCAATATATAACATACTACATATTGATATGTAGTATCAACACATATACTACATATCAATATATAGTATCAATATATAACATACTACATATCAATATGTAGTATCAATATATAACCTACTACATATCAAACATACTACATATCAATATATAACATACTACATGTCAATATGTAGTATCAATACATAACATACTACATATCAATATGTAGTATCAATACATAATATATTACTATTAGTATACTAATTACTACTAGTATACTACATACTACATATGTTATTACTACATACTACATACTAGTTACTACTAGTATATTACATACTACATATGTTATTACTACATACTAGTTACTACTAATTACTACTAGTATATTAGTGTATACTAGTAGTAACTAGTATACTACATATGTAATATGTAGTAACATATGTATTATTATACGTAATGTTATATATTAGGGTTAGTAGAGTAATTTTACTCTTTTCGAAACTTTTTTGGATTAGGGAGTAAATATTTTTTCGCGTTGGACTAGCCGGTAACCCGGATCGGGTTTTCTGGACTAAACAGTAAATCCCTCTTAATAAAATCAAAAATACTTAATTTGCGCAACGAATTTTTCGATGTACAACTGATATAGATGTTACAAAGTGTGCTACATCTATATCCGTTGCACACCTCCGAAATCTTAGCGTTGCTAAAACCAGGATATGGTGTAGTGGTTGTACTCCCTACGGCTCTGATCCCAACAGGATACTGTGCACTTGATTCCCTTAGTTGATCTCACCCACAACTAAGAGTTGGTACGACCCAATATCGCAGGCTTTAACAATAAACAAATCTGTCTCACACAGACAAGTCTATCAAAGGATCAATCTGTCTCCCACAGAAAAACCCTAAAAGTTTTTGTTCCGTCTTTTGATAATAATCAAGGTGAACAAGAACCAATTGATAATCCGGTCTTATATTCCCAAAGAACAACCTAGATTAATCAACCACCTCAAAAAAATCTTAATCATATGGTACCGAAACAAGACGTCGTGGAATCACAAATGATGAGACAAAGGTGTTTGTGATTACTTTTTATATCTTGCCTATCGAAGAACTCTCACGATCTCAAGCCAATCAATATGATTGTACTGTTACGATAGAAGATGCAAGATCATATCAGACAACTACGATAAAAGTAGTATCGGTCTGGCTTCAAAATACCAATGAAGTCTTTAAGTCGTTAACCTGGTTTTAGAAGAAGAAAACCCAAGGTTAAAGGAAAAACGACTCTAGCACGCAAACTAGTATCACACATAAGGTGTGAGGATTAGTTCTGCACAATACTAGATGTCTCCTTTATATAGCCTTTCAAATCAGGGTTTTGCCTTAGTTAAAAAGCAATCAATATTCACCGTTAGATGAAAATATGATTTAGATCCAAGCTAATATTTCTCAACAGTTAGATCGAAAACTTAGCTTGTCATACACAAATGACTGGACGCTTCTAGGTTCGCAGACTTAAGACACCGGGTAGAGTTTACAAACTCCAGCAGAAATTCTCGGGTTCGAGAACTACGCCGGTTCGCGGACTGGGTTCGCGGACTGGTCTCACACAAGTAGTTTGTCAACTCCAGCAGAAATTCTCGGGTTTGAGAACTTCGGCAGTTCGCGGACTTGGCACTTGCCATACTTCCAGTACTCTTGATCAACAAAGTTCGAAAACTTCGGTTCAAGGAATCCCTTGGTTATGTAATCTAAAATCTCATTCCAATCATTGAAACATTCTTAGAGGACGTTATACAGTTGTTACACTATTTCTCGTCAAAGCAATTTTGAAAGTTATTTAAACATTCATGACTTTCATCACTTGGTAAAGATAAACTTGGTCGAAGCGAAAAGCTTACCAACACATATTTCGAGATATAGATAGGCGAGGTATACTCGGCTCGAAATACCAAATGTGTATGATCTAGTATATATATATTTATAGCATATGACTTTTTTCTCAAAGAGTAGGAGATAGAATAGATAAACTTTTGAGTGACAGATAAGTTCAAGTCTCCACATACACTTCACGGAGCCTCATGGTAATACAAAAAGATGGATCAATGAAGATCTATACCGTGGAACACTCAAGGATTCATTATTTTGCACAAGCATATACAATAGCAATAATCCTTGGATACAAAAGATTTTAACATATCTTCCGTCAAGGGTTGACAATATAGGCTTAACTTTTGCATATGTAAAAATTCTATTCATTCTTAAACCAATACGTGAATACCGATCGTGAACGACTTTACTTTTGACAAAATATGGGACAACATAGTTCACGAACGTAAACACAAATATCCCATAACAAGTTGCAATATAACAAAATCAAAAATATTGCAAAACATCATCCTCCAAATAGTTTTAGAATTTTAAACCAAAAAACCTAAGAACAAGAAGATGAAAATAATAGCTATGTGCAGTCACAATCATCGTTATTCAAAGCACTAGTTATTCTTCCAACTAAACCAAAAAGAAGACATACTAGGCATAATCAAGAACACATGTTACGCATCTTCTTCCTCATCAGAGACATTCCAATATGCTTTAATTATGTTCAATTATTCCTTAAACTCGGTAAACTTCGTCGCAACCAAAGACAATTGTTCTTGAACAAACTTCAATCTTGAATCAACCTTACACACACCTTTATGAATCTTTAGAAGAAGGCTCATGGTAGTAGGATCACTAAAATCAAGAGAAGCGATTCTTTGTCGCTTGCAATCATTTTCCCTTATGCGCCTAAAGGTACACGGACATACCGGTTTGGGGACCCCAAGAGAATTTCCAATTGGATCACACCCACGATCACGGCAAATTTGACTAATCAAGCAAGGGTAACCCAACATCTTGACGGGTGAAGTCATCGAAATCATTTGAGAGATAATGAAACCACAAATATCGAGACTTGAAATACTCGAATCAAGGAAATAGACCAATTCCGCAAACTCGTGACTCCACCAAGAATTTTCAATTGTGGAGGGACAAAGATTAGGGATGCCAAGTTTTCCAAAAGCCATCAAAGAAATACTAAGATCATTAGTAGGGAACTTTCCTTGACTCCAAATGACCTTCTTTCCACAAAGCCCAACCGAGATATCATCACAAGATGGACATTCATCACTTGGTCTAGGAAGCCGTACGTTCCCTAACGGGATTTTGGTAATCCTTGAAATTAATTCTCTATCAACAAGAAACCTTTCTCTACCAATCATGGATTTGAATTCCATCTTGTTGTAATCAACATCATGAATATTGGCATAGAAAATCCTTGTAAGAGAATCGAATCCTTGACCAAGACCATCAAAGATATTTCCAAGCTTGAATTTTTTAAAGCATACCAAATCCTCTTCATGCCCACTATAAAAATCCAATTTCTTTTCTAGGATGAAACCTTTTGAAGAAATCTTATCAAACACTCTAACACAAGAATCATCCACAAACCTAATTCTAAGAGAGTTTTGGTCACAAGAAAAATTCAAGCTATAGATTTTTGGGTTTTTAGAATTCCTTTTAGTGATTCTAGAATTCATCATGGGACTAGAAATATGAAAGGATCAAGAGAAAATTAATTACTTGGATTGAATCTTGAACACCCTTTCTTTCAATTTTTCCAAAGAAGCTTCAATGGAGGAAGCACACAAAACCCTAAAAGTTCACGTCCGCGGACGGGTGATGAAGAAGACTAGGGTACACGGACTTCTTCTTTATAAGGCCACACATGGGCTTGGACCCATTTATGAACCGCGACCTATATAGGAAAGATAGGATTTTCTTAGCCATTTGCACATTAAGGTTTGTGCATTCCGTGACAACACACATGTGAACGACAACAAATGCAATAAAAAGTTAAAATTGATATCTAACCAATGAATAACAAAACTATACACAACTCAAACCATTTGTTACCCCATATCAAGATATATACAGATGGGGAAGTGCCAGCCTTGTTACCAAGAGGCATAATGCGCAGAGGAATTCTCATGCGACATTTCTGGTTTATATGTGTGAACAGTCCCTGTAGTATAATCAAAGTAATGATGATATTCAGGGTAGTTAGAGCTTTCTATCCTTCGTTTGTTCTGGCTAGAAGAAGGATAATTCCGATTTCTGAGTTGCACAGTATTAACATATTTAACACATACATAACCCTTTTCGGAGTAATTCTTAGACTTAACAGATTTAAGTTTTTCTAAGAATTTAAAAACGCCTTCGAACGCATTAAATAGATCTTTATCAATTGATCCGTTACGATAGTATTCCTCAAAGAGATTAAGAGTTAATTTAGTGAGGTCCCATATCCTTGAGCGTTTTGAGCGTTTTCTCAATCTTCCCTTCTTTTTATTTTTTCCTTCTGATTGATTCTTAACATCTAAATCTTCCCATTTAGATAAAGTAAGATCATCATGAGAACCCAGAGGTTTTAACCATAATAATCCTTGAACAATCTTTAAGGAAATCTGGCATGCGCTACAGATGCCAAGAGAAAGTTTTCCAAATAAATTTCCCATGGGACAATTTTTAAGGAGCGATCAAACACAAACTTATTAGGTTTAAGGTGTTTGTCTTCTCTGATACCAATTGAAAAAGCGGGGGTCTAACAACACCACCCAATATTTCACTTAGCAATCTGTATGGAAAAACTCGAATATACTTTCAAGAGAATCAACAAGACTCAATCAATTGAAAGTATATCAACGAGTTTATATCTCTCTCTTGATTTAATTTACTCAAGCAGATCCTGCGAGTTCTAATCAAATACAAGGAATAACTTGGACGGTACCAAAGACCAATGTGCAAGGATCAATCAATATCAATCAACAACCAAAGGTTGGATTTCCAATTGATTGATTCAAACGCACAACTTGTATTATTTCAATTATATAACAAATATAATGCGGAAATAGAAATAACACAGACACCAGAATTTTGTTAACGAGGAAACCGCAAATGCAGAAAAACCCCGGGACCTAGTCCAGATTGAATACACACTGTATTAATCCGCTACAGACACTAGCCTACTCCAAGCTCACTTCGGACTGGACTATAGTTGAACCCCAATCAGTCTCTTACTGATCCAAGGTACAGTTGTACTCCCTACGCCTCTGATCCCAACACGATACTGCGCACTTGATTCCCTTAGATGATCTCACCCACAACTAAGAGTTGCTACGACCGAAAATCGCAGGCTTTAACAATAAACAAATCTGTCTCACACAAACAAGTCTATCAAAGGATCAATCTTTCTCCCACAGAAAAACCCTAAAAGTTTTTGTTCCGTCTTTTGATAATAATCAAGATGAACAGGAACCAATTGATAATCCGGTCTTATATTCCCGAAGAACAACCTAGATTAATCAATCACCTCACAACAATCTTAATCGTATGGTAGCGAAACAAGATGTCTTGGAATCACAAACAATGAGACGAAGGTGTTTGTGATTACTTTTTATATCTTTCCTATCGGAGAACTCTCACGATCTCAAGCCAATCAATATGCTTGTAACGTTACGATAGAAGATGCAAGATCAGATCACACAACTACGATAAAAGTAGTATCGGTCTGGCTTCACAATCCCAATGAAGTCTTTAAGTCGTTAACCTGGTTTTAGAAGAAGGAAACCCAAGGTTAAAGGAGAAACGACTCTAGCACGCAAACTAGTATCACACGTAAGGTGTGGGGATTAGTTTTGCACAATACTAGATGTCTCCTTTATATAGCCTTTCAAATCAGGGTTTTTCCTTAGTTATAAAGCAATCAATATTCACCGTTATATGAAAACCTGATTTAGATCCAAGCTAATATTCTCAACCGTTAGATCGAAAACTTAGCTTGTCATACACAAATGACTGGACGCTTCTAGGTTTGTTAACCACACCCATACGTGTACATTGTTGGTTCAACAATAGTCTACCCAAAGAGGTTAAGCATATGAGCACTTCATACCAACCATGTTCTTCTTCACCATAACTAGTTCAATTGACTCAAATGAACTAGTTAAGATAGTTGTTCAATTGCAAGGAAATCTTATGTAACTACACAAGACACAATTGAAGCAAAGATTATTTGATTCACTCGAATCGGTTCATGAACTTTAATAGTCACGGTTTGCAAATGCATTCCTTAGTCTTTTAAGATTAAGTTCAGAAATCATCTTTAGATATATAACGTTCTCAAGTTCGCAGACTAGGTTCGCGGACTTAAGACACCGGATAGAGTTTACAAACTCCAGCAGAAATTCTCGGGTTCGAGAACTACGCCGGTTCGCGGACTTGGCTCACGCAAGTAGTATGTCAACTCCAGCAGAAATTCTCGGGTTTGAGAACTTCGGCAGTTCGTGGACTTAGCAATTTCCATACTTCCAGTTCTCTTGATCAACAAAGTTCGAAAACTTCGGTTCCAGGAATCCATTGGTTATGTAATCTAAACTCTCATTCCAATCATTGAAACATTCTTAGAGGACGTTATACAGTTGTTACACTATTTCTCGTCAAAGCAATTTTCAAAGTGATTGAAATATTCATGACTTTCGTCACTAGGTAAAGATAAACTTGGTCGAAGAGAAAAGATTACCAACACATATTTCGAGATATAGATAGGCAAGGTATACTCGGATCGAAATACCAAATGTGTATGATCTTGTCTATATATATAGCATACGACTTTTGTCTCAAACAATATGAGATAGAATAGATAGAATTTTGAGTGACAGATAAGTTCAAGTCTCCACATACCTTTCTGTCGAGAAGTTCCACCCGGTTCCTTGAGTAGATCTTCTACTTGTATGATAAATCGCCATGAAGTCCTTGAGCTCAACTACACTTACTATCCTAGTCCGAGACTTAGCTATAAGAGACTAGAAATCAAGACTTATAATTTTGATCACTAACATTGACAAACATGCTTGAGATAGCAACGCATGCGAGTTTGACCGTGCAGTGCTCTAACATTATGAAGACAAAGTTTGTAAATTGAACGAATCTTTGTATGGTTTTCAAATAATCACGTAAACAAAGACATGGAAAATTTGATCATGTGCTAATGTGTAGTGGATTTAAGTTAATGAATCTTACAAGTGTATTTACAAGTAACTTGTTAAGGATGCTTGTGTCATTGTATGCGTGTATGTTGATGATATGCTTATATTTGATACAAACATAGATGTGATTAGTTCCACTAAAAACATGCACTGAATGAGAATGTTGACTAGAAAGACTTAGGCTCTTTTGATGTAATCTTAGGGATGAGGATTAGAAGATAATCAAAAAATTATAGTCTTAGTCGTTCTCATTATGTTGAATTTGTGCTTATGAGATACAATTAGTCTGATTGTAAGCCTGCGTATACTCCATACGATTCTTCTTGTAGACTCGAGAAAAATAAGGGTAATAGGGTATCTTAACTTGAATACTCAAGAGTTATAGGATGTCTGATGAATTTAACGAACTGTAAGACTCTAGACATTTCCTATATTGTGAGTAAGTTAATTATATATACATGTAGTCCAGAATAAGAGCATTGGGATGCCCTTAGTAGAGTATTATGGTACCTAAAATACTCTATTACCTTTTGTTTGATTTATGAAAGGTATCTTGTTGTCCTTGAGGGACTTTTTGATGCAAACTGGATAGTTTACTCAGAGGAGTCTAAGTCTACGAGTGGATATGTTTTCACTCTAGCAAGAAGGTTTGTTTTTGGAAGATTTTCAGACAAACATATATTTCTCAATTCATTATGGAATATGAGAGTATTGCGTTAGATATAGCATGAGAGGGGGCCGAGTGCCTAAGATGCTTTTTAGAAGACATTCCTCTCTGGCATAGGCCTGTGCCAGCTATATCTATACACTGTGTTAGCCAAGCTATAATAGCTAAAACTAAAACTAACTAATCTCAATCGGTGTTATTTCCACTGATTGGATAAAGTCCAAGGAGAATATTGCACAACCTTTTACGAAAGATTTATCAAAGAGATAGTTAGAAATGCATCGAGGGGGATGGGGATTAAGCTCATAAATTAAACTTGCCATGAAGGATACTCAACCTTGCTGACTGGAGATCCCAAGATCAAGGTTTCGAATGAGACAACTAATTTGTGGTGGGTAAAGGTAAACACTATCAGAGAATTTCATTCTTTGTCCCTTCCCTATGGTGTAGACGTGATAGTGTGACTGCATGTGAAGGATGACTTTTAAGAAGTCTTAATGAGTTCTATAGTTTCAATTTAAGATTGAAGTGGGGTATAGCAGTAACACTCTTTATGGAAACTCACCTATCTGAATGAGGAAGTGGGGCCGCTTCTTATGAGAATATGAGATTTGATTCTCTAGAGCATTCTGAGAAACAGGTTATGTCCAGGGACAAATTGGACAAAACGACACGAGCTTGGCAGCAACCTTGGAGATATCATCCGTGGTTGTTATCGCAAATTACATCAAACGCTAGCAGTTCAAGACATAGTTCACTGTCTCTAGAAAGTAATTCCGGTAATATCTCACTAAGCAAAGGTTCAATCCCTCATGGACACATCTGCCTAAAATGGTATTTCCTTCGCTATTTATGTGATTTTCGTTTTGATGGTTTTGGTATTACTGGAACTTAGGACCTAAGGGTCGCTAAGGGTTTACTAGGTCATGTTTTTTCACTTTGGTGAAAGGAACCTTTAGTCTCACTTGTGAGGAACTAAAGATGAAAGCTCTCTATACTATATGATTTTTGCAATCCATAGTATGACCCTGGGGTCAACACACTGTTGTGCAAGGGAGAAGACGTTTGAATGGCTAGTATGACTTCAACATGTACGATATGTCTGTTTGTTTAGTCAGTTCGGGTCGTGAGATTGGGTTGTTAATTTACCAAGATCTATCTGTGTTTTCGTGTTTTGTTGAATTTTCATTCATGTGGGGGATTCTTGGAAAACGATTACTAAAATACGATTTTTAAAAGTTTAAATTAAAATTATAATTTATTGTTTTCTTTTGTTAATGAAAAACTTATTAGTCCCACATCGTGGAGTTTCCACTTTTTAGTTGTTTTAAGAGACTATATAAGCTTTTAGTCCCACATCGCGGAGTTCATCTTTTTAAGTTGTATTATTCCATTATATAAACAGATTCACTACTTTTGTAAAATCTATGGGAAAGGGGTTGCTCTATAGTTTAGAGGGACCCCTAAGGAAAAATATTTTATAGCGTTTCTTAAGCGTTCGCGATTTTCCTTAACGGTTTTTTTTCGGAGTTGCCAAGCTCAAATTGAGCATCTACTACATATGCTAGTAGTAGGTGTAGTAAGGTGTTTTATCCTGGAGATATCCCCCCCTTGAGGGCTATAGCATCACTCTTGAGTGTATCCGAGCGCTAATGTCTTACGGGCAACGTGTTGAACACGTGACTCACTCTGTTTTTCCAAAGTTTTGCTTTGTTGCTGTTGCGGAGATTTGGAGAGCTCGTCCGTTTCATCAAATCGATCACTTCCACTATAAAGGAGCTAAGTATCAATAACTTTTGCTTATTTGATTTTTTCCTTATTTTTGATTATTGCACCCAACACTACAGTAGTAGTACTACTGGCATGCTCGATAATGAACTTTTTGTGCCGGTAGTGTACTTAAAGAGCACTCTCTATATTTAAAATGTTGATTAAAATTTCAAATTTGGGGGATATTGTGCGCCAGTTTGGTGAAAGTATGAATACCATGCCGATTAGGTCCTTGCCGGCATGGTATTCATACTTTTACCATGCCGACATTGAGTTTTTTTACGCATAGTAATGGTGAATTTAATGAAAAAAATTTGAATTTCAATACATTAATACTTGTACATGAGTATTTGGTGCAACTTGTTTGTTCAACTTGTTTACTTTCCTGAATCGGTTTTTCACCTAAACCTTCATGATCATAAATAACTTTATTTAAAATTATTGTATCAACAAATTCAAATATAACGATTTATGCTAATCATTATCAAACTAATCTATAAATTCAACTAAACATAATTAATTACTAAGTATAATTAACGACAGTAGATTAAAAATTATATAAAATATAAGGATATGGGTACGTGCAGATTACTATTTGAATCCTTAATTTGTCTTATTAACATTATCCCCATTTAATCAGTATATCCCCATTGCGCGTTAGCGTAAAATCTCAACGGAGAATCCAAAGACCAATCTAACCGTTTCAATAGGTATTGAAAAGTAACTAGAAGGAACTAAGGCATTTAAGAAAGTAATTAATTATTACATTAATAAGATTGCATATTAATTACTAAGATTTTTACATAAATTTGCATGTTTTTATTTTATAGCTTTTCTGGAACAAAATGTACCACTTGAAAAGCAGATCTCTACCAGCACGAAAAGACACTAAGATTCAGAATTGCATACTGCGTCCATAAAAATCCTTTCTAGATCACAAAATGGTTAAAACAACACCCGCTTTTTTCATTCTTCTTCTAACGATCACTACTTATGTTTCACTACTATTAAATTCAGTCATTGCAGCTAATCCAAAGAAAGGGTTTACTTTGAGGATGATTCACAAAGACTCGAAAGAGTCACTTTTTTCCGATCCTGCTGAGGATATTCATTTGACAACAGAGGATAGAATACAAAAACTCATGGAACAATCCAAAAGTCGAGCACTTTACTTCAGGTCCCAAATATTACTCCATAGACAAAATGCAACAAGCTCGATGATAAATCCCGATGTAGTACAGGTGCCGGTATCTTATGACCCAGCAATGTGGTACGTCGGAATGGTAGGTATAGGTACATTTACTGATAGATATTTCAGAGATTACTATTTGGTGGTTGATTCGGCTAGTGATATGACGTGGGTTCAATGCAAAGGTGCCACGCATATTTTCTATCAAGAAGTTCCTCTTTATCCTTGGGAGGATTCAAAAACATATCGTCCCCTTCCTTGTGGGGATCATAGTATTCTCTGCCCTGGCGATAAATGCAATAAGGAGGGCCAATGTACCTACGAAGCAAAATATTCGGATGGTGGATCTTCATCTGGTGTTATAGCTCAAGAAACATTCACTATATTCTCAAGTGCTGGTGGCGTTGAAAGTGTTCAGATACTCATGGGCTGTGGTTTCAACCAAGCAAATTTTCTCGATTTCGGTATTAATCATTTCAAGAAAAAGCCTGATCTTATTGCAGGAGTACTTGGTTTAGGAAGAGGACAGATTTCTTTTCTAAAACAGCTAGGTGGTCATGAACAAAATAAATTTTCCTACTGCTTTGAGTTATATGGTATTTTCTTAAGCAACACGTATTTAAGGTTTGGTGAAGACGCGATTATCGAAGGTCAAGTACATACAACTCCCATAGTTGAGAACCTCGTTCACAAATCGTTTTATTACTTAAATCTAGAAGATATCAGTGTGGGGAACAAGAAGGTAGGTTTTGTAAAAGCAGATTTTGAGATTAAAGAGAATGGAACCGGCGGTTGCATGATAGATTCAGGGACTCAGTATACGATTATGTATAAAGATCATTTTGTTAGACTTGCAAAGGTTGTAGTGGAATATTTTGAACAGATTGGTATGCCTCGTGACGAATCCACCAATCTTCTTTGCTTTGTTAGACCGAAAGAACGGTCGTTTACACTTCCGCACATAACATTCCATTTTACAGGGGCAAATTATGTTGTTTCAGAGGTGACTTCTCTATTTCTATGGATGCGTGGTAACATGTGTTTACTTATGGGTAGCTATGATGCTGTTGATTCCCCGGCTTTGATTTTAGGAGCACAACAACAAACTAATAAGAGGATATTGTACGATAATTTTAATATGAAACTCTCGTTTGTCGATGAGATATGCAAATTAGAATGAAGAGACAACGCAACGAAGTCGGGATGGTCTTAATGTTTAATGAGCATGCATGTGTTCTTCCAGCCATGAATAAAACATATCGATCACTTCTTTCGGAATTTTAATAAATTTTATTTCTTAACTTCTTTAATTACCATTGCTTGCTTTTTATTCTACGTACTCCCATCTTCATAATTCTTTCTGCTTTTCTTTCTGCTGGATGGAAATAATGAACTTTGATATTTTTCGCAAAAAGAAAAGAGTTTAGACACCACAACTAGTACAATGCATGTAGTGTCATGTCTATCTAAACATAACCAAGTATATTACCAAATATGCGCTATAGTGTCATCTGCCAAGGACGACGGCATGTGAATCACTGGAACCCCGTCTGCGTATTTCATATACACATTTGAAAGATTGCGGCCACCAGAAAAACACCCAAAACTATCCAAACCTAGAAAATATGGAATTACACAAATGCACTCCAATTAACATTTGCAAATTTGTGGTTGATGCCACCAATTTCTCCACCCACAACATAGTTAAATTACAAAAAACCTAAGCTGATTCTAACTAAATATCAAAAACTAGTGGGTTAAAAGGCACACCCAGTTACCGGTGGAGATGCTGTAAACAAAAAAATGTTGGAGATTCAACAGTGGAATTTCAACGGCTTAAATATCTCATGTACTCAAATTCTTTGACATTTTCAGTTTTGGGCTGACTGGACGTAAAACGGGGAGAGATTAGTCGCATCAAACATGACGAGTCCATGCGAGCAACATAAATACGCGGCGGAGATAACAAAGAAATTCAGGAAAATTGCAACAGAGAGAATCCTAGTAACCAATTCATAGGTATTTAAAAGAAACTAGCAAGAAAAAAAAAGTATCCAAAAGAGTATCCATTTCCATTAAATAAGATTCCATATTAATTAGTAAAGATTTTGTATATAAACAACCAAAACCACCTTTTTTTAAGTATAAAATGTAAAACATGGCAAGCAGATCTTTATCAACAAGAGTTAACACTGAAGTTCAGGATTGCATGCATAAAAATCCTTTCTAGCTCACAAAATGTGTAAAACAACACCCACTATTTTCATTCTCCTTCTAACACTATCTCATGTTTCACTACCTCTAAATGGGTTTACTTTGAGGATGATTCACAAAGACTCGAAAGAATCACCTTTTTACGATCCTGCTGTTGATATTCATTTGACAACAGAGGATAGGATTCAAATACTCATCAACCAATCCAAATGTCGAGCACTTTTCATTAGCTCACAAATATTACTTCAGAGAAAAAATGCAACAACCTCGATGATGGATCCTGATGTTCTACGTGTGCTGGTAAGTTATGATCCAACAATGTGGTACCTTGGATTTCTTTGTATAGGTTCATTTCCTGATAAAACATGCATGCCTTACTATCTGCTTATTGATTCGGCTAGTGATGTTACGTGGGTCCAATGCAAAGGTGCCACAAAAACATTCTTACAAGATTTTCCTCTTATCCTTGGGACAATTCACTGACATATCGACATCTTCCTTGTGCGGATCATAGTATTCTCTCCCTGGAAATAAATGCAATGACAATGGCGAATGTATTTACCGAGTAGATTATATGAATACTGGATTTACATCTGGTATTTCTGCTCAGGAAAGATTCACTACATTCTCAGATGATGGTGGCTATGAAAGTATTCAAATCGTCATGGGCTGTGGTTTTCACCAAGAAATTTTTATTGATTTCGGTAATAACCATTTAAAGGGTAAACCTGATCTTATCGCAGGAGTCCTTGATTTAGGAAGAAGAGAATATTCTTTTCTAAAACAATTACGTGGTGCTGGACAAGATAAATTTTCCTATTGCTTGGAGATATATAGCGAGAATATTTACGCAAGCAGCACATATTTAACTTTTGGTGAAGATGCGATAATTGGTGGCCAAGTACGTAAAACTCCCATTGTTGTGAACCCCTTTCAGCCATCGGGTTATTACATAAATCTAGAGGATATCAGTGTTGCCGACGAAAGTGCAGGTTTTGTAAGCGCAGATTTTAAGATTAAAGATGATGGGTCAGGCGGTTGCCTCGTAGATTCTGGGGCTCCATATACGGTAATGTATAGAGATCATTTTAATAGAGTTGCAACTAGGGATGGTCATGGTGCGGGTATGGGGCGGGGATCTTGTATCCCAGTCACTGTCCCGTTCAAAATTAAAAAACTCACACCCTCCCCATTACCTGCTTGATCTGGGACGGGGAGGGTATGGAAAATACCCGTACGGGGCGGGTTTTTTACGGGTTATCCATAACATTAAGCTCAAATATGATGAGTTAATTTAATAATCAATACCTAAGTTCAACCAATAATAATAATAATAATTTAAAATTTCAAACTCATAAATTCATCGTAAAACAAGCAAAGAAAAACAAATTGGTCTATAAACGAGCATCACTCATTTTAGTTCTTAATTATTTCTTATTAAGTATCTTTCTTATAATATAATATAATTTCTTAGTTTAAATATAATATAAATAATTAATGATATCTTATACTTTTACCTTTTCTTTTATAATATAATATAATATAATTTCTTATTTTAAATATAATATAAATAATTAAGGATATCTTATACTTTTACCTTTTCTTTTATAATATAATATAATATAATTTTTTAGTTTAAATATAATATAAATAATTAAGGATATCTTATACTTTTACCTTTTCTTTTATAATATAATATCTTAGTTTAAATATAATATGAATAATTAATAAAAATATAAAATCCTAAAATGGGAACGTATGGGGCGGGTATGGGGCGGGGACCTAGAATCCCATCCCGCCCCATCCCCGCTTCACTAATTTCGGGTATTACCCATATCCAACCCCAACCCCGTTTGTACGGGTAAAACCTTACCCAATAGGGACGGGTATCCACGGGGATGGGTTTGGGTGGGGCAAATGGCCATCCCTAGTTGCAACGTTGGTGGTGGAATATTTTGCACAATTGGATATGCCTCTTGATGCATCCGACGGTCTTCTTTGTTTTGTTATTCCGCAAGCACCGTTTACAACTCCGTCCATACTCCATAACGTTCCATTTTCAAGGGGCAGATTATGTTGTTTCGGAGAGGGCTTCTCTGTTTGTGGAACTGCGTGGAAATATTTGTTTACTTATTGGTGCATTGGAAGTTACTACTAATATGCAGGCTGTGGTTTTAGGAGCATTACAACAAACTAATAAGAGGCTTTTGTACAATAATATGATTCGGGAACTCTCATTTGCTGATGAGATATGCCGATTGCAAAAATGAAAAAGAGACAGCTCAGCGCTCATAGTCTGGCCTGTTTTAGTGTTTAATAAGCATGCATGAAGTGTTAGTTCTAACAAGGAATAAAACATGTTGCTCATTTCATTAGGAATTTATATATATGTAGAGACACTAACATGCACATCACATCCTAATTAACTTGCCTCGATCCACATGCGATTCGAGTGTAAAAGTAGGGATTTACTACAAGAAAAGAACTCAAAAAGAAATGAATACTCATAATCAAGGGTGACTTCAGCAAATTTGCAATGAGAAGAACCCAACTGAAAAATCAGCCTGCCCCAAATTCTATCTTTAAACCCTGAATCCTCCTCCTCTGGAAAAAGAGCTTCCTTCTTTTCTTACTGTGTGGGTGACAAACACGTGGTAGACTGTGAGGAATCCCGTGTGGTGAACTTAGATAAAAACTTTTTATGGTCGCAAGTTCGGGTTGTAGGTACACGAAATAGGTTCGCCACGTGTCGGACGTAAAGAGGTAGAAAATCTCACTCTAAGATCCCAGTCAGAGACTTGTCAAATCAGATGTCAGAGTCATCTCGCCGAGGTCCAATCACACGGAGAAAAAGAGAAGATATGAGCAAAGGAAGGAATACACACATGAAGATACGAAAGACCAGATTGGAGTGCCCAGAAAGTCACCAAGGACGAAGTCAGGAAAAGCGAAATAGGATTACTTGGTTGAAAAGACAGGCCAGAAGTAGATAAATTATGGAGCAAGAAAAGAGACAGGTGTCCCGAAAAGTCCATGTGAGGATAGCGAAAGAAAGGGAAAAACTTTATAGAAAATGATCCGGGCAAAGTAAAAGGCACCTTCGCGAGAATGTAGCGAAGTAAAATGAGTTGTACTCCATTAGGGTTAGTTGGCCTATAAGTAGAGGTCCTTGGGCAAGATGTGAGGGGAGATTTTTAGTTGAGTGGGAGAGCTTTGCGGAGAGGAGATTAGGGTTTCCTTGTGTTTAAGAACTTGTACTTTGATTTCTTTGTATGATTCATCAATAAAGATTTTGGGGTTCATATTATTAAACATGTCTTAGATCTTGGTTACTTTCCTTTTGGGTGTACTACTGGATTTCCAGTAGTTACATTTTTGCGTCTAGAAACATGGAGCTTAGATTGGGGATTCATCCTCATCTAAGGACTGGAGAGAAGCTAAAGTTGTAGGGATGGGTTGATGACTAGAACACCAAATCGAGCGGCGCAATGATAGAAACAAGGAGAAGAAAGCGATTGGAGGCTAAAAGAGGAGGAAGAATGGAAAGAGGAGGAACATCGGTTGAAGGATAAATACAAGGCGTGAACCAGCGGCAAACTGAGGAGGCCAACAGAGGTAACTTCAGAGAGGGCTCAGTACACACTTCCGACGCGAACACCATCGTAGGAGAAGAGATGACTCGTGAGGAAATAAAGGAGAATATCGGTGAAGAGAACATGACGTTGGATCAGCTGAGGGAAACGCTCCGCATTGAAAGAGAACGAGATAGAGATCTAGCGGAACATCACGTTCGATTGACGAGGCAGGATACTAGATTGGTGTTGCAGAATCGCCAACTGAACGAGGAAGTGGAAGTTGACGCCACAGATTCAGAAGTGAACTTGATATCATCAGGAGAAGAAGATTTACGACGAGGGATACATACCCGCGAAGACGACGGAGGAGAGCGAAGGAAGCGACGAAGAGAAATCAATGAAGAAAGAGAACTAAGAAGGGCATTGGAAGCGTAGAGCTGGGAAGATCAAAGGAGGATATATGAAGAAGAACGAAGGCACGAGGAAGATGAGAGGAGAAGAGAAGATGAAAGACGGCGCGAATTCAACCACAGGGAGGAGGAAGCAAGGAGACATGGTGAAGGAAGGCTCAATGTGATAAGGGGAGGCCGCCGGGGAGAAAGTGAAGGGAAACTAAACCAGGAAGTTTTGGACGAGCTGCGAGATATGAGGGCACTGATCAATAATTCGCGAAGAGGTGGCAGAGTGCAGATAGCGGAAGCAAAATAAGAGGCCGATAAATCTCCGTTTACCTATGTGATCATGTACGCTGATATCCCAGAGAAATGTGTGCTGCCAACGCTCCCGAGCATATTTAGCGGATCTGAAAGTGCTGTGCAGTACTTAAAGCAATACACCCTTTGGTTGATGCAATGGGGACGAAATGACGCGGTACTTTGTCGATACTTCCCCGCGAGCTTGGCCGGGGAAGCATTGGCTTGGTTTGACGGGCTACGAGAGAGATCGATATCGTCCTTCAAAGACTGACATAGGATATTTCTCACCACTTATATAACCAACAACATGTTAAGACCGGGGATTGAGACTTTCGTCCCTCGAATAGAAAAGTATGTTCCAGAAAAGGCATTAATAGCCGAAGAACATCGCGAATTCCGGCGAGAAATCAAGGGACAAGGAGAACAGAATGAATGGGAAGACTTGAAGAGAGCCATAGAAAATATCAGAAGGGAATTCAGAGAAAGAGAGTATTTAATGCAGCAATCTATGATGGACGGCAGCAGGGGAAACAATACCCAAACCATAGAAAAGGAAATTGGGCTGCTGATAGGCTCAGAAACATACAATAATAATACTTCAAGTGCACAGTGTCTAACTAGGAGTACAATGACAAGTACAGGTCGTTCCCACGAGGAGTGTGAAATACTTCTACTAACTAATACCAAGAATCAACAAATCAATAACGTGATGTTTAACGATTTTTCAGGAATTCGGGACAAAATGAAATAATAAATAATTGTTAACAATAAACGAAATGAGAGCGGGTTATTAGGATTTTCGGTTTCCACCAAATAACTATGCAAACTCTACTAATATTTAAAAATATATTCCATGCTTTTATTTTCAAATAATGTTTCTCCGCTATAGTTTTCTTCGCTTCATGGGTAGTGATTCTAAAGCATTACCTATCAATCCTTGCATACCACGTCTAGGGATTTAACCGAAGCACGAAATATCAATTCAAAAGCATAAATAATCAAGAAAATCACATAAACGATTAAACACCAATCTTTGTGAAGAAAAACTATTAATCAATCAAATAATTATTAAGCATATATCAATGTAGAGTTTTCACAATTAATTGGTTTCTACCTAAACCCTAACAAACAATCTAGCAAATCATGGAGAAAAGGAAATCAAAACAGCAAAACCCTCTTCTCTATCAACGGCCGTAGCCGCGCCTCCTAGTTTCTCAAATAGTCACCCCCTTCTTATACACCTTCCTTTTCTTTTATTTCATTAATCAAAGTATCAGAATAAATTATTCTTTGAAATATCTTGCATGCAACTTGAAGTTGTCAGCAGTATCTTTCCCCAAATAGTATTGCCACCTCGTTCTTCCAATGAAATAATAAACTCCCCTTATTTCCAAAATCTCCCAAATGAAGAAATAGTTATTTTATTTCCAAAATAGTCACGTGTAAATATTCCTCAATTAATTCTTCACATGACAAATAAATTATCTTTCTCGGTGGAATATATTTGTAATAAAGTAAGAAAGATAAAATAGTTCTCATTTTCAGTTTCCATGTGCCAACCCCACTTTAATTTCAATTCCTTCGCTGCGTTTCTGCCTCGCCTCTGAAACAATTCTATGTTGCTGATATATATGGAGATACCAGGCCAGCTACATTTTGTCATTTTTTGTCATAGTGGTTGCTGATATATGGAAATACCAGGCCAACCCATTTCATCATTGTGGTTGCTGGTATATGGAAATACCAGGCCATCCTGGCTGCTGGTACATGGAAATACCAGGCCAGCATAGTAAGTGCTGCTGATATATAGAAATACCAGTCCATCATAATAAGTGCTGCTGATATAGAAATACCAGGCCAGCATAGTAAATGTTGCTGATATATAGAAATACCAGGCCAGCATAATAAGCTGCTGATACATGGAAATACCAGGCCAGCGTAATAAGTGTTGCTGATATATAGAAATACCAGGCCAGCATATTTCATCATTGTGTTTGCTGATATATGGAAGTACCAGGCCAACCACATTTTGCCATTTTCGTCGTAAACACCATTAAGTCTCACATTTTGCTGTTTATTCGCTGGATGATCGAATTCACTTGTACTTTTTACAAAAGCAATAAAATAGTATTAGTAACTAAAATATTTTATCCTAACTAATATAAATATGGGTATAAAATGTAGCATTTACATGCTTATCAGCTGCGACCCAGACTGCTGAACAAATGTGCAAGAGACGAACCATGAATCCAGAAATAATAGCATTGTTCTCATTAAGGCAAAAGGAAAATGAAAATATGTGAAGTCTAGTGTTGAGATGGGACGCGATCTGCTGAGAACTAAAGGGAAGGATTTCAGAGGAAGATTTAGTACGATCATTCATTTATGCACTATCAACTGGGCATCCTTTATCCATGACGTTGTTCAAGATCAGGAACGAAGTGAAAATAAGGAATTGAAAAGATATCAGTCAGAGCACATTCGTTTGGAGGAAGAACACTGATAATCAAGGAAGATTAATAGAAATAAAGCGAATGTAATGAATTCAATCTATCAATTGATAATGTATCAAATCTTAAAAGAACAACAATGAAAATTTGATGAATTTTGATGAATCATATTACAAGTATGAATTTTCAAAATTTACAAAGAACAATGAGAACTCGCATAGAAGGAAGATAAGATTCACGAAATAAACAGTTTCTAGGAAAACTTAAAACCTTCTACTAGGAAGGCTGAGAATCCACGACATGCACCCTAGTTCGCATGAAAATGCAAGAGGCAAGACCTAATGCATGTCATGAACAACTCTCAAAGAGATAATCTAGGGGAAATAATAAGACCTATCCGCTGAGGGTCCCTTTTATGACGGCCTTCAGTAAGGGGTGCAGAAATATGATCAAGGCGCCGACGTATTCGGTTGAGATGCGGGTGCCTGGGACGTCTGGAGCGTTACTGGCCATGTACGTTTGGCAAGTCTTGGCTACGATTCACTCGATCCCACATAAACCACACTTAGGGTGTGGCTTCGTAATCCCAAGCCACATCGGCAAAGGAAATAAGAAGTCACGAAAACAACTGACTGTCGTAATAACCAGATGGGAGGAGACCAAAATGCATGTTAGGGTTAACCTCCTTCAAGGGGCAATCAGGAGGAATATAAAGGGATGGCACCCTCCAGATTAGGAGCTGTGTGACCAAAAAAAGACGACAATGTCATGGGGCTAATGTTCATGGGAATAATTAGGCCTGTCGCATTATCGCGGAGGAAAATAACATAAATGTTAAGACGAGGTTGATGAATTATTATTTGAAAGGGTAATAAAGCGTCTGAGACTTCGTCGAATTAAAATTCTTCAGAAAGGATGAGGCAAAATAAGACCTTAACTAGGAGGCACAATAAGACATTGTAAAACCACAAACAAATTCTCTCATAATAATAAGCGACCAGACCCGACAAGGAAGTTAACAAGTACTAAGCAAACAAAGTAGATATAAAACATATCGACTTGTGCAACACTGGCTTTATCATCTAATGCTCAACGAGAACAAGAGGCGAAGACACGATACAAAGGAAAATACATATAAAAGAAGTGGTGAACATCGTATGCAGAAGCAGATAAAACGAATGAGAATTAAATGCAACGAAACAATTCGTATATTTCATAAGAAAAGAAGATACGGGCGACGAAGTGACAAAGATAAGGCTGTAAGAGGAGAATAATATATATATGTTTTGTTCTTCTTTAGCATTATCATCATAAGGCTTAGCGTTCCAACCCAACGAAAGAAGCAAAGGAAGAGGCAAAATCCAACGAAATATGAAGATTAAAGATGAAGATAACGTGAGAGATTTGAACGAAATACAAAATAAGATGCGGAGAGATGTTTCGCGAATCAAAGGGAAGTGAAGGATTTGCCAAGGTCAATTAACCCTACACCCAACCTCGAAAACACACAAAAGAACAAGAGGCAAGTATATACTTTAAGTTTCGTTATAATTTTGAGTGTTTCCTCGGTAAGTATATACTTGGCGAAATAAAAGTCGTAACATTGAGTAAATAATAAAATATCACTGAATAAATATGTACCAAAGCAAAATAGAAAACTGCTAACCAAAATAGTATCCGAGGAAGTTAAGATATTTTCCCCCCAAGCTTGGGATTGCCCAGAAAGATAAAATGTTTCTAAATTAGCCAAGAAGTACGATCAAGATGGAAAAAAAAAAGAAAACTATGGCTATTGTTGAGGAGAGGCGTCATCAGTAACGGTTGTTTCAGGGATTTTGTGACACGCTACACCAAGATCAGCACCAGTACCAGCAGAATCTCGCTTGAATTCTTCTTTCATGGCCTTCGTGTCAACAACCTTCTGCTCCTCGCCATCTTCAGAAAAACTTTCTTCTTCTCCTGGGACGATTTCGTCATCCTCTGGCTGCTCGTCATCAAAAAACACCTCCAAAGGAAAAGTAGGATGAGGGATGTCATGCTCATCACAGTAAGCGTCGAAAAGAGGGACTAGGTAGTTCTGAGTATTCTTGCGAGCTAGCTTGGATACCTTCGCGGAAGTTTCCATCATCTCGTCCAAATCAACGTTCAAGTCACCCACCTCATTTTGTAGACGAGAAGCCTCTAAGCGAGATTCATCCCTTTCATTGGAAAAGCGAAGGACTTGGCTCTTGTGGCGCTCTTCGGACTATGCAAAACAAGACAAAATCTTATCAGAAATATGTAAATCGACATAACTAATGATGTATTGCACTACACCTAAGGCTACCTTCCAAATGCAAAAGGGTGGTATTCAAAGTCTCTTGAATATCGGTATACAAATGATCCAGCTCGGAGATTTTTAGATCTGACTCTTGGAGCCGAACACATAACTCGTGATATGCATTGTCCCAGCCTTTACCATGGCCAGACTATGAAATATCTTTATCAGATTGGATGATGAGGGCGTCCTTGTTTTTACGAGAACTCGGGGGCTTGGCTTGAGAGGAAGGATATATTAACGGGCTTCTGGCAAGATAAGTTGTCTAACTGAGGCTGAAGGAGTTCCACTTTCGTCTTCAAACGGTCAACCTCCGCGTTCAAATCAGTCACTTTATCGCGAGATCTGCGAAGATTAGTTACAACCTTGCTTTTACTGTTGATGACACGCTCGTAATCTTCTTCCAACCTCTTGTAAGTATCTATCGACGAAAGGTGGAGATTCCTTGAAGTAAAGAGGGAATTGTTGACTCGCTTAAGCTCCAACTTGAGGCGCTCATTATCATCATGGAGATGGTGATTCAGCTCCTCATTACGCGAACAGTCAATTGACAAACGATCTACTTGAGAGAAAAGAGTTTCGACCTTCTCATTCAAAATTATGTTTTCGGACACATAACAATCATTCTGGGTCATGAGGTTCAGGTTCTCAGCACGCATATCTTTTAGCGAAGCAGCTGATTCGGAAGCATTCGCTTGACGTTGCATGCATCGAGCTTGAAGAAATATGACATAAGAAAATAACAAAAGTAGAGACAAAGGCAAATAAAGAATCTGCGAGGGAAGTGACTTACTCAAAAGATTTTCCTTTCTGACTTTGCTTGCTGGAGTGCTCTTTTTCCTCTTTGAGCTCCTTTGCCAAGGATTTGATCAGAGCCTCGTCCTTCTGAGCTTTCTCACGAACAAGCCTAGTCTCCACAAGGTTGGCCATGTGGAGATTGACTTCCTGCGAAGTGGAGAGCTAAAAATTAGGAGATAAATCTTGGGACAGAGAAAAGACACAACGAAAAGGCAAAAGGGGTCACTTGATTCATCAATGCCGCGTGCTGCTGGAGAGTCAAATTGATAGAAGCATTTAGAATTACGGACGATTCATGAGAGAGAAAGTCATCCGCACTAAAGGTCACCAAAGATTCTAAGGCACGAGACCTCATGGCAGGGTCTTCGCGAGCCTTGACATAGACGTTTTGGAGAAACTTCATGTCATGGTTAAAGATAGTGTTGGACATTGTCGACGAAGCTATCTGCTTCTTCTCCTCGCCAGTAGAAGGATCCCGGGCGAGCTTCTCGGGGAGTTTTACCTCCAGATGAACAGGAGGGTCAGCTACTTTGGCAGAGGTGGTTGCACGAGATTGATGATGTCGAGGCTTGTTAGGAGTGAAGGAACTCGTAAGTATAGTAGCCTTGCGAACTGCAGCTAAAGCATCCAGGTCCAAGACCTTACGCTTCCTCTTGGGCCCACCAGAAGAAGGATCAACAGTCTGCGAGACAATAAGTTTACCGAGAAAGGTAATCAAAATGAACGAGGCATGCAAGCTGATAATAATAATAAAAATACATGAGAAGAAGGAGGAGGAGTAATAAGATGTTCACGCCTTTTCCGCCCCTTAGTTGACTCAGCAGCGAGCTGATGAACAAAGGAAGTATTACACTAGGAAGAATAGAAGATTGAATTTTGAGAATGTTGCGAGAGACAATAATGAGCAAAGTGGGTACCTGTTTAGGAGCGGGAGACCCGATAGTGATACCCGTTTCCTTATGATCTTTGAGTAGACCAACATCAGGAAACTCGTACTAAAGAAAGGAACAACAAAGATATGAGATCCTTTGAAATCAAAAACGGGACAAAGATTTAAGCAAAAAAAGATAATACCTCGTCAGGCATGGACCAGTGGAGCTTCCAAGGGTCGCAGTCAGAAAGATGACGGTGTTGAGAAAGAGGGCCCTTCCTAGGGTTCCCATTCTCGTCAAAACCCCAGACCAAAGAGCCTCCCACCACTAAGGGAAATGTCTCCCAATCTTCATCTTGATCTATCTTAAGAGGGCCCATGCTGGAAGAAACAATTTTTGGCGAGGTAGTCTTATGGGAAAGTTCAATACCCCATTCTTGGAACTTCTTAGCACTGGTAAACCTTGCCGAATAACTAGCTGCGAAAGAGTCAGCGTTATAATCACGAGGATTGAACTCGTCAGTCGAAGATGGGATCTGCGAAGCATCACCCCCCGAGCGAATAACGAACTCGCTAGAGATGCAAATTGTATTACCAGAAAGATGAAAAACCCCGCACTGGAGATTATTCCGAATCTCGACGAAAGTGGGATTGGAAGGATTGTAGAGAGGAAAGGTTAACCCGTCCCTTAACTGACCAAGGGAGATGATCATCTTCTCCGAAGACCAGGAGTCGGAGAGAATCCATCTAGAGTTCAACTCCATGTCAGAAGTTGCGCACACGACAGGAGACACATAGAAATCAGTCGCTGGGAACAAAGATAGACCCATCTTCTGGAAATCAGATTGAAAATCCTCAAGGGATTTGAGTGAGGAAGTTGTGGAAATTTTCTTAGAAGCCATAATAATGAAAAGGGAGTCGAGAGTGAAGGAAGGGTACAACAATGGTGAAGGAAAGAGAAATCACGAAAACCAGAGAGACACAAAAGGAAGGAAGAGGAAAAGAAACCCAAAACTTAAGTCAAGATTGGATATAGATAACGTAAAGGGATGAATGGTTTAGCAGGTCGACGACACGTTCGAAGTATAAATAACCGGTAATAAACGATTACCCCAAAAGCGTGGAGACGTGGAGACACGAAAGTGGAGAACGTATCATCTAGGGATTCAGGAGCGATTCTTTTTCCATTCTCGTATGACTCGAATGGAATAAGAAAAGGAAAAATGTAGGTACACGAAATAGGTTCGCCACGTGTCGGACGTAAAGAGGTAGAAAATCTCACTCTAAGATCCTAGTCAGAGACTTGTCAAATCAGATGTCAGAGTTATCTCGCCGAGGTCCAATTACACGGAGAAAAAGAGAAGATATGAGCAAAGGCATGAATACTCACACGAAGACGCGAAAGACCAGATTGGAGTGCCCAGAAAGTCACCAAGGACGAAGTCAGGAACGGCGAAGTAGGATTACTTGGTCGAAAATACAGGCCACGAAATAGATAAATTATGGAGCAAGAAAAGATAAATTATGGAGCAAGAAAAGAGACAGGTGTCCCGACAAGTCCATGTGAGGATAGCGAAAGAAAGGGAAAAATTTTATAAAAAATGATCCGGGCGAAGTAAAAGGCACCTTCGCGAGAATGTAGCGAAGTAAAATGAGTTGTACTCCATTAGGGTTAGTTGGCCTATAAGTAGAGGTCCTTGGGCAAGGAGATTTTTAGTTGAGTGGGAGAGCTTTGCAGAGAGGAGATTAGGGTTTCCTTGTGTTTAAGAACTTGTACTTTGATTTCTTTGTATGATTCATCAATAAAGATTTTGGGGTTCATATTATTAAACATGTTTTAGATCTTGGTTACCTTCCTTTTGGGTGTACTACTGGATTTCCAGTAGTTACACGGGTTCAGGATTCAAAGTGAGCCAAGAACCTACTAATCTAGCCATGTTTAGCTAGCATGATCGGATGAATATGTGGCCGAGGTTTTTGAAAGTACACCATAGTGTATGGTAGCTTCTGCCAGTAGCATCATGTGTTAATCATCTTCGGTATCATTTTGGGAAAGTTAAGACACACTAGATCAAGCTAACTACTCTCTCTTCACACACTAAGTTGTAACCAGTTTACGTGTAAAACAGGACAACCCAGCTCTCTTAGTCTTTCTTGATCGTAAATTCAATGCTGGAGCTGTTGTCAATTCATAATTTAATACTTTCGGTTTTGGGCGTACTGGACTTAAAAGGGAAGATATTAGTCTCATCAAGAATGAACGAATGCGAGCAACATAAAAATACACGGAGAATTTCAAAATAAATCTAATGGACAATATATTTCTGTTACCTTATTTATCTGGGAGAATATACGATATGCAATAAAGTCTCCCAGATTCTCCTGTAACTCTATTTATATGATTTTATGGAATAAGAATGACCAACGGATTGATTAACATCCGACATGGTATCACGAGGCCAAAAACGGTCCTCCTTCTTCTTCTTCTAAAAACACCAACAACACCAATAATCATCAATGGCAAACAATCGATCCTTACCGAGTAATAAAAACACCTTACATCCGGCTTTCGCCGTTTCCAACATCAAAGTTTTGATTCCTGTTACACTAGATATCAAACAAGACGAATACTCTTCATGGGTTCTCCTATTTCAACTTCATCTTCAAGCGCACAACCTCCTTTTTCTTATAGACAGTTCTTCCCCCACACCAGATCTTGACGATGCCACCATCCTACAGCTTGACGCCCTATGCCGTCAATGGATGTTCTCCACCATGACCAAAGATCTGATGCTGACTGTTCTCAAAACTGGAAAAACTGCGAAGGATTTGTGGGATCATCTCAAACGTCTCTTCCAAGACAACAAAGGAAACCGCGCTGCCAGCCTTGAAAGTAAGTTTGTCAATCTAAGATTTATTGACTGTAACAACGTTGATGATTATTGTGATAAGCTACAGGCACTCTCCAGTCGATTGAGTGACCTCGAGTTTCCAATGGATGAAAAACGACTAGTTATCCAGCTCGTCAATGGACTTCCGGAGGAATATAATACTGTTGCCTCCTTCATTCAACAATCGATGCCATCGTTTGACACTGCTCGATCTCAACTACGCACTGAAGAGATTCGCCGTGAACATCAATCTACATCAAATACTCATGCTGCCCTTGCTGCCGGAACACCGCACACCTCCCATCATCTTCCTGTTGTTGCACAGCGTCATCAACAAAAAGAGGATCGCACAGCGCCGTTGCTTCCAAATCCAACAGGCCCAGCGTTTTCTCAACCGCAGCTCCCTACTGAATCAAACAGAAGCCCACTACTGCCCAACCCAGCAAGCCCATTTCCCCCTTACCCACACTGGGCTTATCCGGCTACTCCCTGGAACATTGCTGCACCTGGCCCATATCCGGCTACTCCCTACTGGGCTTCTCCCTGGAATGCTGCTTCACCTGCCAGCCGCGGACGAGGTCGCCAGAACCGTGGTAGAGGACGAGGACGTGGTCGCCATCCTACTGCCGGCCGATCACCGCAGGCCTACATTGCTCCGACCACAGACTACCTACAACCGTCAGATATCGCCGAAGCCTACATCTCTATGAGTATTCGGACACCTGATGATGATTTCTATATGGACACCGGAGCAACCTCTCACATTACCTCGGATCCAGGTACATTACAAAAAGTTTTTAATTCTAGTAATGTTCGTTCTATCTTGGTGGGAAATGGCAATAGCATTCCGGTAACTGCTAGTGGCTCTAAGTACATAAATCTTCCAACTCACACCCTTCACCTCAACGACACCCTTGTCGTCCCTTCCATCATCAAAAACTTAATCTCTGTTCGAAAATTTACCACTGATAATCATGTGTCTGTTGAATTTGATCCTTATGGTTTTTCTGTGAAGGACTTGAGTTCGAGGAAGACTATTCTCCGATGTGATAGTTCTGGGGAGCTCTATCCCATCACCACCTCCGCCGTGCAATCTTCTTTTTCGCCACCACCTCATCAATATTCTCTTGCCGTATGCTCACCTACCGTTTGGCATAGTCGCCTCGGCCACCCTGGCAAAGCTGTCCTCGATACTTTACGCACAAAATCTTTTATTCAATGTAATAAGGATAATTCTCCAAATCTTTGTCACTCTTGTCAAATTAGCAAACATGTTCGTCTTCCCTTTTATGACTCTCAGTCTACTAGTATTGCTCCTTTTGATATTATTCATAGTGATTTATGGACGTCTCCGTTGAATATAGATACGGGATTTCGTTATTATCTGCTATTTCTGGATGATTTTACCAATTATTTATGGGTTTTTCCACTAAAATTAAAATCCCAAGTCTTCACCAAATTTTTGGAATTCCAATCTTTTGTTCAAACTCAATTCGAACGCCAAATTAAATCATTCCAATGCGACATGGGTCGCGAATTTGACAATTCCTCTTTTCACAACTTTTCTAGTAAAAATGGCATGGTTTTTCGCTTCTCGTGTCCTCACACATCATCTCAAAATGGTAAGGCTGAACGCATGATTCGCCGAATCAATGATATCACTCGTACTCTAATGTCTCATGCCTCCGTTCCTCCCAAATATTGGGTTTATTCTCCTTATGGCTGTCTACCTCCACAACATTCTTCCTACTAGACTCCTCAATTTCCAATCTCCAATGTCCATCTTATATAGACGCCAACCCACATATACTCATCTTCGCATTTTTGGTTGTCTTTGCTACCCTAATCTCTCCTCCACCACACCACACAAACTTGCTCCTCGCTCCACTAGGTGTGTTTTTCTTGGTTTTCCACCCAATCATCGTGGTTATCGTTGTCTTGACATTTCCACAAACAAAATAATTATTTCGAGACATGTCACGTTTGATGAGAACGTATTTCCCTTCTCTATTTCCTCTTGTCCAAGCTCTCCCATACTCACGACCCACAAACCCATCCTCTCTATTCATTCCTGGATTCCTCCACCTATCCATCACCTGTGCATTCAAATTCGTTGAGCCTGTACTCACGCCCAGCTCCGCTCCACCTCCTGAACAAGGCCCATCTCCTTCGACCTTGTACACTCCTCCACACCGCAGGCTAGCTTATCCCTCTCAGCCCATTTCCACCCAGCCCACTTCCACTTCTACTCAGCCCACTTCTACTCAGCCCATTTCCACTCAACCCACTTCTCCTCTGCCACTTCTATACAGCCCATCTCCCTCGACAGCCCAACAACCTCACAAACTCAGCCCATCTCTGTGCCTACCTCTTCCAGCCCACTTCACCAAGCACACCTTCCTGCCCACAGCTTCGAGCGGCATCCCGTCCAACCACCAGGGCCTCCCGGGGCATCTTCCGTCCCATCCAAAAACTCAATCTTCATGTCCAATCCACAATTCCCATTTCCCCTCTTCCCCGTTCTCATCTTTATGCACTTAGGGACCCAAACTGGAATGCTGCCATGAAGAACGAATATAATGCTATGATTATGACCAACACTTGGGAGCTGGTTCCTCGCCCTAGTAACGCTCATATCATTCGGTCAATGTGGCTTTTCCGTCACAAGTTTCACGCTGACGGAACTTTGCAACGTTACAAGGCTCGACTAGTGGCCAATGGCAAATCTCAACAGGTTGGAGTTGATTGTTTTGAGACGTTTAGTCCGGTTGTTAAACCAGCGACTATACGCACTGTACTCAGTATCGCAACATCTCGTTCTTGGGGCATTCGTCAACTAGACGTCAAAAATGCCTTTCTTCACGGTGATCTGGCTGAAACAGTATATATGCATCAACCACCAGGTTTTGTTGATTCCGCTCATCCTGATTATGTTTGTCGCCTCCGTAGGTCTCTTTATGGCCTTAAACAGGCCCCTCGAGCATGGTTTCAAAGGTTTGCACAATTTATTACTGGTTGCGGTTTTCGTGGAAGTGTTTGTGATCCGTCACTTTTTGTCTATCACTCTGGTTCGGACACTGCATACTTATTATTATATGTGGATGATATTGTCTTAACCGCTTCTAATGATGCACTTTTAGAGCGTTTCATTGGGTTGATGAAATGTGAATTTGCTATGACTGACCTTGGCGCGTTACATCAATTTCTGGGTATTACTGTGACTCGCTCAGATTCAGGATTATTTCTATCACAGTCCTCATATGCACAAGATATTATTGCTCGTGCATCAATGACGAACTGCAACCCAGTCACTACTCCTGTTGATACCCAATCGAAGCTCAGTACTACATCTGGCCCTCCATTCGAGGATCCGACTTTATACAGAAGCTTGGCAGGGGCTCTTCAATACCTGACGTTCACCCGCCCTGATATTTCATATGCCGTGCAGCAGGTTTGTTTATTTATGCATGATCCCAGGGAGATACACATGCAAGCTATTAAGCGCATTCTCAGGTATCTTCAAGGCACTCTTGATCACGGCTTATTTCTCTCCGCTTCCCCTATCACGGGCTTGACTGCATACTCTGATGCTGACTGGGCGGGTTGCCCGGACTCTCGTCGGTCGACATCTGGCTACTGCATCTTTCTTGGAGACAACCTAATTTCTTGGTCGTCCAAACGACAAGCCACTGTATCTCGTTCTAGTGCGGAAGCCGAATACCGAGGAGTTGCCAATGCCGTTGCTGAAACTACTTGGTTACGCAACTTACTTCTCGAGCTCCACATCCCTCTACGTCGTGCCACAATTGTCTACTGTGATAACACTAGTGCTATTTACATGTCAGGGGATCCTGTCCAGCACCAACGCACTAAACATGTGGAGATTGATATTCATTTTGTACGAGAGCGTGTACGTATCGGTGAGATTCATGTTTTGCACGTTCCTTCTGACAGTCAATATGCAGACATCTTCACCAAGGGCCTTCCTCGAGTATTGTTTGTTCGTTTTCGTTCTAGTCTTAACGTGTGCTCCTCTCCCGTTATGACTAAGGGGGTGTAATGGACAATATATTTCTGTTACCTTATTTATCTGGGAGAATATACGATATGCAATAAAGTCTCCCAGATTCTCCTGTAACTCTATTTATATGATTTTATGGAATAAGAATGACCAACGGATTGATTAACATCCGACAAAATCTAATCAAACTAACAAATCTAAGATTGCAACAGAGAATCCAGTAAACAATTCAACCATTTCAATAAGTATTCAAAAGTTGCTTCCAAAAAAAAAAAAAGTTGCTGCCAAAAATAATACTGTAAGTATGTTACATTTGAAAGAGTAATCCATTTTAAATAAACAAGATTCCATATTAATTTGTAAAGATCTTGTAGATATGTAACACAATAAAATTTGAGTTTATACCTCGTATAAAACGTAAAACTTGACAAGCAGAGCATACAGCGTCCATCAAAATCCTCTCCAAATCACAAAATGGGTAAAACAACACCCACTCTTTTCATTCATCTCCTAATAATAACTCATGTTTCTCTATTACTAAATCCAGTCATTGCAGTTCATCCAAAGAAAGGGTTTACTTTGAGGATGATTCACAAAGACTCGGAAGAATCACCTTTTTATGATCCTGCTGTTGATTTACATTTGACAACAGAGGATAGACTTCAAACACTCATCAACCAATCCGAAAGTCGAGCACTTTACATCAGGTTACAAATATTACTCAACAGCCAAAATGCAACAAGCTCGATGATGAATCCCGATATTGTACGTGTGCAGGTAAGTTATGATGCATCAATGTGGTACCTTGGATTGGTATGTATAGGTTCATTTCCTGATAAATCATGCATGCCTTATTATCTGGTTATTGATTCGGCAAGTGATATTACGTGGGTTCAATGCAAAGGTGCCGCAAAAACTTTCTTTCAGGATTATCCTCTTTATCCTTGGGAAAATTCACTAACATATCGGCCTCTTCCGTGTAAGGATCATAGTATTCTCTGCCCTGGCAATGAATGCAATGACCAGGGCCAATGTATTTACCGAGCAAATTATTTAAATGATAAATCTGCGTCTGGTATTCTTGCTCAAGAAGCGTTCACTACATTCTCAAATAGAGGTGGATATGAAAGTATTCAAATAGTCATGGGCTGTGGTTTTAAACAAGAAAATTTTGCTGGTTTCGGTAATAACCATTTAAAGAATAAGCCTGATCTTATCGCAGGGATTCTTGGTTTAGGACGAGGTGAAAATTCTTTTCTGAAACAATTAGGTGGTGCTGGACAAGATAAATTTTCCTACTGCTTGGAGGCATATAACGAGAACATTTACACAAGCAGCACATATTTAACTTTCGGTGAAGATGCGATAATTGGAGGCCAAGTACAGAGCACTCCCATTGTTGTGAACCCCTTTCAGACGTCGCTTTATTACTTAAATCTAGTGGATATAAGTGTTGATCACAAAAGCGCAAGTTTTAGAAGCACGGATTTTAAGATCAAAGAGGATGGATCAGGCGGTTGCCTCATAGATTCTGGGGCTCCATTTACGCTTATTTATAAAGATCACTTTGAAAGAGTCGCATCTTTAGTGGTGGCATATTTTCAACAAATTGGTATGCCTCGTGATGAATCCAGCATCCCCAATTTTCTTTGTTTTGTTATACCGCCAGTACCGGTTATAACCCCGTCCATAACATTCCATTTTCAAGGGGGAGATTATGTTGTTTGGGATACTGCTTCTCTGTTTGTGCGACGCGGTAAAAGTATTTGTCTACTTATGGGTAGATTGGATACTGATAGGCCAGCTTTTATTTTAGGAGCATTTCAACAAACTAATAAGAGGCTTTTGTATAATAATATGATTATGGAACTCTCGTTTGCTGATGAGGTATGCAAACAAGGCTAGCTCACAGTCGATCGGGTTTTAGTATTTAATGAGCATGCATGCAGTGTTCGTTGTAACAAAAAATAAAACATGTTGATCATTTCTTTAGGAATTTAATAATTTGGAGTATGTATCGAATCCAACTCAGTGTAACAAAGTTCATCTGATATTTTTTTTTTTTTGATGAATGTAGAGAAGATACTAAACTAATTAGTACATCCTAACTTGCCTCAATCGACATGCAATTCCGGTGCAAAATGAAAAGACTCCAAAAGGGTTCCTTGTTTATCAAAAAAAAAAAAAAAGTGCAAAATGAAAACGGGTTTACTACCAGAAAACAACTCAAAAAGAATTGAATATTACTTACATTATCATGAGAAACTCCAGCAAATTTGCACATGAGAAGAACCCTACTAAAAAAATCTGCTTGCCCCAAATTCTATCTTTAAAACCCTGAATCCTCTTCTTCTAGAAAAAAGAGTTTCCTTCTTTTATTACTGTGTGGGTGACAAACACGTGGCATCCAATGAGAAATTGCCATGCGGTGAATTTTGATGAAATCTGCCAATGGATATGTGACCGGGGACTTTGAGAAATGCACCATAGTGTATGCTAGAGCAAAGATGGTACCTTAGCTGCTGCCAGTAGGATCATCTGTTAATCATCTACGGTATCATTTACATTGGAAGACTTTGAAAAGTTAAGATATACTAATTCAAGCTAACTACTCTCTCTTCACACACTTAATTGTTATCAGTTTACGTGTAAAACAGGACGACCCAGCTCTCTTAGTCTTTCTTGATCGTAAATTGAACGCTGGAGCTGTTGTCAGTTAATGTGGGGGGTCTCTGAATTAAACAATTAACGGGTGTGGGGTTTAATCAGTTGAATACAGACTGGCTCCTGAGTACCCGCTTCTTATTGCTTATGAAGATTGTTGGACTTCATTACAGTGGGCACTTGCTAATAATCATTCTGATAAATATGATGGCATTTTTGCACACGATTTGAATGAAGAACCGTGGTTAAGAGATAATGTCGATTTTAATAGGGTATTTTTGGGTGGTGACAGTGCGGGTACAAATATTTCTCACAATTTAGCTATGCGACCAGCGGCTGAAATCGATATCCGTGGAATTTGCCTTATTCACCCATACTTCTGGGGGTCTAAACCTATTAATGAGTTCGAAATCAATATGGATTTAGCTACTAAGATGTGGTTATTTGTGTATCCTTCGGCTAAAAATGGAGTTGATAATCCGGTGTGTAACCCATTTGCAGATGATGCACCAAGTGTTTCCTGTCTTGGGTGTAAACGAGTTTTGGTGTGTGTTGCCGGAAAGGATCCATTCAAAGATAGAGGTCTATTATATTATGAGGGATTAAAGAACAGTGGATGGGAAGGTGAAGTTGAGTTGTTTGAAAATGAAGAGGAAGAACATGAATTTCATCTCTACAGTCCTGACAGTGAAAGTGCTCAACTACTTTTTAAATGTAACGCTTCATATCTAAATAAGTAAAATTTTTCGTTGTTTTTTTTTTAATAATCAAAACTTACTCAAATAAATAGTTTACTCGTATAATATAGTGTTCCGAGACGGTATTTGCTTGCTAAAAAAATTCTATTTTTCTCTTTCCTCTGAATGAGGCCGTTGTGATTGACTATGGTCAAGGAACCAAAAATTTGCATATCACTTTGAGCGTTTGTGTTCTTGCTAAGAAGATTAGATTACATTCGTTTTATTTAATCATCTCCAATCATCAAAGAAACATTGCCAAGTCAGATCAATGGATTTTTTGAGCTCATCAAACCTTCACTTGTCATACCCACACAAGACCTCCATCAAATGGAGAAAGAAACACCGCCATCACCATCCAATGCATGGAAGAATCAAACAACCAATCAATCTCTTCCGGCTCAACAAAAAAATTCCATGCCTGATTCACTTTCACAACCTTCTAGACCCGTAATCCTCCCCTTAACAATGATTACAGGAATACAAACACTCCACCTAAAGAACCCACTACTGATTTTATTAATCAAGGAAAAACTTCGGTATCATCAACATCCTCTTCTTCTTTTCTTTCATTTGTTTCAAACTTTGCAAAAGAAGATATTCCACCTCCCCCTGTTTTTTGCAGAACAAAAAGTTCCACTCAAAGATCCGTTTACTCACAAAAACAAAACCCTACATTTCCCTGTAAACCAAACCTCACTGTCAACAAAAGTACGTCGAACCAACACCAAAAAGAGAATCATCACGAAACTCAACTTTTAGAGCTTACCCAAAGAATGACAGAACTCATGCAAGCACACCATAGCCAATGCCTAGTTGTACAAGTCTTAGCAGGAAACCTACCTTACAACAACCCGAAGGCTGCACTGAAGGATCTGTGGGCACCGCTAGCTTACAAACATGTACAAACAATCCCCAACTCTAATGCTAAGGTGTTCCAGATCATCATGCATCATGTGAGTGATAAGGAGATGATCCTGGCTCATCGTCCATGGATTGGAGACAACCAGGTATTTTTGTTTGAAGATTATGGTAAGTACATATCAGACCCTGATGCTTGTTTCATACTTGTTGTTTTCTGGATACAACTTTTGCATCTCCCGGTGTTTTTTGAAGATGAGACGTCTGTAAAACAACTCCTTACTGAAACTGGTAGAGTTTTAGAGGTCGACCTAACCTGCAGACCTATCCGAGCAAAAGTAGAAATGGATCTAAGAAAACCCTTCATGCCTGGTATTCTTTTAGATATAACAGGACCCACATGGATTCAGTTTGCCTTTGAGTTTCTACCAACCATTTGTTGTCGGTGTGGAATATTTCTGGGGCATGTTGCTAGAGATTGCCCAAATTTTGAGAGCACAGAACATGCCATTTTGAATACCCCCTACCCGTTGTTTCCCTACCACAAGCTCAACGACAGGATGCGTGCTATCAATCCTCGAGCTAGGCTGTTGGCGAACAGAGTACCACCATTAGCAGCACCACCAACTATGGCAAACAGGGATCCACCACCTCCTACACCACCGTCTATGGCAACTACAGGCGGAGCATCATCTTCCTCTCAGCCATCCTGCTATCAACACAATCACCAATCGCATCCTACATCTCAACATCAGAATGAATGGCAGAGATTCACTGAGATGAACCAACCAGGTCCGATCCAACCAGCAAAAAAACCGGCGATCAGGCCGATCCCATCCATGCTGTCAAATATCATGACTCAACAAGGTCTTCACTGGACCCCGGTCCCGCAAAAAACCCAACAAAGTGACATGGCATCTGAAAAAGCACCTTCAAATGCGGCTGAGGCAGCAGACATAGGAACTTGTGCAAGCACGCTGAGGACAACACGTATTGTTGAATCCACTGCAACACTCAAGAATGTCGGCACTGACACTGGACCATCCACATTCTCTGCACCACCCCTGCAGGTGAAATTCCAGATCCAGAACCATTTTCAAAACCCGACCCATTTTGGAGTACCACTGACAAGTTATATTATTTCAGATGCAGGTCCACCAGGCCCAGCCCACTTGAACCAGCCATCTGAAATAAGGAAAGACCCACCAACACCCAATGAAACTACACTGCCCAGGAACCAAACAGGTTTACACCCAACCCCCAGATAACCCCAAAACCTTTGACACATTTCTTCTCACCTCTCTACAGTCACCAACTTGAAACTTTTTTGAACAACAATAATGCTCAGGTAAATATTGTGATAACAAAGGAAGGAGGTATCCCACAAGTCCGAATAACCCACAAACATTTCATAACAACAACCCCAACCATACCCCCTCCTCCTCCACCTCCACCAACCTCAGGCTCCCCTCCACCAACCTCAAACTCACCAACCCCGAAGACACCCATCCAGACATACAGAAGGAAAGCTAGGCACCAAAGAAAAGGTATTACCCAGCACCTAAACATCCCCAACACCCCTGACTTTGGTGCTTCCCCACCACCCCATAAACTCAGAAAATACATCTCCATGGCTACCCTGAACCCATTTTCCACAAGAGATCTCCAACCCCAACATGAAATACCAACTACCCGTACTAGAAACCCAAGATCAACAAGGTACCTCCACCCTGACAAAACCGTCCAACCCACTAAACCAACCACCGCCAACCCACCACCACCACCACCCAAAACAACCAATCCAGCATGGCATCTTTCTCTTGAAGACGAGATTGACGAAGCTGAAATTCACTCGAACAAAGGAAAGCGAGTTGTTGGTACAAGCCAACACTCGCCAACCTTATGAATTATTTATCTTGGAACTTTCAAGATACTAACAACCCCTCGACAATTCAAAAATTGCGTGATCATGTGCGCAACTTCAAACTTTTTCTTCTTTTTTTGTCTGAGACTTTGGCCTCTAGTGCTAGCAGTGTACGTTTACAACATATTTTGGGTTTTACTGATTGCTATGTAGTTCCATGTAATGGCCGACAAGGTGGACTATGTTTAATGTGGCAAACACACCTTAAGGTCCATATAATAGTAGCTAATCAGAATGTTGTTCATGCTTATATTATGCCTGCTAATTCTAGCTCTCCTTGGTACTTCAATGGAATTTATGGACCGCCTCACCAACCGGCACGAAAAATTTTCTGGATGGAATTCAAAAACTTGGTGAGAACACATCAACATCCTTGGCTATTAATGGGGGACTTTAATAAAATCTTGACACAAGAAGAAAAAAAAGGAGGAAATCCAGTAACGTTTACTCAAACACAAAGCTTCTCAAAATTTGTCAACGACAATGGACTCATCGACCTAGGTTTTCAAAGAGACCCCTTCACTTGGTCCAACAGACAAACAAGATCGGATTTCATACTAGAAAGACTGCATAGAGGCATTTTCAACCAGGAATGGCTGGACCTTCACCCTCATGCTTTAATCAAACATCTCCCGAGGATTTCTTCGGACCATGCACCAATACTGCTCATCCTGCGAGCGCTGGAAAGACCAAGAACAAAGAGTATCAAATTAGAACACCTTTGGTTCCTCCACCCACATTTTAAAAATGTAGTCAATGAAGCTTGGAACCAAATCCACCACTAAATTGCTCCAGAGAATCTACTTCAGAGGCTGTCACATACGGCAAGTGAACTACTAAAATGGAGCAAAACAACATTTGGACATCTTCCAACAATTATTAAAGCTGCAGAACACAATATTGAGTTTACACAACACAAATGTGCAATTTCGATGGGGATAGAACTACACAACTGGATCCAAAAAGAAACAGATGCTAGGAATACACATCTAGTGTTAACTCATGCCTTGGAGATGTACTGGAAACAAAGATCACGAATGCAGTGGATACAACAAGGGGATCTCAACACCTATTACTTCCATACCCAAGCAACCATTCATAGAAGAAACACCTAAGGAGGTAAATGATTTAATACTTCAATTTTTTGACTCACAATACAGAGCACCACCAAAAAAAATACATATGCAATTGTTTGAATGCATTGGCTCAAGAATCTCAGACAATCAATGTACTATGATACTTAAGGAGGTAACGAGAGAGGAGATTAAAGCAGCAATGGAGTCAATTGGTTCAGAAAAAGCCCCTGGCCCTGACGGGTACACAAGTAAGTTCTACAAAACCCTTTGGGAAACCATTGGTGACCAGATTTGTGAAATGGTGACCCATTTTTCAATCACAACCACCTTCAACACCCTATAAACCATACCAACATCACCCTCATACCCAAAATCCCAAACCCCACAACTCCGTCCCATTTCAGACCCATAGGATTATGTAATGTGACTTACAAAGTGATTGCAAAAATCATAGTCACCAGACTAAGACCTATTCTCCAGTTCATCATAAGTCCATACCAAAGTGCGTTTGTGCCTAATCGTGTCATACATGACAATATCTCTATAGCGGCTGAACTGTTTCACCACATCCGATCTTCACCACCAACCAAGCACCCAAAAATTGCCATGAAACTAGATATAAAAAAATCTTATGATAGTTTGGATTGGCAGTTCAACAGATTGGCATTTACAAAAATGGTCTTCCCATCCCCTTTTATTGAGTACATCATGACATGTGTAACAACAGTTTCGTATTCAATAACTGATGAGTGCTAAAAAGTGCATATTTTTATATATTTTTCTTGGCATTTAACTCATCTTTTGTGCATTAATTCTACATTTTATCCCATATTCTGTATTTTCATTGTTTTCAAGAATAAATATTTTTCTTACTTAATTTTATATTTTTAGGTAATAAATAAAGTCTGGATGACTTGCGGAGCGGAAAAGAGCTGAAGAGTGGTGAAAAGACGGAAGAAATTACGCAAGGAAGCCGCAAAGAATGGTGCGCACAAGACCAAAAAGTTAGGAATGGGCTCAAGAAGGAAGAATTGTTCTTAAAGAAGATATGGGCTTGGCATACCCAAGGCCCAAAACCCTTACCCAAACCCATTTTCTATATCCATACCCGCCTCCATCTTCAGCCGTCAGATTAGATTACATCTGAATCCGATGGTCGCTTCTTTGCCTGCGCATCAAACCTCGATACTTCCGCTTAACACTACAACACCTAACTCCATCTGGTGTCGTTAATTTTGTTGTATTGTATAATCCAACGGTCGCTGCAGGATCCACTTCATCTCACCGTCAGATTGATCTTTCATCTCCATATCCCACGGTCGAGATTCGCCAAACATCGAACTCGATGATCCCGCTACACACCATAGCGACCGAACCCTATGACCTAACCAAACATCCCCTTCTTCCCAAAACAATCGACCTTCACCTTCTTCCTCTCCACCATACCCTGTGCAGAACCACCACCATCACCCTGCCACTGCCATCGCCACCACCTACTCCATAGCCACCTAAACACCACCAACTCCACTATAATCATTCCCCCCATCTTCTAGCCATCTATCCTACCAATTTATTTTCTTTTCTTTTCTTTCTCAGAAAACCCTAGGAAAGAAATTGGTACAATAGCTAGGCTAGAGAAGAAATAGAAGCATGGGAATGGAACAGAGGACCAAGGAGAAGAATGGGTCGAAGAAAAACTCGTCAAATCACATCACTATGGGTAAGAATTACCAAACCCTAAATTTTCTGATTTGGGGGAATTTATTAAAGAACCCTAATTTTCTGTTAGGGAGAGTATTAGAAGATATGGGTCTGATTTGTACTGTCAAATTAGGTAGAAACAATTTACCTAATTTCTGTTTGATTTTAGGGATTTTTTTGGGAAGAACCCTAACTTGTAATTGGGTATAAATATGACTGTGGGTGTGATGTAAAAGCTTATGCTGGAATAGCCAGTGTCCAGAACTTTGATGTTCTGCATATGTTCTATGTTTGGTTTTGTGTAATGTTCATGATGTTCTGCATATGCTGTTCATGTGTTTAATTCTTTTCCCTGTTTTAATATCCTGTTGATGTTGTTGTTAGTGTGATGTTTTGGGAGAACTGGATTAGCCAGTCTCTCCAATTTTTGTGTTGTTCCTGTTATTTCACATGATCATGTTTAGTTCCATTGTAGTGTTAATTATGTTCTGAGTTCACTGCTGAGGCTCAGATGAAGCTTTAGTGCACTGTTAGGTAGTGGAATGCTAGGTTAGAGCCTTAGTGCAGTGTTTTGATTGAGCAATGGGAAGAGATTGATGCTCATAGTGCCTGTGATTGATTGTTCTGTCAAAAGACAGTCAATGCTAGGGGCAAACTAGTGAGAAAATTAGTTTTCCTCCCATTCTAGATGTATGCATAGGATTTTCAATTCAACCTAGGATCACATTGCTTGGCTAGGACACAAGGGTGGATTCAAAGCCTTAGCTTAGCCCACAATCTGTTTTTACTGTCACTTGCAACTTAACTGTTTTGTTACTTCTTCACACCCCTGTCCTTGGCTTAGGCCTTGGTTCCATTGTTCTTTGTTTAGTTTCATTGATCTGCCACCTTCTCATAATACTTTGTGTTGTTTGCTTTTTCCATTGTAAATTTGCATCCTTTTGCCTTGTGTTGCTTCCATGTATATACCATTGTCACTTTTTCTTTGTACCTGTCATTGTAAATGCCATCCTTGGCCCTGTGTGATTTAGTGCCCTGTCTGCCTAGAGCCTGCTTTACCTTGTCTGCCTGCACAGCTCCTGCTCTCCCTTTCCCTGCTGAGCACCTGCCCTTTTTCTTCACTAGTGCTCTGCTGCCTTGTTCTCCCCCAGCTGCTGCTGCTGTGCACTGCTTCTGCTGCTGCTGAAGCCCTTTGCACTGCTGCTGCTGCAACTGAGCTTGGCTCAGCTAAGAATCAAGTTTAGAGATCCAGGGCTCAGTTCACTACACTTATCCCAAGCCCAAATTCAAAATCAAAGGCCCAGTTCACTGTTACCAGGCCCAGTGCAATTCAAAAGACCAAAAGCCCATAAGTTCATAGTCAATCCAAAAGCCCACTGAGCCCAAAACCACTTCATCATTACAACAAACCCATTAAGCCCAATTTACTCAAAGGGTATTCAAAGCCCAACAGTTCCAAAGGGTATTCATAACCCATTGGTACCACAACCCTTTGATACCTAAAGCCCAATAGCCAACTAGAACCCAAAATAGTTAAACACTACAAAACACCCCCAGTCTCTGTGGATCGACCCGTACTTGCACGAGCTACAACTGACGACCGTGCACTTGCGGTATTACTGTAGGCCCGTTTTCATTTCGCTTCAATTTTTCACACTCCTCCGGGCCCACCAAGTTTTTGGCGCCGCTGCCGGGGATTGGTGCTGTGTTTTTCTTGTAGTTTTCTTGGCTATTTTTCACTTCATTTGCTGTTGGACCTGCTGTTCTGAACCAGTTTTTCCTCTGCTGGGACGCCACCAAGGAAAAGAACCAAAGCCCAACTGGGTTTTTGCAACAATATCAGAGCAGCTGGGCTGTGCTTAAAAGGTAACCCATTTAAGAGAACCCGAATTGTGGGCTTCCAATTTTTAATTGTGGGCTTGTAATATTAAAGCCAATTTTTGGGCTTTTTATTTTCTGTTGGGTTTGTAATTAATTTTTGTGGGCTTGGTTGTTTAATTTGTGGGCTTGTATTTAATTTTTGTGAGCTTGTTTAATTTGGACTTGTATTTTGTATTCTGGGTTTTTAAACCCAGCTGAGCTTGTAACCGATCACGCTAGGTTAACTCGTTAGTGGGCCGAGTACCCAAATTCTAGGCCGAGATTTTGGACTCAGTTTCACCAAACGTTTTCAAACCATCTGAGCCAAAGCAAACACAAAACCAACAGTGGGCTTGCTCCCATTTAAAAACCAAATTTTATTTTCTTTTTTTTTTAAAAAAAAAAAAAAAAAAAAAAACCAAAATTTTTACTTTTCTCCCATTCAAAAAACCAAATTTTACTTGCTCCCATTTTAACAACCAAATTTTTTCTTCTTTATCCCATTAAAACCAAACTTGCTCCCAAATTTTAAAAACCAAAAGTTGCTCCCATTTAAACCAAATTCCCAAAAATAGGCTTTATCCTTAAAGTCTAAAACCAAAATTTTGAAACCCATTACTGAAAATTGTGGGCCTTATTCTCTTTTTAATTGTGTAATTGCTTGATAAACATAACATGTCTGGATTTTGGCCTGCTTCGGGGAGTGGAAACAAAACACTTAGAGAACTTGCTTACGGGCCAAATTCACATTGTGATCCTCCCCCATTCCATGATGTCAATAGTCATAGGAATTATTATGGACATTTTCAAAGTCCCGAGCCGCAATACATGAACCCTAATGACTATTCATACATGCATCATTCATCGCAACGTGAAAATGAACATTTTGCTAGAGCCTCACTCACACAATCATCACTTATGGATCAAATAGAAGCTCGAATCACAGCTTTAGAAATGCAATCACATGAGGAATCTGTCACATCTAATTTTCTTAGGCAACCTGAAATCTATGCATGTCCCGCATGTGGTAGTTTAGACCACCCTGTTGAGAATTGTCATATTTTGCATAATTTTAGGCAATCTAGAGAAAATCTAAGGTATGAAATGCCCATAAATTGTGAGAATGGTAGTCATTGGGACCATAATCAATCCTTTGAGGGTTGCAATCAATATTTTGTAAACCCTAATGACCATGCACACATGTACCATTCACCACAATTTGAACATGAAGAATTTGGTACTCCCATGAATTTAGACTCCACCACAGAAGCTTTAGGACTCTGCAAGCAAGACTATGATAGATCTACATCACGAATTCATGCATATTTAGATCAGATTTTGCTTCACCTACAAAAGGAGGAAATTCATGAGGAAATGTATGTTGTCCCTAATGAAGTATCTAGTCCCATTCATGTAAATGATGTTGAATATGAACCTAATTTAGAGGAACATGAATCGACTAATGACACCACCACTGTTAATGAGGACCAATATGCATGCTACCATGATGATGATTATAATGATTATGATGTTATATTAGAAGAACATGTCTATACTGATGATGTTATGGAACCTTTGGGTTCAAATACATTAGGCTTCTCTGCCCAGACCTTAATGAATGATATCTCTTCTAGTATTCCATATGATGTTTCCATTGAATTGCCGATGCATGAGGACAAATCTGTTAATGATGTTGATGATTCTGAGTGTGAACTTGCTAATTTGATTGATGATTGTGAGCATGATGTGACATGTGTAGAGATTTAGGAGATTTGATTGATTGATAATGATGTGCCTATCTCCTACATGAGTCACAATCTGATGGCCTTCCACCCAACCTAGATTTGGTTTGTACCCATATTGTCAAACCGACTTTTCTGAGAGTCCCTAATCTAGGTTTGGAACTGTGTGCTTCCCAAGTCCTCTTGGACTATTTTGCTTCTAAGTATAATACATTTGAGGAACCACAGTTGGAATTAGCATGTTTGCCCGTCCCTAGCACAGTTCACTTTGAGCTAGACCTTGTGCATGATGAACCCCCAAAACTGCGAGATTTTGTTTCCAAAATTTATCCGTTGAAAATCCAGGTTTGGGGGTAGCTCATTTTGTTTCACAGTTTCACTTGCGTTTCTTCCTTATATTGTGTGAAGCTGTTGAAACCTCTACACTTTGTCTTTTGGGTTGATCCTCAACTCTTTAGATTGTTAGTGTATGGTGAATTTTTGTATATAATCCAGTAGATAAAATTTCTTAAAACCCTTTTGTTCCTTTTGTATATATTTTGCTAATCCAATATGATCTCGGCTGAATATGGTTTTTTGCCTTGAATAACGGAGTTCTAATATTGCTTTCGCCGAAATCGGGTATTCTCTTTCCTTTTTCTCTACTCAACATGATCCTCTTCATATGTTGTATTATAATTTTGTTCATATTTTGAAACATTGAGGACAATGTTTAGTTTAGGTTTGGGGGTGAAAAGTAGATACTTTGATAATATGCCATAATTGAAAACAAGAACTCCTTCTTTTTGAAAAAAAAATGAAAAATCAAAATTAAAAATTAAAAATTGAAAAAAAAAAACATAAAAATGGAGCTCATTTACCTTGAAATGTTGACTCTTGTGCAAATATGTAATTATTAGGAGTCTTAGTCTAGATATTTAGGCACCCTGATTCTAGCACAATTCACATAGTGATAAGAAATTTGCACGCGCACGATCTACCAATACATGTATAGCCTCGATCTTCAAGGTGTTTGATAGGAAGTTACGATTGCCAATCACTTTAGAATACTGAACGAAACTTGACTAGCTTGTTCTTTGGTTGGTTGGGATAGAAGGTGGAGGTTACATTAAGAAAGACAACCATCGAATTTAACTGGGTGCATCAAAAAGGGCTACCTCTTGCAAAGTGTCATGTAATCTTTTGTTTCCTTTTGTATTTGTATCAAAAGTGTTTCCTTATTCAAAAAAAAAAAAAAAAAAAAAAAAAAAAAACGATGTATATATTCAGAAAAAAATATCAGAAAAATACAAAAAAATCAAGTATTTATCAATTCCAGTCTCTCTTGTTCCAAAAATAAAAGAGAGTAGTCAATGTAAATAAGAGTCATGTAAAGAGTCATCTTTTGTGTTTTATTGTAATAAGCAAGGAAGAGTGTATGCCATTGATGTACAACGCGAGTAATTGTGAAATACCTCCAACTCATTCACAATTCTCGTAAAGTCCGGACAGCTAGCTAGATTTCGACCTTGGTTCTTAGCCTGAGAAACTATCTCTTGGTGATTAGTAGTCATAACTTCAGATCTTTCTTTACACATGTGTAGATACACTTTACACTCTTATCACATGTCTTTATTTGTTATCAGTGCTAGGATTGTGCCTTTGATAGCTAGATTGACATATCCATTTTGCTGTGAGCTTAAACTGACTTGCACATGTCACATTTGATGGAATCTGAGCTTATATTTTGACCTAGAACTTTGTAGGTACGTTCTAAGCAAACCTTCACGAGACTTAACTCGTCCACTAGGGACACTTAGTGGTTTAAAAGGCTTAGTGCATACGCTAAATGCATTCGAGAGACCAGCGACAGTGGTATAGTAGGATTTCCTTAGTTTTGTTTTACTTGAGGACAAGTAAAATTCAGGTTTGGGGGTATTTGATGAGTGCTAAAAAGTGCATATTTTTATATATTTTTCTTGGCATTTAACTCATCTTTTGTGCATTAATTCTACATTTTATCCCATATTCTGTATTTTCATTGTTTTCAAGAATAAATATTTTTCTTACTTAATTTTAGATTTTTAGGTAATAAATAAAGTCTGGATGACTTGCGGAGCGAAAAGAGCTGAAGAGTGGTGAAAAGACGGAAGAAATTACACAAGGAAGCCGCAAAGAATGGTGCGCACAAGACCAAAAAGTTAGGAATGGGCTCAAGAAGGAAGAATTGTTCTTAAAGAATATATGGGCTTGGCATACCCAAGTCCCAAAACCCTTACCCAAACCCATTTTCTATATACATACCCGCCTCCATCTTCAGCCGTCAGATTAGATTACATCTGAATCCGATGGTCGCTTCACTATAGTGCATCAAAATCTGAAGTTCTTGTCAAACACCATAGTACCTAAATTCCAAGCCTTCAGATTAGATCACATTTAGATCCTACGGTCGCTTCTTTGCCTGAGCATCAAACCTCGATACTTCCGCTTAACACTACAACACCTAACTCCATCTGGTGTCGTTAATTTTGTTGTATTGTATAATCCAACGGTCGCTGCAGGATCCACTTCATCTCACCGTCAGATTGATCTTTCATCTCCATATCCCACGGTCGAGATTCGCCAAACATCGAACTCGATGATCCCACCATAGCGACCGAACCCTATGACCTAACCAAACATCCCCTTCTTCCCAAAACAATCGACCTTCACCTTCTTCCTCTCCACCATACCCTGTGCAGAACCACCACCATCACCCTGCCACCGCCATCGCCACCACCTACTCCATAGCCACCTAAACACCACCAACTCCACTATAATCATTCCCCCCATCTTCTAGCCATCTATCCTACCAATTTCTTTTCTTTTCTTTCTCAGAAAACCCTAGGAAAGAAATTGGTACAATAGCTAGGGCTAGAGAAGAAATAGAAGCATGGGAATGGAACAGAGGACCAAGGAGAAGAATGGGTCGAAGAAAAACTCGTCAAATCACATCACTATGGGTAAGAATTACCAAACCCTAAATTTTCTGATTTGGGGGAATTTATTAAAGAACCCTAATTTTCTGTTAGGGAGAGTATTAGAAGATATGGATCTGATTTGTACTGTCAAATTAGGTAGCAACAATTTACCTAATTTCTGTTTGATTTTAGGGATTTTTTTGGGAAGAACCCTAACTTGTAATTGGGTATAAATATGACTGTGGGTGTGATGTAAAAGCTTATGCTGGAATAGCCAGTGTCCAGAACTTTGATGTTCTGCATATGTTCTATGTTTGGTTTTGTGTAATGTTCATGATGTTCTGCATATGCTGTTCATGTGTTTAATTATTTTCCCTGTTTTAATATCCTGTTGATGTTGTTGTTAATGTGATGTTTTGGGAGAACTGGATTAGCCAGTCTCTCCAATTTTTGTGTTGTTCCTGTTATTTCACATGATCATGTTTAGTTCCATTGTAGTGTTAATTATGTTCTGAGTTCACTGCTGAGGCTCAGATGAAGCTTTAGTGCACTGTTAGGTAGTGGAATGCTAGGTTAGAGCCTTAGTGCAGTGTTTTGATTGAGCAATGGGAAGAGATTGATGCTCATAGTGCCTGTGATTGATTGTTCTGTCAAAAGACAGTCAATGCTAGGGGCAAACTAGTGAGAAAATTAGTTTTCCTCCCATTCTAGATGTATGCATAGGATTTTCAATTCAACCTAGGATCACATTGCTTGGCTAGGACACAAGGGTGGATTCAAAGCCTTAGCTTAGCCCACAATCTGTTTTTACTGTCACTTGCAACTTAACTGTTTTGTTACTTCTTCACACCCCTGCCCTTGGCTTAGGCCTTGGTTCCATTGTTCTTTGTTTATTTTCATTGATCTGTCACCTTCTCATAATACTTTGTGTTGTTTGCTTTTGCCATTGTAAATTTGCATCCTTTTGCCCTGTGTTGCTTCCATGTATATACCATTGTCACTTTTTCTTTGTACCTGTCATTGTAAATGCCATCCTTGGCCCTGTGTGATTTAGTGCCCTGTCTGCCTAGAGCCTGCTTTACCTTGTCTGCCTGCACAGCTCCTGCTCTCCCTTTCCCTGCTGAGCACCTGCCCTTTTTCTTCACTAGTGCTCTGCTGCCTTGTTCTCCCCCAGCTGCTGCTGCTGTGCACTGCTTCTGCTGCTGCTGAAGCCCTTTGCACTGCTGCTGCTGCAACTGAGCTTGGCTCAGCTAAGAATCAAGTTTAGAGATCCAGGGCTCAGTTCACTACACTGAGCCCAAGCCCAAATTCAAAATCAAAGGCCCAGTTCACTGTTACCAGGCCCAGTGCAATTCAAAAGACCAAAAGCCCATAAGTTCATAGTCAATCCAAAAGCCCACTGAGCCCAAAACCACTTCATCATTACAACAAACCCATTAAGCCCAATTTACTCAAAGGGTATTCAAATCCCAACAGTTCCAAAGGGTATTCATAACCCATTGGTACCACAACCCTTTGATACCTAAAGCCCAATAGCCAACTAGAACCCAAAATAGTTAAACACTACAAAACACCCCCAGTCTCTGTGGATCGACCCGTACTTGCACGAGCTACAACTGACGACCGTGCACTTGCGGTATTACTGTAGGCCCGTTTTCATTTCGCTTCAATTTTTCGCACTCCTCCGGGCCCACCAATAACCATTAATGGATCGCAACATGGGCATATTACACCAAATTGCGGCCTGCGACAAGGGGATCCCCTATCCCCATATATCTTCATCATTTGTGCAGATGTACTTTCTACCAATCTCGGTCATCTAGAACTACAAGGGAAGTTAAAAGGCCTGAAACTTTCAAACAATTCATCACCAATCTTACATCTAATGTATGCTGATGATTTGTTGATGACATGCACATCCAACCCTGCAACTTGCATCTCAATTAGTTCCATTTTGGAGGCTTACTCAAACTCAGCAGGCCAGCACATAAACAAAGAGAAATCCACCATTATCCACCACCCAAAGCTTTTTCCACACACAGTGTAATGGTTGCAATCAATATTTGGGTACAACACCACATCAGAGCCACCGGTGTACTTAGGGGTACTATTTAAAAAGGGTAGAAACTCTTCTAACCTGTTTGCAGAGCTACTCAACAGAACAGAACGCAAAGCACAAGGTTGGATTATGAAATGCGTGAACCAGGCAGGCATATTGGTACTCATCAACACGGCTTTAACTCCAACAACAAATCACATTATGCAGACACAAATGCTGCCATAACACGTACACCAAAAGTTGGACAGAATCACAAGGAATTTCTTTTAGGGACATGATCACCAACATCGAAAGTTTCACCCCATTGGATGGGATAAACTTTCAAAACCAAAGGCTGACGGAGGAGCACGCATCAGGAAAAGGAAAGAGAACAATCAGGCATTACTAATGAAAAGAGTCTGGAAACTACATAAAAAAGAAGACACAGTGTGGAACACTATGTGTGAAGAGAAATATCTACACCAACAACCAATCCTATCACTGGATAAAGAGGAATGCAAAAAACAAACAGCCAGTCCATACTGGAGAAGTTTAACTAACTTGGTTTCTTTTTTGCAGACAATTGGATCCCACACCACACTACCACACCAACCACGAATCTTCCTATCAATACCCTGGTGGTAGCACTCATGAATCCACACTCAAATAATTGGAACCACGAACTCATTTTCAACACCTTCACCACCAACAAAGCCCAATGCATCACCAATATCCACCTCCCTAAAGAACCAAAACCCGACCAACTAATTTGGCCATTCTCAAAATGTGGAAACTATACAGTGAAATCTGGTTACAATGCACTCATAAAACCTAACCATCATCAACCCTCAACCAACCACACAACTTCAACCAACAACACCATGCCCCAACCACATCATTTCAACAATGTGGACTATAAAAACCTAAGTAAAATGAATTGTCCATCCAAAATCAGGCTCTTCTTATGGAAATTTATCCTAGAAGGATTATCAACATTTGATAAACTTCATCACATCCATCTCATACCCAATGATACTTGTACCACATGTAACAACCAAACAGAAACGACACACCACATTTATTTTCACTGCCCCAAGGCTACACAGGTTTGGAAACTAATCTTTACTCATTTAGCCAGAAGCCCAAATACGGAGAGCAACAACCACAACAACAACAACAACATCAGCAACAACAACACCAACCACCACTACCAAAAACACCACCAACAACAGCAACAACAGAATCTACAAGGAGTTACGATTGCAACGAGATCTACATCAATGGGAAATTCAACAACAACAACACCGGCGAATATGAAATAAATATTGGACACCAAGCTATCAAAAAATACGGCGATGCTATATGCCTTCACATTATGGCGTTTATGGCTAGCCAGAAATGAACAAGTCTACAGGCAAAAGCAACAGACACCGGAACAAACAGTGAGTATAATCTTGACAATGTTGGAGGAATATAAATGGGAACAAAACCACATCATCCCACTACATCCAGATGATGACTCAGCACAAAAAAAGAAAATCCAGGACCAGCAGGAACCACCACCACCAAACTGGATTAAAATCAATACTGACGGAGCGGTAAAAGGAAATCCAGGACCAGCAGGAACAGGATGCGTGTGCAGAGACAACACTGGGAAAATTATTTTAATAATTGCGGCACCACTAGGAATTGCATCAGCAATTGTAGCAGAAACATGGGGTCTACTAATGGCGGCTAGAATAGCAACTTAACATCTATGGCCAAATGTATGGTTTGAAGCAGACTCAAAATCACTCATACAACACCAACAGAGCGACACCCCATGGTATCTACAAGAAATGCTTCAAGAAATCAACAATCTAATATCCAAAATTCCTTTGGCAACGATCACACATGTATACAGAGAAGGCAACCAAGTAGCGGACAAGGTGTCGAATGAAGCGGTGGAACACCAGAAGACGAATCCTACAAATGCACAAACAAAAGTCTGGGACAACATATGCCCAAATTTCTTAACTAGCATCTCCCTTGATGATAGAAGTGGAATTAAATTCCCAAGAATTGTCAATATTGTAACTCACCTTTAAGTAACAAAATTTCTAACTTCAAAAATAAAATAAAATAGTTTACTCGTTTCAGTACGAGTTACATTGTTACTTTGCCTAAAAATAAATTTAGAATCATTATACAGTAAGTTGAAAATCTCCGGAGATATGTTTGTTTTGGGTGTGAACTGTTGCTCTTCCGTTTCTCCCTTCTTTAGCTAGCTCGTTCGCGACTTCGTTACCTTTGTTTTTAGTGTGTGAGGCTTGAAAAAACGTACATGACCTTGCCATTTTCCTTGTAGGTGTTGGGGGAGATTTGGAAAATCCGAGCCGCTATGTGCAATACGAAAATCACACAAATAATGAAACATAATGCGGAAATAATACAACTATGACGATATAAGAAGCAATCGCACAACACCGGCAATTACGTGGAAAAACCACTCCAAGTTGAAGGGTAAAAAAACCATGGGAAAATCTTCCACTATAATCAAACAATGGGTTACACAAAAATCTCCCAGTTTGGGGATAACAACAACTTCAAGGTGCATATAGCACTTGGATAACAATTTGCCTATATTACACTCACCCCTAAGCATGGATCAACAATTTCATTCACCAATAAGATGAAATTCACTATCAATTTGAGAATAGCAAGAGTAAGAGATACTTACTACTAAGGTTTGGACCATAAGTTGTGAACAAGACAAGTGTTAGGCTCATCCCTCAAACGGTTAAGGGGATACCTCATGGATTATTGGACCATAAGTTGTGAACATGACCAACATTAGGTCTCATAGCTATCGTTCTTTTGTTGATTGCATTTTCGCCTATATGGAGATTGTGAAAGTAGAAGCTTAGATTCATATCAAATCCGAAACTCAAAAAATTCAACCAACCCCCATCAAATCCAAATACCACAATTGTTTTCCACAAAATAATGTAAGATACACTCCTTAATAAGTTCTCTGTTCCAAGCAGGTTAGTTCACGCATTCCAAGTTGGTCTACATATGAGCTTTAATATCTTTTCATTTCGCTTTTTAGTTCTGCGCTATCTTTTTCTTGCCCATAGTTTCCCAGTTTAGATCAGGGAAGCTCGCAAGGTATTTCTGTTTGTACCATGAGTAAAATTACCGTATATAGGGCCAGAATGTTGCCTGGGCCACTGTTCAGCTGTCATCCAAGCCCGCTAATTAGTTAACCAAAGAAACCCACCAGCCTGCCCAATATTACAAAGACCGGTCAATGGTCAAAGTCAACGCATGGTCAACGGTCAAAGTCAAGTTGCACGTCGCACCTCTAGTCAATTTTCAGTCACATTGCCAGCAGTGCTGCTAACCAATTTCCATCCAAGGACTCTGCCGCACTGCCATCCAGTTTCTAGCCATGCTGTCAGTTGTGCTGCCAACCAGTTCCCAGCCATGTTGCCAGATGCGCTGTCAGCCAGTTCCCATCCATACTGCCAGCCCATTCTTCCTGTCAACCATCAATCCAGTCTGCCGACATGCATAATTAATACAAGAGGGGAGTTTCATGGGGTTTTATGCAGAAATAATGCAACGCATGGCCAGGAGGCATGCAGTATTAGGTACAGCAGTTTCATGCAGAATTAAACAGGGAGGCATGAATGAGCAGTTTCATGCAAAATTTATCATGGAGGCATGAATGACCAGTTTCATGTAAAATTAAACATGGAGGCATGAATGAGCAGTTAATGCCATTTAAGTTTATATGGAAATTAGGTATTCAACTGTATAAATAGGGAGGAGCAGAAATCATTTGGGGGGTAGTTAATAGATAAAAAGATACACTGTAATTGAATATCAATAAAATATCACTCCCCAATGGGATTCGTCCGTGGACGTAGGCAAACCATGCCGAACCACGTTAAATTCGTGCGTCTGGCATTTCTGATTATTTCCTGTTATTAGCAATGTTTTCATCAACAAGACCAAAATCATCGTGTTTAGTGCCTGGAAATATTTCTGGGTGCAAACATTGGCGCCGATTAAGGGGAATACGAGAAAAGGAATCGTGTTTTCCCATTGAAAAAAGTTGTACAGAATGCTTTAAAATCATGTCCGTGAAAAGGCTGTTTGAACGTCAAGAAAAATCACTGCTGCAGTCCAGTTGATCGTAATTGTTGCAGCCCAGTTTGATCGTAATAGTTGCAGTCCAGCTGATCGCAGCTGCTGCTGACCAGTTAATCGCAGCTATTGTAGTCCAGTTGATCGCAACTGATGTAGTCCAGATTCGTAATTCCAGATTTGTTGAAGCTATTACCTTCTGAAACCACTAAAAATTGCATCACTAGAAAGCCTGATGAAAATGTTTCCAGGACGTTTGGTCCACGGAAAAAGATGGCGTAAAAACATCGACAAAATTGTTGTTGGATATTCGATCCGCAACATGGATGGGTCCAGTTTTGATTTCAATCACTACAGTCCGGCTGATCGCAACTGCTGCAGTCCAGTTAATCACTGTTACTGCAGTCCAGTTGATCGCAACTGCTTCAGTCCAACATCATAGTCTGAGGCCACCAAGACAGACTCATTGGAAAGATCGCTAAGATTGTTTCCAAGATGTTCGATCCGCAACATATTCAATTCCAAAGTTGGAAAAATTTGCTTCCCAAATAACGTAGTGTCTACATGTTCGAGTTTGTAGGCGCTTGAAAACCCTAGAGAATACCTCCAGAAAAGCATCTCAAAAAGATCCGGAAAAGGCCACAAAAGTGTAGCAAAACGGTGGTGGAAAGTCCATGAGAAACGGCAACAGTCCCAAGAACCGTTGCAAGAAGTTGTTGAAGGAAAAGGCAACAGTTTTGAAAACTGTTACAAAAAGTAGAAAACGACCACAGTTCTTAAAAAGATAACAGATCAAATAACCGTGACAGAAAATTCAAGACTAAAGAACAGTTTAGAAAAACCGTTGCGAAAAGTTCTCATACAGGAAAAAAAGAAAAAATGGCCGGCGGCCGTTCTCAATTCCGTCTGGCACTCTAAAAAAAATATCGATGCTTCCTGTTACATCAAACTTCGATGAACTGCGTATATCAATCCTTGATGCTATGTGGTACATCAAACTTCGATGAACTGCGGTACATCAAACATCAACGTTCTGGAAAATTTTGATGATTCATGTTACATCAAACTTCGATGCGTTAGGTATATCAACTTTCGATGCTTTGTGGTACGTCAAACTTCGATGCTCTGTGCTACATCAAACTTCAGCAGGGCGCCACTTAAGCAGGTGCCACATCATCAAGAGATGACGTGGATACAGGCCACGTCATCAACTCGGTCCAATCAGCGGTTGCCACCTCAGCACCACAGTCCAGTCAACAAGCGTCACCTCAGCAGTCTGGTCCAGTCAGCACCTTCCACGTCAGCAATTCCAACCGACTGAAGGTTGCCACGTCATCATGTCGCATCAACAACACAGACACTAAAGTGAGCGCCACGTCACCATATATGCTGACATGTCAAACCGCCATGTCAGCAACTATGCTGGCGTGTAAAAAACGACGTCATAAAAAATGTTTTCTAGGAAAATGCCACGTCAGCAGTGTCGGCCAACCAGTGCACGCCAGCATGACGTCATATTCTTAACAGCGCTGGCATATTCCTAACGGCATCAGTATATTCTTTTCGTGACGTCATCATGACGTCATTGTCATCGACCCTGTCATCTTCTCCGGCATCGGCAACCTGGCGGCGGACAGCAGCTTGTCGGCCGACCAGTGATCCAGTGTAGCATGATGCGGCTTATTCTTGTAGTCCCGATTCAATGTAGCACGTTGTAACTTAATAGCATAGTCCTGATTCAGTGCATCACGAAGCAACTTAGCTGAGTAGCCCCGGATATTCACGCCCCACTCTGTTACACTTGAAGATGTTTCATCCCAGCTGAGCCAAGCTACAAAGCTCCGCCGAGTTAACTCGCTGGCTGAGCCGAGCCAACGGCTCAGATGATCTTTCCGCCCCGCACAATTTTACCTAGCGAATTTATACGCCCCAATTGGGCTCGGTCTTAAAATTTTGTTTCCTCGATATCTTCTTCATCCCACGCCCGAATTGCATCATATTTGACTCGTTCTCATTTACTCTTGAGGCGTCTTGATTTCCGCAAACGAACAGGGAAGGTTGTCATTTACTTCATATGACAATAATCCACACTTGGAGGCGAATTTTATCATATTCCGCAACAAGTTGGAGGTTAAGAGGGCTCGATGTTTGTACTATGAGTAAAATCGCCGCATATAGGGCCAGAATGTTGCCTGGGCCACTATTCAGATGTCATCCAAGCCCGCTAACCAGTTAACCAAAGCATCCCACCAGCCTGCCCAGTATTACAAAGACCGGTCAATACTCAAAGTCAACGGTCAAAGTTAGGTTGCACGTCGCACCTCTAGCCAATTTTCAGTCATATTGCCAGCAGTGCTGCTAACCAATTTCCAGCCAAGTACTTTGTCGCACTGCCATCCAGTTTATAGCCATGATGCCAGTTGTGCTGCCAACCAGTTCCCAGCCATGTTGCCAGATGCGCTGTCAGCCAGTTCCCATCCATACTGCCATCCCATTCTGCCTGTCAACCATCAATCCAGTCTGTCGGCATGCAGAATTAATACAAGAAGGGAGTTTCATGAGGTTCTATGCAGAATTAATGCAAGGCATGGCCAGGAGGCATGCAATATTAATTCCAGCAGTTTCATGCAGAATTAAACATGGAGGCATGAATAAGCAGTTTCATGCAGAATTTATATGAATGAGCAGTTTCATGCAGAATTAAACATGGAGGCATGCATGAGAAGTTAATTCCATTTAAGTTTATACGGAAATTAGGTATTCAACTATATAAATAGGGAGGAGCAAAAATCATTTAGGGGTAGCTAAAAGAGAAAAATATACATTGTAATTGAAATATCAATAAAATATCACTGCCCAAGGGGATTCGTCCGTGGACGTAGGAAAACCATGCTGAACGACGTTAAATCCGTGTGTCTGTCATTTCTGATTATTTCCTGTTATTAACCCTGTTTCATCAACAACACCAAAATCATCGTGTTTAGTGCTTGGAAATATTTTCTGGATGCAAACAATTTCTTATCTAATACATCTGTTTAATCTTCATATAAGGGAGATGTTTTATCAGACCCTCGACTAAAGCAGCAACTTCATTCCAGACTATGGGATGAAAAAATTAATTGTATAACCATGAAAACCGAATTATAAATCCATGAAAAAATAGAAACTTATAAGTATTAAAATGGAAGAGAATCTTAGATTCACGGAAAAAGATAATTTAAAAACCAAAAAATTTAAAGTAAAAAATAGTACTTGAAAATCTATAGATAAGTTGTAACCTGTTAAAATTCGGAAATTCGCTCGTACCAAGGTTAATAATATACATAAATCATCTACGATAGGACTTTGTTTCTTCCTTTAGTTTTTGGTCATTTTAGAGTGAGAAGATTAATAGTATTGTGTAGTAGTGAAAAATCTCACTACTACACCTCTTAGATAATCTATGTATCAAACTAAGAAATCATCATGAAGAGTACTTATAAGAATTTCATTAAGTTTAGAAATCAATACTAGAAAGAAGAAGATAAAACCCTAATTTGGGGAGTAAACAATTTTCTCTCTCCTATAGTTCTACCTCAACTCTCAAAAAGATCTCCCCCTACACAAGGGTGGTTGGTCCTATATAGGAATTTTACATAGTGGAGGAAAGCTAATAAAGCCCCTATTTTCGGATCTGATGTGCGATGGGTTCGCACCCGTGTATTGGATATTCTCGCACGTGCTCTTAAACTTCGCACTGGTTTCACACTTTACTCGTGACCTTATGACGTCATTGATTCCGTCATCTGGGATTTAATACGTGCGAGTACGTTCGCCCCCTTATAATAGTACCGCTTCGCATGATACCTATCAGTGCGATATTTAATCCCTACATTTTGCCTTTTTTCTTAGCGATCTTTATTACGGAAAGAGCGATGAGAGAAATTCCTCGTATAATCCTCTTCGCTCCTTTTATGCGATTTGCCGCACCTTATCATCTTTTCATATTCTCTTTGACCTACAGGTTTCCAGATTTTTAGCATAACCGTTCACACATTTTCACTTTTCCACTTTTTACCTACACGTCTCCTGTTCCACCTGGTACTGCTAGTCATCTTCTTTTCTATTTAATCCTTTCAAGAGAGAGAGAGATTTTTCTTTCTTTAGCCTTTTCTTCTTTACAAAATATTTTTGAATTTTCGTCTCTTCTGGATCTTCATCTTCTCTTTTTCTGTTAGTGTTTTCACTCCATGGATTCCTCCCAAAGGTTTGTTTCATCCCCTCTATTATGCTTTTTGTTGTTTACGACTTATATTTGTTATTGTTTGTAGTTAATCACCACCATTGTTATTCTGTTGTTATTGTTGTTCTTGTATCGCCATTATTGTTCTGCTGTTGTATTAAGAAACTTCTTCATCTGGAGCTCGTTTCACCATTCCAAACCCTAATTCCTCTTGAAGGTACAAAGATGATAAGTCTCTCAATAGGAAGCATTCTCATGACAAGGTATTAAGAAACACCTTACTCCTTAAACAATATTGTTGCCTTTGTTTCTTATATGCCTTGTTATTCGCAGGATGCTGCGAGAGAGAAATAGAAGAAGTCTGGAAAAAGCAAACAACCTCCTTCTATTGATACTCGCATGGCTCTTCCAAGTTTCAAAAAGAAACCTATTTCTGCACAACAGATATCTTCTGGGCGAACTGACCCTATCACTCAAGAGAATGCGATCACTTCTGATCAAGCAATCACTACCACCTCTTCACCATCTATTACTTCTTCTCAAGCGAGGACTTTCGCTTGTCCGTTATCATATGCTCCTTCTGATGATTTCGTTCAGAACACCTGTAAGGACCTTCTCCTTTTAGCTTCTCCGAATCTTTCTTCTTTTCCAAGGATTACTCCCACTTCCCAGGAATTGGGTGCTACCACTAAAGATATCTCCTTCTTTACTAAGGAAGTTATTGCATCATTGCAAGATATGCCCCTCTCCGCCTCTTTGACCATCCCTACATCTATGGAGTTTTCTATTTATTCTCCTTAGAGAATTACCCCAGCTGTTCCTTCTATGAGTACAGTATTAACTACCTTTCCTCTTCGCACAGATGCTTCATCTCAGGAGAATGTTACTATTTCTGAGGCAGGTGCCCCTGGTGTTGCTGGTTCGAGTACGAGACCTCTCCTTGACATTATACAGCTCGCGCGTTCAGCTTCCAATGATCCTTCTCAACTTCACCTGTGCGAGTCTCTCGTCAAGCTATTGAGTGATTTTCTTCCAGATAAGTTAACTAGGAACGAGATCTTCACTCAACTGGACCCATCAGTCAATGCTGCCTTTGACTGCTTGGAATCTCGGCGTCGTTTCATTCAAGTTGAACGTTTTTATGAATCTAGTTCCATTATTCAAGAACTTACTTTTCTGAATCCCAAACTGAATGATGACGTACATGCTGGGAATATTCTAGCTGAGAAACTTCGCAGCAATAATCAAGAGCTCAGAGCTATGCCCTTTTACTTCTCAATTGCTTTGTGATTTTCCCCTTTCTTCGTTCCTTCTTTGAGTTTTATTATATGTATATCTTCGCATGTATTTTTCCCTTCTTTGCCTTTGCGTGCGCGAATATAAAGATTTAAACCAAAGGCGAGTCATCGAAAGATTTGAGTATCAGCATTCTGTCGTGGATGCTTGTGCGAAGAATATAGAATTGCAACATCAATTAGATCAATTGATTAATAACCACTCGTACTTTCTTGATCGAATTGATAATTTTAAAAATGAGAACCATGGCCTTAGTACCCAGAATGACTTCCTAAATTCCCAAGTATCCCGTCTTTCTGGGTTATTGTATATTGCTGACTTAAGGAATCAAACTATATCAGAGGAAAGTCGTGCCCTTACGGAAGAAAAACAAACCTTCTTAAGTGAAAAAGAGAATTTTACTCAGCAATATCTCACTCTTCGGCGAACCTGTACAGAGCAAGAGGATTCCCTTCGTGTTCTACGGAACCAATATGATAGAGATGTGAAGAAAGTGTCCTTGGAAAAAGAGAAGATTGTCAATAGCAAGATAAAGATGAGTGTAGAAATGAACAAGCTTCGCGAACAACATACTCGATTGGGAAGTTCACATGATATTTTAAAGAAGAAAAATGCCTCTCTCGCTCAAGATTAGAAGAAAATTCACTCCCGTCTTGAAGGCATGATAGGTGATGATTTTGATAAACATTTGAATAATATGAAAGGTAGTCATGTCAAGCTGACTGCGTCACTTAATCTTTTAGCTTCCCTTGAATATTGTAAGCTTCGAGCGACTTTACTATTTCTGAGTCGGTTTTGGTATTCTTTGTGTTTGCAGTTTCTGAGAAATCCAACCAACATACTAATCAGAAGTTAAGGTCTGATCTGGCTAAAGCTCACAAGGATCTTAGGAACCTCTCCTCCACACTTTCAGCTTCGCGTAATAGGACGGAAAGAATATGCATATACCTTGAGAATTTGATGAGGATTTACGTCAAGAATGCTCAAAAGGATGTTGCACGCGAAGCTCACCTCAAGGGTAAAGATTTCGCGGATGAGTTATGCATTTCCAATTTGCTTCCTCTGGAAGAAGTGCAGCCCCTTGACATCTCTGATAATGAGACCATTCCTGAACCTGATAGTGATTATGATTACGATAGCTGTGATGAAGAAATCCTTCTTCCTGGAGATCATCCCAAGGATGATGAAGCTGGTAATGTTGAAGCTCAAGCTATTCCTCATGTTGAGATTCCTGTGGAGACCTCTATCCCAAGCACTGCTCCTGATGTTGAGGATGACACCAGAGCTATTGGTTCGCATGATGAAGTTCCCCAGAATGATCCTTAGTTTCTATTCGTTTTTGGATTTCTCTTTATCTGTTTTTTGCTGCACATTTAAAGAAAACACAAATTTGCTTCTATGTAAAGTTATTTTCTAGATATGCGAAGAATATTTTCTTTTTGTACTTCCCATACTTGCCTCTATTATTAGCATGCTAGATATTAACATTTTCACATAATATTTGTAAAGAGAGAAAAGCTCCTTTAAGAAATATAAGTTATATGTGATTACAAAACATAGCTTACGTGAATATAAAACAAGGTTTATAAATACGAAAGGAGTTCACACACGAATCCCTATACTGTGTTTAGTTGTGCTAAACAGTCTACTTAGGAGAGAAAATATTTTTATGCGAATATAAATTTTTAAGAGATAAAATCACATGTACATTTAGTTAGGTATCTTGGTGTTTATTAGTGAGGTCTTATTGAGCCTCCCTAAATATATGTCTTAATCAGCCTCTCCTGTTAATAGTACTTATTTTTTCCTCAGGATATTATTTTGTCCATGCGATAGAGTCGCAGGACGCCTTTACGTTTTCGCGCATTGACCCATTGAACCTATCTTATCATCTTTCGTATTATTTCCTCTTCAGGATATATCAATGTGCCTTAATACGACAAGCCTAATTACCCCCACGAGTAAAAGCCTTGTGATATTAACGTCTTTGACACAATCTAGCTCCCTAGTCGAGGGTGTCGTCCTTATCTTCCCCCTGATTGCCCTTTCAAGGAAGCGTACCCCTACCGGGTTAGGGTGGGCTCTTCCCATCCAGTAATGCAACAACCAGTTGTTTTCACGGCCTCGTATTCCTCAGCCTATGTGGCTTATGGTACGAGACCATACCCTAAGTGGGGTATCTTGAGGACCGAGTGTATCATAGCCAGGACTTACCAAGAGCGGTGAGGTATGCTCTAGACGCCCCCGACACCATTGGCTCAACCGTGTACCGCGGCGCCCTGGTAGAGTTTCTACACTCCATGATAAAGAACTTAGTACCTTAGTCTTTCAACTAAGGAGTCTCTACCTGATAGGCCTTTGTTTCACCCCTACTATCCATGACTCAGGTCCCAGGAATGGTACAGATTTCGCCCAAGTCATGCATTACTAGGTTTTCCTTAACTATGACGCGCGTTAGGGCTTATTTATATTGCCTCTTGCACAAGTGTGAACTAGGGTGCACGCTGCAATTGGATACCTAGCCTCCCTAGTTAGAGGCTTTAAATTTTATTTCCCCCTAGTGAGGTCTTATTTTTTCCTCTTTCTTTTGCTTGTGTATTTTTATAGATCATTATTGAGAATACTTTCTTTCCATTCATATCTTCGCGTGTACATCATGAATTTACTTTTTCTTCTCTCTCATGCATCAATCTACCAAATGTCCTATGGATACTACTTTTTAAGATACATTATGTTCCATGGATGATCAAGTTTTCGCCCAACATTCCTTCCATCCTTGTCCATTAACTCGTATGCTCCAGTCCCTAGAATTCAATTGATTATATATGGTCATTCCCATTTCTTCTCCAGTTTTCCATCTCTTCATTTTTGATAAGATGGTATCCATCTTAATACCAATTCCCCTTGTTGGAATTCCCTTAGTTTGACACGCTTGTTGTACTCCATCGCAAGTCTCTTGTGATATTTTTCCATGTGATGTAAGGCAATCTCTCTGTTTTCCTCCAAGTTATCTAATTTTTCCAGTATCAAGTTGGTATTCAGATTCTTCTCCCAAGCCTCTTTCTTTGTTGTTGGTATGATGACTTCAGTGGGAAATACAGCTTCCACCCCATATGTTAATAAGAATGGTGACATTCATGTTTCTTCTCTTCGTGTTGTTCGATATGCCTATAAGACATTGTGGATCTGTTCGCACCATCCTTTATTATGCCCTTCCAACTTCTTCTTCCATGTATTCACAAGCGTCTTGTTAGTTTCCTCTCCCTGTCCATTACCCTGTGGGTATAATGGAGTTTATTTTCCAATCTATATCTTGAAGACATTTAACAACATTTCTATGTTTTCACCCTCGAATTGTTTTCCGTTATCTGACACCAGTTGTACCGGGATTCCAAATCTGCAGATTATATTCTAAAATATGAAGTTGAAGATGTCCTTATTGCGTATGTGCTGAACTTCTTTCTCCTCTGACCATTTTATGAAATAATCTGTTGCGATAATCAGATATGTTCTTTCGCCTGATCCTGGTACGAATGGTCCTACGATATCTAAGCCCCATCTTGTGAATGGCCAAACACTGATTGATGAACTTAAGTTCGCTCGGGGTGCATGTATTCTGTTCCCATGTCTTTGACATTCTTCACATCGCCTAGATACCTCTTTCGCATCCTTATGCATGTATGGCCAATAATATCCTTGCATCCTTGTTTTGTATGCAAATGACTTTCCCCCGCTATTGTTTCCTACATCTCCATAGTGTATTGCCTTTAGGATTTCCATTCCTTCTTTTCGTGTCAAGCATCTGAGAGAGGGTCCAAGGAATGATCTTCGATAAAGTACTTCATCTCTTAATTCGTATTTTGTTGCACGACTTTTTAACTTGTGTGCCTCCAATCTGTTCCTTGGTATTTCTCCCTTCTTCAAGTATGAATGAAGTTGCGATCTCCAATCCTCTTCATCATCATTCTTTTCTCCTTCTTCGCCTTCTATCATCATTACGTCTGCCTCCTCTTCCTTTTTGATTGACGGGAAACAAAGTTTCGTGATCTTTAAATATAGAGTTGTGGGATCCTTCAGCATTGACGCGAGGAATGCCAGAGCGTCTGCGAAATCTATTGTCTTTCCTGCAAATGTGTCTCTATTCTATATTCTTTATTTTTGCTGATATCTCTTATGGGAGTAACTTGTACTTCTGTAATGATGGTTCTTTTGCACTTTATATCCCTAATATTTGTCGGATCACCAACTGTGAGTCACTAGTTATTCTAACGTCATCTAGCTCCATTTCAACCTCCAATCGCAACGCATGTATTACTCCTTCATACTCTGTTTCATTATTGGTGGATGCGAATTCCAGTCTGAATGAATATGCCATTCTTGCTCCGAGTGGTGAAATAATCACTATCCCTATACCCTTTCAGATCCGTCAACGAGTATCTCCCATCTTTTGGAATTTCGCTCTCTTAAGAGATTTTGAGGATTTCCCTGGTCTTCGTCTACTTCCATCATCTCATCTACACTCTCATCTTCCTCCAATGGGAACTCTGCTAAAAAATACGCAATAACTTGTGATTTTGGAGAGGATAATATTCATACTTGATTTGAAAGTTCCTCACTTGTGCATTCCATCTTTCTATTCTTCCAGATCTTTTCGAGTTCTTCATTACAGATTCAATTGGTACTTTTGTAAGAGCTCTGATCTTATGTGCCTGAAAATATGTGCGAAGCTTTTGAGATGCGTATACCAGTGCGAGGATTAGCTTTTCAATCTTCTTATAATTTCTCTCTGCTGCATTGTAGGTTTTTCTGATGTAATATATTGGTTTTTCGACTCCTCTATCTAAGCGAAGTAGTACGGCACTTAATGCATGCGGTGTTGAAACCAAGTATAATAATAATTCCTCCCCTGGTTCAGTTTTCTGCAAAATACACACATTCATTAAGTAATCTTTTACGCTTTGTAGCGCTTTCTCACATTCAGCTGTCCATTCGAATTTGGCTCCCTTCTTTAGAATATTAAAAAAATTCTTGCATTTGTCTGATGAGCGCAAGATAAATCGTCCCAATGAAGCTAACAATCCATTCAACTTTTGGGCATCCTTTAATGTTGCTGGTGTTGGCATGTCACGAAATGCTTTCACCTTCTCCAGGTCTATATGTATTCCTTCCTTTGATACAATATATCCTAAGAATTTTCCTGATGCCACTCCAAAAATGCATTTCGCTGGATTGATCTTCATTTTGTATTGTCGCAGTTGCTTGAATATTTCTTCCAAATGGTCGACATGATCTTCAGCCTTCTTTCTCTTCACTAGCATGTCATCCATGTACACTTCTAAGGTTTTGTGAATCCACTTCTCGAATATCTTTTCCACCATCCTATGTTATGTAGCACCCGCATTTTTAAACCAAAAGGCATTCTGGTGTAACAGTATAATCCTCTTGGTGCGAAAAAAGCTGTGTGTTTCTGGTCTTCTTCTGACAATGGGATTTGAGTATTGTAGCCTTTATATCCGTCCATTAGTGATAATCAGTTATTTCCTGATGCAGCTTCTACTAGCTGTGGTATATCTGGTAGCAGAAAGCTGTCTTTTGGACATGCTTTGTTCAAGTCGCTGAAATCGATGAAAATTCTTATCTCATTGTTCTTTTTTGGCACCACCATCATGTTCGCTATCCACTCTGGATATTTTGCTGGTCGGATTATTCTTACGTCTAGCATCTTCTGCAACTCAGCTTCTATTTGCGGGTAGTATGTGGTTGTTATTTTCCTTATTCTTTGCTTGAATGGTCGTGCATCCTTCCTGACATCTAACCTGTGACATGCAACATCAGGATCTATACCTGGCACTTCGTCCATGTCCCATGCGAAGACATCGTTATATTTTTTCAGAAGTTTAATTTTTTTTCTTCCTCTTCTGCCCCCATTCCAGTTCCTATCCATATCATCTTGGGCTCCTCTTCTGTACGTATGTTGACCTCTTTAGTTGGATCAGCTGCAATAAAGTTCTCGTTTGGTTCGCCTAGCGGGGATGGATCTTTGATCTCTTTCGCTGGTGCTCCTTCTTCGTCTATTTCTCTTGGTATTCCTCGGCCTTCCTTCGCTTGCGCCATGCATACCCTGAGATCTTCTTCTTTCTTTAGCTGCTTCGCCTTTCTCCTTCTATCTTTTCGTTTTTTTGCTCATCCCTCATAGTTCTTGACATCTAACTGGTTACAGGCTTTCGCTCTTTCTGTGTCACCTGCAATTTCTCCTATTCCACTCGGCATCAGGAAACGTATGCATTGATGTAAGGTTGATGCCACACCCTTTATACCATGTAGCCACGGTCTTCCCAAGAGCATGTTGTACGGTGACTCCACATCTACTACACACAATGTTACCTTCACTTCTATCTCACCTAGTGGCATATTTATAATTACCTCCCATTTTGGCTTTGTTACTGTTTTGTTGAATCCGTGGATGTTGTATGCAGATGTCTTTAAGTCTGCATCGTCATATCCCATGTTCTTGAATGTGCGATAAAACAAGATGTCGGCTGAGCTCCCGGTATCTATCAAAGTTCCTTCGATCGCCCATTCCTCTGAAGCTTTTGCATCTTTATCCTTCTCCATCTTTCGCGTGGGTATAGTTACTACCAATGGATCTGTTCGTCCCCAGCTTCCTTGTGGTATATCGTCCGCTTCGAACATGATCTTATGTTTTTGCCATTCGTGCAAGGGCGACATCTTCTCAACATTCGAGATCTTCCCTCCTTCATAATCACGCTTGTGGATCTGCCCTTTAAGTCCTGCATGAAAATCTGTGACATCCACACCTAATTTTGTTATCATATTACACTGTAGACGCCCGCTTTCATTCATCGTTCCCATGGTATTTATCACTTTCGTAGATTTACTCGTTTCTTGTTGCATACACATAGTTGTGTTTCTTGTTGCATACACATAGTTGTGTGCTTTGTTTTTCGCATCAGCTCGTTCCTCTTTTGTCTATAAACGTTCTTGATTAGCTTGCTCCTGAGATGAAATATGATTAGTTTTTCCAAATATTCCTTAAGAAAATCTTTTTTCAGATCTGTCAATTTTGTGCCTCGAAAATAAACTTTAATCCTTATGATTATGCCAAAGGTTCGAAATCAGTAAATGCTTAACACTACAAAAATGAGGAGTTATAGCTACGGTTAGCAAACCGTCAGAAGTAGAAAATGGCCGCCATAAGTAGCCCAATACCCGTCAAAAATATATATTTATGAGGGAGGACTAACCGTCATGTATGGAGGCGTCACAAATGTTTTTTCTGGCGGATTTATTCTATTGACGGTTTGTCAACCGCCAGAAATAGATCATCCTAAAATTGACGGATTTTTTCCACCAGAAATAAATCATCAAACAGACGTAGTTTTTCTGCCGTCGACGGTTAACAGCTAACGACTAACCGTTTTTTCTATTTTCAAGGGTTTCGAAACCGTCGCGAGTGTTTAATCCCTCCCTTATTTCCTGTCACAACCTGTTACAATTCTGCCTCATATAACCTATTCACAAACAAACAGGCATTCATCTTAACAAAGAAGTTGCTAACATTGACGCATAAAAGAGACTTACATTAAGATGTTACCAGTTCTGTCAAAAGACTGGGAACATTGAAATTCTGAACAGAAGGTATGATCATCATCTTGTCGTCGAAAGTAAAGCTATTAACTAAACCAAAAAAAAAAGGAACACATCCAAAATGGTTGTGAAGGATTGGGATAAAATCAAAATACACCTGCAAGCAGGAAACCCCCCAAAAAAATGCCACATTCACTTGTATTCAAAAAGACAAACATCTATCCTATGTTGTTTTGACTTGTTAGATATAATACCCCTTTAGGTCGATGTAGTTACCCTTGTATGCACCACCCCCTTCTATACATTGATTCTTGCTCTCCAAATTAGGTTCGCAGCATATCGCCAATACGAAAGTCCTACAAAAGAAAATCATTTTGACTATCAGAGAAAGATTGTTTAATATGGATTTGACAAAAGTTGTGGAACAAATAACGCCTAGTTAACTTTACAACTGAAATCTGAAGGAAATCATCCAAGTGTCGATTGCGTAAAGAGAATATACTCCTTTGTTAGTGTCACATAAAGTCATGCCAGGCTCGAAGTTTTAGTCAAAAATAAATGAAAAAAACCTAAAAGAATTACGAGTTGCAATCTTGATTGAAGTAAATTAGTTACCTGAACCATTTTGAGGCTTTCAACTTCTTCCTCCAATTCTGCTATCTTCTTTAAGGCTTCCTGAAGAGGTCCATTGGCAGTTCCGATTTCATCACGTGTAGCAAGTTGTGCTTCCAATTCAGATATACGCTTCATTGCAGTTTGAAGATCCCCAATAGTAATCTCCAGTTGTTGTCTAAGGTCCACATTTTCAACATTTAGATCATTGGTAGCTTGAGATGATGGTTCCTCACCCCAGTATTAATCGACCCAGCCACTTCGGGGTCGATTAATACTTCGTCCGGATCTTCTGTTTTCCTTTTCCTTGTATGGGTAACACCATAGAGCTCATAACGTTTAGGAGGTCTTCCTAGTTCCTTCGCCAACTACAAATAAATATTTAAGCATCTGGTTATGTATGCAAATCCACATAAACATTACAAATATTCGTAAACATAATAGTGAATATACTCTTATTATCTTTTCCATCTTAACTTAAAATTTTACCTCTACTGCATAGTTTGCATGTGGTCTGGAGCCTGTGGTATGTAGATTCTTTTGTTTTGAAATGTTTTCCTTGTTTTTCTCACTTTTTTCCTAGACCAATAGAAAGATCTGTGTTAGGAATGCTTATTCTAGGCTTATCATTCAAAGAAATTAGTGTCACTTACTTTGTTCTTGGCATCATTTTCCCAAACATCAACTAATACCCTCCATTGGCTCTCAACAACATTTTTTGGTGGATTAGCACGACGTTGTTCCAGAGTTGGCCACTTTTCATATGCATTCACCTTGAGAGCATGTTTGAAATTTCTCCACCTTTCATCCAACTTGAGTTTGATCCAATCGAGCAACTCGTCTGGTACGTCAAAAATTTGCTGATAATACAACAACGAAAGATCAAAATATTACTGATTTCAAGAGAATCAATGCAATATGGATGTAATGATTTTTTGAAATACTATGCATATGGTTTATACCTTCACTTCAAGTATGCAATTCTAATAAACTCGGATGACATGTATTTCCAATCATGTACTGTCAACGGTAGTCTGTTGCCGTCTTGTGCTAGATGGGTAAAATACTTGCACATGAACTTAGCATTCTTCCCAATAGGTTTTATGATACCAAATTCTACTGGACCCATTTCGACTGGTAATCTCTGATTTGGTTGAAGCTCCCTCAAGAAATTCATTTTTGCTTTACCGCGACCCATCCTACAAACAAGGAAATAGTTATGAAGTTAGCACACAAACATAAGGAAGTTACTTATAACTTAACTAAGAAAGTAATAGAGATATAATAACCCTGAAAATTTGGAAGAACAAGGTAATCAACACATAAATGTCAATATTATATGATGAATAATATTCTGAATCCAACGACTAGCTACTAAATAATATTGGTTCAATTGATGTACTAATTAACATTCATTATCTGATCCACTGTCAAGATCAGTATGCTGAGGATGATTATCATCATCTGTATCCCCATCTATATATTCCTCTTCTTCTGACTCTACTATTTCATTGGCACTGTTATCATCTACTTCTTCTTCTTCATCATCATCTTCTTCTTCTTCTTCGACATTATCATCTCTATCTTCCCGTACTTGTCTTTTTTCATTTCTCGTAGGAGCATCAACAATCAACCCCCCCCCCCCCCCCCCCCCCCCAGTCCCCTCATGTTAGGCTGTTCATGCATAACCATGGCAGTAAGTTATACGGTAAAAGAACCACAGGCCAAGTGCTATGTGGATTTCTCATTGAACTGTATGGACTAAATCCGTCGGTTGATAAGCCTAATCTTATATTTCTTGAATCAGCTGCAAAAGTTGGATTCATATCATTGAAGTTCTTCCAAGCTTCAGAATCAGCTGGATGTCTCAATACCCCATCTCTCGTACACTCTTCTTCATGCCATCTCATATCTGCAGCAGTCTTTGAACACATGTATAACCGTTGTAGCCGGAGTTTTAAAGGGAAGTGACGAAGAATCTTTGCAGCCGTTTTTGTTTTTCCATCTTTGTAACGAGAAGCTTTACAAACAGTACACGATTCAAGATCAGCAGTCTCTTTGTAATACAACATACAATCATTGGGACACGCATCAATTTTGTTATAAGACAGGCCCAACTCCAAAAGTACCTTCTTCCACTGTGTGAAGTTTTCGGGCAAAGTGCACCCCTCTGGAAATGAATCTCTCATAAGTTGGAGCATCTCTTTGAATGACTTATCGGTAATCCAACCAACACAGTTGTAGTTCCAAAATCTGACAAGAAAAGACATCATTGACATTTTGTCGCAGCCAGGATACAGTGGCTTCTTTGAATCTTCTAACAACTTATAGAACTGTGTTGCTGAATTACCACTTGGTATGCTACTCGCTCCCACGCCTATATCACCCATATCATTATCTTCACACATTGGTACCCCATATGCATCTCGAATCATGCCTGTAATATCATCTCCAAGTTCTTCACTGTCACTATCTCCAACCTCAGCATTTGCATTTTCGGCCGCGACATTAGAAGTAGAAGGAAACGTTGAGCGAAAACTTTCACCGTGATGATACCATACTGTGTAGCTCTTTGTCATACCACAACTTACTACATCATCATATATCTCATCTCTGGTCTTGTAATAAATATTGGTGCACTCCTTGCATGGGCATTTCATTTTATTACTTTCAGTAACAAACCCATTTTCAAATGCATGGTCTAAGAACAACCTCAAACCAACATCAAACTCCTTACTCAACCGGTGATGATGAACCCAACTCTTATCCATTTCTTTGAATACAGGGATACTTTAAAACTAAGAGAAAAATAAAACCATCAACTTGAATATGCATACAAACAGTTTTATTATTCGAATCTGATAATTAAGTTTGTTCATATTGTCATATAATCATATACTGAGTTCGCCAAAAGTTCCTATTCAAACTTGGTTAACCAGAATTTCATCTAAAACCCTTTTTCCAGCATCAAATGGAACCTCAATATTACTCTATAATCAAATTGAACTATTTAATTCTTACTGGAAGTATCAAACTTCAAAATCAAATCTAGGTTACTAAAATTCCAAATCATAATAAATCAAAAAATTGAAATCCAAAATTGTGATTCTGTAATCTATAGTCTATAGACCCCTCATCATTAGCTTCTAATCTTCTTTCAAAACTTCGGGAAAGATTAAAAATTGAGGTTTGAAATATAAAAGCCTCAAATTTCAAAAACCCTTAAGATTTGTTCACACAGTAAAACCCCCAAATTTTCAAAAACCCTAATCAGATTTCGTTATTCAATTATGAATCTAGATATAAACCAAAGAAAATTGATTTTGTGCTAACTAGCTATGAACATGCAGCAAGTACAATTTAACACATAAACCCTAAGAAAATTTAAGAAATTGAAATCTAAAGAGGGGAAATTTCACCTTAATTAGTAGCCTGCAGGTGAACTCATGAGTAGTTACCAACTTAGATCTTGCAAAAAAAAAAAAAAAAAAAAACAATGAAAAAAAATCTTAAGCAACTTCAACAAGATCGATCTATACAGAATCCCGTACAGAAAAATACTAACAAGAAGATAAGTGAAAGAAAACATACCGTTGTGAGCAAAGATTGACGAGATCTGATGAAAGCCTTAGGTTTTACGACGAGAGACGCGAGGGCAGAACAAGCTCTCTCTCAGAAAACTAAGGAAAAAAGAAGAGTAGAAGGCCTGTTCCTGGATAATATCGAAAAAAAAAGTAATAATATTTTAATTTTTTTAATCGAAAAATTTGAGGGAGATTCAACTTTCACCAAAATTAAAGAGGGAACGAAATTATTCAACCGGGAAATTTTCACAATACCGACGGATTTATTTAAACCGCCAAAGATAGATATAATTTCGACGGATTATGATCAACCGCCGCAACTAAAGAGATTAACAGCGGCGGCCTATTCCAATCCGTCACAATAGTAACCACTGTTGACTGATATTTAGAATTTGCGAGGGTTATTCACCAACCGTCGAGAACAAACACTATTTTCAACGGCTCAAAATTTTGGGCCGTCTTAACAAGTCCTCAGTTTTGTAGTGCAAGAACAAACTTATGAACTTATTTGTTTTGTAAACCGAAATTCCGTAAAAAAAATCAAAAATCTTTCACAAAAACAAGAATATAAGAAATCTTCGAAAAATCAATTTAAAACTTTCACAAACAGGTGTAATCTCTTCCCCGAGATGTATTCTAGCGTCAAAATGTAGCAGTGAAAAATATCACTACTACACCCCTTAGATACTCTATGTATCAAACTAAGAAATCATCATGAAGAACACTTATAAGAATTTCATTAAGTTTAGAAATCAATACAAGAAAGAAGAAGATAAAACCCTAACTTGGGGAGTAAACAATTTTCTCTCTCCTATAGTTCTACCTCAACTCTCAAAAAGATCTCCCCCCAACACAAGAGTGGTTGGTCCTATATATAGGACTTTTACATAGTGGAGGACAACTAATAAATCCCTTATTTTCGGATCTGATGTGCGATGGGTTCGCACCCGTGTATTGGATCTTCTCGCACGTGCTCTTAAACTTCGCACTGGCTTCACACTTTACTCTTGACCTTATGACGTCATTGATTACGTCATCTGGGATATAATACGTGCGAGTACGTTCTCCCCCTTGTAATAGTACGGCTTCGCATGATACCTATCGGTGCGATACTTAACCCCTACAGATTGATTTGTGAGAACAAAGTAGAGAAACATAAATTATGAAGTAGCAATCAGTGAGTTGAGGCTGCTGCTTACAGGGATCACATTGCTCAACTCGGTGAATACATGGATGAGGAAGAAGTATGGCCTCAAAACCAAAACGATTCCGAAATTCCTATTGATGACGAAGATTCTGATGAAGATGAACAACCTTTGGAAAGTCGTTCCAAGATGCAACAATGATATAATTATTCCAACTCTGGATCTTTATAATGATCATTTGCCTATTCAAAAGGAGGAGATTGGGCATGACATATCTGTTGTTATAAATGGTGTAACGTACCCAATAATTTCATCAACGATTAATCAACAGAAAAAGACATTGACATGAGAAAGAAAAAGTTCGGATCATATCATCTTCCAGGAAACTTCCTCTTTAGCAAAGATGAAAGACATTATTTCCTTTATTTTTTCGTTATTGGTAACCAAGTGGCTGACTCATGAAGCTTAATTTGGCTAGGCAATTGGGGGACCAGATCCTGGCCGGTGTTACCAATTCTTCCAAACTAGTAAATTGTAGTACACATCTTTATAAAGAAAATGAAAAAGTAAATTCATTACACCTATATGCCATTAAACCCCTCATTCAATCGGCAACAGCGGCCTTACAGTAGCATAAAAACTAATCAATTCATTTAGGCATTTAGCAAACACCGCTTGTGTATTCTATTGGTTCTGATTCTTGAGGCATCACAACTCCTTCATCGCACAACAATCAAATTCACATAAACCCATATTGAATCCTAACTCATTACAGAGCTCAAATCAACCATCAATCGATCTGCGCGATTTATCACCACAATCAAACAACGAAATTAAATTTCCTCCTTCTTAATCAACTGTAACTCCTCTTCTTCACTGGGTTCTCGATTAAAAAGTTGAGAAATTGGAGGAAAGAATAATTGAAAATCTTCCAACCCCCAATAAATTGAAACCCTAGAATCGACTGGAAGATATAGAGAGCAAAAATTTGAAAGTTTCTTTAAAATAACTAAGCAGGGAATATGTTACCTGTGAAATCACGGGAAGAACCATGGTTAGTTTTAGAAGAAAAACACCGCAGTTGTTTTTGTTCGATTACGATTAACCTAAATATGATTAACCTAAATAGCAGAACAAAAAAATGCTTGGAGCAGACGGCTGTGTTGTACACTGATGAGTGCCAAATATTGTATATATTTATCCCCTTTTGTTGGCAATTTAACTCATCTTTTGTGCATTAATTCTACATTTTATCCCATATTCTGTATTTTCTTTGTTTTCGAGAATAAATATTTTTATTAATTAATTTTGCATTTTTAGGTAATAAATAAAGTTAGATGAATTGCGAAGCAGAAAAGAGCAGAAAAGTAGTGAGAAGTCGGGAGGAATTACACAAGGAAGCCGCGAAGAATGTTGTGCGCAAGACCAAAAGGCTAGAACTGGGCTTGAAGAGGAAGAATTGTCCTTAAAGAAGATATGGGCTTGGCATACCCAAGGCCCAAAACCCTCACCCAAATCCATTTCCTATATCCATACCCGTTTCCCTTTCTAGCCGTCAGATTGGATCATCTCAGTATCCTATGGTCGCAGCATCGCTAGTACATCAAAGTCTGAAGCTCCTGTCTAACACTACAGCACCTAACTCCATCTTGAGCCGTCAGTTTCGTTGTATCAGGCATCCGACGGTCGATACCAGCCTCTTCACTTGTAGCCGTTAGATCGATCTATCATTTCCGCATCCCTCGGATCAACTTTGCAAATCATCAAGCTTTCTATCCCCGCCACACACCTAAGCACCTAATACCTATACCCATCAACCAAACACTCCCCTCCTTCTTCTCCATCGACTTCACCTCCCTCACCTCCGTCTGCAACAGCCTCACCTTCACTACCAACTCCGCCAACTCCACTGCTTCAACCACCACAACCGCCACCAAAAGCCATCATGGCTATCACCTACACAAAACGCATCATTCCCGTATTCTTCTAGCGGCCTATTACATCAATTTCTCATCTCTCATCTCACTGAAACCCTAGGTGAGAAATTGATGAAATAGGTCGACCTAGAAACACAATTGGAGGCAGAGAAGGACCGAGAGGGAAGAAAAGAGGCATGGGTCACCACCAATTCAGCGAATTTGGTGAGCAATTTCGGAATTGATAAATACCTAATTTCTAATTTTAGGGTTTGAAAATTTGGGTAATTGTATGCTATAAATAGAGAGTGTGTAGAGCAATTTGAGGGTGTTCTTGGGCTAGCCGAGATTCCCCCAAAATTGGGTTAGTTTAGGTTTAATTTTTAAATTTCAATTTCAACTGTTTAATTTTAGGGTTTCAATTTTAATTCCCTGTTATGTTTCAATTCTAATTTCACTGCAAATGTTAAATGTTGTTTACATATGTCCTGTTAATATGTGTTGTTCCTGTTAAATGTTGGTGTTCCATGTAATGTTAGTTTAATGGAATGTTAGGCTAGAAATCTCAGTGCATTGTGTTGATTGAGTAGTGGGGAGAAACTAGTGCTCACTTGTGACAATGAGCAAGCTACTTCTCTTCCCACTCTAGATGAATGCCTAAAGCCATTGCCTTGGCTTTGCTTTTCTTTCCTTTTTTTTAACTGTTTTGTTACTTCTTTTCCTCCCTGCCCTTGGCTAACAGCCTTGGTTTATTTGGTTTTGTTTCCAGTTACCTTTGCTTCACTATCACATTTACTTCACTTTCTGTCACTAATTCAGTTACACCAAAACAGCTCAGTTGTGTTTTAACACAACACAAAAATCTCTAGGAAAACAACAATAGCTCCCTCCAAGTCCCTGTGGACAAACCCCTGCTTATTCACTTTCTACTTTAGATCCTGTGCACTTGCAGGTGTAAATATAACCATAGTTTTAGGTTTAATTCCTTACCTATCAAGTTTTTGGCGCCGCTGCCGGGGACTCGGTTAGCGGCGCTGTTGTTGTTTTTGTTCTGCATTTGTTTGCTGTTCTCTGCATTTGTTTGCTGTTATAGGTCTTGTTGCTGGCTAGCCTTTGCTAGCTAGCTAGCTAACTGTTGCCTGTTGCTGCTAGACCTTTCTTAACCTTTCTGTTGCATCCTTAGTGCATCCTGTTGCATCTTCACTGCATTCACTGTTTCATTACAACTGCATTCTTGCATTCTTTCATTTACTGTCATCTAGCCTCACAGAATTCTTAACTTGCACCATCTAGCCTTCATGGATGCATCATTAGCTTTAGCTTGCATCTAGTTTTGTCCTGCATATTCAGTTATCAACTCATCTTGCAGCTCATTGATTCTGTCCTGTAACTTTCTTATTTGTCATCTGAAGCTTGTGCCATCTGCATTGCATCTTACATCATCTTGGCATACTTGTCATCTTATATTCTTGCATATCTTCTTGCACTGCATCCATTTGCATAAGCATCACTGTGTAACTGCATTTTAGTCTCACTTGCTTCTGTGTAAGCATTTAACTGTTCTTGCATACTGTTTTGCATTACCAAGCATCTTTGCTGTTCTTGCTTACTTAGTTGCATCTTTTAGCTTAGCTTAATGTAAGCATAGTCCCTGTTCTTGCACTTCCTGTTAGGCATTGTCTTACCTCTTTAGTGCATTGTCTTGCTTCTTTCTCTTGTTATTGCTCTTGCTTTTGCCTAGCTGCTGGGTTGTAAGAATTTGACCCTTGTTGCTGCTGCTATTGCTGCTGTACTCCTGTTGCTATTCTCTTGTGCTGCTGTGGTGCTCCTGCTGGTGCCAGGCCAAGAATCCTGTGAGCTGCTGCTGTTGCTGCTGCCAAGCTGCTGCTGCTGCTGATGCTGCTGCCAAGCTGCTGCTGCACCTGTTGCTGTGCTGTGCAATAAAGAAACAAAAGCCCAACTGGGCTGTAAGCTGCAGAAGGAGAAGAAATTGAACCAAGCCCAACTGGGCTTGAGTGTTGAAGCCAAAGCTTAGGATGATCCAAAGCCCAACTGGGCTTTTGCAACCAAACCGAACAGCTGGGCTGTGCTTTATAGGTAAGCCTAAACCCATTAAGAGAACCCAACCTGTGGGCTTCCATTTTTAATTTGTGGGCTTGTAATAATTTTTGTTTTTCTTTATTTTTTATTTGGGCTTGTAATAATTTTTTCTTTTTCTTCTTTTTCTTTCTTTTATGGGTTTGTAATTATTATTGTTGTTTTTATTTTCTTTTATGGGTTGTGCTAATTTATGCTAGGCTAAGTTTAAAAAAAAAAATAAAATAAATAAAATAAAAAAAAATAAAATAATAATAATAATAATAATTAAAATTTTCTTTTGCTCCCATTTTAAACCAAATTTTTTATTTTTACTCCCATTTTAAACCAAATTTTCTTTTTCCAATGTCTCCCACCAAAACCAAAATTTTCCCAAAAATCCAAACCCTTTAAAAACCAAATTTTGGGCTTTGTAACATAGTTACTTAGCTCTTGAGCCAATCATGTCTGGATTTTGGTCTGCTCCTGGAGATGGAAATAAAACTCTTAGGGAACTTGCTTATGGACAAACTTCACGTTATGAACCTTCCACGGACCATGATGTCAATAGTCATAGGAATTATTATGGACATTTTCAAAGTCCTGAGCCGCAATACATGAACCCTACTGACTATTCATACATGCATCATTCATCGCAACGTGAAAATGAACATTTTGCTAGTGCCTCACTCACCCAATCATCACTTATGGATCAATTAGAAGCTCGAATCGCAGCTTTAGAAATGCAATCACATGAGGAATCTGTCACATCTAATTTTCTTAGGCAACCTGAAATATGCATGTCCCGCATGTGTAGTTTAGACCACCCTGTTGAGCATGTCATATTTTGCATAATTTTAGGCCATCTAGAGAAATCCAATGTATGAAATGCCATGAATTGTGAGAATGGTAGTCATTGGGACCAAATCAATCCTTTGAGGGTTGCGATCAATATTTGTAGACCCTACTGACCATGCACACATGTACCATTCACCACAATTGAACATGAAGAATTTTGTACTCCCATGAATTTAGACTCACCACAGAAGCTTTAAGACTCTGTAAGCAAGACTATGATAGATCTACAGCACGAATTCAGCACATTTAGATCAGATTTTGCTTCACCGACAAAAGGGAAATTCATGAGGAATATATGTTGTCCCTAATGAATGTCTAGTCCCATTCATGTAAATAATGTTGAATATGAACCTAATTTAGAGGAACATGAATCGACTAATGACACACCGCTGTTAATGAGGACCAATATGCATGCTACCATGATGATGATATGATATTTAGAGGAACATGAAAATATTGTGGAACCTGTTGGTCAATAACATATGGATTCTCTCCTCGACCTTCATGAATGTTGTTCTTCTAATACTCATTGTAATTCATATGATTTTGATATTGACATGGGATTCGTACAATTATTTGTGAAGATGAGCATGACATAGGAATAGTTGGATCTTCTGTAGACACTAATATGCATGAAATATATTTGATGTGTCTGATTCTCTACCTAGGTCACATTGTGATATTTCTCTCCTGATTTGCCGATGCTGAGAATAAATTTGTTGATGATGTTGATGATTCTGAGTGTGAACTTGCCAATGTGATTGATGATTGTGGCAGCATGGTGACATGTGTAGACGATTTAGGAGATTTGATTTGATGATAATGATATACCTATTCTCCTACATGAGTCACAATCTGTTGGCCTTCCACCACAACCTAGATTTGGTTTGTACCCATATTGTCAAACCAATTTTTCTGAAAATTCCTAACCTAGGTTTGGAACTGTATGCTTCCCAAGTCCTCTTGGACTATTTTGCTTCTAAGTATAATACATTGAGGAACCACAGTTGGAATTAGCATGTTGCCCGTCCCTAGCACAGTTCATTCGAGCTAGACCTTTGCATGATGAACCCCAAAACTGCGCGATTTTGTTTTCAAAACTATATCTTCTGTAAAATCCAGGTTTGGGGGTAGCTCATTTTGTTCGCAGTTTCACTCGCGTTTCTTCCTGCTATATATGTGTGAAGCTGTTGAAATGTCTACACTTTGGTCTTTTGGGTTGATCCTCAACTCTTTAGTTGTTAGTGTATGGTGATATTTTTGTACATAATCCAGTAGTTAAAATTTCTTAAAAACCCTTTTGTTCCTTTGTATATATTTTGCTAATCCAATTGATCTCGGCTGAAATATGTTGGATTTTTGCCTTGAATAACGGAGTTTTAATTCTGCTTTCGCCGAAATCGGGTATTCTCTCTCCTTTTACTCTACTCAGCATGTCCCTTTCCATATGTTGCATTTAATCCTTTCCATATTTTGAAACATTGAGGACAATGTTTAGTTTAGGTTTGGGGGTATAAGAGTAGATACCACGATAATATGCTATAATTGAAACGAACTCCTTCTCTTTTGAAAAATTGAAAAATTCCAAAAAAAAAATTGAAAAATCAAAATTCAAAAAAATTAAAAAATGAAAAAATCATAAAAAATGGAGCTCATTTACCTTGAATGTTGACTCTTGTGCAAATATGTATTTTTATTAGGAGTCTTAGTCTAGATATTTAGGCACCCTGATTCTAGCACAATTCACATAGTGATAAAAATTTGCACGCGCACGATCTACCAATACATGTATGGCATCGATCTTCAAGGTGTTGGATAGGAAGTTACGATTGCCAATCACTTTAGAATACTGAACGAAACTGGACTAGCTTGTTCTTTGGTTGGTTGGGATAGAAGATGGAGGTTACATTAAGAAAGACAACCATCGAATTTAACTGGGTGCTACCAAAAAGGGCTACCTCTTGCAAAAGTGTCATGTAATCTTTTGTTTCCTTTTGTACATATATCAAAAATGTATCAGTCAGTGTTAAAAAAAAAAAAAAAAAAAAAAAAAAAAAATATCAGAAAAATACCAAAAAAATCAAGTATTTATCAATTCCATCATCTCTTGTTCCAAAAATAAAAAGAGAATTGTCAATGTAAATAAGAGTCATGAAAGAGTCATCTTTTGTTGTTTTTTGTATACGCAAGGAGGGTGTATGCCATTGATGTACAACGCGAGTAATGTGAAATACCTCCAACTCATTCACAATTCTCGTAAAGTCCGGACAGCTAGCTAGATTTCGACCTCAGTTCTTAGCCTGAGAAACTATCTCTTGGTGATTAGTAGTCATAACTTCAGATCTTTCTTTACACATGTGTAGATACACTTTACTCTTATCACATTTTTTTTTGTTATCAGTGCTAGGATTGTGCCTTCGATAGCTAGATTGACATCTCCATTTTGCTGTGAGCTTAAACTGTTTTGCACATGTCACGTTTGATGGAATCTGAGCTTATATTTGTCCTTAGGTTTTGTAGGCACACCTCTGGTAACCTTCACGAGACTTCAACTCGTCCACTAGGGACACTTAGTGGTTTAAAAGGCTTAGTGCATACGCTAAATGCATTCGAGAGACCAGCGACAGTGGTATAGTTAGGATTTCCTTAGTTTTGTTTTACTTGAGGACAAGTAAAATTCAGGTTTGGGGGTATTTGATGAGTGCCAAATATTGTATATATTTATCCCCTTTTGTTGGCAATTTAACTCATCTTTGTGCATTAATTCTACATTTTATCCCATATTCTGTATTCTTTGTTTTCGAGAATAAATATTTTTATTAATTAATTTTGCATTTTTAGGTAATAAATAAAGTTAGATGAATTGCGAAGCAGAAAAGAGCAGAAAAGTAGTGAGAAGTCGGGAGGAATTACACAAGGAAGCCGCGAAGAATGTTGTGCGCAAGACCAAAAGGCTAGAACTGGGCTTGAAGAGGAAGAATTGTCCTTAAAGAAGATATGGGCTTGGCATACCCAAGGCCCAAAACCCTCACCCAAATCCATTTCCTATATCCATACCCGTTTCCCTTTCTAGCCGTCAGATTGGATCATCTCAGTATCCTATGGTCGCAGCATCGCTAGTACATCAAAGTCTGAAGCTCCTGTCTAACACTACAGCACCTAACTCCATCTTGAGCCGTCAGTTTCGTTGTATCAGGCATCCGACGGTCGATACCAGCCTCTTCACTTGTAGCCGTTAGATCGATCTATCATTTCCGCATCCCTCGGCTCAACTTTGCAAATCATCAAGCTTTCTATCCCGCCACACACTAAGCACCTAATACCTATACCCATCAACCAAACACTCCCCTCCTTCTTCTCCATCGACTTCACCTCCCTCACCTCCGTCTGCAACAGCCTCACCTTCACTACCAACTCCGCCAACTCCACTGCTTCAACCACCACAACCGCCACCAAAAGCCATCATGGCTATCACCTACACAAAACGCATCATTCCCGTATTCTTCTAGCGGCCTATTACATCAATTTCTCATCTCTCATCTCACTGAAACCCTAGGTGAGAAATTGATGAAATAGGTCGACCTAGAAACACAATTGGAGGCAGAGAGGACCGAGAGGGAAGAAAAAGAGGCAGGTCACCACCAATTCAGCGAATTTGGTGAGCAATTTCGGAATTGATAAATACCTAATTTCTAATTTTAGGGTTTGAAAATTTGGGTAATTGTATGCTATAAATAGAGAGTGTGTAGAGCAATTTGAGGGTGTTCTTGGGCTAGCCGAGATTCCCCCAAAATTGGGTTAGTTTAGGTTTAATTTTTAAATTTCAATTTCAACTGTTTAATTTTAGGGTTTCAATTTTAATTCCCTGTTATGTTTCAATTCTAATTTCATGCAAATGTTAAATGTTGTTTACATATGTCCTGTTAATATGTGTTGTTCCTGTTAAATGTTGGTGTTCCATGTAATGTTAGTTTAGTGGAATGTTAGGCTAGAAATCTCAGTGCATTGTGTTGATTGAGTAGTGGGGAGAAACTAGTGCTCACTTGTGACAATGAGCAAGCTAGTTCTCTTCCCACTCTAGATGAATGCCTAAAGCCATTGCCTTGGCTTTGCTTTTCTTTCCTTTTTTTTAACTGTTTTGTTACTTCTTCTCCTCCCTGCCCTTGGCTAACAGCCTTGGTTTATTTGGTTTTGTTTCCAGTTACCTTGCTTCACTATCACATTTACTTCACTTTCTGTCACTAATTCAGTTACACCAAAACAGCTCAGTTGTGTTTTAACACAACACAAAAATCTCTAGGAAAACAACAATAGCTCCCTCCAAGTCCCTGTGGACAAACCCCTGCTTATTCACTTTCTACTTTAGATCCTGTGCACTTGCAGGTGTAAATATAACCATAGTTTTAGGTTTAATTCCTTACCTATCAAGTTTTTGGCGCCGCTGCCGGGGACTCGGTTAGCGGCGCTGTTGTTGTTTGTTTGCATTTGTTTGCTGTTCTCTGCATTTGTTTGCTGTTATAGGTCTTGTTGCTGGCTAGCCTTTGCTAGCTAGCTAGCTAACTGTTGCTGTTGCTGCTAGACCTTTCTTAACCTTTCTGTTGCATCCTTAGTGCATCCTGTTGCATCTTCACTGCATTCACTGTTCATTACAACTGCATTCTTGCATTCTTTCATTTACTGCATCTAGCCTCACAGAATTCTTAACTTGCACCATCTAGCCTTCATGGATGCATCATTAGCTTTAGCTTGCATCTAGTTTTGTCCTGCATATTCAGTTATCAACTCATCTTGCAGCTCATTGATTCTGTCCTGTAACTTTCTTATTTGTCATCTGAAGCTTGTGCCATCTGCATTGCATCTTACATCATCTTGGCATACTTGTCATCTTATATTCTTGCATATCTTCTTGCACTGCATCCATTTGCATAAGCATCACTGTGTAACTGCATTTTAGTCTCACTTGCTTCTGTGTAAGCATTTAACTGTTCTTGCATACTGTTTTGCATTACCAAGCATCTTTGCTGTTCTTGCTTACTTAGTTGCATCTTTTAGCTTAGCTTAATGTAAGCATAGTCCCTGTTCTTGCACTTCCTGTTAGGCATTGTCTTACCTCTTTAGTGCATTGTCTTGCTTCTTTCTCTGTATTGCTCTTGCTTTTGCCTAGCTGCTGGGTTGTAAGAATTTGACCCTTGTTGCTGCTGCTATTGCTGCTGTACTCCTGTTGCTATTCTCTTGTGCTGCTGTGGTGCTCGCTGGTGCCAGGCCAAGAATCCTGTGAGCTGCTGCTGTTGCTGCTGCCAAGCTGCTGCTGCTGCTGATGCTGCTGCCAAGCTGCTGCTGCACCTGTTGCTGTGCTGTGCAATAAAGAAACAAAAGCCCAACTGGGCTGTAAGCTGCAGAAGGAGAAGAAATTGAACCAAGCCCAACTGGGCTTGAGTGTTGAAGCCAAAGCTTAGGATGATCCAAAGCCCAACTGGGCTTTTGCAACCAAACCGAACAGCTGGGCTGTGCTTTATAGGTAAGCCTAAACCCATTAAGAGAACCCAACCTGTGGGCTTCCATTTTTAATTTGTGGGCTTGTAATAATTTTTGTTTTTCTTTATTTTTTATTTGGGCTTGTAATAATTTTTTCTTTTTCTTCTTTTTCTTTCTTTTATGGGTTTGTAATTATTATTGTTGTTTTTATTTTCTTTTATGGGTTGTGCTAATTTATGCTAGGCTAAGTTTAAAAAAAAAAATAAAATAAATAAAATAAAAAAAAATAAAATAATAATAATAATAATAATTAAAATTTTCTTTTGCTCCCATTTTAAACCAAATTTTTTATTTTTACTCCCATTTTAAACCAAATTTTCTTTTTCCAATGTCTCCCACCAAAACCAAAATTTTCCCAAAAATCCAAACCCTTTAAAAACCAAATTTTGGGCTTTGTAACATAGTTACTTAGCTCTTGAGCCAATCATGTCTGGATTTTGGTCTGCTCCTGGAGATGGAAATAAAACTCTTAGGGAACTTGCTTATGGACAAACTTCACGTTATGAACCTTCCACGGACCATGATGTCAATAGTCATAGGAATTATTATGGACATTTTCAAAGTCCTGAGCCGCAATACATGAACCCTACTGACTATTCATACATGCATCATTCATCGCAACGTGAAAATGAACATTTTGCTAGTGCCTCACTCACCCAATCATCACTTATGGATCAATTAGAAGCTCGAATCGCAGCTTTAGAAATGCAATCACATGAGGAATCTGTCACATCTAATTTTCATAACTCTAATTATCCTTTTAATCCTTTATTTCTTAATCCACAAATAATCAAACATATTCTCAAAAATTAATTGTATCCCTTAAGCATAGATTATCTAACCAAAGCATAACCTATCTAATTGAATCACAACTAATGAAGAAAATTATGTAAACTTTTAAGAACTTTGCAAAAGCAGTGATTGAGTGAATTATAATTAAATACTAGAGAAAATGAAATAGTTACCCATTGTTCATGTGTTAATAGCTTCATCCATTGCCTTGGCTACGAGAGAATTCGCGGCTCATCATGTTGGAAACACGCCCAAAAGTTGATTTCATTTATGCTCAAAGGGTTACAAATGATGAATAAGGGAGAATTATAATAAAAATCGGGTTTGCAATGCTTATAACTGTTGCAAAAGCCGTTACAAAGAGTCGTTTACTGTACTGTTGCGTTTTTTAAGTCTGTCTCTGATCTGCAACCCACAGTATGAGTCGCTGACACTGTTTAAAAACGACGGTTGTGGCAAGTCTGTTCTTCGTGCTATTCAGTGTTCTTCAATGGCAACAACAACAGCAGGTGGTCTCTCTGCAAATTCGATTTTTTTGACTCTGTGGTGCTCTAAACTTCTCTCAATCTCTCCATCCCTCTTCTGCTCGACCCCAGTAGCCTATTTATACACCTTTGGACTAAGAATCTTCGCTCATTACTCCAGAAAATCTTCCCATATCTCGTCAGTAAAGAAAAAATAATAAAGGAAATTTTCTTTCCTTTCTCGCCTCTTCACACGGATGTCGATATACTCTCACGGCATTGTTTTCACGTTCCACCAGAAGTAAAACTTTATCAATCCACACGCCAACTACACAGAACTCGTGATGGAGTAACCAAAACCCGAGCAACCTTGTTTTCTTCACTGCCGATTATCCAACCAAATCCGGATGATTTTGAAGCCCATACCACGCCTGTATATCTCAGTCAAGTGTTCCTGTGAAGTTTTAGCCATTGGATCACACTATAACATCTTCAAATTTCGATCGAAAATTCTCAGAGAGCTGCCACATTTTTCCCGCCAATTTTTAGGTTTCAAACGAAGAAGATGGTGTCCCCCTAACCAGATGTAGGGTGCGAATAACAGCTGCCTTTTTTGGGTGCCCCTTAGTAATTGAGGTGCCCCTTAACCAAATCTGGGCTCCGTATAGCAAGTGTCCTCCGGGGTGTTCCGAGTGATTTTTCGAGCCGATTTTTCCAATAATATTTATTTTCCAAAAATACCTAAAAATACACAAAACACCATAATAAGGACGAAAACGAGTACCAACAATATGAAACATTGAGGACAAATTAGATACATAAATGCGTCTATCAAATACCCCCAAACTTATTATTTGCTAGTCCTCGAGGAAAACTAATAAAAAATAAATAAAACCGAGTTAATCTCGGGAGGGTTTACCAGAGGTGTACCCACAAAACCATTACTTCTAATTGGTCACAAGTATCCAAAGAGCTATGAGGACATACATATTCTCAACCTATCTCCAAGTAACTAGAATGCCAGAGAAATTAAAGGTGTCAGCTCTAAAGCTGACTGAAGAAAAGGGAGACACATCCGCAACACTACTAGATAAAGAGATATCCGCTACATAGCTAGATAAACATCGTAAGATGCGTCCGCTGCTTTACAGCTGGATAAGATTAGGAGAGAGATAAAGATGGGAGGGACATCTGCTACACAGCTGGACTAATTACGTGTGATGAGTTAAACCAGTGCTAGAAAGATCTTATGCCAGATTGAAAGCGGACTAACAAAGCAACCAAATGTATCTTTCTTCGACTCTCTCATAGTGCTCAGTAGAAACAACGTCTTCTTCGGTCTTCAACTATTGATGATAAACTATCGAACCTCATAGAACCTTGACAATTAACTCTTCTCTTCGATTTCTTGCTTGACTTATAAATCTCTACTTCCCTTTGGCCTTATTGAACAAAACGTAACGATGATTTTTTTCATTTTTCATTCATTTTTCATTTTTTTTTTCATTCATTTTTTTTTTTTTTTTTTTGAAACAAAATTACAAGAAAAATTTACATGGCCATGAGAGAAGGACTTTCAAAACTTGGATCTTCGCAACTTGTGATGTCTTGGTATCATGGATTCTAACAACTTATATCATTTGCTCTTATAACTTCAACTTTGATTTTGAATTATTCTCTTCTATTGTTGCTTCTAAACCTAAAACGTCTTCAACTTTCTTCATAGATTTTGATGTCGCTCCGCTTGTTGATGATGATAAGTTTCTACTGAGAGAGAGTCGCAATCCAGTAACTAAGACTACATTGTGAGGTTGCTTTGTCTTTCTGGCATTTCCTGACCTACTTGCCTTTCCATCATGTATGGTTAGGTCCATCACGGTTACCCTCTAAAAGGAACAAGTTCTCTCCTGAATTTCAAGGATCTCAATGTCTTTTTCTCTAATGTCTCAAAAGGTTTTATCCCTAGCATTCCAATTTCTATCTTTTCGGTGAGAAACAGTATGTAAACTTAGCTAACCGGTACCATGTGACGCTAGAAGTTTCAAAAGTGCAACTAAAAAGTTCTTCCCCACCCCCAAACTTAAATCTAACATTGTCCTCAATGTTTCTAATGAAAGAGCAATACCAAAAGTAAAATAACACGAGGAGAAGTTGGAAAGATAGTACCTGGGTGAAGAAAATCAAAAACTAATATACAACATACAATCCTCGATGGTCAATCAAGGGTAAACAGGGTCCTCCAGAGGGACCTCCTCAACATCACCTGTAGGAAAGGGCTCTAAAAAGGGTTTCAATCTCTGACCGTTAACCTTCGAAGAACTACTACCATCCGGTGTCTCGATTCAACAGCTCCATGAGGAAAGACAGTGCGAACAATAAAAGGACCCGTCCACCGAGAACGTAACTTCCCAGGGAAAAGATGCAAGGGTATCATACAGAAGAACTTTTTGACCTGGAGAAAATGACTTCCTTAAAATATTTCTATCATGCACAAGTTTCATTTTGTTCTTATACTCCTTCGCACTATCGTAAGCATCTATACGAATCTCGTCCAACTCATTGAGCTGGAGTTTCCTATGGGCTCCTGCCTTGTCAAGAGAAAAGTTTAGCTGCTTAACACCCAATAAGCTCTATGTTCTAACTCGACAGGTAAATGACATGCCTTTCCATACACAAGCCGATAAGGCGACATTCCAATGGGGTCTTAAACGCAGTACGGTAAGCCCATAAGGCATCAGTAAGCCTAGACGACCAGTCTTTCCGATTAGGATTAACTTTTCTCTAATATACGTTTTATCTCCCTATTGGAAACCTCAACCTGACCACTAGTCTGTGGATGATACGGGGTAGCTACCTTATGTGTAATACCATATTTCTTCATCAAAAGCCTAAAAGGTCCATTACAAAAGTGCGACCCACCATCACTAATTATAGCTCGCGGTGTACCAAAACGTGTAAGAATATTATTTTTCAAGAAATCAATCACAACCCTATGGTCATTGGTTTTACACGCAACCGCCTCAATCCACTTAGAGACATAGTCTACAGCGACAAGGATGTATAGGTTACCAAAAGAATTAGGAAACGGACCCATAAAGTCAATACCCCACACATCAAAGACCTCGACAACTAAAATAGGGTTCAAGGGCATCATGTTCCTACGGGAAATGGTTCCTAATTTCTGGCAACGTTCACAAGTAACACAGTAACTGTGGGAGTCTTTAAACAACGAAGGCCAATAGAATCCACACTGCAATATCTTAGCAGCAGTTCTTAGCACTAAAGTGACCCCCACACGCATGATCATGACAAAAGGAAATAATACTGGACTGGTCACTCTCAGGTATACATCTCCTAATAATCTGGTCTGGACAATACTTAAACAAATAAGGATCATCCCAAAAGAAGTGCTTAACCTCAGCTAAAAATCTAGAACGCTCTTGTTTACCCCAATGTTGGGGCATTCGACCAGTAACAAGATAGTTCACTATATTCGCATACCAAGGTAATTGGGTAACAAAGAACAATTGTTCATCAGGAAAGCTGTCCCTTATAGGAAGGGAATCATTAAGGGTATCCACAACAAGTCTAGACAAGTGGTCTGCTACTACATTTTCTGCACCCTTTTTGTCTCTAATGTCCGGAGAAAAATCTTGTAACAACAGGATCCACCTAATCAATCTAGGTTTCGTATCCTTCTTAGACAAAAGATATTTCAAAGCAGCATGATCAGTATATATTACGATCTTAGAACCTAAGAGATAGGGTCTAAACTTGTCTAAGACAAACACAATGGATAGCAATTCCTTCTCCGTAGTGGTATAATTCAACTGCGCATCATTCAGAGTTTTGCTAGCATAGTAAATTACATGAAGTAACTTGTTTTCTCGCTGACCTAGCACAACACCAATAGCATAATCTGAAGCATCACACATGATTTCAAAGGGTAGGTTCCAGTTGGGTACCTGGACTATGGGGGCGGTAGTGAGTAAAGTTTTAAGGTTCTCGAAGGCCTCTAAACAAGCATCATCAAAGACAAACTTAACATCTTTTGCAAGAAAATTGCAAAGAGGTATAGAAATCAAGCTAAAATCCTTAATGAATCGATGATAAAAACCAGCATGCCCTAAGAATAACCTAATACCTTTTACGGTTTTTGGGACCGGTAAAGTTTTAATAAGGTCAAATTTGGCTCTATCTACCTATATACCCTTTGAAGATACGGTATGCCCTAGAACAATTCCTGAACGAACCATGAAGTGACATTTCTCCCAATTAAGCAATAAATTCTTTTCCTAACACCTAGTCAAAACTAATGACAAATGATGCAAGCACTCATCGAAAGAAGAACCAAACACTGAAAAATCATCCATAAAGACCTGTAAGAACCGTTCTACCATGTCAGAAAATATGCTCATCATACAACGCTGAAAGGTCGCAGGGGCATTACATAGGCCGAAAGGCATGCATCTATATGCAAAGGTACCAAAGGGACAGGTAAAAGTGGTTTTCTCTTGGTCTTCTGGGGAAATAGGAACCTGATTATAATCGCAATATCCATCTAAAAAGCGATAATGGATACGTCCATCTAATCTCTCTAGCATTTGGTCGATGAAGGGAAGGGGAAAGTGGTCCTTCCTAGTGACCTTGTTCAATTTTCTATAATCAATATAGACACGCCAACTCGTGGTCATTCGGGTTGGGATTAATTCATTATTATCATTCTGGACAACAGTAATACCGGATTTCTTGGGAACAACCTGAACGGGGCTGACCCACTTACTGTCTGAAATGGGGTAGATAATGCCTGCATCTAACAGCTTCAGAACCTCGGTTCGAACAACTTCTTTGGTTCAGTTGACGTTTCATCTCTCTAGAAGGTTTGGTGTCACTCTCTAAATAGATATGATGCATACAATCAATAGGACTTATACCCTTAATGTCTGCTATGGTCCACCCTAAAGCTTCCTTGTTATTCTGAAGGACAGTCACTAGCCTACTTTCCTGATCACTATCCAAGGCGGATGCTATAATCACAGGTAAAGTTTCAGAGGGTCCTAAAAACACATACTTCAGGGTATGTGGTAATGGTTTAAGGTCCAACTTGGGAGGCTTTTCCACCGAAGGAACTAGGGTAGACTCGGAAACGGGTAAAGGTTCGAACTTAGGTTTCCATCCATTACTAGTGTATAACAAAGGGGTTAAATCTAACAAAGAATTCACCTCATTAATCACATCATCATCATCAAAATCAATCTCAAAGTGAGCTAGGAATTTCTCTAATGGATCTTCTATCAAAGTGTTTGGTAATGACTCCTCTACTAAGGTGCCTATCATGTTCACCTCTTCTACACTCGAGTCGTCCAGTTCATGGGGTAGCTTACTAATGTGAAAGATGTTCAGCTCAATAGTCATGTTACCAAAAGACAAATTTATAATACCAGTTCGACAGTTAATGATCGCATTGGATGTTGCTAAAAATGGGCGACCTAAAATCACCGGTATCTGGTTCTCTAGGTCAGGGACAGGTTGGGTATCTAGGATAACAAAATCCACTGGATAAATAAACTTTTCGACCTCAATAAGAACATCCTCGATCACACCACGAGGAATTTTAACGGACCTATCAACTAACTGGAGTGTCATCTGGGTAGGTTTCATCTCACCAAGTCCTAGTATAAGGTACACATGGTATGGAAGTAAATTCACACTGGCTCCTAAGTCAAGCAAAGATTTCTCAACACAGTGTTTACTTATTGTGCAAGAAATGGTAGGGGACCTTGGGTCTTTATACTTAGGAGTAGTGGTATTCTGAATAATGGAACTCACGTGACTAGCTAGGAAGGCTTTCTTCTGGACACTAAGCTTACGCTTTCGTGTACACAAGTCCTTAAGGAACTTGGCATAAGCCGGAATCTGCTTAATCGCATCCAACAGCGGTGATAGTAACTTGCTTAAAAACCTCCAACATATCATTAAAGTTGTACTCCCACTTAGTCGGAACTAGCAGCTGGGGAAACGGGGATCTGGGAAAAAAGTCGGGCTCAGCAGGACCCTCATTGATCTCTTTGGAGACTCTATCAGTTTTCTCATTCTCTGGCTCAAAAGGGTGAACTACATCATGTTCACTATTAGGCATGGAAACCTTGTTGTCTATCTCTCTACCGCTCCTAAGGGTTTTAATAGAATTTACATGATCGGATGGTCTTTCACCTATTTCATTAATTCCTCTAGGGTTTGGTTGAGTTTGACTAGGAAACTTACCTCTTTCTCTTAAAGACTCATTTATATGACTAACCTGGGTTTTCAACTCGGAAATAGCCTGAGAGTTAGCCTGACCTATTCTCTTATTTTCTTCTATACCTTGAGCAACAGATTGCTGAAACTGCATAGTGTTACGAGTTAACAAAGCAAGAGACTCTTCTAAACTCATAATCTTCTTATCCGAAGGGTTCTGAAACTGTGCTGGGGCTGAAGGATTCTTAGGATAGCCAAAACCTGGGGGAGCTTGAGAGTTACTAGACTGACCTTGATTCTGGCCCTTAGACCAAGAAAAGGTTGGGATGGTTTCTCCAGCCAGGGTTATAGGTTTCTGAATAAGGGTCAAACTTCTGACGGTTATCGAATCTAGTGTTGTTATAAAGAGCATTGGCTTGCTCTTCAATAGAAACGCCTTCCCAAAAAGTCTCTATTCTACCACTAGTACCACTAGAATGACCTAATTCCAACGCTTCTAACCTTTTGTCTATGGCTGCTATTTTAGCATCTGACTCATAGGATCCTTCTACCCTATTGACATTTCCTCTACTTAGAAGAATTTTTTTCTGGGGTTCCCTATTATTTTCCCATTGTTGGGTCTTATTGGCGATTTCATTCAAAAATGTCATCGCCTCATCAACAGTTTTATTCTCAAACCCACCTGTGCATAAGGACTCAACCATGGTTGTTGTTGAATAATCTAAACCCTCGTAGAGGATCTGAACTAACCTAACCTTCTCTAAACCATGATGAGGACATTGAGATATTAAGTCATTGAACCTTTCTAAATACATATATAAAGATTCTCCCTCTTGTTGAGCAAAAGTACAAATTTGTGTCCTAATAGACGATGTTTTGTGCCTTGGGAAAACTTATGTATAAAGGAAGATCTAAGTTGTTCATAGGTTTCAATTGACTCAGAATCCAAACTATACAGCAAAGATTTGGCTTTATCTTTTAAGGAAAAGGGGAATAACCTAAGTTTCAGTGCATCATCACTAAGGTTTTTAATTTTCAGAGTACTACATACTTCCTCAAATTCCCTAACATAAAAATAGGGGTTCTCATTCTCTTTTCCTAAAAAGGTTGGGAGCATCTGTAAAGTCCCAGGTTTGAGTTCATAATTTGCCTCGGTTTCATCTAACTTGATACAAGACGGACGAGAGGTCCTAGTTGAGTTCAATAAAGCTTTTAAAGTTGCCATTTCTGGCACTACCGAAGGACTAGGAGTACTTTCTTCACAAAAAATCAGATTCTCAAAACTGAAGTTTCCGAAAAACGGGGATCTCTAAAGAAGAGTCTTCGAGCTCCCCGCCTTCATAAGAAGAACTACTAGGTTTATCACTAATCAGACGACCTAGAGTGTTTCTTTTCCAAGCCCGTTCTCTAATGACCTCAGGCATACACTAGAAAAACAAAACTAAAACGAAAAGCCCTAAAAGGAAAGGGAATTTCTATGCAAACACAAACAAGGCTGACTCCACCACAGATAACCTACTGAATTCTAGCAAACAAAAAGCATGATGGCTCCACTTAGATTGTTTCTAGACCAGCTTCTAATCCTTCGAAAGGGAATTCGTTACAATTTAATCAAACCCCTTTGGAATCAATCCGAGTCAAAGTAAGTTGAATTGAGGCGAGGGAAGCTCAGTTGAGCTTTTATACCCAAGGCCTCACCGCTATCACAAGGCGGCGCAGTCACGCATTCAACTCACAGATACCATCATGAACTTCGAGGTATGATAAAAGAGTAACCAATATTTTTCGAACGACTTTCCTACTAAGCTCGTTACCCTATAGGTCTCGTTCTATTCCAAATTTTAAAGCTTAGGTTTGCGTTTGGTTTCGTTTTCCTAAGGCGGGCAAGAAGAGAACGGTGATGAAATCCGAACCCTTATCTTGTATGGCTAGTCATTGCCATTTACTAGGAATTTAAAGCAGCCGTTTTCAATTCCTCGGCATATATGCAAACGAAGGAATACAGTAACTCGCTGAAAGGGGATTCGTGAGTGTTTCGACAAACTTACCTCCCGTTCCAGACGGGGGATGAACCGTTGTCGTCGACTCGGGTCACAACTCCTATGTTGTGTACGAACCCGAAGGACCGAGGTGATATCGTAATCACCGTCCTTCTCTGCAAACAGTTTAATATTTAATCTACCCTTCCGTAGGGTTTAAAAAAATTAATGTCCAAATGTCCAAAGTCCAAAAGAAAGGTCCAGAAAATAAAGTGCAAAAAGAAAAAGAAAAATACAAAATAAAAAAGAATTCCTAATACAATCTAATAAAATAACTCTCTCTTTTTTTTTCTCTCTTTTTCTATAAAATAAAAATAAAACTTCTTCTTTAGCTCCTTTCGCTTAGCCTTTTACTTCAAGCCTTTAAATCTTCGCCAAAAGCTTTGGAAAAAATTTCTTTCGCTCCAAAATCTGAAAGGAAAAGACAAAAACCCAAAAACGTAAAGAAGAACAAAAAAAACTAAAAAAAAATATAAATCTAAAAACTCTATCATAAATACAAGCCCGCGTCGGCGGCGCCAAAAATTGATGATATATTTTCAATGATGTTATAGTAAAGAGTTCGTTGAGGCTTCTGAAGGCAATGAATTCTAGACTTAATAAAACTTAAAAATATAGAAAACTTAACTCAAAATTTATTTTCAGTAATTGGAAAATAACCAAGACACTAGAATCCACAATTACACATGAATGATATCAAATATTTCATAACTCTAATTGTCCTTTTAATCCTTTATTTCTTAATCCACAAATAATCAAACATATTCTCAAAAATTAATTGTATCCCTTAAGCATAGATTATCTAACCAAAGCATAACCTATCTAATTGAATCACAACTAATGAAGAAAATTATGTAAACTTTTAAGAACTTTGCAAAAGCAGTGATTGAGTGAATTATAATTAAATACTAGAGAAAATGAAATAGTTCCCATTGTTCATGTGTGAATAGCTTCATCCATTGCCTTGGTTACGAGAGAATTAGCCGCTCATCATGTTGGAAACACGCTCAAAAGTTGACTTCATTTATGCTCAAAGGGTTACAAATGATGAATAAGGGAGAATTATAATAAAAATCGGGTTTGCAATGCTTATAACTGTTGCAAAAGCCGTTACAAAGAGCCGTTACTGTACTGTTGCGTTTTTTAAGTCTGTCTCTGATCTGCAACCCACAGTATGAGTCGCTGACACTGTTTAAAAATGACGGTTGTGGCAAGTCTGTTCTTCGTGCTCTTCAGTGTTCTTCAATGGCAGCAGCAGCAGCAGCAGGTGGTCTCTCTGCAAATTCGATTTTTTTGACTCTGTGGTGCTCTAAACTTCTCCCAATCTCTCTGTCCCTCTTCTGCTCGACCCCAATAGCCTATTTATACACCTTTAGACTAAGAATCTTCGCTCATTACTCCAGAAAATCTTCCCATATCTCGACAGTAAAGAAAAAATAATAAAGGAATTTTTCTTTCCTTTCTCGCCTCTTCACACGCCTGCTGATGTCGATATACTCTCAGGGCATTGTTTTCACGTTCCACCAGAAGTAAAACTCTATCAATCCACACGCCAACTACACAGAACTCGTGATGGAGCAACCAAAACCCGAGCAACCCTGTTTTCTTCACTACCGATTATCCAACCAAATCCGGATGATTTTGAATCCCATACCACGCCTGTATATCTCAGTCAAGTGTTCCCGTGAAGTTTTAGCCATTGAATCACACTATAACATCTTCAAATTTCGATCGAAAATTCTCAGAGAGCTGCCACATTTTTCCGGCCAATTTTTAAGTTTCAAACGAAGAAGATGGTGTTCCCCTAACCAGCTGTAGGGTGCGAATAGCTGCTGCCTTTTTGGGGTCCCCCATAGTAATTGAGGTGCCCCTTAACCAAATCCGGGCTCCGTATAGCAAGTGTCCTCCGGGGGTGTTCCGAGTGACTTTTCGAGCCGATTTTTACAACAATATTTATTTTCCAAAAATAACTAAAAATACACAAAACACCATAATAAGGACGAAAACGAGTACCAACAATACGAAACATTGAGGACAAATTAGACACATAAATGCGTCTATCACCAGCACAACACTGTCCACGAAATCACGTGCTTAGCGTGTTATGTGTCGTGCTGTGCCGGAGATTATGACGTGCCGTGTTAGAAGGCGTGTTGTGCTGGGCTATGCCAGAAAAATAAACGTGTTGTGCCATGTTGTGCTGTGCCGGGCACATTTATTTTATATTTTCCGATATAATTTTTTTCCGAATATTTAGGTATTATATGTGTTATTATGAAAATTAAGTCAACATAACGATAATAAAATGTCAATAATTGGCTAGAATAAAGACTTTTTTTTTGAAATATACACAAAATGTGATGTATTGTGCCATGTTTTGTAGTACTTTATACCTATTATGACGTGCTTTCTTAACGTATTGTGTTGTGTTGTGTCGTACCAGTGCTAATCCATGCCACGTGCTGGGCTAGGCTACTGTGCCGATTAGTCAAACCCAGCACGTCCCATTTAACTAACGTGATGTGTCGTGCTGGGTTAAGTCACGTGTTGGGCTGGGTTGTGCTCAAGTTTTAACGTGCTGTGCTGGGCGGTGCTCATGCTGGCACATCCCAATTTACACCTCTATGTATACCCAAGTTTTCGGTAATGATGTTAAAAACGACCAGTTAAATACATGATGTAAACAGAGTGTAATTCATGTTTTAATGCTCCGACCAATAGAATTCTGCCACTTGTTCTCTCAAGAATTGCTCTAGTTCAAAGCTTTTATCTCATTTGATTTGAGAGGGGTGTTGTGCGACGTGGGAGATCATATGACTTAGTGTTTTAAAGGAGGGGAGATTACATGGGTTAATTCTTAAATTGATTGGTTTTTCATTCAAGTTATTTGATGTAATTTACTAAGTGATTTTCCTGTGTTGTATCTAATTTCTTATGATTGATGAATTTAACTCCAACTGATTTCATAAAATTGATGATTCTAAATCTAATTGGCGACTTATGATCTTTTCTTACATGAGAATATTTAGCTATATGAGAATATGCTAAAATTCAGAGCATGATACATATATACATTGTATTACATCCCACAAGACTAATTTGGTTACATGAGAATGTTTCCTATAGTATAAACTAGGATGAAATCAGTTTCATTTAGGTTTAATTTGAGCACACATATAAACTAAGATGAATCCAGTTTCATCCAGTTTTAATGTAATATAAACTAGAAACTAATTTCATTTAGGTTTAACTTATGGTGTATATTTTTCAGCACATGTTTAAACTAGGATGAGCTTAGTTCCATCCAGGTTTAATATACAGTAGAAACTCTTTTAGTTAATACTCGATTATTTAATAAACTCTCTTAAATGATATTTTTGGCCGGTCCCGAGTCGGGGACAACGTACCAAATTAATAATTCGCTAAAATTATAAGACGATACATTTTTGATTACCTATGTAGACCCCATCTGAAATATAAATTAATAATGCACATATATATATATTCCATACATTAATGATTTACGAAGACTTTTTGTAAAATGATTTAATTGTCTTATTTTTTTTTAAATCAATATCACATTGAATTTCATCTCCATTTTTTTTTATCATTGTATGAATTTTTGGTGTTGTTTTCTCATAGCTCAGCAAGAAATTATTAAATGTGATTGTCGTTTTAATAGCCTCGTTTCGTGAAGGGGGTTCTATTGTAGAACTTTCATCATCTTCTTGCCACATCTTTATCAGTTCCCATAACGCTCTCGATTATTTTCTTCAGTTAAAAATTGTGTAACTTCATTTTCTTTCGGATAATTTAGACATCTTCCACATACATTAAATTGCGATAGCTCAACTTATCGATCAAATTTGCAAGTCTTGAGTGATTTCAATGTCTGTATGTTCATCCAAATTGCCTAAACTTGTGTTATCTGTTGATCGAAGTTTACAATGAGAAAAGCATCAATTTTATATATACTTGTGATATCAAATTTATCTATAAGTGTAGTTGCAGGAAATCCTACACTACACCCCTCATACGATTTCATTGTTGATCAACTCATTTTTAGGTTTATATTCTTAATTTTATTGATTCACTTTTGAATGTTCTTACAAGAAAGATAAAGAAGTCAAGATTGATCTCTGCTCTGAACTTTCTCTCTCCTATTTACATGTTTCTTACTCAAAAAGATCCCTCTCTCCTTTACAACTCGAATGACTATTTATAAGGAAATACATAGTGGATGACAGCTAATCCATCCTTTATTTTCGGATATGGTTTGCGACATTCTCGCAACCTTACAAATGTTAATTTCGCAAGCTCTCATATTTTCGCAGGACTATCACATCTTCCTCATGATCCTTGCTGACGTCATTTCTAAAATTGTTCTGCGACGCTATTGTGCTGTACCATTGATAATTTCGCTGAGACATAATTGTTGCGAGATTCTGATCCTACATCTTGCCTCTTCTCATATTTTCTCTACAAAGTAGAGAATGATGTGAGAAATGCCGCAGCTGCTTATCTTTTCATATTCCACATTTATCACACGTACTCTCTTTTCCATTTATTTCTTGACATGTCTTCTGTAACCGCTACTTTTCAACCGCTCATGTCTCTTCGTCTTAATGGTGTTTATTTCTTCGAGTAAATTTTTTTTTTATATACTATTCTTCCCCCCCTTTTCCACTTTTCTTCTTACTTTCTCTTCTCATTTTATTCTCTCATCTCTGCAACTCTGTTATTCTTCTGCAAATTCTGCTGCTGTAATTTTTTCTACCTTCAATCCTTTTACTTTCCACACATTCCCATACTCTATATTCAAACATGGCTCCAAGTTGTCATAGATATGAGAAGAATTTACAAGATGTCAAAAAAGATCTTGCTGATAAAGGTTTTACACTCTCCACCATTCCTGGTGAGAATGCCAAATCAATTCTTTTTGTCAAGCTTTTCTCTAATCAAAATTGTGATGATCAATCAATCATAATTTCGCTAGGTCAGATTCTCGCAGGTCTCCCTATTCCTCTTTATAACCCAGATCTTGCTTTACTTTATGAAATTCTCGCTCATTCGAGACTTTCGCGAGCCATCTTCCAACTAAGTGGGGACTGCATCCGTCTGATGTAAGAGTTTCCTAATCGTGGTGCTGGTCCAAAGAACTTAGGGATCCAAAATTCGCAAACCTAGAGATAGTTGTTGAGAAGTATACAGTGGCAAATTTATTTGAAAACTACGAACTTATCTCCATGAAGAAAGAGAATACTCGTTGGGGTATTCGATTAAGAAGGAAAGATAACATTGATGAAACCAAAATTCTTATGCAAGATATTGACTGGCATTCTGGTAAAAACACAACTCCTCGCCAATCCAAAGATGATAAATGGTGTGTTTTCCTTTAATGCTAAAGGGACCCTACATTGCTGGATCAAACGTTCTTCCTGCGAATCTCGCTGCATATCAACCTTGGGTTTTCTCTTGGCCCGAGAAGGAGAAAGAGGTATGTTTCTCCCCTTTAACTCATTTTATATTTCTTTATTGATTTTTACTATTCTGTTCGCTAACTCTTGCGACATTCCGCAGATCCAAAAACTAAAGGATAGTTATAACAGGACTGGGAAATCTAGTACTCTGTTAGCTCTTCGCTCATACACAGATGAGGTAAGAAATTTTCTCTTATGACTTTAAATAGTACTGTTACTTCCATGCTTCCATTTCTTATTTCTATCTGTGTGAAGATTATTGCTGAAGTAGAAGAATCTGCTGATGCTGCGAAGATTGGTGATAAAGGTAAAGGTGCTCTTCGCAGGGAAAAATCAACTGGTCCTCCTCCAAAGAAAAGAAAAGTTCGTTCTTCTTCTCCTTCAAATGTTCTCCTAACGAAATTCCGAATGAAAGAGAGTGATGAAGAGAGATGATCTTGCTGCAACTGAAGATTCTCCACCTGAATCTTCTATGGCTAAGCTTTCTGGCCTCTTTTCTGATTCTCTACAAGGAATGGGAGATAGCCAATTCGCAAATACCTGCAAAGCTCTCGCTACCCTTTGTGATGTCCCTTTACTAGATGGTGATAGCTCTCTTCGTGGAGTTTCTAGATCAGTGACTCCCGACTTCTTGCATTCTCTCAATAGTCTGGTATACTTTTATCTTTTACTTTCTTCATTGTTATAACTCAAAATCTTTCTATATTAATATTTTTTATTTCTTTTCGCAGGCTGGAAAAGCTTCTTTTGCTGTTGCCTCAGATCTAGAGAGAAGACGCGAAAATCTTGAAAAGAAGAATCTTCAATTTCGCAAAAAGAATGAAGAATTGGAAGCTGAAGTTAAAGGTCTTCGCGAGAAAATAGACAATTAGAAATTGATTCTTCCTCGTATAAGAACAAAATTTCTAGTCTTCAACAAGCTAATAATCAGCTTTACGGTATGTTACTTTTCTCTTTTCTCTTTATTCATTCATCCTGTTGTTTTATCTTATTTAAATGATCCTTTTTGCAGACATTTATGGTCTTTCTGATGAAGCTACCCTTCTTCGCTCATTTCCTAATGCCTTGGATAATGATACCCTTCTTGAACGTCTTAACAATTCCTTAAATAGCTTCTCAAATGATAGAATTTCATCTCTTTCTCTAAATGAACTTAGATCGAAATTTCGCCTCTTAGAAATTGATCATAGATCCAGTTTAGGCTTAGCCAACAGATTTAAGCGTCTCCTTATTGATTCCAAAGAGAAAACCAATGAGTTAAGAACCAAAATTAGCGGTCTCATAGATGATAAGGATCGTATCTCTGATCAAGGTGCCAAGGCTTTGGCGAAATTCCAAGAGGCTCTCCTTGAAGTTCAACTTGAGCGAGATGAAGCTAACCGCAAGAATATTGAACTCTGCGAAAGGGAAAATCAAATTCGTTCTCGTCTTCTCATAAGTAGTGAGGATGAATTTGTCTGGGCTGCGAAAATTTTAGATGATGCTAGAAAAGATTTAGGCGTAAATGTTAGTCTCCAAGTTGAACATACAGCCTTGATTAGAGACATGATTTCTGACAGAGAAGGTTGCTAATTGCTCTTCTTTACTAATCTTTTGCTTCTTATGAATTTTCATCAAGTTAATAATTGGTTGTCTTTTGTTCGCAGATTCTGAAAATAAATATCGTGAAAAGATTGAAGAACTTGAAGCTGAAAAGGAGGAACTCGCAAAGAATCTTTCTTCTCGCAACGACAAGTATTCTAGATTGAAGAATCAAATCAATCACCGTTGCGAATTTTAAGAATGACGCTATGCATTTTCGCAATCAAACCATCCAATGGTTTGTGATGATCATAATATCCCACATTCTGATTATCCTTGTCTTTTAGAAGAAATCCCACAGAATACTCCCAGTTTGATTATCTCTGATAGCGAAGCTGACGATGAAGAATCTGATAGTGATGGAAGTTCTGATGGTGATGAAGATTCTGACGCAGATGAAAAGGAAACAAGTCTGATGAAGATAATGAAGGATTAACCAAGAAATAGTCTTTACTTCTTTCTTTGATTCTTTGTAATACTTGTACATTTATTTCTTCTTTCTGTATATTTGTTTTCTTTCATTTTGACCTGCATAAATGAAAACAATTCTTCTTTGCAATACAGTTAATCAATATAATCATTAATTCTTGAATTTTTGAGTAAATCTCTCATATGGAGATAAATAACATTTTCTAATTTCATACATTCCCATACTTGCCTCTGTTATTTGAATCCAAATGAGAGATTTCATAAAAATTTTCTTATTGTATAATTTCGCAACCTTTTGCGAAGTGAATTTTTTTCTTTTCAAAATCTCATTCCTGTGTGGTCTTATTTTTCCTTCCTAATTAAAGGTCTTATTATGCCACCTCTTGTCATTGCGACAAAATCGCAGGACGTCCTTGCATTTCATGCAAAAACCCATTGATCTTGCCTTAACTTTTTCTTTTGTATTATGGCCTCTTCAGGAATGTTGCGACAATATGACAGGCCTAAATATTCTTGCGAAAATAAAGCCCCATGACATTGCGTCTTGCGACGAAATCGCAGGACGTCTTCGCACTTTCATGCGAAAACCCATTGATCTCGTCTTATCTTTTTCTTTTGTATTATTGCCTCTTCAGGATTGTTGCACAAATATGACAAGCCTTAATATCCTTGCGAATAAAAATCCTGACATTTGCGTCTTAAGACACTTATCAGCTCCCTAATGGAGGGTGCCGCCCTTATCTCCCCCTGGTTGCCCCTTCAAGGAGGCGTACTTCTACCATACAAGGTTAGCTCCTCCCATCCAGTCTTAACAACAACCAGTTGTTTTCGCAGCCTCTTATCCCTTTTACCTATAGGGTTATGGTTACGAGACTGCACCCTAAGTGGGGTTTTCTTCAGGCCGAGTGCAGTATAAGCCAAGACTTGTCAAGAATGGCAAGGACGCTTCAAACGCCCCGGCACTCTTGACTCAACCGTGTACCTCGGCGCCTTGATCAGATTCTGCACTCCTTGGGAGAGTCCTTATTACCTTAGTCGCCCAACCTAAGTCATATGCTTAAGTTGAGAATCCAAGGTGCCTCTCCCGGATGGGCTTTTGACCCCAAATCTCCATGACTCAGGTTCCGGTGGCGGTGTAGCCTTTCCCTGAGCCATGCAACAGGTACCCCCTTATATGACGTACTTTAGGTCTTACATTTGCCTCTTGCGAAATTGTATTCGCGAACTAGGGTGTACGCCATAAAGGTTCGCCTCTTTCTCTTTTGTCATTCTTCTCTGATTATTTTCTGTAAAATTCATTATCTCTGCGAGAGTCTCGCAATCATTATATTGTATCTGAATTTCGCAATCTCAATTTTGTTGTTCAATCAAATGTATTTTTGAGAATTTTACTTATTGCGAGATTATCGCAACAACTTAATCATTCATACATTTCTTGTTTTTATTACCTTTGCCATCCTCTGCTTCTTTTTATTTTCTGCTACTGCTTCCTTGGTAGTGGTATGTTCATCCTTTTTATTCTGAGCTAGCATTAATTTCGCAACATCTCTTCTCCTTTCTTTTCGATTGTATCCACCATCAACCTCTCACTTCTTTGTACATCTTTGATTTTGTGTCGCCAGTTTTCCTTCTTGTTTGCTCTTCCTTCGCAAGATTCTATCTCAGTTTCGTAACATCTCTTTCCTTCAACCCAATCTCCCTTTATGATTCCTACACCATTGGGGTGAGGGAATTTGATGCATTGGTGGAAAGTTGAAGCTACACCTAGAATCCCATGTAGCCAAGGTCGACCAATTAGCATTGGGGTGATTCTACATCAACGACACAGAATGAGATTTCAGAAGATATTCCCTTCAATGGAATTTGCATAGTAACCTCCCCTTTAGGCTTGTTAGCAGTACCATTAAAACCATATATCTTATATGTTGATGGTATAAGATCATCATCTCTTCTCCCACCCATGGTTTTATAAGTATGATAAAATAAGATGTTCACAGAGCTTCCAGTATCGACTAGAATTCTATTGATTGCCCATGAATCTTCAGCTTCATCATCCTCATCTTCTTTCGGTTTTGGATTAATTTCTAATTTTATTACCAATGGATTGTCATGCACCTCTTCTCCTTCGGGAATTTCTTCTGCGTAAAAGAAATGATCTGTTTCTGCCATTCCTCTCTAGTCGCGAGATTTTCGCAATATTCATAATTTCTCTTCCATTATTATCTCTTGCGAACACTCTACTCAAAACATTATCATGAAAATCTTCAATTGTCTTATATGAATGTACGATAGAGTGACAGAATATATTTTTTTTTGCTTTTGCACCAACTTCTATGAAGAATGTTTCTTTCTTTTTCATCGTATTCACTTTGTGATGTTCTGGCGGTGGTGGTAATGGTTGAGATTGCGGATGCCCTACCAGAAAGTCGTTTAGTTTTCCTTGATCTATCATTCTCAAAATAATTCTCTTTACATTTCTGCAATCGTTTGTGGTATGTCCATGAAAATGATGATAAGAACAAAATTCATGACTTCTGTGGTTTGGGGTGGTTCCGTTCCCATGTTCCATGGTGTTGGTATATTCTCCATCAAATTATAGCTTCCCATATCTTCTCCACACTTGCATTTAGAGGTGGCATCTTGATTTCTTCCCATATTACCTTGTGACCTCCTTGTCCTCTATTAAAGTTTGGTCTTTGACCTCCATAAGTTTCTTGCGGTTGATCGAGTCTTTGAATCTTGTTATTTCCTCCACGATTGTAGAAATTTCTTTCTCTTTCATACTCTTCTTGATCTCGGCTCCCCATAGCTACCAATTCTGTGATTGTTACTTGTCACCTTTTCTTGTTGTACTTGCGAAGTATTCGCCACTGTGTTTTTAGCTTGGGTAATAAGCTTGCATTCGCGTTTGTGAGCTGGTGTTCGCAACTGGATATGATTCCATTTCATTTTGTCTTTCCTCTAAAGCAATGTATTCTTCTTGAAGTTCTCGCAATTCAGTCATTGTAATCGTATTCTTGACTCTGAAAATTTGGACATACAACAGGTTTGTTGCAAACATAGCATTGATAAATGATAATATGAGATATCTCTCATCTACACGGCCAGCCATTTCGCTACACATAGTTCTCCATCTTTTAGTCAAGTGTTTCAAACTTTCGCCAATCCTTTGTTTTAATCCAAACACATCTTCTATACCAGGTCGTGAGGAATTATTACTTATATATGCTCCCAAGAATGTGGTCTGCAAATGATTGAAGGAGGTTATTGTATTCTTTGGTAAACCTTCAAACCATTTTAACGCTTCTCCTGTTAAGCTGGATGCGAAATATTTGCACAATACCGCATCATGATTTTCCCATTGTAACATGCACCTCACATAAGCTTTAATGTGGAATTGCACAAGTTGTTCCATCGAAAATGCTGGTTAATGCGGGAAATTGCATTTCGGTGGTATTCCTCCTAATTGTACTTCCCTTGTAAATGGAGTTTTCGCAGCTTCTTCTATTGCTTCATCCAATTGTCTTCTACCTACTTCTCCTCTGTTATTTAGCATTCCTCTCATTTCTTCTAATTCTTTCAAGATTTGTTTATTTACACCTGAATCTTGACCCATTGGTCTCTTTAATTTTGCTTCTCTTCTTCTGCGTTCACGTCTATCTTCTCTTGCGAAATTTTGTATCTCTTCTTCATTATCCTCATCTCTCTCTCTTCTGCGATTCTCTTCTCTCCCTATCTCTATCTTGAATTCGCAAATGATGATGTCGTTCATTTTCCCCTCCATAATTTTGTTCATTTCTTATCAATTCAATTCGTTTTTCAGCCATTCTCTTTACTCTATCATACTCCTCATTGAGATTATCGTTATTCCGGTTTTGTATACGCCTTCTTTCTCGATTGTCATGATTGTTCTGGCGAATTGTCTCCTGAAGCTCTTGTTCTTCCATTTCCGCTCTCAATCTTTCACGTTCGCAGATTAAACGTGCTTGTTCAGCATTATGTCTTTCAATTTCTTCTTCAATTGTCTGTTGATTTCTTTGAGTTTTCTCACATGTAAAATTCTTCTTCCTTCCTCTTGATTTCCTTCGCCATCTTGGTTATTTTGTTCTGATTTTGCCCGTTCTCTTGATTTCCTCCAATTTTCCCATCATCAAAAGTTTCATTTTGTGGAATGTAACGATCATCAGTTCTTTCTCTATTTTCGCGATATTCTTCATTAGGATTTGATATTTCTTCTTGAATATTGTTTCCAGCATTGATTGTGGGTGAATTTCGCCTCATTTCTCTTCTAGTCGATCTGAATATGATTTTGTAATACTTCTCGATCTTCTATTCTGCGTCTTATATTCTCCATCCTTAATTCGTGATTTTGCCTTGTTAAATTCGCACGTTCTTCTGCCTCAGCTCTTCTTTCTTCATGTATTCTTCGCCTCACATGTTTCTAACGCTCCAATTTCCTCATCTCCATGAATTATTCCTTCATCTACTTCTTGATTTCTCTCTTCCTGTCTATAATTTCTATTTGTTGCTCTTCTTCTTCTTTCTTCTGCTGAATTTGATCGCCAAGTATGTACGCTCACTCTGTCATAATCTGTATTCTTCTCTTGAACTAGTGTTTGTTGAATTGGCGATTGAATTAGATTTTCTCTATTATTTCTCATTCTAGTAGATTCTCCCATTTCACTTCTTTCTCTTCCAGCAATTCTTTTGCTTCTTCTAATAGTAGTCGGTTGTTCGGATGTATTTCTTCTTCTAGCCATTTCTTCAATGCTAACAGTATTGCAAGAAATTATGAAAAATTCTTAATCAATCACTTTAAATTTTCACAAATATCAATATCAATCTTTAGATTTTTCCAAAATAATCTTCAACTCCTCCCTGTTTCTAGCGCCATTATGTAGTTGCAGGAAATCCTACACTACACCCCTCATACAATTTCATTGTTGATCAACTCATTTTTAGGTTTATATTCTTAATTTTATTGATTCACTTTTGAATGTTCTTACAAGAAAGATAAAGAAGTCAAGATTGATTTCTGCTCGGAACTTTCTCTCTCCTATTTACTTGTTTCTTACTCAAAAAGATCCCTCTCTCCTTTACAACTCGAATGACTATTTATAAGAAAATACATAGTGGATGACAGCTAATCTATCATTTATTTTCGGATATGGTTTACGACATTCTCGCAACCTTACAAATGTTAATTTCGCGAGCTCTCATATTTTCGCAGGACTATCACATCTTTCTCATGATCCTTGCTGACGTCATTTCTGAAATTGTTCTGCGACGCTATTGTGATGTACCATTGATAATTTCACTGAGACATAATTGTTGCGAGATTCTGATCCTACAATAAGTTAATAAAATATTAATTAATGCATAAATTAATAATTATTAATTTATTTGGGTTATTAATATCTCGTTTAGTTAATAAGTTTTAATGGTCCCGACAACATTAATTTATAGACTTTCTACTATAGTACAATCTTGGATGAAACCAGTTTCACTTAGGTTTAATTTCTTGTGCATATTATTTCAGCATGTTTAAACTAGGATGAAACCAGTTTCTTCCAGGTTTAATATAGCATAAACTAGGATGAAACCAGTTAGTTTCATCTAGGTTTAATTGTGGTATATATTGTTTCAGCAACTTGAAAATTATGGTGTATACAGTTTCATCAATGTTTAAATTAGGTTGAAACCAGTTTCATCCAGGATTAAATATAGTATAAACTAGATGAAACCATTTTTATCTAAGTTATATTTGTCGTGTATATTGTTTCAAGACAGGATGCATGTCAGCATGTGTAGTGACATGGAACAGTTCTTTTTAACCGTTTCAATGCATCAGCTTAGATACGCTTTTACCGCTGTTGTAACGTGTTTTTGTGTTCCTAGATCACGTCATAATATTTTTATATTATTTCTTTGCAGGTCTGAGTGTCCAAGACATCTAGATGCAGAAGTAGACGGAGTGTTTTGGTTGATTTGTAAAGTTGAAAATAAATTTACTAAAACAAAAACATTATACTTTCTAGGGATATATTTGTCAACTGTGTCATTATTTAATTTGAAAACTCGGGTGGAATACCCTGAATATTAAAAAATTATCTTTTAAATATATGTATGGATATTTAAATAGAATCTTATTTTACTCGTCTTTTTGACCCGTAAAAATGATTTTATGGGTTATTTAACTAAGTTTGAGATTTATTTTTATTTATTCAATATATCTCCCTGTCGCATTCGAATGATAATTGACATGTGGGCTAGATTTTACTTTTCCGGTAAGGCTAGGTAGCTGACACCTTCAGAATACTCAAAAACTGACTAAAAATTCCTGAACAATTCTGGTGGGTTTTCACACAAAGATTATGAGATCCTTTACAAAATCTCCAAGAGAAGGTGTAAAAAATCCTACGTGAACTTTTTATTTAGTCCTTTTATTTATGGGATCTACACATAGAGTAAATATAGGACTTCATATCTAAAAAATCATCTCCAACAGTTAGAATTTTAACCCATAGAATTAGAAGAAAATTGGTTAAAAACATGACGTGGAAGTGCAACCGGAAGTGTAGGTAACACTTTCTCGAATACCTTCAGAGCATCTCCAACGGTGGTGCTACTAATCCTATACGAAGGTTTTATTTAGATCCTTATTTGTGGGGTTATATACATGTAACAAGAAGAGTAACGTTTTTTTTCCATGAACCATCTCCAGTAGTGTGGGGTGTTAGTTTTAGGATTTGTTTTCTTTCCTTATTTCCTATTGGTCTAGAAAAATTTATTTAATAATAATAATTAAAAAAATAGTCAACAAGATGACATGGAGGTTATTCCTAAGGTCTAAATAAGACTTTCTTTAAGACCTTCATATTTATTTTGACATCCTTCTTTATTTATAGGACTTACTGTTGGAGTGGGGGTCTAGAATCCTAGATTTGTGCCGTGCTACGCACCAGGCATATTTATTTTAGCTTTGTGTGTGTGAGGCTTCGCCCCTCCCGTGGAGATGTATTTTTGATTTGGTGTGCGTGGGATTTCACCCCGCCCCGTAGCGATGTATGATTTGGTGCGGGCGAAGCCCGATGTATGTTTGATTTGGTGCGGCGGGGCAAATACATTAAATACGTGGAGATTGTGTGCTAATTTTATTTATTTTTGTCTTTTCTTTTCGCAGAAAATATATGGATTTCTTCGGAAAATGGGAAATTTGTCCAAATATTTTTAAAACATGGTTCAAATGGACGGGTAAAAATTATTACGGGTGAAATGGACACCAAAAAAAATAGCAAGGATGAAACTGGATTCGTCATGACTTAAACTTAAAAAATAACAAGGATGAAACTGGATGCATCCTGATGTAAATCAAAAATAAGAAAAAGTATTTGAAAATAGGTAGGATGAAACTGTTTACATCCTGGCTATTTTTATATTTTTGTCCATTTAAACAGTATCAAAATTTAAATGTCCTTTTCACCCAGGAATTGTTGATTTTGGTCTTTTTAACCAATTTGGTGGATTTTTTTTCCTCTTTATGTACTCCCTCCGTCCCTGTATAAAAGGCGGAGAAATGTAAATCTGTAGTACCTATATATAGGCAGAAATCTACTCCCGATGTGAATTCTTCCCTGTTTACCCTTATTTATGCTTATGGGTATCAGCAAAGCTAGTTATTTCTAACGGTGATTCCCTAGAATAATCAAAACATTCCCATTCAATGCTAACAGTGATTCCCTAGGAGCATTACTGATACAAAACATTCCCATCAATATGGTTTCTTCCATGAATCTCTTCATCTTTCTTTTTTCTTTTTATTATGTGGAATTTCTTAACTTCTCTTCAAACACAATGAGTAAGAAAATTGAGAAGATGGATAGTGAGATTGATGAGATGATAGATCGTGAGATTGCTGAGATGATGGATCGTGAGTTTGCTGAGATAATGGATAGTGAGTTTTCTGAGATGATGGAACTTGAGAAGATGGAACGTGAGTTTGCTGAGATGATGGATCGTGAGTTTGCTGAGATGATGGAACGTAACAAAACTGAGATGATGGAACGTCAATCGGTTATTTATGATATGGTGAAGATATATTTGCCAAAGTTTTTTGATTAAAAACCATCACCGGGTATGCTCTATGTTAAGATTTATCTAGGGTTTCATGGCTAGTTTATTTTGGTTTCATTAGTTTCTGTTCGATGGAGTCAATTAAAAAGGTTTTTTTTGGAAAACTTATCTACTGTAAGTTTAATCATCTCTATCAATGAAAAAAATTGTCTTAACAAATTCTTTAATTTTTCTTTTTGATTACATATTCTTGTGTACTGGTATATGTGTTGTATGCCAGATGAGATTATATATTACATATTCTTTCATGTTTTATGTGTGCTTATTTGTTCTTCCATCTTTTGTAAACAGTGATGATAAAATGAAAAATGATCTCATCCTTATCGATTTGTACAAGGTCAATTCTATGGATCCAAAATGTGGTCCATGGTTGATAATTCACTGTGTTTAGATAGATAGGCTATAGTTGTACGGCCGTGTAAAACATAAGTAGGCATACCAACAGCTAAACAAAAAACACCAACTAGGTTAATATTGTTTTTAGAAATGTAGCAGGTTCTTAGGGAAGAACTCATGCTCAGTATCATGCACAACTGCAGCTATATGTTGGATTTGTAGGCAATATTACCTTCAAAAAGTTACAGTAACATGGGCTGACATAAAACATTTTCGCGTGCTATATTTTTTCTTTTTGATCTATAGTATTTAAACCATTATTGTTTGCATTGGTTGTGTATATATGTCTATTGATATTTTAGGACTTGCAGAAAACTAAATCCTTCACAAGAAAGGAATAAAAAACGAAAACTAACATACAGTAGAAACGAAAGTTAACCAAATCTAAAAACTCCAATACTGAAAAACTGAAAAGAAAACTAATCCATACACTCCAATACTGAAAACTAAAAAGAAAACTAACCTAAAGACTCCAATACTGATAAACTAAAATGAAAACTAATCTAAAAACGCCAATACTGACGAACTAAAATGAAAAAAAATCTAAATAATACAATACTATAAAGACAAATATGAAGATCATTCATGTGGTGTTTCATTTTCTTGTTGATATAGTTGATGTTGTGGAGCCTGAAGCGCTTCTTTTGCTGCGGTTATGACTTCACTGTCACACTGAATGCAAGTTGGCAATTCACCAATTCTAATCAAATGATCTTTCTTCATATGTGGGATATAATAATCATTATCTCCTTTCTTCTTTAATATTTCATTCATGCACGTTTGTAACGTTAGAAATACGTTGTTTATCAGGTAACTTGGACACTCTCGAAAAGACTTTTCCACGCCCGCAACCAATTCAGGCACGGTATTTGGAGCCTTGGAGTGTTGATGTTCATCTATAGATCTAAAATATCCAAGATCATTGACATTTAAATCTGGACTATTTGGAGGTTGAAAACATATGCGCGCATCCAATCCAAATTGTCGAACAGCTTCACAAAATTGTTCATCACCAATAGCAATGTGTGGCCTTGCATTATCTTGTTGAATGAAGATTGTACGACCGTCATGTGGCTATTTTTGTATGATAGCAGGGAGTAGTTTGTTGATCAAAAACTCGCGAGTAACCTTTTGTGTGATTGACTTAATCGGTTTCATCTCAAGAGTACCTGCAACTCGATTTTTGCTTTTCCTCTTTGCGGCCTCCATAAAAATGAACGCCCACATTCCAATTTTCCCGTCGAATGGAGTATTTACGTATTCATCATATCGGGGACGAGCTAATGCCGACAAAAACATAACTTTTGGAATAAAATTCTTACTGGTACATCTACGTACCGGCGGCGCTTCCATTGGATGAAGATAATACTTTTGAGTGGTCTTAGACATATAGAACCACTTTTCATCAATGTGAATACGGTCGTACATACCAGAAAATACTGCTGGGGATACACTCTCATCTAGCATCTCAAGACAATGCTTAAGTCTTGCTATTCTTGTTTTGAGTGAGAAGCCTGGTTTAATAGCATTTGAGTGTGCTTTAATACTTCCATCTTTGATTCTTCTCCAAACAGTGGTCTTTGACATCCCAAAAGCCTTTGTTGTTGATCTTATATTTGTTCTCCGACCGAAAGGAATCAAGCTCATCATCTCCAGATCAATCTGTATTTTTTTGCGACCAATCTTTTTGGTCATTCTTGAGGAACACATTAGCAGGACTTCCATTTTGAATACTGTTTTTTGCAGCACGCCAAAGTCTTTCAACGGATCTTTTCCCTACAAAAAAATGATTAGCAACCTTTAACAACACACCTCTTGGTAAGTTATCATGAATAGTTTCATTAAAAAGCATTTGTATGATTAGTCTTTTTTTATCAATAGTGAGATTTTTTCTCTTGTTACACTGTATGTTGGTAGGAAAAATCGGCTCTTCTTCTGCGGGTAGATTCAAATCAGGAGGATTAGGAGGGGGTGGGGGAGGGGGAGGTAAATTAAAGTTATCATTATTTTCTGGCAATTGATTCAAATCAATTTCCATCTCTCTTTGTTTGGTAACAAAAGATTTCTAACACCATATTTATAGAAACAGTAAATATTTTTAACTTTAAATTTGGAGATAATTTTGGCTCCAAAAAAGAAATTTCAAACCAATTAAGCAATTCTGAAAATTTCAAATTTTGAAATTTACTCAGAAAAATTTGATTGATTTTGAGCTCCTGTTGGTTGTGATTAACATTTGGAAACTTGAAATTTCAAAATTTTGGTTTAAAATTTTGGCTCCAACGTTTTGCCTCCAATATATCTTGGTTTATGGGTAAAATTTTGGTTTATGAAGAGAGAACAGAAGAATTGTTGATCATCAATGGGATTGAACAAAAAACTAGGGGAGGAGGTGGAAGACGAAGAGAATGGTTCGAGTTTTTTTTTCTTCACGGAGTATATAGGCTCTTTTAAGTAACAAAATATTTAATATGGGTAACCTTCCAATGAACACACAGTTTTCTTATTTGAAGATATATTCATTAATTACCATAACAATAAATATGGGCAAATCAGGTAGTATTAGGAAAATTTAGGAAAACTAAATTTTTTCTTATTTGACGAGATTTACACTTCTCCGCCTTTTATACAGGGACGGAGGGAGTATTAATTTGAACAAAATAGTCATAATATAATAATTATTGGATCTCCAAGTTGAATTTCGACTTTCATAAAATTCCAAACTGCAAGTTATGATTTCTTTTAGGTTTGTAATTTTTAAACCAATCATACGGTTGTCAAGTGTCCTCACCTCAATATTGTCACTTCATGAATTCCAATTTTAAATTGGTTTCCTTTTTCTAATCTTTTTCCTATCTTTTTAAACCAATCATACGTTGACAAGTGTCCTCGAAAAAAGACGCTTGTTTCACAAAACTCAAAAAAAAGCCGATTTCAATCAATAGGAAGCGAGGGTTTCCTCACCATTTGTCTCTAGGCCTTTAAGTCTTTAGATATATAGAGAGGACATTTATTAATCCGTCACTAGGTTTTGCAACAAAAAAAAGTATCACGTACAATTCCCACTTAAAAGAATTACGCCTGGTTATACAATTCATTAAGTTCCGAAGTTACGATTATGTTTATTTATCTTTACATCATACCGTTGCAAAACTAAACAAGTAATTCCAACAAGAAATATATATATAAATCAAGTACCGAGAAGTGGAAATGAATCATGCCTAGCACATTATATAAAAACTAGCTAACTAGTGCTTGGATTATTTTTGTTTGTTTTATCCTTTTTGGCTCAAGCTAAATATCATAGAGGGAGCAATTTTATTAAAGAGAAAACGAAAAGAAAAACAACAAACGAAGGGGGTTTGGCTAAGTAACATGTCCTGATCGTGAGCCCAATTTTCATCCAAATAGACCCCTCACAAGCTGTTTGAAGACGGACAGTGGTGTCTTTAACCTCCCGTCAGGCGGCTATTGCATGTTATCTGCATCACTAGTGCTTGAATTTGGAATATTGTGTTGTCTTATACTGGATTTCATCTTTTCAGACATCTTAATAATGCTAAAAAACATTAGTCTGTACAGAACCACCATTCCAAATAGAACAGCAAGATCAACCCATTTTGAGTAGCCCATTGGCATTTGCCAGGTATTTTTCAAAATTTCCTCGCCGCTGATCATTGTCGATGACCCTTGACTATTAGGGAAATGAAGTCCTTGGAACTCATTCTTGTAGAACCCTTCATTTGCGTACCTATGAAAGGCAATGTAGTACATTGGGTACTTCCAAAATGGTTTTGGAAGATCATTTGGTAGTCTGAAGAACCCACCATTTAACATCATCACACCTTGAATTCCAGCTCCAGTGATTATACCCATAAGAAAATCGGGTACTATACTTGCAACGATCATCATTAAGCTCTCAACTAACATCATACACACGAAAAGTAATAAAACAAAGAAAAGAAAATGTTCAGCTCCCTTGTGAAGATCAACTAGGTAATAAGCTAAGGCTCCTGGTATCAATGAGATCATAAGCAAGTATGGAATTGAAGATAGTGTATTTCCCACAACAAATGCTGCAACCCCGTAATGACCATTTAATCTTTCTCGGCCAAATATCTGAATTTGTAAATGCAAAGAAAAGTGAAAAATTATGCTGAAAATAAAATAAAATATGCAATCTTTCAAATGGTATAAAGATATATATCGAAACGTACCTTCATGTCCTCCACGAAAGAAGGGAATCCCCCAATTGCCATGAAAGTTAAGAATGCAGCTACAAACATAAGCATCGCACCTCTAGCCTACAAAAATTACCCAGTTGATGCGAATGTTTATTTCGAAAATCAGATTATTGGAGTATAGGAACTTGAGAGCTGGTGTGTTTTCGCTCATTACCTGAATTGAACCAAAACTGTTACCAACTTTGAAAAATATCGTACCAACACAGAGACATAGCGCAATGTAGACTCCTAACCGTAACCAGTAGTAACCCAAATCACGGTACATGTTCACGAAGGACCTTCTGGTAAGAACAACTGATTGTGTTAAGAAGCTCGCTTGGCTTCCTTTTTCTAACATACGCCCTTTCTATCAAATTAAACAAGCAAATCTTTAGTAATTAAAAGATGAATCCTATATAGTATATACTATCCACAATAAGATTTTTTTAGTTACTGTGTTAATACCTTTATATATAGATCCGATACTCGTTGTTTGACTTGTTGGAAGATTGGTGATGACCTATATGACTCCACAAGTGAATTGATTGCTTCCTCAGTTGATGTTACTTTGCCACCAGAACCATGTTCGATGTCCTAGAAAGAAATATTGATCTATTAAAACTTTTGGTTTTGCGGATATGGAAGATGTTATTGAAATATCAATCCTCCCATCAAATGTACGTAGGTGTAAGATATTCTTACTTGATCAAAGTCTTTGTTGATTGTTCTCAGGTAGTGATCCGACGGGTTCCTCATAATTGGGCAAGGGAATCCATTCAATTCAAAAAACTGCATACATGTATATATAGTCAGAAATACAAAAGTAGTATGAACCCAGCCGCAAACTAATATTAAATGACGAATAAGATCAGTGAAAGTCATAATGATCAAATGTTAAATTTTGATTAGATTACCTCATTCGCTGCAGAAGCTGGGCCAAAGTAAATAGTTCTACCAGAAGAGAGTAGACAAAGATTGTGAAAGAGATCGAAGACTTCACTACTTGGTTGATGAATAGAAGCAATAACAGTCATTCCATATTGTCGTGAAAGTTTTACGATTCTATTCATTACATGGTAAGATGCGGCACTATCTAGACCGCTTGTAGGTTCATCCAGAAAGAGAAGTTTTGGACGTGTTAAAATCTCTATGCAAATGCTTACTCTTCGCTTTTGTCCACCGCTTAGACCTTTAATGTTCCACCCTCCTATTCTTGTGCTCCTAGCTTCATGCAATCCCATCTCTGTTATAGTTGTCTCTGCTCTCTCCTTCTTTTCCGATGTTGACATAGAGTCAGGTAATCGAAGCAAAGCAGAGTAGTAAACGGCTTCCATAACCGTTAATGTCGTTGTCAATGTATCATCTTGAGTTACATAAGCCTATATATTGAAGATGTGTTGGTTAAGGTGAATGCGATGAATTTTGTGCGCATGGAATTTCAGACAACCATTAGAAAGTATGCAATCGATTAAGACTTATTGCTCTTACCGACGTCCCAAAAGAAAGCCTTTGTTTTAGACCATTTACATGTATCACACCTGATTGCCTTGTGTTTGAAGATAATCTCCCTGCATTTAAAGAATTAGTCTCTTTCATATTAAGTCAATGGCCAGACCCAGTTTAATTTGGAACGGCTCCATCATCGACTCTATTATTAATTTGTGCTACACAATAATCAAATAAGAAACTATATTTATGCGTAATCCGTTGACATGGATATAAGAACTTACCAGGTAAGTTTGCCTAACTAATTACCTGCTAATGTATCAAGAAGAGTCGACTTTCCAGAACCAGAAGGACCCATTATAGCTAAGACCTCACCAGGTTGAGCATACCCATTTAGCCCTTCAATGATAGTTTTATCATTACCCTTACCAGTCGACCCCGGAGGTACACGAACGCATAAATCTTCCCATGTCAACACAACGCTACCTTCGGATATTGGTTCCATCTCCATTACAAATGAACGACTCTTCATTAATTCTTCTGATTGATGGCCGTTAACTCTTAAAGGAACGTTAACAACCTTTATGTTATTACTATTAGCAGGTTGATCCCCATAATGATACCGCTCTTGCTGCTGCTGCAGCGGATGATTGGTACTCATAAATGGAAAAGTACTTTGCAGACTTTCATCTTCTACTTGATCATGATCAGCAAAGCTACCTTTTTCCTTACTTAGAGAAAGTGGTGTTGGCGGTGATCTACTTGGGCTTGCACTGGGAGTCCATCTTGGGATATCTGACGCTGATGAAGTCATATCCTAAAAACTACGTCAAGATATCGAACCAAGAAGAAATTTTTGATTTCAAAAGTGAAAGTAAATTAAAAAGAGAGAAGGAGAGGATTGGAGACGTAGTGGAAATGATATGTGATGGCTAAAGAGGGACGGTATTATATAAGGAATTCTTGCGACCTAGTGCTTCCATAGAAAATGATAAGCATACCGCTGTGCAGTTGAGTATTGTATTGGCGCTGAAGAGAAGATATATATATTTGTTTCATTCTCTTTGATCGATCAAAAAAAAAAAAGATATTTGTTTCATTTTTGGAATGTTTTCACGTTAACCCAAACATCGCCGTCTGGAAACTATGATGAAGAATCATAAGGCTAGAGAAATCAGTTTTATACACAAGTTCGAAGATTGTTGCTGCGTCTGACTATGCCTCGGTAGATTAGTCACATTAGCGCCCAAGACAAAAAAAAAAAAAAAAACCGAGCCAAAGAAAATTCAGAGAAGCAAACTGCGATCGGCTAACATGCCGTGTAAAAACCAGTTTTCTCCGTATCTCTCCGAGACTTTACCTAGAAAATAATTTATCAATCTTCTTCTTCTTTTTAATTATTATAAATATTATTATACTAAATGACCGATGCCTGGGAAGGACGGCCGACCAAAGAAATCGGCGCGAAAGTATCATTTTTTCCTGACACGGTGCAAAATATTATTTTTCGTGACACGTCGCCAAAATATCATTTTTCCTGACACGATGCGAAAGTATCAATTTTCCCGATACGGAGTGAAAATATCATTTTTCCCGGCACGGGGTGAAAGTATCACTTTTCCTAAAAAGGAAAAATAGCTGATGCATAAACCAATATATGGTTGCATAATGTGTTATGCATCCTTTGTGGTGGTTTGCATAATGGTTATAAATTCAATTTTCAAAAATTGTACCTAAACTGAAAGAATCACTTTTTTTTTAAAAAAACGGAGAGAGTACATCGTTTTATTAGTTGCAACCGAAAATAAGTTGATGCATAAACCAAAATATGGCTACATAAAGTATTATATATCCTTTGTGGTGGTTTGCATAATGGATACATTTAATTTTCGGAAATTTTGACTAAAGTAATAAATACTTCTGATTTCTCGTAAAAACTCTAAATTTGATATTGTTGTTTGTACTTATTTGGTAGAGTTTTTTAAGACCATTACAACAAGATAAAATTTGTAAAATTTGAAGGCACGGATTTGTAGATATATGTTTTATTAAAGTTTAGTTGCCAATTATACTCCTAAAAAGTAGGATATATAAGGAGTTATAATAATTTGAATAAAAGGGTGGGACAATTTGAAAATTTTTAGGGTATGATACCAAATCCAATCTTTTTTATCAAACTGGAAAAGAAAAAAAGTCATGTCCCATATTGACACAAAGTCACACATACAGAGTCCTTCCTCGTTTCGTTCGATCCGCCTAATAAAGAGATACTAGTATACTAAAGATCTTGTATTAAAGATACGTATACCAAGATTAATCTCATGGGTAGCATTCTTTCACTCTTCAATTATTGGTGAAAGATAAACTCTCATGGCTGAGGTGATCCACCACATTAGTAGATGATGGTCACTTGTGGTGGCCTGGTAACCAAAACACTAGCTCGCGCAGAAAATTGTGAGCCATAGGCCATAGCTGCCATATTACAAAAACATCAGTTTTGTTAGTTGGATCTGTCATTTGGAGAACTCAAACCATGATCTTTCTGTAGATATACTTATCTACAAATGGCACAATTCCTTCCACTTGATTCTGGATGTGAGCCATACTACAAAAACATCAGTGTTGTTAGTTAGATATGTCATTTGGAGAACATTCCTACCACTTGATTCTGGATGTGAGCCATACTACAAAAACATCTGTGTTGTTAGTTGGATCTGTCATTTGGAGAACTCAAACCATGATCTTTCTGTAGATATACTTATCTACAAACGGCACAAGATATACTTATCTACATATGGCACAATTCCTTCCACTAGCTTCTGGATGCAGTATATACAAGTCACAGCTATGATGAGTGATATCACTCAGTTTTTGACTAGTGACATCACTTAGTACGTACTATGATTGATATATAAGTCGCAAAATCATATCATACAGCTGTACAGAATGCGACACTAAGGCAACTGCCAAACTGGAATAAAATCAATATCTCATGATAGAACCGAGTTTTATGTATATCGAAAGAATCTTAAATTTTCCACTTGAATAATTATTCATGCGAGACAAAAATGATAGTAACATCATGTACTTGAACGCCTTGGATACGTAGCCACAGATATCACAATCACAAATACTCGGTTATACCTAGATAGTAGAAAAAAATGATGCATCTCACCACCATTGTATTATAGTGATTATAATCACCCAAGAAAACGAACAATAATAAGCCCGCTTGAATAATATTCACAGGAGACAAAATATATGAACAGGATCCACACGATTCCGCTTGAGCGCCCAAGGTAGCCACTTATATCTCAATTATCTAACGTGCAGCTAGTTTTTACATGAAAAGTCCAATAGATACGTGGACATCCTGATCTAAGCATGTGGAACTACTGAAGTACTGTTCCATAATATACACAACTTCGATCAAATCATGTTCTAAGAGAATTCTTGGGATATTTTTTTTCCTTTTGATTTTGATATGCAGAATTATTGCTCAACTAAACCTACTGTACTTGAGTTTCTCGTTCTTTCGTGGAAGATTGAAGATAAGAGGTGGCTAGATACTGCCTTCGTCGTTCGTTCTAATTAGCTATGTGCAAAAAAAATAACAAAAAAAATTTGATCCCAAACTCCTCTTACATTCCGCAGCTGGAATTATTCGTTCTCTCATTCTCTTCAATAAAAAATGGAACAAATGCTGAATGGCATTAAACTTTTTATCATAAGCTCTGTGGTCGATTTATTTAGTTTTGTAATGATAAAAAATTCCGAAAATGGTCATTTGTCCAAATATTTTTAAAACTTGGTTTAAATGGACGAGTAAAAATTAGTATGGGTAAAATGGACACAAAAAAAGCAAGAATGAAATTGGATTCATCCTGGCTTAAACTTGAAAAAGAGCGAGGATGAAACTGGATGCATCCTGATGTAAATTAAAAATAAGAAAAAATATTTCAAAATGGGTAGGATGAAACTGTTTACATCCTAACTATTTTTACATTCTCGTCCATTGAAACAGTATCACATTTTACATGTCTTTTTTACTCAGAAATTGATAATTTTGGTCTTTTTAACCAATTTTGTGTAAAAATTTTATCTTTCTCAACAGATTGAAAAAATAAACGTGGCTAGATTGGGGTAGATAGATTTTATTGGAGGCGTACTAGAAGAAAAAATAAGACATTTTAAAGTGAAATAGAAGACCCCTTATTTAACTATTTTACTTAATGATTAATTTACACATAATTAGTTAGTATTAATTCAGGTGATTAATTGATGTTAAATATTGTTAATCTAGAAATCTACTAGTGTTAATTCATAGTCAAAACAAGAAACCTTTTCTAATTTTTTGGAAAAACATCAACCCATAATCGATAGACGTTCATCTACTCGTAGACGTTCATCTACTCGTAGACCGATTCTGGATTGATATTTTAATTCAGGAAGAACACTCAGAATTGGTGTATATTACTTATTATATAGCCTAATTATAAGAATCGATGAGTATGGTACACACATAGATCGATTCCTAACACTGTACCAAAAAAGTCGGTCCTACAAGTGCTCACAGAAGCAAAGAAAAAGGTTCTAGGTTAAAATTACACCGAAAGCTTTTGCATTTTTCCACTGGGATAATTGATCTATGTGGACGTTTACATGAACCAATTATGAGCTTAGCAGTTAAGAAATCAAATGCCATATAATCGGCTCATTTTCGCACCAAATCCATCAATACCATGAACATGGATTTAACTGTTTGTGGGTACTATATAAAGGTTGTCTCAAACAAGTATCCATTTTGGAATAGAAGCAGCCGAGCTGACCATTTTATGGTATCATGTCATGACCGAGAGAGTCTGTCTTTCTATTTTTTTTTATTTTATGTAACTTTTGTCGTTCCAGGTGACCGATTGGTTTGCGTGATTAACAATATGCTCTAGTGCAGGGACAAAAGCTTCTAGCGCTTTTTTCCGTGAGCCGTTCAAGAAATCAATCAGGGTTCAGTTGAGCCGTTCAACACCTCAGAAGGTTTCCATCCTGTAGTTAGTGAGAATCTTACAACCCCATCCTAGCTAAAATATATAGAATAATCTAAGTAATCTCCATAAAAATCACAAGAACATTCATTAAAATCTTTAAATTGGATACAAAGAGATGAAGAAACCCTAACTTGCTCTCCAAATAATCTTTCTTTCTCCTAAATTTTTTTATCTAAGCTCTCAAAAAGATCTCCCTCCATACAAGATCGCTCAACTCCTTATATAGGAGTTTACATAGTGGATGACAGTTAATAAAGCCCTTATTTTCAGATCTGGCGTGCGTCATTAACATACGCTTACATTGACTCTTCTTGCACGTACTCTTAATACTGCATAGCGCTTCACACTTTACTCGTGATTAAGCTGACGTCATCTGATGCGTCATTCCAGATATGTTATATGCGGTCGCCTTCGCTCAGTCTTGATGGTCATTACTTCGCATATCTGATAGGCGTGCGGTATTCTACTCCTACATTTTGCCTCTTCTCATACTATTCTTTTTAGAGAAAGAGCGATATGAGAAACTCTGATTTATTCTTTCGCACCCATTCACCTTTTCGTATTATTTTCTACCGACATATTCCCCTGATTTAGGCATGAAAACTTACACGTGTCTTCTCAACCATTCATTATCTGACACGTCTTTTGTAACCGCCTCTTCCTATCCGTTCATTTCCAATCATCACATTAATGGAGTAAATATCTTGGGAATCAGTAGTAAATTTTTTATTTACTCTCGATCGTCTTCTTCTTTCCTTTTTTTACCCTCTCCTTTTTTCCTTCGATTTTTTTTCTGCTGCTGCTCTTCTTGGTTGATTAAATCTTCAAGCTGATTATCATTTTTTCCTGTTTCATCATTCTCATCCCTTTTTTCTCTTTTCTTTCTTCATTTTCGCACTTTATTTCTCACTTCTCGTAAGTTGATCATCCTGATCATCATCTTTAATTATTTTTCCATCATTTCTCATTCCCATACTAAAAATGCCTCAAGCTGGTTGGAAGAACGAAAGAGAATTTTAAAGAATGAAAAAGAATTTGGTGAAAGAGGCTTCTCACTATCTATCCTTCTTGGATCAAAACCTTCATCTACGCTCGGACCTAAATGGTTTTCTCTCGAAGAATGGAAGAACCAGAAGATCATCATTTCAGTAGGACAACTTCTCGTTGGTCTTCATATTCCTCTTTATAATCCTCAAATTCCCTTGTTTTACGAAATTCTATCGGATGCGAGGTTCTCGCTGGGTATATTTCAACTAAGCGGTGACTGCATTAGAATAACCATGGAATATGCTCGTCGCGCGGCTGGATTAGAATCTCTTTATCCAGTAGAAGTACGAAAGCCAGAACATGCCCATAAGTAAATCAATCCTGCATATTATACCTTGAGGATTTTTTCAAGAACTATGAGGTTGTTATCATGAAGAATGGGTCATCTAAGTGGGGTATTCGCTTGTCAAGAAAGGATGGTCTCTCGGAGAATGAAAAAATCATGCGAGATGTTGACTTCCATGACTCTACGAATAACACTGCTCGTAGGTCAAACGATACTCAATGGTTGGATTTCCCCATCATTTTAGTGGGCCCCTACATAACTGGCAGAAGTGGAGATGCCTCAACCCTTCCCCTTCCTGTGGGATTACCTGCTTAAGATCCTTGGGTATTCAGATGTTATGAAGAAGCTAAAGTGGTATGCTACTTTCATCTCTTCCTTTTTCTTTTCTTTTAATTATTTTGTCCTTAATTTCTCTTATAAGTTTCTTTGGTTTCAGATTGCCCAACAGGCAAAAAAGACTAAAAATTTGCCTCATATGTCACCTTCGCACGATAATGAAGTAAGAAATACTCTTTGTTTAATTTTAACAATATTCTTGCCTGTGTTTCTTATCTTTCATTATTCGCGTAGGTGGAAGATGTGGGCGCTAAAGGAAAGGGTAAGGGTAAACTCAGATATAACAAAACCGCTTCTAAATCTTCTTCCAAGAGCCTGTCTAAGAAGCGGAAGACATTTTACCCCTCTTCTTCAAGTTCACACTCAAGTGATGATGATATTATTCTCACTGAAGATCCCTCAATCACATCTTCCATGGGGAAACTATCTAGTATCTTCTCTGATTCCATGTCAGCAGTTGGTGATGAGGAACTGACTCATACTTGTGGAACGGTTTCGAAGATATGTGATGCCGCTTCTCTAGATCATGAATCCCTTCAAGGAGTTTCCTCATCGTTAAGTACAAGTTTTCAATTTTCATTTGGCTCTTTGGTAATCTCTATACTTTCGCTCTCTCTCTGATGATGCTTTGATGTCTTTAATGATGCTTAATATTCTCCTCTTGTCTTTGCAGATGGCCCGCATGTCTTATGTTGTTTCTTCATACTATCAAAGAAGACTTCGGAAGCTTAGGGCGGAGAATAATAAACTCAAGACCCAAGCTTCCACTTATGAGGATGATATTTCTGGTCTTTGTAAGAGGAATAATCAATTAGCTGGTGCGTTAACATTGTATCTCTTCCGCCTTCTTGTTTGCTCCTTTTTTTTCACTCCCTTTTAATTGTATATTCTTGCAGAGATTTACAATCTATCTGACAAAGTAGCTTCTCTATTTCACTCCCTTCATCATCATGTCGATGATGCTTCTCTTCTTGAGTATCTTAATGCTTACCTAAATAATATTTTTGATGACAAATTAAGAACCTTTTATTTGGAGGAACTCAAGACAAAATATCAACTTCTCAATCGTGATCATATAAGTGAATTATCTACTGTAAATAGCTTTAGCGCCAATTTTGTGAATCGAAAGAAAGGATTAAGGGTTTAGAGGCAAGAATTAACTCTCTTATCACTAAGAAGGATCAGGTTGCTCTCAAAGGTGCTAAATCTTTAAAGGACTTTCAAGAAACTATCCTCCAAGTTCAAATTGAACGAGATCTAGCTTTGAGCGAAAAGAACGCACTTATTAAGCATGGGAACTTGATTCGTTCTCGTTTTCTTATAGAAAGTGATGCTGAATTTGATTGGGCTGCTAGGGTCTTAGATAATGCTAGAAATGATTTAGATGTGAATGTTATCCTTGAATCTGATCATGCCACATTGGTTAGGGATATTATTTCTAAAAAAGAAGGTTCTTTATGATTCTTTTCTACTTGTTATTTCTTGAAAATCATCTTTATGTGGCGTTAAGTTTCTGATTTTCTTTCGCAGAGGATGAGAGGAAGTATCTTGAGAAAATTGAAAGTCTAAAGGCGAACTTATCCGCTCACGACTCTAAATGCCGCAGACTCAAGAAAAAGCTGACTGTCACTGTTTCCAATAATAGCAAAGATGCTATTCCTATTCGTGATGCGGCAATTAAGAAAATTTGTGCTGATAATGTCATTCCTCTATCAAACTATACTCTTTCTGAAGTTTCTCCTAATGAAGAAGACTCTGATATCTCTGATAGCGAATATGAAAAATATGAAGATATTGAAGCAGAAGTTGGTGATTCTGAAGCTGAGGATGTTAATGAAGATGATATGGGCGGAAATTATTTATCTTTCTCGCTTGTAAATTCCTTTTCAACTTTTTGTATATCATATACTTCCAAGTCTTTGAAATTTCTTCTTCAATGTAAATTCTTTAAATATATGAGGTTTCTTGAATGTAAATTCTCCATGTTATATACCTGCATCTATAAAAGGGGAAAAAACTGTTCTTTCCAACAGTTGGAGTTAATTTGGTGGTAATAACATGTATAAAAAAGCTCATAAATAACCTGTGCATAAGTCTATCACATGGGGCGACTAACACTCTTCTATATGCTTGTATTCCCATACATGCCTCTGTTAGTCGTCACTAGATGATTGAGTTATTCAAATATTATGTAGTATTATCTATGAATTAATCATATATAAATGGAATTGATAGATGTAAGATTATTATGTATGCGTGTATCTAACTTGTGGGGTATTTCCTTATGCGGTGATCTGTTATGTATTTACGCCGATTATATAATTAAATCAGGATAATATGATGTCCAAATTGATTTCCTTACCTTATCTTACCTTACGAATACGTCTTTGTTTTCTTCCTCAGTTATGTTTTGTTTTATTGTTTTGCTTCTATGCACCTATTTAGTTCTCCTTGTGTCTTTTCATGGCGCGATTATATTCGCAAGCTATTTGATGTCCCAATATTTCCTGCAAAACAATATTAGCTTTTATTCTATTTTTCTCACAAGGTCTTATTTAGCCTTCCTAATTAAAGGTTTTACTTTGACTGGTATATGAATTTGCTTCTATGCGACGAGATCACAGGCGGTCCTCACATTTTCATGAAATGACCCATTGATCTCGCCTTATCATCTTCTTGTATTATTGCCTCTGCAGTTTTTATTGTCGCACAAATACGACAAGTCTTAATACTCCTGTGAGTAAAAAGCCTCATGATTTTTGCGTCTTTTGACACAATTCAGCTCCCTAATGGAGGGTGCCGTCCTTATGTTCCCCCTGACTGCCCCTTCAAGGAAGCTTACCCCTACCGGTTGGGGTAGGCTCTTCCCATCCAGTGTTGCAACAATCAGTTGTTTTCGCGGCCTCTTATCCCTCCGGCGATATGAATTATGGTTACAAGACCTCTTAGGGGTTTCTTCGGACCGAGTGCATCATAGTCAAGACTTGTCAAGAGCGGCCAGGTACTCTCCAGACGCCCCAGGCACTCTTGACTCAACTGTGTACCTCGGCGCCTTGATCGAGTTTCTGCACTCCTTAGGAGAGACCTTGTAATCTTAATCTTTCGATTTAGGCGCCTCTCCTGGATGGTCTTTTATTTCACCCCAAATCTCCATAACTCGGGTTTCAAGGTCGATGTAGCTTTCCCCCAAGCCATGCTAACCAGGTTCCCCCCAATCATGAGGTGAGTTAGGTCTTATTATTGCCTCTTGATGTATGCAAACTAGGGCACACGCCACAATTGGATGCCTAGCCTCCCTAGTTGGAGTCTTTATTTATGTTGCCTTCTATTAAGGTCTTATTGTAAGGTCTTGTTTTTGCCTTTTTCTGATATGAAATAATTGATTTTCATAAAGAAAAAGAACTTTCTCATTGGCATTCATACTTTTGATTAGTACAATTCTGATGTCTTCTAGTTTTATTTATTCTCTTATAGAATGACTACCACTTAAATAACTTTCTATCTAAGATAACTTGTTTAATTCTTTCGCCTTCTATGCTTCATTGAGTTCGCGTATGTTTTTCAACATCTGTGCTCACATACGCTCTGTTTCTTATGATGTTCTATGACTGTCGCATGGAGCATATTTCCTCAGATACACTTGGTCCCAAAGTTCATTAGGTGGTTGTTCTTCTTTTTCATCTTCCAACTCACACATTCTATTCCCAACGACCTTCTTGACCCGATATGACCCATCCCATATGTTTTCTGTTAGTGCGGTTTCTGCTTCAACACCAATTCTCCTTCCTGGAATTCATTCTCTCTAAAGCACTTTTTGTATTTATTCTCTTGTGCGGTTGTTGTCGCTTTTACAGAAGCTCTTTGTACTCGACTCTCCTTGTGTACAGCATAAACCATTAATGTTTCACCTCGCTGACTTTATTGTATCTGATTTTTCCAATTTCTTCGCTTGCTTGCGCGTTCTTCACACTTGTCAACATCAATCTCCTGGAAGGTTTTACCTTCATTCGGATCTCCTCTTATTATTCCAACACCCCGAGGTAGAGGTAACTTGATGCACTAGTGGAAAGTTGAGGTCACTCCTAGAATACCATGTAACCAGGTTCTTCCTATCAGAGCATTATAGGGTGATTCTACATCAACGACGCAAAATACTATTTTTGTTGATATGCTCTTCAAAGGAATTCACATCGTTGTCTCTCCCTTTGTGGTAGGCTTTGGGATATGTAAAATTAAGCGTAATAAAACGCGGGCCTACAGTAATACCGCAAGTGCACGGTCGTCGGTTGTAGCTCGTGCAAGTACGGGTCGATCCACAGAGATCGGGTGTGTTTTGAAGTGTTTATAGCTAATTGGGTTCCTAAATTGCTGTTGGGCTTTGAAGCCTTTTGGCTTAAATTGGGCTTTGAGTACTAATGGGTTTGAATGCCCTTTGAATGAATTGGGCTTAGTGGGTTTGTTTAACAATAAAAAGAACTGAGCTTGGGCTCAGTTATCTTTGAAGTGTAAATGGGCTTTGGCCTGAACTTGGGCTCAACAGTTCACTTGTGAATTGGGCTCAGTGTCTTTTGTTGTGAACTGGGCTTTGGATTCAGTCAAGGTTCTGGGCCTTTGGGATGAAATGTATTGGGCTTGGCTATTGAGCTAGGCCTTTGGGTTAGACAACTGAACTTGGCTTGGCAGGAGAAGAAGTAGCAGCAGCAGCAGCCTGGCAGCAACCTTGGCAGCAACAACAGCAGCAGCACCTTGGCAAGCAATAGCAGCAGCAACCTTGGCAGCAATAGCAGCAGTACTGCAGCTACACAGCAAGGGTAGCAGGTGCAGGAGAAATAGCTGCACAGCAAGGCCAAGAAAAAGAAGTAGCAATGCAGCAGTGCAATAGAATGTACAAGATGAGAAAGCAGTGCAGCAGCAGTAGAAAATGCACAGCAGTGCAGCAGCAACAGAGTTGCAGCAGCAGCTGCAGACAACTGCAAGGGAAGTGACAACAAATAGCAGCAAAACAGAAAAGCTACAGAGTTGCAGGGCAGGGAAGAAATAACAAGGCAAAAGCAATGGAAGAACTAAACAGCAGAAAACAAAACAATGCACAAAAGCAAAGAACAAAACAAGATGAACCAAGGCCTAAGCCAAGGGCAGGGATGATAGTGAAACTGAAATGAAGCAAGGCTAGGCAGAAAACAGGCAAACAAATAGAATGGGAAGAAAACTAGCTTGCTATGAGCACTAGTTTCTCCCAATGCTCAATCAAAGTGCAACCTAAGCATACACAAGAATGGCAAGAAAATCAGCTTGCTATGAGCACTGATTTCTTCCATTACACAATCACATCAATGCTTCAAATGTATCTAGCCTAGCATTCCATCATGTAACTGACAGTGACAGGAGCAACAACAAACATGAACACAACTAACTGAACTAACAATGAATAACATCTAAACAGGACACATGTTAACAGGAGATGAAAATAAAAACATTAACAGAACAAAGTAACAAACATTAACATGACAAATTAACAGTGAATTAACATGACATTGCACATTCAACAGAAACATTAACAGGATATTGCAACTTAACACATTGATATTAACAGAACATAGTGATCATGAACTTAAATTGAGCTGAAATTGAACATTTAACAGGACATGAAAGTCCTGGATGTTGGCTAGTCCAAACATAACTATTACAACATACCCACAGTCTTATATATACCCACAACACATTAGGGTTCTACAAAAAAAATTCCCAAACTGACAGAGCTAGGGTTGGTGAATTCTTACCTAATTTGATGTAGCAACATCAAATTGAACGCAACCCATTACTCTACTTGTCCTTCTCTACCTCTCCATGCCTTCAATTTCACTCTAGCTCAACCCAATTTACCTATTTCACACTTTAGGGTTTCGGTTGAAAATGTGTGAAATAAGTGAATTAGATGGACTAGGGGGATGGGAACAATGATGGGTTATCATTGTTTGACGTGGTGACAGAGGTGGGTGGCGGAGCAGGTGGTGACAGAGGTGGAGAAGGTGGTGGCAGGACATGGTTGCAGGGAGATGGTTCTGCAGAGGGGTGGGTGGAGGAGAAGGTCGACTGGTTGGGAGAAGGGGTTGTTTGGTTAGGTGGATGGTGCTCGGTCACTAGGGTGTGAGGCGGTTGTATCTAGTTTTGATGTTCTGTGACTCTGAGCTGCGAGATTTGAAGATGGTTGGTAGATCGGACGGTGATGCGGAGGCAAGCGATGAGCGACCGTTGGATTATATGATACAACAAAATCAACGATGCCAGATGGAGTTAGGTGTTGTAGTGTTAGGCGGAGATATCAAACTTTGATGAACAGCAATGGAGCGACCGTTGGATTCAACTACCATCTAATCTGAAGGCTTGGAATTTCAGCGCTGTGGTGCTCGGCAGAGACTTCAGATTTTGATGCTCTATGAAGGAGCGACCGTCGGATGCTTCTGAGAACTGATCTGATGGCTGAGAACGGAGGCGCTTTTGTGTGTAGAAAATGAGGTTGTGCGCACCATTCTTCGCGGCTTCCTTGCGTAATTTCTCCCGGCTTTTCACTACTTTTCTGCTCTTTTCGCTCCGTGACTCATCCGAACTTTATTTATTACCTAAAAATGCAAAATTAATTAATAAAAATATTTATTCTTGAAAACAATGAAAATACAGAATATGGGATAAAATGTAGAATTAATGCACAAAAGATGAGTTAAAATGCCAACAGAAAGGGATAAATATATACAATATTTGGCACTCATCACTTTGGTTTGTTGGTTGTTCCATCAAAACCATAAATTTTGTAAGTTGAGGGAATAAGTTCCTCATCTTTGACTCCCACAGTCTTGTATGTGTGATAAAACAGAATATCAACTGAACTGCCAGTATCTATCAGTATTCTATTTATAGACCATGTGTTCGCGTGATCCTCTTCGTCTTCGTCTTCATCAGCTTTTGCTTTTAGATTGATTCCTAAATTTACCACTAATGGGCTCTCGTGTGGTTCTCCTCCTCCAGGTACTTCTTCTGCGCTAAATGAAATAGGTTGCTTCTGCCAGTCCTTCAACGACGATATCTTCGCAAGGTAGAGTATCTTTCTTCCATCACTATCTCTTGCAAAAAATCTACTTAGGACATTATCGTGAAAATCTTTTATGCTTTTAAATGAGTGTATTATCGAATTACAATATAAATTCTTTGCCTTCGCTCCCACCTCTATCAAATATGTATTCCTTCTGTCTCCATACCTTGTGCATGCCCTTCTGGTGGTGGTGGTGGTAGATTCTGTGGTTGCTGTACTAGGAAATGGCTGAGTTTTCCCTGATCAATCATTCTTAGTATGATTCTCTTCACATTTCTACAGTTGTCATGGAAACGGTGATAGGCACAGAATTCTCTATTTCTCCTTCCTGGCGGTGGTTCATTTCCCACATTTGGTGGCTCAGGAATGTATTCCATTAAGATTATAGCTTCCCATATTTTTTCTATCGCGGTGTTTAGATGAGGCATTTTTATCTGCTCCAAAACAACTTTGCTACCTCCTGGGCTGTAACAACACGAATATTTTTCCTTTGGGCCGCGTTGAGCCTAAGTATAACCCATTTAGGTGGGCAGCGCTAGCATTGTGCAATGGGGGGTGTATAATACTAGTATCAGATGCTTATAGTCTTGGTGAGTAGTGCCCTGAAACTAGTACGTGTGTTTTAAAATAAAGAGGTTATCCCTCAGTAGTACTAAGGTGGAAATTTAGTAGATGCTATTGGATTTGAGAATGCTTGCCACTTGACAAACATGTGCAGCAAAGGGGTATTTTGGTTCTTTTCATTGTAAACTAAATTCACAGAAACAAAACTCATCTTTCCTCTTGTTGTTTCCGACATTTTCTTTTCAAAATTAGAAATGAAACCACCACTGTTCCTCTCTAACCATCACTAAGCTCTCGTCTTTAACTCTTCTACACAACCGCTAATGGGATTGCATTTCAAGTTAACACTATCATGCAGGTAGGGGGTTTCTTTCCTTTGATTTACTGTTTTCTTTGTGGTAATCAACTGACTTTGATGGAAGATTTGAATCGTTACTTACGATTTGTGAAATTTTTTAAATGGGTATTAGATGCTTGTGAATCCTGAAGGTAGCCATCTTCTTTCTTGAATTTTCATTCAATTTAGCATGCACTTTGCTGATTTTCTACAATAAGAAGCATTGATTGAAACGCCATGGTTTGCTCTTTGTTAAATATTTGCAAACTGGATTGTGTATAATTTTGAAGGTTTAGAAACGTTTTATCAAGACTAGGAATGATTTGAGTTATTTAAGTTATGATTTTTATGTTAAAGATGGTTTCCTAAGCTTTCTAAAGCACATAATGAATATTCTACGAATTTTCTATTTGAGACTATCGAAGCTGAACATTTCTAAACCTGTGTTGCTGTACAGTTTTGTAGAGAGTCTTCGACCCAGTTATAGACCTATATTATTTCTCTTATTATTTTTGTATTAAAGAGGGGTTTCTTAGCTTTCCTACAAAACAAGATTCACCGAATTCTATTTCCTAATGAAATTTCTACGAAATTTTGATTGAACACTATCGAAACTGTAATTTTCCTGAAAAGGGTATTCATATCCTATTTGTCGAGAACATGCAGATACGTACCTCGTTTCTTCTGCTTATTATTTTTATGTCAAAGAGGAAGTTGTCAGCTTTGAAACGAATCTAAATTTGCCGAATTTCATCGTCCAACGATTTTTGTACGAATTTCTGAGTAAGGTTTGTCAAATCTGAAATTTTATGAAAATGTATTCAAGTTCTGGTTTTTATGTGAAGTTTTAAATCAGCAACCCACCTTATTATTTTTACTCATAAATTTTATGTGATGAACGGATTCTTTTTCTTTCTTAAGAGCTATAATTTGCTGAATTTCGTCGTCAAAGAAGCTGGTACAAATTTTGGATTAAAGACACCTCCACTGAATTTATAAGAACAATCATCTCATATTTTAGTTTCTACTATGCTACGATGTCCTTATTCTTTTAAATTTTTGTTATACTTTCAATACTACTCTTTGTGTATATACCGTGGCAATCTTGATTTCTCATCATTTGCGGCACTTGACTGTTTCTGAATTGAGTATGGATTCACACACTTCTCGATTGTCTCGAACCCAATATTACACTTGCGAAAATGGTTTCCTGGAATGGTTTTGAGGATGCTTCCAATGCTTACTGTTGTGTAATTTTAGTTATGGATTTACCATTACTTGATTTTGTGGATGTTTCCTTGACCAATGCTGATTTGATTTGGAAACTAGTGGACTCTACTATAGGACCGTCGGGCCTTAATTCGCACACCATCTACGGATGGCAACCCGGAAGACCGTTTGTTTGATAACGGTGGCTTGTATCAGACTACCCTGACGTTGGCTACGACCATGAGAATAGTAGAGTATCTTTATTTATAGCTCTGAATATTTCTATGATTTACATTTTCTTAAGAATTACATTTTTACTTTGAACTTCTCATTGTTGAGGCCTTTATGTTTCGTGTTGGTACTATGTTTTTCGTTTTTGTACCCTCTACTGGGAATTCACTCACCCCTTTGTTTTGTTTTTCCCCCCCACAGATTACAGATTACGGAAGGAACTGCCGAACTGGAAGTAGTAAGATAGATCGAGCGGCAAGCTTTGGAAGCTTGAAGTGTTAGAATTTTTTTTCTTCTATTGTTTATGATATGTGTATCACGGGATCTGTCTGGGGTATTTGCATATCGGTACTGACTTACATTTTGCTGTCCAAAATGTAACATTACTGGTTGGGTGTGTATGAAATTCGACATGGAACCTTTCTTTTGGAAAATGTGACTGTATAAACATGTCCTCTAGTATATATTACCCTTTCTAGATTTTTGTTCATGTACATCTTTTTTTTTAATGTTTTGATTGTCAAAAGAGTAGTATACTCATGTTGTTTAAAACACTCGCCGTTCATTTAAATTTTTGGAACTGAGACTAGTCCATCTTGGTCTATGGAATGAGTCTATGAAATCAATCATGTGTTTTTTTTACTTATTTGGTCCCTCGTACACTCATATGATTAAGTTAGTGGTTTCGAAACTTAAAGCTGCTGTTAATTAACTATGATATCAAAACGTTTCAAATTATCCTTGTCTTTTATCGTACATAATTTTTACTTTATCTAGTTGTCGCCTGCCACCATCTCTTGGCGCCGTCATCATTTTTCTCATCTTTGCTAATTCTCTGAGCATTTCTCCGCTCATGATTTGGTCTGCATCTTGCTGCATTGGTCTTTTTAACCTTGCATGTCTTACTCTGTTATCATGCCTGTTTTGACGCACAACCTCTTGTATCTCTCTTTCTTCAGCCTCCTCTCTCCTTCTTTTGCGCCTTTCTCTTTCGTCTGTTGCATACATCTGTGCGTCATTATGTCTTTCTGCTTCCTCTTCGTCATATTGATTTCTCAACATTTCTCTACCTTGAAATATAATCCTTCCTTGTTCTTCATTTTCTTCACTATCATAATCATGATGTGTGTGGTGACGTTCGCCTCCATTGCCTCTTTGACCTTCTTGAATGAGATAATGTTCGCGCTGCTGTACGTATCGGTCATCACCTGGTGTTTCTCTATGCGGTCTTCATCGCGTTGATCCTGTAAGTTGTCATCTATCTGACAATTTTCAGCAATGTTGTCTGGAGGTTGTTCCTGTCTGGCATCTCTTATCCTGGATTGGCTACGTCTTGACGAGCTCCTGCTTGTCCTTGACCTTGAGCTTGCAAGTGTGGTGCTTCTTGATCTCCGCTCTTGTAATCTTATATTCTCTTCTCTCAACTCATGATACTGACGCACCAAATTCGCACGTTCTTCATCTTCTCTCATTCTTTCTGCATCCAACCTTTCTTGGTTCCTCAATTGTCATGTTTTCTTCATTCCCTTCTATTAATCTTGAGCTACAGTTCTTTCGTCTTCCTATCTCTTCTGTTGAATCTGTATTTACGGTATGAACACTCACTCTATTGTAGTTTATGGTATATGTTCTCCATTGGTTCTTGTTGGATCTGAGTTTGGACTTGATTTCCTCTATTGTTTCTTTCTCCCATCCTTGAGGATTCAGCGATTTCGCTTCTTCTTCTTCCAACGATCCTTCTACTCCTCTTGATTGTTATTGCTTTTTCCGCTGCAGTTGTTTGCCTCACCATCTTGTTAGTCTATAACAATTCTTTCGCCTTTCGAAGATAAAAATTACTCTTTAAAGAACTGAAAACTGGACCGGTGAAGATTATTTTTCTGAGATTGAAACTCTTGGTGGAGCTTTTTTAGATCTAAACTTCTAAAACTTTCAAATACTTCTAATGAAAAGGTGATAAACTATGAAGAAAAAACAAACTTGTTTTTACACAAATTCACCAACAGGATATATCATTCCTAGCTGATTTCTAGCGCCAAAATGTAGTTGTGAGAAATCTCACAACCACGCCCTAGATAAAATGTATAGAAAAATATAAGTAATCTCCATAAGAATCACAAGAACATTCATTAAAATCTTTAAATTGGATACAAAGAGATGAAGAAACCCTAACTTTCTCTCCAAATAATCTTTCTCTTTCCTAAACATTCTTATCTAAGTTCTCAAAAAGATCTCCCTCCATACAAGATCGCTCAGCTCCTTATATAGGAGTTTACATAGTGGATGACAGCTAATAAAGCCCTTATTTTCGGATCTGGCGTGCGTCATTAACACACACTTACATTGACTCTTCTCGCACGTACTCTTTATACCGCATAAAACTTCACACTTTACTCGTGATTAAGCTGACGTCACCTGATGCGTCATTCCGGATATGTTATATGTGGTCGCCTTCGCTCAGTTTTGGTGGTCATTATTTCGTATATCTGGTAGGCGTGTCGTATTTTACTCCTACACATCCCATAAGAGATGCATGATGCATCACTACCTGAAGTAAAGTGTGAAGTTCTTCGCATACCTGAACATAGAGAACTTGGTCATCCACAACTCGGTACTACGAATTGCCCCATCCGTGCTTTCTTTGCTGGCAGAGCTCATGGATACGCCAGAAGTGTATTATTCAGATATTGGAGAGATAAAGATGTTGAGGTCCAAGTCTATGAGAACTAATTATCAAAAAAAAAAAAAGTCGGGGGTGTTGTCTCCGGTGATAAATTTATGATAATCATGTACTCCCGTTTAGCGATGTAATTAATTGGAGCCAGTTTTTAATCCAAAATCCAGTTCCAAATACACCCAACATTAAGGTTATCTTGAAAAACATTTCGAAGGCAGAGTATCTGAAAATGCAAATTAGAGTAACGCAGGTGAAGCGACATTTTGTACTCAATAGGGCTGCTCAGAGATTTTATTTACTTCATATGGTACTCCAGTCGATGTGGTTAAGGAGGCTGAATATTGGGTTAATGTCTCAAGTTGTTGGTTAAGAACATGTGATTGAAATATTAGTTAACATTTTGGTATGCAATTTCACAACCCTTGAGGAATTTTTGCATTACCATCACATTTACTTTCTAAGAAATGGCTTGTGCAATGACTAGTTTTTACATACAGCAGAACCAAAAATTGGGTGGGTACACCAAACCCTAAATAGTTTGACTATACCATTAATTTCCTGGTTGATCTCCATGCTTCCTTCCCATGCTCTGGAAGACTGGAAGTTCATTTGACGTCTTTTTTTGAATTTCTCATGTTTCATGCACTCCTTATATTTCAGTTTTGTTGTTTTGAGAAAGAGCAGAAATCGTAAGGGACGAGTAATTCAAATCAACCGAGTAGACAAGTTATTGATCTAAATAGATTGACTATTAGATAATTCTTCAATGCAGATAAAGACTGAAAAAATACCAGAATCATAACTGATCTCAGCTTCTTTGAAAAGTTCTTTAAACTCAACAACCTAAAAATAAAAAAATCAGGGAAAGTATCGTTTTTCCTGTCACGACGTGAAAGTATTATTTTTCCAAACACGGGATGAAAGTATCATTTTTCCTGACACACGGGATGAAAATATCACTTTTCCTAAACTGAAAATAGGATAATAAGGAGTTATGTTATATTAATTGGAATCAAACGGAGGGGCAATTTAAAATTTTCCATACTAAATTCAATCTTTATTGTCAAATTGGAAAAAAAAATAGTCATGTCCCACGTTACCACAAAGTCACCATATAGAGTCCTCCTTCGTTTCGCTAGGCCTAATAAAGAGATACTAATATATTAAAGATCTCGTATTAAAGATACGTGTTAAAGTCTGCAGGCATCCAACTCAAAATCAATTGATTATGAGTGGAGCGGCCCTTCCATATCATATTTCAAGTTCATTATGCGGAAATTAAGGATGTGGGATTATTTGTCCTTTCACACCCTCCCTCACGTGTAAGGCCAGTTACTCGGCCTAACACGTGGACCTACGCACGTGTGGGTCTTGGGTGTGCAGGTGACATCGGTCACGATCCACCCCACATACAGGTCATACGAGTGACCAGTCATTCGGTCATGGATGTACATGTGCCCGCTCGGGTCACGACGGCTACTATTCGGCTTACACCCTGCGTATGGAACCTAGCTCTGATACCATGTTAAAATCTGCGGGCATCCAACTCAAAACCAATTGAATATGAATAGAGCGGCCCTTCCATATTATATTTCAAGTTATTATGCGAAAACTAGGGATGCGGGACTATTTGTACTTTCACAAACGTATACCAAGCTTCATTTCAAGAGTAGCATTCTTTCACTCTTCGGTTATTGGTGAAAGATAAACTCTCATGGCAGAAGTGATCCAACACATTAATTCGTAAGACTAAATTCAAAGTCTAGTAGATGATGGTCACTTGTGGTGGAGCCATACTACAAAAAATCAGTGTTGTTAGTTAGATCTGTCATTTGGAGAACTCAAACCATGATCTTTCTGTAGATATACTTATCTACAAATGGCACAATTCCTTCCACTTGATTCTGGATGCAGTATATACAAGTCACAGTAGTGACGCACAAACCTATGATGAGTGATATCACTCTGATTTTGACTAGTGACACCACTTAGTTCTTACTGTGATTGATATATAAGTCGTAAAATCATATCATACAGCTGTACAGAATACGTTACTGTATCGACATTGTAACAGCGATATTGAAATATATTTTCCAAATTTTTAGGTATTACATGTATTGCTATAAAAATAAGCTAGCATAAAATATCAAAATGAAATATATTTTCCAATATAAGAATAAGCTAGCATAAAATGTTAAAAACCAGCTAGAATAGTGACTCTTTTGTGAAATTTACACAAAATGTTATGTATTATGCCTTCTTATATGATGTATTTGTGCATGCTATGACGTGCTTTCTTAACGTGTTGTGTTGGGATGGGTCATGTGTTTATCCGTGCCGCGTGCTGTGCTGTGTTACTGTGCATCTGTGCCCATTAGACTAACCCAGCACAGCCCATCAAATTAACGTGCTGGGCCGTGCTGGGCTAAATCACGTGTTGGGCTGGCCTGAGCTCAAATTTTAGTGTGTTGGACTGGGCTGTGCTCGTGCTAGCACAGCCCAATTTACACCTCTAGAATACAACACTAAGGCAACTGGCAAACTGGAATAATACAGCTGTACAGAATACGACACTAAGACAACTGGCAAACTGGAATAGACTCACTCGAGAAAGAAACTACCAGGAAATAAACTCAATATCTCATGGTAGCTTTTTTTTTTTTTTGAAGCATACAAAAAACTGAGTTTCATGTATATAGAAAGAATCTTAAATTTCCCACTTGAAGAATTATTCATGCCAAACAAAAATGATAGTAACATCATTTACTTGAACGCCCAGGATACGTAGCCACCACAGATATCATAATCACAAATACTCGGTTATACCTAGCTAGTAGAAAAAATGATGCATCTCACCACCATTGTATTATAGTGATTATAATCACGCAAGAAAACGAACAAAACAAATAGTAATTCGCTAATCTAATTGCTTTACACTTCCTGTACATTTTTGTCTTAGCTGTAGACATGAAGAGGCTGTAGTCTTGTGTAGGTCGAATCTTGTCCCTATAAAAAGGTCTCTGAGCACCTCATTTATTATATGTATCATTTTCACCTGAAATATAGGTTTCACCATTACAGCTTTGATAGCACGAGTTTCTCCGCTATCAATCATCATCTACGATGAATGTAGTTGAAATCAAATTTCTAAATCAGTAACTTCATCTTCTTCTTTTCATCAATTTTCTCTTTTCATTTTATAAATTTCGTTTTGCATTTCATCTTCCTCTCAATATATAGCTTTTGATTTCTGATTCTGTATCCTGCTTTTAACGGAGCATTAGTACATACGATCTACTGTATCCTTGCATCTTTCCTAGTCATTTTCTGTTAAGTTTTCTATCCAATTATTTATTTTTTGGTAGTTTCTGTTTGTATAAATTCTCTCACGCGCCAATTAAACTCAGTTTGGTATTGGATAATCGAATAATGACTAGGATGATTACTAAAGAGAAGGAAATAGTCGATGAAAATGAGTTCATTGAGGAGGAGGAAGAGGAGGAGAAGTTAAACTGGTTAAGGTCACAAGTTATCGGAGGTGATGACTTTGAATTTGAAACTCCATTTGGGAAACGGAGACTAGTTTACGCTGACCATACTGCTTCCGGGAGATCTCTTCATTATATTGAAACTTACATCGTAAAAAATGTTCTTCCTTTTTATGGTTAGTACGGTAATTTCATTGATTTCTCTATGTTCTTCATTAATTCTTCTTCCCTTGTATATCTAACCGGTATTCGTTAAAAATGATAAACAGGAAACACTCATACGAGTGACAGTTATGTAGGGCGCAAGACAACTAAAATGGTGCACGAAGCAACAAACTACGTAAAGAAATGCATGGGTGGAAGTCTAGATGATGCCCTGATCTTTTGTGGATCAGGAACAACTGCCGCAATCAAAAGACTTCAGGAAGTAATGGGAATTTGGGTTCCATCAACTCTGCGGGATAGAATCATTCAATACCTGAATAATGAAGAAAGGTGGTTAGTATTTATTGGGCCATATGAGCATCATTCCAACGTACTTTCATGGCGTCAAAGTACAGCTCAAGTAATAGAAATAGGGTTAGATAATGATGGTTTAGTACACATGGAAAGTCTAAGAATTCATCTTGAAAAATATAAATCCGAAAATCGTCCAATGTTAGGTTCATTCTCAGCTTGTAGTAATGTCACGGGTATAGTTGTTGATACACGTGCCATCTCTCGCCTTCTTCACAAGTATGGTGCTTTTGCATGCTTCGACTTCGCAGCAAGGTAAAGTTCATGTTGGTATAATTCTATTACTTATAAGCATCGGTTTATTATGTGTCATTGGTTTTCTAATGTTTTTGTGTGATACGTACAGTGCTCCCTATATGGAGATGGACATGCGATCAGGCAATCTAGATGGCTATGATGCTATTTTCGTAAGCCCCCATAAGTTCCTTGGTGGTCCTGGAACACCAGGAATTCTTATGATGAATAAGGCCCTGTATGAGCTGAGATCTTCCGCCCCTTCAACTTGTGGAGGAGGCACTGTTTGCTATGTCAATGACTTTAATGCAAAGGTAATATACTAACTCATCTTGTTTAAGTTGGCTCTTAAACTTTGATAATAATTCTATATTAAAAGCTAAATACTATGACCCATGTAACTGTAGGATACCTTATACCACGACGACATCGAAGAAAGAGAAGACGCTGGTACACCTCCGATCATCCAAAAAATACGAGCGTCATTGGTATTTTGGGTGAAAGAATTCGTAGGGCACCATCTAATCGAAAAGAAAGAGGAATTCTACATAGAAAAAGCTCTCAAGAGACTCCTCCAGAATCCAAACATATGGATACTAGGAAATACCGAAGTCAAAAGACAAGCCATCCTTTCTTTTCTTGTTTTCCCTAACACTTCCAATTCTACGTCTTCTTCGCTAGTAGATGAAAGAAACAGAAAACTTTACACAGTAAGAGAGTCAGGGAAGCCTTTACACGGGCCTTTCGTTGCGAAGCTTCTGAATGACCTTTTTGGAATTCAGGCTCGAGGTGGGTGTGCCTGTGCTGGACCCTACGCTCACCATTTGCTCGGTGTAGGTGAAATTCTATCTCTTGTCTTTCGAGCCACCATCAAAAAGGTATTAATCTATTATCTGGACGCACACATACTTCTCGCTGTATATATAATTGACACTCTATTGACAATATTGTGATGACTTTACATGGACAGGGTTACCATGGTATAAAACCAGGATGGGCAAGAATCAGCTTTCCGTATTACATGTCAAAGGAAGAATTCAATTTCATATTATCAGCTCTAGAGTTTATTTCCAAATATGGTGACCGCTTCCTTCCATTGTACAGCTTTAACTGGAAAACAGGGCAATGGACATTTAGAAGGAAATCAATCAACGCTGACGTAGTGTGGGATAATCAAAAACTCGTCCAGTTGATGGATAAGCTATTTAACCAACCTAAGAACATGACAACGATCGACCCAAATGATAATGGGAGTAATGGTGGTGAATACAAAGCTAATAATGATGTGGAAGTGATTCAAAGTTTTAAGCTCTACTTAGAGACTGCTAAAGACATTGCTGATTCTCTCTCAAAATTTACTCATCAACGTAAAATTCCCAACGATATTGATCCAAATCTTGTTTACTTTGCAATATAGGGACCCATATGATGTGTAAAGGTTAAGCTTTACATTTTGTATTTGTTTGGTGTTTGTGTGAATAAGTGTGTAAATGGGGGAAAATGCCAAGAATCCCGACCAAAAATCCTGCTTCTAATAAATGGCTGGGCCTAAGAACGCTGCAGGAGCAGCCCATTCCCTTTTCCGGATGAAAATTTGGAAACCTTTTTTGAGGCATACTCATTTTCTTTGAGGCATACTCATTCATTATACCATCTTGGGTGGATTTATAAGGGGTGTTTAAAGGTAGTGCAATTACATATATATCTTTAAACAATTTAAATTACCAGAGTGTCCTTATCCTCAAAAACCTACAATCAAAAATCAAAATAAACTTTAAACTCAAACATCTTGGACTCTAATTCAAGCAAGAAATTGATCAAGCAAAGCAAACACGAATTGAAATTAGCGATGTTGAAGTGAGAAATCCAAATCTCAATTCCTCTTAGATGTATTTTAGAATGTATGTATAACAAACCCATCTTGTTTTTGACTGATTTTATTTTGTTTGATCAATAGAATATGATTTCAAAGATGAAACTAGGTTTTCAGAAGATCAATTCGGCTGATCTTGGAGTATCAATTTTGAGCCGAACCTAGTGTATGATTTAGAGAAACACTATGTTCGGCGAATGCGACTTTGCTAGATTTTGTTCGAATCAGCCGAACCAAAATTCGTCAGTTACAGAGTGAAGTTCGGCTGATAACTTTTCAGCCGAACCTCAGTTTTTTGAAAATATACCTAGGTTCGGCTGATAACTTTTCAGCCGAACCTCAATTTTTTGAAAATATACCTAGGTTCGGCTGATAACTTGTCAGCCGAACCTAGGTATGTTTTCAAAAAATGGAGGTTCGGCTGAAAAGTTATCAGCCGAACCGTTCATCTGGACAGTAGATCTGGGTTTTAAAAATTCAATTTTTGACAGATTCAACTTATAAAAAGAAATTATTCCTCGTATAAGCACCTATGATTTAAATCACACATTTTGGTCACTTCTAATCACTAAAATCTCAAAATTCAAAACCAAAGTTTTTTTTTTCACTTCTTCTTCTTCCTCTCAAAATCCCGACTCTCTCTCATAAATTTGATTTATCTACTAATTCACCACTAATAATTTAATTTTTAATCAATCCTTAAAATTCCTAGCTAATCAAATCTAATCATAATCATTAACACCAATTATGTAAGAGTAATTATGCCATTATCAAAAAAGATGGATAAGGGGTGATGTTGTTTTTTATTTAGTGACCCTATTTTGGTATTATTTAGTATGCTTCAAAAAAATTCAGTATGCCTCAAAATAGGTTTCAAAATTTGGAGGAGTTGCCGGTGAGTGAAACACTTCGGGCAGATGGGTCACAAGTGAAGTGGACAACTGTATTTGTTTCTGTTTTACTTTCTGTCTTAAGTGAGAAATTATTTTTCTGTACAACAGGAATACATTATTTAAGCAAAAAATTACATAAAAACCGAATCTTAGTTGTGTAGGACTGAACTTATGCATCCTTTCACCGGTAGGTGCCAAAGCTAAATCTAAATCTAAATCCTTAGAGCAAGTCCTGTGAGGTAGGCCCAAGCCAAAACTAAGCCAAAACTAAACCATTAGAGCAAGTCCTGTGAGGTAGGCAAATGGAAAAGTTTTTCCATTTACTACGGTAAGAATTCTGTATAGGAATATATTAGGGGAAAAGTACGGCTATATAGGGCTTATATTTATATGGAGGTCTACTTTGTAATAGATGAAAAGAAAAAAATATCGTACATGTACTTGGGAAAACACATACATATGCATAGGAAGCACAAAAATATATCTAGATAAATATAACTACTACTTAAATGGGGATTTTGTTTTACATGTATGTATGTATGAAATTTTACATAACACAATCAACATAAAACTCAACTTTGACACCGGAAAATGACAAATGAAATCATATGAGTGAAAGATAGTATTATATTAAGTTGTGCAGAACAAAGCAAAGAATTTACTTTGAAGTAAATGATTTTGTAAAATTGTTACAAGAATCTCTTCATTTAAACTTTGATGTATGACAAAACCTATATTATTAACATTATAATGTCTTATATGGAGGTAGGTTTCTTAAGAACGGACCCGAGAAAATTATGACATATTCCAATATAGAGTTTATTCTTACATACAACTGGCCCAAGTCCGAACCAGAAATTTTTATCTTATATGGAATTTATTCCTGTATGGAGTATTCGTCCAATGAGATTTTACTGTATATCATAGTGAAAAAGGCAGACATGTAAACTGGATGGGCAAAGGCTCAAATTTGAGCATTTACACATCCCGTCTCAAGTTGAGTCGACCGGTTCATGCTTAGACGACTAGTCAAGTCTTTGATCAGCATTGCTCATGCTTGTGACGACTCAATCTTAGACGACTAGTCAAGTCTTTGATCAGCATTGTTCATGCTTTGGACGATCGGCCAAGACTCCTGATAGATGGTGGCTTTTTGTGCACATCCTCATAAAAAATTAGTCTATCAATCCCAATTAGTCTTTCACGATATTTTATATAACAAATTCTAAATATCAGAACTTTTATAAAGAAATTTTTGTCGCAAAGGAATTCAAACAAAGTGATATTCCGTGAATCTCCCTAAATTCCTCGAATATTCCAAAAAAAAGAACGTAAGACCAAAAGGACAAAATATGACCGATAAAATACCGTTTACGTCCCTGAAATGATGACGCACACGATTGCATGATGAATGTGTTAAGAATTTTTTTTTTGGAGTGCGCTAATAATGCGTTCGAAATATTAACCAGCCATCTGGACTCATGTTCACTGATTAACACTACGCATTCAATGGTCAGCAATACGTTTTCGAGAGAGATATGATCGAGGAATTTTTATTCGTTAATAAACCGTCAATGAGTTATTATAATTGCCTACTCGTCGTTAATCATAAATTATCACCAATCGTGGAATAACAGCTAGATCAGTGTTATCTGCTAAATTCCTTATATCACTAGATACAGAAGTTCTCGCCTATCAGATTCAATTCACCTAAACCACCTAGTAGTAGATCACTCAAGGTGTAATTTAGTCGAATGCTTTATCTTTTGTGAATTTATAGGTTGATCCTACTAGTTAGACTCTTAGATCAAGGTCCACTTTTTAGTGTTGTTTATACACACAATCGCTCCACAGAATCCCTCTGCAAGGTTTTGTGTTCTCTACTTGTGTACAAATTATTCGATGATTGCTTATCTCTTAACTCAATACTAGCAATGGATTAAATCTACAAATCAATTTAGTTGGCCACCTAAAAAATCTATCAATCAATCATAAATATTAATTATAATATAAACAAACGATAATCATATGAAGAACTTCAAAGTAAATTAAAATAATAACCCAAATCTTATTTACAACTTAGAATTCATCCTCAATCAATAGGTGTTTCGCTACTCATGGATGTAGAAACATCCATGATATACATATGAGAAAAGTTTAGAGATATCCGTTACGATTGAAGAACCGCTCTGAAACCCTAGCTTTCGATCCGTATGATGTTTCTCCTCTCAAAGACTTACTATTTCGTGATCTTATGATGATGTTTCATTCATGACCTAATACCTCCTTTTGTAGGTTTACACTGCCTGGCCTTCACTTATTTAGTTCGGTTCAAGAGCCCGACCCAAAAATATGAAATAACGACCCCAAACGTGACCTTAGGCATTCCAAGGTATGAATACACGTTTTCCTACTTGCTAAGTATGCGTACCAGTACGCATACTACAAAATCCAGCAGAAATTCTCGGAATTAAAGTATGCGTACCCGTTTGCATACTTTACTGTCTTTGGTATTCGATAAAAGCTCGTTTTGGCCACAACTTCTTCGTCCGAACTCGGAATGACTTCATTCTTTTTGAATTCTTTTTATCTTTCAATTATCTTCAAGATGGTGATGAGAAATACTTAATTTTAATGGGTCAAGATCTGTCTTTGGCCTTTCTCTTGATTTTGAGCGTTTTGCTCCTTCTCGTCGCACTTCTCTTGGACTTGGGCACTTGGATACTTGGAATACTTCTCTTCCTAGATCTTTTAAGCACTTTTTATCTCCTTTTTGGATGGTTCACCTAATAGAGGCAAATGAGAGAAAACAAGAGTAATCATACAAATACATGCAAGAATAATAGCTAAAACAAGTATGGAATGGACACTAAAATCATATGAATTTATGCACTTATCAAATTTCCCACACTTAGACTTTGCTAGTCCTCGAGAAAACTAAATAAAACTAATCTTAAATACAACAACTCCATGTACTTGAGAAAACGGTTACACTTAGCATGTATAACAAGCCTTTAAACCCCTAGGTGTCCCTAGTGGACGAGTTATAGTCTCGTGAGGGTTTACAAGAGGTATACCCACAAAACCTACTTCAATTTATCGCCTTGGAAGAATCAATAAGGATAGACACAAAGTAATAGCCAAATAATTAGCTTGCATAAGTTCTTTAGCTGCAAACATCCCACGTACATTCCAATGATCACACACAAGTAATTAATTATGTGTGACATTCGACCTGATTGCAAAACTCTACTAAGATAGTCATCGTACTTGTTGCAACTTCTTCCACAACACTCGCATACTGAAATTACATGGATAGATAAGAAAATGGAAATATAAAAGTGAAGTGTGCAAATGTTAACTAAAGTGAAAGATGTTACCCACAATACTTGTATGAATGTCGTCAAAGGATTCTTATTTATAGAGCAATAGTTCATAGAAGCACCCATTTAACTTGACCGCATGATTAGATACTCTAAGCGCATGCTTCCTTTCAACAAGTATGTGATAGTTGCCTTGGATCCTGCGTTCCACGCTTGTTTAGGCGACGGAGACAGGGACAACGTTTCACACATACTGTTATCCAAGCGTCAAGAACCTCATAAATAGTCTTTTTGACTTGCTATATAATGATGATATGGTTTTTATTTTCATAAACTACATGTTTAGATACTCTAAGAGCATGTTCCTTTTCAGAAAATACGCGATAGTTTCCTCGGATCCTGCGTTCCACGCTTGTTTAGGGGACGGAGACAGGGACAACGTTTCACACGTATTGCTGTCCAAGTGTCGATAAATGAAGAGGAGCCTTATATATATATATATATTATTTATTTTCTTTTTTCGGCTCACTCTTTATGAGTGTAAGACAATTGTCTATGGGGCTTTAATATACTCAACCTACCTTGCTAAATCACTTTAGAGAAACATATAACTGCAATAAAAAAAAAGTGATTTATTAATAATTAATTGCGAGGATGACTCTTTCAAATGACTACCATAGCTGAGTTTCGCATTCAATTATGAACGCATACAATATAACTTGTTTAATATTATACTCGATAATATAATATTCTCGCTAAAATAATAAAAAAATTCGGTGTCGACTCGGGCTCTTAGTGGTAAAATAATAAATTCGATGAAATCATAAAATAATACATTTTAAAAATTCCCCTTAAGGATTAACAGGTCCCAAATACTATATAAAATAATAATACTACTAAACAAAATAAAAAAAAAAATCATACATACCAAATTTTCTTAAAATATGAATTAATATTGGTTTGTTTTTCTTGGAATTTCAAGTCAAGTTGTATTTAATCCCTAGTAGTGTGTAGTGCACTTAAGAGGCCTAGAGTCGCATTGTTGTATTGCAATAAGAAATGTTGTAGTGTGATTGATGCTTGCAAGAAGGATTATCCCTTTTATATTCACATACCTCTTTTCGTATTGCAGTGTTAATTGGTTAGCGAGATACACCTTTGAGATGAGAATACATCTTGGTGATCTAGAATGTTGTATGTGACCTATCTATATGTTAAATACTTTCAAGTTTATGGTTTGTGAATGCATTATATATAGAAATTATTTTTTAAGATAGTAATTTGTTATTTAATTATAAAATAATAATTTATTATATTATCGATGATATAATATCTCTTTTAAACAATAATTTTCCTTGGTCCCAAGTGTATTATTTTATAAAAGTTATACTGTATATTTAAGGATCTTAGAACAATAAAGTGGAACTCAATCTACAGCCGGAAGAACTGTTTCAACCTTAAAGGTTTAGAGTGTCATCCTAAGTAGCTCATAATTAACTCCAAAAGATGAAGTCTCAAGAATGCAAGAAATCAAAGAGTATGATTTTTTTATGTGTATATGTAAATACTAGATACTAAATGTTCCCCCGCACTTAAACTCAACATTGTACTTAATGTTCAAAACCGAAAATTCTGATTTCTGACATAACAGTCCTGAAAAACTCAAACATTGTACCCATGGGTAGGGAACTAGGAAAAACATCCTAAACACAAGTTGTTCGCCTACATATTTTCTATAACTTGTCAAAAGGGTACATTGTTTCGATAAACGGTCTGACTTTTATGACCTCCGGACTGACAGACATGCAATCTGAAAAAGTTCTGGAAAAATAACGAAACTCAAATGTCCAAGACTATCTCTCCAACTTAACAGACTCCAAATTGAGATTTTCTTTTCGTAAAAGAAATAGTCTGTCCTCTTTAAAAGTTGGAGTCAACCACTCAAATCGGACTTCGTATGAAGTCTCCAGAGCTGATTTCGTGACAACTGCGCATTCAGAATTTTCTGACGAGAATTCGTTAAAACTTTCATTATGGATATAGGACTTCTAAAATCTAAGATGGGAATGCAAGATATGATATGAAAAACTAATAAAATTAAAAACAAAAGGGATAGAGATACAAAACCGATGGGTTGCCTCCCATTTAGCGCTTAGTTTAATGTCCTCAGCCCGACTTGGCATCCTTTCAATTACTCCTCCAGAGGGAGATAATCATGAAATCCTTGCACATCCATATCCACATAAGCAATGCTTTCATAATATGGCTTCAATTTATGGCCGTTCACCTTTATATTTTTTCCATCTCTAAGACTAGAAATATCAACTGCGCCATGAGAATAAACATTAGTAACTACATACTGTCCAATCCATCTGGACCTCAACTTACCAGGAAATAGTTTAAGACGAGAATAAAATAAAAGAACTTTTTGCACCACAACAAAATTCTTTCGATAAATCATCTTCTCATGAAAAAGTTTTGTATTCCCCTTGTATGTAAGAGAACTCTCGTAAGCATCATTACGTATCTCCTCTAGATCGTTAAGTTGTAACTTCCTTTGTTTCCCCGCATTGTTATAATCCATGTTGCACATCTTTATCGCCCAATATGCCTTGTGTTCAAGTTCAACTGGAAGATGACAAGCTTTGCCATAAACCAACCTATATGGAGACATACCAATCGGTGTTTTGTACGTTGTACTATACGCCCAAAGTGCATCGTTAAGCCTATAACTCCAATCTTTCCGTGCAGTGTTTACGATTTTCTCAAGAATGGATTTAATCTCACGGTTCGAGATTTCGGCTTGCCCACTAGTTTTTGGGTGGTATGGCGTACCAACCTTGTGTGTTATGTTGTACTTCTTGAGTAGAGAATTGAAGGATTTCTGAAAATGTGAACCTCCGTCACTGATAACCACTCTTGGTGTACCATGTCTAGAAAAAATATATTCCTTCACAAACTAAAAAACAACTTGAGAATCATTAGAAGGGGTGGCTTTAGCTTCCACCCATTTTGAAACATAATCCACAGCAAGAAGTAAATAAAATTTTCCATTAGAATTGACAAAAGGACCCATAAAATCAATTCCCCACACATCAAATACTTCAAAAGCAAGAATTGGTGTGAGTGGCATTTGATTTCGAACACCTAGATTGCCCGTTCTTTGACATTTATCACAAGATTTTCAAAAAATATATGCATCCTCAAATAGGCTATGCCAATAAAAGCCACTTTCAAGTACTTTGAAAGCGGTACGTTTAGAACCAAAGTGACCACCACATGCATAAGTATGAAAAAAGTAAGAATAAATTGAAATTCAGAATTAGGTATGCACCTGCGGATGATTTGATCAGAACCGTATTTCCACAAGTAGGGCTCATCCCACACATACTACTTGGTCATTTTCTTAAGATTAAGATTTTGAAAATTATACATTGTACTAGGTACTTGTCTCGTAACCAAGTAGTTCACTATATTCGCGTACCAAGGTGTTGAATCTTCAATTGAGAAAAGTTGTTCGTATGGAAAACGATCTTGTAAAGGAAGTTCTTCTTCGGAAACAACAAGTCTACTAAGATGATCAGCAACAGTATTTTCAACACCTCTTTTATCCTTGATTTCATAATCAAATTCTTGGAATAGTAGTATCCACCGTATAAGTCTTGGCTTAGCTTCTTTCTTCTTTAATAGGTACCTAAGTGTTGTATGATCAGAATACACAGCGAATTTTGAACCCACCAAATAGGATCTAAATTTATCTAGTGCAAACACTATAGCCAGAAATTCTTTCACGGTGGTAGAATAATTGATTTGTGCATCGTTTAGTGTTAGAGCATTGCTCGGTCAAACTTGCATGCGTTGCTATCTCCAGCATGTTTGTCAATGTTAGTGATCAAAACTATAAGTCTTTATTTCTAGCCTATTTGTAGATGTCTCGGACTAGGACATAGATAGTATAGTTGAGCTTAAATCTCTCGACGTTCATCTCTTGAAGACGAAGAACTACTAAGGGGAGCTTGTGGAACTTCTTCGACAAAAGGTATGTGGAGACTTGAACTTATCTATCACTTGGAAAGTCTATTTCTACTATCTCCTATATTGAGACATACACTACAAAAATACTGAGTTTTAGTGACGCCGGATAGCCGTGGAAATTGGCCAAAACTCCGTGGCAAAAGATAACTTGCCACGGCTGTATGGTCGTAACAAATAGTCTAGTGGCTAATTCTATTAGCCACGATCTCTGCCACGGTTCTTTAGCGTGGAAACTACTATTTGATCATTTGTTGCGAGTCCCAGCCGTGGCTATTTAACACACATGTGTGCCATGATTTTCCATTGTTGCCACATATTATATCGTGGCAAAAGGTAACTTTAAGAGTTTCTTCAGTCTGTTTATTATAGCTTGGTTTGGTTTTTTTAGCAAGTACCGAAACTTCATACTAAAATTGTTCACCAATAATTCACGTAGGAAAAATACTAAAAGCTTTCATTCATTCGTTAATAAAAATCAAATACATCCAATAGATTCAATTACAGATAAGCTAGCTAACTCAAATAATATTATCTTCAATTTTTGATATTAGAACATAACAAAACAAAACAAAAAGGCCGACTAACATGATACTAGAAGTAGAAAAACTTCAGGTGTTAATATTTACTGAAAACAAGATCAACCTGTCTCTCCAGAACTCTAAGAGATTCTAAGAAGACATCTCTTTTCGCTTCAACCTTGAATTGAGGATATTAAGGGGAATATATGACATCTTTACTTTGAATTTTCACATGAAAATATAAAGACCAACCATTTTTTTTGTAATTTTCAACCACCCCGGGCTTCTGATCACCTGTCACCTGCTTTTACAATGGATGTAAGCCTAATCAGTAAAATGCATTCAGACCATTCTAATACCACGGGATGATACTTTACAACCAAATCCCAATAATTCTACAACATACACTTCGAAATTATTATCAAACTCTGGTATGCTGCATCTATTCACATGGTAATGGACATAACTGAGCTATGCATTCCAAGATTATTCAACCAAAATCAACCCTTAAACAGGAGCAAATAGGGTGATATTAAGTTAGACTACATAACAAACCTTAGAAGCTGCAAATCTTAAGGAAATAATGTTATAGAAAAATAAAAAACAAATGAATTAGAAAACATTTTCTCCAATAATTTCCAAGATCATTGAAGCTCTGTTAATACAGATGCGTGCACATATTTTTCTAAATTCGAATAGTCTACTTATCTTTACTCATCCATAAGCATAAAGGAAACAGAAAAGAAATATACATACCTCCAATGAAATCTGAAAGCACGAAACATGGGCTAAGAAAACCAAAGTTCACCGTCCTTATACCTCTTTAAGTCCATAAGTTGTAGCCTTCTGGCTTTAATGGTAACATTTTCGTCCCTGCATATCTCATATATAAAGAGAAAACTTTAATGACTATTTTAATAATTCCTGCAATCCAGATAAATCAAATATCGAATACCAAAGACATTTGCAAGATTGAAATTTAGAAAAGATGAGTATTGCTATCGTGAACAGGATATCAATAGCTCGAGAAGTTTCCATGTAACAATAATTCCTTTGACCATGAATGTGTACCATCAGACTTTTCCGACGCTCATTCAGCAGTCTCAATCTAAAATTATCAATCAAAATAAGGACATTCACCAACTTAGAATGATAATTTCAATCGGAACACAACATTTAAGAAAAAATGGAACTTGTACCAAAGGAATTTAAGATTCTTTCTTCTGAATGGAGTGTGGAGTATAATAATGAACCATATTACCTACTTGTAGAGGCATACATTTTTCTGAAAGGGTAGATTACTACATCAGTCAAGAGAGTTCCAAGGGGAACATGAATGATACGGTTTAATACTTGAATGGCAATATAAGGGAAACAATATATTTTCTGATGCAAAAATAAAATCAATATGAAGAAAAGATGCTTACTGGATAGAATACGACCAAACCAACGCCCATAGATTGCATACATAGGTTGGATATGGACAACAAGGTCACAAGTTTATGTTTGTCGAAAGATTTCCTACAAATAAAAGAGCAATTAAGAAAGATTATGGTTGTAAATAGTATACTTAGTTTTTCTAAAACATTACCACACTTCCAACGTTAGTACGTGTTGTTTTGATTAGAATTACAAAACAACAATTAGGAAAGATTATGTCTCTTCTCATGTTTACAGAGAAGGCATTGCGTTAGTACGTGTTGTTTTGATTAGAATTACATGATTGGAGACACAACCAAAAAGGATCACCTGAGTTGAGAAATATTTCACCATTCAGGGCTCTATTACAACTAGTATACCTGCCTTCGAAACTACTAGGCATAGCTGAGTCATGCCACCATCATATAGCATAAATGTGGTGCTCTTTTCCACAAAATTGTAAGAGCTCAAACTATGAAGCTGAACACCCATGGGGAATGTGGGAAATCAAAATGAATAACTACTTACCACCAAACACATACAATCAAACGATTTACCCCTACACAAACCTCCAACTACAGAAATCTAAGTGAAGTCCTGAAACAACCATGATTTCTATTTATATATGTCGATAGATACAAACGAACAATTAGGCAATCTGCAGTTTTACTTTTACATGAACTTTCTACAAGTAACCATACAAAAATTAATCATATAAACAAACATATTATATAACCACTCTAATCTGATAAGTAATTGTGTTTATGCTCTATCAAAGGAAAAAAAGAAACACTGCAAACAAGAACATCATTCAAATTTTGCATAAATCATAACAACAACCCATTAATACATACGGTAGATGGTATACTGAATTAAATGAAAAACCGTACCAGTAATCTCTCTAGGAATCTCATCCCTCTAATCTGATGAAATCAACTAACACCAGCACCACTTATATCGACCTCTTGTTTCCCACGTTCCTATTTCTTTTCCTCTTCTGCCCTCTAAAATCAAATCGAGCAATTAGGGAATCCCACCAACTTTTTTGAGAAAATTGAACTAAAACAGATTAGATTTCGAAATTAACTAAAACATTATAAAATTAAATTGCCAGACATAAAAATGAAAACAATCTAGTGTTTTATTCGAGAGAAGGAAACAAGAATTATCTCGAAACAAATATGGATATCCCTTACCCGTATGAGATTTTAGTATCCAGGGTTTCTTTTGATTTGATTTTAATGGTAATTTGGGTTGACATGATTTAGGATTTAAAAATGAACAATTGATAACAAGGTAGGAATGATTCTCGTGTTGGATTGGAATAATGGAGTAAAAGAATGATTCTGTTGTGGGATTGGGACAATAGAGTAGAAGATGAAGCATTGAAGTTTAGGTTTTGTTTTTTTCCTGACCTATATGTTTAAATTAAGTTACGGTGGTTTTGGGATGAAGATGATGGGATTGGGAGTATCGAAGAATAAGGAGAAGTGGGAGGGAAAAAAAAATTAAAAACGTGGTGCAAGTTTTGATTCGGCGGGAACATTTTGGCGCTTATAATTTGAGCAGTTAGCTCCCGCAAGGTGTAAAAAGGCCCACTAGTTCTCACGAATTACTATGCCGTGACTAAACTGCCGTAATAATATAAACATGGTACTGTATGCCCGTGGAAAATGCCCCAAAAGACGTGGCAAATAAGTCATCTACTGCCACGCCAAAGACTAACCCGTGGCAATATGTCATCAATAGCCACGACTTAAATGAATCCGTGGGAAGAAGCTCGTGGCTAAAAGTCAACATTTTTGAGATTTCGAGCTGAGTATATCCCGCTTACATATTTCTCGAAATATGTGTTGGTAAGCTTTCACTTCGACCAAGTTCATCTTATATCATGAGAAAATTTCCGAGTAACATCTTACATGGTTTATGTGATACAATCATTTGGTATAAGACTTGGAAGGTTTCAATAATAATTATTTCAATATCTTCAAAATTGCTTTGATGCTAATAGTGTGTGAAAACGGCTACTGACATTATAGAAGAATGTTTCAATGATTGAAATAAAGAGTTGATGATGTAACCATCTTTGGATATAAGCATATATAGTGTGTTCGCACATTAGTGTATAAGTCCATAAACCGGAAGCCAAGAGTGTGCATATGTGTGTATACGTAATTGGTGAACGAGAAAGGTTAAATATGCGTACCCGTACGCATACTGCCGGAAGTTCACAAACCGAGAATTTCTGCTGAGTTTGGTTTTGGAAAAACTCTAAACTAGTCACCTTAATTATGTGTACCCGTACGCATACTGGCGGAAGTTTTTGAACCGAAAATTTCTGCTGAGTTTGGAAACTTTACTAACTCAAATCTAGTTGCTTAAGTACGCATACCCGTACGCATACTTAAGCTGGTTACTTTGTCAAATCGGTCAAGTCCATGAATTTAAACATTTAAATCATAAGGAATGCATCTTTGCAAACCGTGGCTATAATGTTCATGATTGATTCAAGTGAATCAAACCGATTTGACTTCAAATGTGTTTTCTAAACAATTGAACAACTCTTTAACTAGTTTCATTTGAACTAGTTATGGTTAAGATGAATAATGTTTATATGTGAGTAATCATATGGCTAACCTCGGTTAACTATTTGTGAACCAACATGGTGTACACGTTTAGGTACAGATACATAAACCTAAATGACGGTACATTTCATTTGTGTGTAACAAGCTAAGTTCGATCTAACGGTTGAAAGATATTAGCTTGGTTGAATCAGGTTTTTCATCTAACCGTGAATATTGAATGCTTTGTTACCAAGGTAACTTGGATTCCAAATCCTGATTTGAAAACTATATAAAGGAGAACTCTAGCAACTGGAAAACCTAATCCCCACACCTCCTGTGTGTTACTAGTTTCATAACTAGAGTCGATTCTCCTTTAACCTTAGGTTTCTTCTCGAGACCTTGTAGGTTAACGACTTGAAGACTTCATTGGGATTGTGAAGCCAGACCCAACTATTATCTTTGTAGTTGCGTGATCTGATCTTGTTGTTTCTATCGTGTGAGTGCAATTGAAATAATTGGCTCGAGATTTTATATCTCCGATATACAAGATATAAAAGTAATCACAAACAAACTTCGTCTCATCGTTCGCTAGTCGATTAAGTTTATTGTGAGGTGTTGATACTACTAGGATGTTCTTCGGGAATATAAGTCTGGTTTATCAATTGGTTCCTGTTCATCTTGATTTATCAAAAGACGGAACAAAACCTCTAGGGTATTTCTGTGGGAGACAGATTTATTCAATCCTATAGACTTTTCTGTGTGAGACAGATTTTTCTATCAAGTCTTCGACGTTGGGTCATAGCAACTCTTAGTTGTGGGTGAGATCAGCTAAGGGAATCAAGTGCGTAGTATCATGCTGGGATCATAGACGTAAGGAGCGCAACTGTACCTTGAATCGATGTGAGATTGATTAGGGTTCAACTACACTCCAGTCCGAAGCTAATTGGTAGTAGTCTAGTGTCTGTAGCAGCTTAATACAGTGTGGTGTTCAATATGGACTAGGTCCCGGGGTTTTTCTGCATTTGCGGTTTCCTCGTTAACAAAATTCGGGTGTCTGTGTTATTTCTTTTCTGCATTATATTTTGTTATATAATTGAAATATCACAGGTTGTGCATTAAGATCAATCAATTAGAATATCCAACCTTTGGTTGTTGATTTACATTGATTGACACTTGAACATTGGTCTTTGGTACCGTTCAAGTAATTCCTCTTATATTCAATCAGGCTCGCAGATTTCTATTTGTTGACTACGGTTTGAAATAAGAGTAAGAGATATTAAACTCTTTGATATATTTTAATCTAGATTGAGTCTGACTGTCTATTTGATTCTCTAGAAAGTGTATTGGAGTAAGTCCTCTCAGATTGCCAAACGAATTGTTGAGTGTGGTTGTTAGACCCCCGCATATTCAATTGGTATCAGAGCAGGCAAACACATTTAAGACCTCATAAGTGTGTGTTTGTAGCAATCTGTGCTTTGAGGACCTAAGAAGTATCTCTTTAGTTAACGCATATTATATGTTTTCCAAAGGTTCAGATTACACCAAAAATCTTGGGTTTGCCTCAAAGGATTACTCCTTAGTAGATTCTTCCGAATCCCGAAGGAAAAATAAGATCTGCGTGTCAGAATCCGAAACGGAACTCACCAGATCGTTAAAAAAATCAGCTGATATCATTGGTGTTCAAGTTTCTGAAATTATGACTCTTGAAGAAAATAATGATCTGCTTATTAATGAACCTGAGAAATCCCTTGAAAGAGAACATGAACTCTGTTGCTATATTGAATCTCTCTCTGACAATGTCGAAAAACTGGTTCAAGAAACTACTCTACAGCGTGAAAAGATTAGTTCTCTTGAAAATACTATTAGATAAGACTCAATTAGAGAAAAGCATTTAATCAGGGCTCATTCATCAGAATTAAACAACTTTCGTGTTGAAAAATAGAAACTTGTTGCATCTCTGCAACTTTCCCAAGAACAGTGTAACTTCCTGAAAAAGGGAAACTCTGTTTTGATGATTAAGTCATCCTCTACACCTTCTCCTGATTCTCACAAGGTTTTTCCCAGTGCAAAGAAAAATCCTACAGGGAAGTACCTATTGAGAGTCACTTGAAAAATTTGCACGTGAAGGATGAAGCTTCGGGTCAAGGGAATCACGTCTCTAAACCACGATGTTGTTCCTTCTGTGGGAAAAGGAATCACTATTCTCTTCATTGTTTTATCATAAGGAAACAAATCTCTAATTTTCATAATTTGCTTCTTTCTACTGTCAATGGAGTAAATCGTTTAAAGACATCTACAGTGAGTTCCCTACCTACAGAAAACCATAAATCTTATAAAAATGATCTCTTGTCTAGAAATCATCACATGTTACATGTTCCTCATTATGGTGTAAATCCATCTTCCACCAATGAACACTTACCCCTGTGTTTATAAGAACAAGTCTGGTAAGTCTAGATCAAGAAAATGGAAATCCTCCAAATTCCCTATTCTGGAACCGATTTCTAGAGGTCCTAGACTCTAACCTCAGAAAAATCCTTCAAATGGACTTTTGAAAAGGTTTATGACAAATTCCTATGGAATACGTTATAATCGATGGAAAAAAGGAAATACACAAGTAAAACAATCAAACAACTTGTACAAACCTTCTCCCATGTTTAGTGGTGAGATTACTTCTCACTTAGTTACCTAACTCTAGGTAATCCCATCCTTGAATCTATTTTGAGAGATACACGGATGATGACTATGGGAGTCTCAATATTTGTTGTATATCTGCTGTAAGTTGTTGTCAATCAATCTGAGTCATGCTAGCCTACTTCATGATTCATGCTCTAAATTTTAAAGAATTATTGAGCGATATTGGCAAAAAAAAATTCCTTCTTAATAGCTTTTGCTAAAATCCATCCCTCTCTTGTGAATGGTCCGTGAACGTCCGTGTCCTACTCCTAAGAATTCTTAGGGTTTTCTTTCTGAGAAGTGTCTTCTCTTGATACATATATATCTTATATTGTATTAATCCATCCCTATCAAAATAGTCATGGAGAACCTTGCAAAATCTCAAGATATTGTGCAATTTGATATGGAGGAAGACACTCAAGGACGTGATTCGATTCAAGAACTGGTTCTAAAGAAGATGCTTGAAAGGAAGGACCACAACTCCTGGATTGATGATTCCGTTAAGGATTTAACTCGTTTTCAAAACAATTCAAAGGTCGAGTTTGCAAATCTCCAACTGCAAATAAACCAACTTTTAGATGGTCAGGCCAAAATTCTTGCAAATCAAACTATTCTGATACGGAACCAGAAGAAACTTATCATGGATTGTGTCAAGGGTAGACAACTTGCTCGGGTTGTTGATCGTAAAGTTAGTGTTCTAACTCACGAACATGGTATCTCTATGGTCAAGAGAATAAAGGAAATCAGTGACACCTTCTATGATGGATTCATTGAAAGGTATGAGGTTCTCAATGAACTTTGATTTTATTGTCTAGTAAATTTTGTTTTTGTGTTTTTAGAAGAATAACTAGGGTTTGGAATAGCCATTATTCTTAGTACACATAGCTATGTCCAACGATTTTCATCTTCATTGTTTTTAGATTTATTTATTTAAATTCTAAAGTATTTTTTGGAAGATGATTTTTGCAATTTTAATCTTTATGATTTTATATATTGCAAATTGTTATGGGATATGTTGTTTACGTCCGTGAACCTGTGACTGTCCCATACTTGTTCAAAAGTTATCTCTATTATGTCGATATGAATGTATTGATGAAAGATAGAATGAACTTTTGACATTACAAAAGTTAAAGCCTTTTATGTCATGTTTTTGATAAAAAGAAAGCATAAAACTTTTGTTTACAAGGATTAAGTCTATTATATGTCATTGTGCAAATAGTGATGAAAAATAGAATGAATCCTTGTTTATTCCGCAGTATTTGGTCGACCTCCGATCCACAATCTTTGTGCATATACTGTGTTGTTCCATAAGTTTTGTTATATTGAGAACAATCGATTGAGTTTATTATTCTTTTATGATTAACTTAGTTGTTCCTCCGTGAGGTTCCCTATGTCGAACATGTCCAACTAAATTAATCATTCTCTTTTGTTTATTTTAGTTGTTGCTCCATAAGTTCGCTTATGTCGACCATGACCAATTAGATTGATCACTTTTTATGGTTAATTTTGTTGTGTATTCCAATTGAATTAATCATGGGTTCTCTTGTGATTAATTTGGTTGTTATTTTTCGATTGAACTAATCAACTATGGGTTCTCGTGTGGTTATTTCAATTGAATTTTTTGGATACAAATTCACGTTTTCATGTGATTTGTTTGTTCAAAAGAAATCCTTCTTTTCTTGTGAAAGTAAGGTTTCCCTTGTTGTTCCTTCAGGGATGACATTTTATAGGGGAGAGTTCATTTTGAACTTGTGCTTAATTGCCAAATCTTTGTGGGGAGTGCGGCTGTGGAATTTTTAGAGGTTATCTTGTATCTTCATTAACTCCTTGATGAATGCATTTAGCTTCGGCTTTATGATTGCATCTAAATTTGTTGGTATGTTAATACGGCTTTTGGTCATAATGTATCTCCGTGGAAATTTCATTAGGATCCCACTAATTTTCGTACCTTTTCCAATTTTGTTGACAAAAAGGGGGAGAATTAATGTGTAGTTCACACTACAAATACATATGGTTTACGGATCATTATGTAAGGGGGAGTGGTTTTCATGTTGAGATATGGATTGACTAAGGGGGAGTGATGTACATCACCATAGTGTTATTGTCAAAGTTGTGACACAATTGAACTTTGATGTTTTGTGATAATACTATGACATTGTATAACAAGATTGAGAGCATTTGTTTTCTCATTGTTATAGCTACGGATCTTCAACAACTGTGATGCTTACAACCTTTAGGATTATGGAGTACTTGGAAGTGTGAAGATTTCGAATCGCGTCGAAGATTCCAAGGAGATCAATCATGTGGATAAGAAGCTTATTTTTTTTTTGTCTTTTTTGTAATCCATATGTTTTGATAGTTTTGTTATTAAAATTGACAAATGGGGAGATTTTTAGAGCATTGCTCGGTCAAACTCGCATGCGTTGCTATCTCAAGCATGTTTTTCAATATTAGTGATCAAAACTATAAGTCTTGATTTATAGCCTATTTGTAGATGTATCGGACTAGGACATAGATAGTGTGGTTGAGCTTAAATATCTCGACGTTCATCTCTTGAAGACGAAGAACTACTAAGGGGAGCTTTTGGAACTTCTTCGACAAAAGGTATGTGGAGACTTGAACTTATCTATCACTTGGAAAGTCTATTTCTACTATCTCCTATACACATTTGAGATTTCAAGCTGAGTATATCTCGCTTACATATTTCTCGAAATATGTGTTGGTAAGCTTTCGCTTCGACCAAGTTCATCTTATATCATGAGAAAATTGTTGAGTAACATCTTACATGGTTTGTGTGATACAATCATTTGGTGTAAGACTTGGAAGGTTTCAATAATGATTAGTTCAATATCTTCAAAATTGCTTTGATGCTAATAGTGTGTGAAAATGGTTATTGACATTATAGAAGAATGTTTCAATGATTGAAATAAAGATTTGATGATGTAACCATCTTTGGATATAAGCATATATAGTGTGTTCGCACATTAGTGTATAAGTCCATAAACCAGAAGCCAAGAGTGCGCATATGTGTGCATACGGAATTGGTGAAGGAGACAGGTTAAGTATGCGTACCCGTTTTGGCAGAACTCTTAACTAGTCACCTTAAGTATGCGTACCCGTACGCATACTAGCGGAAGTTTTTGAACCAAAAATTTCTGCTGAGTTTCGAAACTTTACAAACTCAAATCCGGTTGCTTAAGTACGCATACCCGCATGCATACTTAAGCTAGTTACTTTTTCAAATCGGTCAAGTCCATGAACTTAAACATTTAAATCATAAGGAATGCAATCTTTGAAAACTGTGGCTATAATGTTCATGATTGATTCAAGTGAATCAAACCGATTTGATTTCAATTGTATTTTCTAAACAATTGAAAAACTCTTTAACTAGTTTCATTTGATATGTGAGTAATCATATGCCTAACCTCGGTTAACTATTTGTGAACCAACATGGTGTACACGTTTAAGTACGGCTACATAAACCTAAATGATGGTACATTTCATTTTTGTGTAACAAGCTAAGTTCGATCTAACGGTTGAAAGATATTAGCTTGGTTGAATCAGGTTTTTCCTCTAACGGTGAATATTGAATGCTTTGTTACCAAGGTAACTTGGATTGCAAACCCTGATTAGAAAATTATATAAAGGAGAATTCTAGCAACTGGGAAACCTAATCCCCACACCTCTTGTGTGTTACTAGTTGCATAACTAGAGTCGATTCTCCTTTAACCTTAGGTTTATTCTCGAGACCCTATAGGTTAACGACTTGAAGACTTCATTGGGATTGTGAAGCCAGACCCAACTATTATCTTTGTAGTTGCGTGATCTGATCTTGCTGTTTCTATCGTGTGAGTGCAATTGAAATAATTGGCTCGAGATTTTATATCTCCGATAGGCAAGATAGAAAAGTAATCACAAACAAATTCGTCTCATCGTTTGTGATTCCACAATAACTTGTTTCACTAGTCGATTAAGTTTATTGTGAGGTGATTTATAATACTAGGCTGTTCGTCGGGAATATAAGTCTGGTTTATCAATTGGTTCCTGTTCACCTTGATTTATCAAAAGACGGAACAAAAACTCTTGGGTATTTCTGTGGGAGACAGATTTATTCAATCCTATAGACTTTTCTGTGTGAGACAGATTTGTCTATCAAGTCTTCGACTTTGGGTCCTAACAACTCTTAGTTGTGGGTTAGATCAGCTAAGGGAATCAAGTGCGTAGTATCCTGTAGGGATCAGAGACGTAAGGAGCGCAACTTTACCTTGAATCAGTGTGAACTTGATTAGGGTTCAACTACAGTCCAGTCCGAAGTTAATTGGTAGTAGGCTAGTGTTTGTTGCAGCTTAATACAGTGTGGTGTTCAATCTGGACTAGGTCCCGGGGTTTTTCTGCATTTGCGGTCTCCTTGTTAACCAAATTCTGGTGTCTGTGCTATTTCTTTTCCGCATTATATTTTGTTATATAATTGAAATATCACATGTTGTGCGTTAAGATCAATCAATTAGAATATCCAACCTTTGGTTATTGATTTACATTGATTGACACTTGAACATTGGTCTTTGGTACCGTTCAAGTAGTTCCTGTTATATTCAATCAGGCTCGCAAATTTCTATTTGCTGATTGCGGATTGAATTAAGAGTTAGAGATATTAAACTCTTTGATATACTTGAATCTAGATTGAGTCTGACTGTCTAGTTGATTCTATAGAAAGTGTATTGGAGTAAGTCCTCTCATATATCCAAACGAATTGTTGGTTGTGGTTGTTAGACCCACGCATTTTTATTTAGGATCCTGGATGCATAATAAATCACATGATTCAGCTTGTCTACTCTTTGACCAAAACGGCTCCAACTGCATAGTCACTTGCATCACACATCAATTCAAATGGTAAAATCCAATTCGGTGACCTGATAATTGGTACAGTTGTCAACAACTCTTGCAATTTATCAAAGGAATCCTTTCACTCCTTATTGAAGTAAAAAACAACCTCTTTTTGCAACAATTTGCACATCGGCATTGATATTTTGGAGAAATCCTTGATAAATCGCCTATAAAAACTTGCATGACCAAGAAATGAGCGAATTTCCCTCACTGAAGTGGGATATTGTAAGTTTCTTATTAACTCTATCTTTGCTTTGTCAACTTCGAGCCCTCGAGAGGACACAATATGACCGAGCACTATACCATGGTTTACCATAAAATGGCATTTCTCCCAATTAAGAAAAAGGTTAGTGTTTATGCATCTTTTAAGCAAAAGATCAAGATTTTGTAAACAAATATCAAATGAATCATTTTTTTTCTCATGAACCGGGCTAACCCATTTGCTATCAGAAATTGGGTAAATCACCCCCCACACTTAGAAATTTGAGGATCTCTTTCTTTACGACCTCCATAATTGGGGGGTTAATCCTACGATGAGCATCACTTACAGGATTAAAATCACCATGCATTAGGATTCTATGCATGCACATGGATGGACTAATGCCTTTAATATCAGAAATTGTCCAACCGATAGCCGTTTTATGCTCTTTCAGAACCATAAGCAGACGTTCTTCTTGTATTGGGGTGAGGTTCTTTGCAATAATCACCGGACTTTCTTCTTTATAACCTAATGACGTGCTGAGCACGAAAGTGCGACGCATTTTTACTCATAAATACATAAGTTAGGACTTATTTTATCACTAATAAACTTGTTTTTGTTGTTTTTGGAAGAATAAGCTCTTGTGGAAAATTGACTCGAAAAATGTTATTTGGACCCGGAGGACACGTGTTATTCGGACTCTCAGCTTTGGATAAGGGGCACCCAGTTTCTAAGGGGCACCCTATTTACTATGCACACCTAATGGCTATTCGCACCCCATTTTTGTTAAGGGGAGTACCTTCTTCCTCTTCACTCAAAAAAAGTTTTGGCGGGAAAGTATAACTCTCACCTGCGTATTATTTTGGATTGATGCCTGTAGAGATTTACTCGGATTTGTTGCCGTGTTTGGATAGATCTGAGCCTGTTAGAGTTAAAACAGGGGTGGAATATGGTCCATGCACGTAAAAGAGGAAAGATTTCACGTGATTTTGATAAACAGGGAAAGTGATAAACTCGTTATTCTGTTTGATTTTCTGGAGTGAATTTGGCAAGAATTTTTGGAGAGTTTTGCGTTGGAATGAGTTGGCATTACGCTGTTTGACTAAAACAGGAAGGGTAACATCTTCAGATTCAGATAAAAAAGAAAATATCCACTTATTATCGACAGAACAGGATGTGTGAAGATCTCGGATATTTTGTGGATGTACGTGTAGGATTACGTGGAATATATTCACTGCATGATTTAAGAAGATTTCAGGAAAGATTTCAAGCAACAAAAGACGCGAAGAAGGATCTCCACGAAAAAACAGAGCAAAGTTCGTTGCCGTCAAATATTTTTGGAGATTTTCTTTATTTTTGGGAAAATTGTGCTTGTTTGACTTCAACTGAGGTGAGTTCGAGTGTGCTAGCTGGAAGATAACTGCATGAGAAGATAAAAATGGAATAACATCCTCAGAATTAACAGCTGCATGACCTGTGAAATATTCCCGAGATAATTTGTATTTTATGAGAAGATTTGAGCATTCAATGGGAAGACAATCGCCTGTGCTGTATAAATAGAGTTTGTGGGAGTCATTGAAGGGGCGTCGAGAGTTGGGGAGAAGAACAGAAGGTTGCAGAGCAGATTTCTGTGCTGCTGCAGAGAAGAAGAAAAAGAAGAACATTTGACGCCTACTGACTGTCGCAGAGAACTGTCGTTTATAAACAGTACTCGTAAAAGTCAGTTTGGCACACTTGTTTTGAATTTGAAACATCTCTTGTAACGGTGACTTCTGTAACGGCAATACAGCGTTGCAGTTTCATTGTAATAGAGCAATGAATTATCTTTTTGAGTGTGTTTTTATCATGAGAAGCTAAACCCCAATACTGGGTCGACGGAGGAAGCCGAACTTCACACATGGGTGAATTTGTATTATTTTCTATATGACTTTTGCACTTATTTTGAATTGATTTATGATTCGAATTAATTAGTTATTATTTTATTAGATGGGTCATGCTTGCTTAAATGTTTGATGTCCCATGCTTACGATTTATAACTAATGTTTTGAGGATCTACTTTGGCAAAACAAGAGTCGAGGTTTTATTTATTTATTGAGCGATAATTGTTAAGAATAAATAATTGATCCCTATGATATGAATGCGGTGGAATCATAGTCCCAGTAACTCTATCTTTTATTACTTTTATTAAACCTTTAAATTTAATCTTCACAAGTCTTAGAGTTCGAATATTAATTAATAAAAAAATCTTATCAGTACGCGTACTTTAGGTGGACTGGAAGCGGCTTTAATTCTAGTTTTGGTGCCTGCACAATAGAAGGTAACAGAACCTAATTAGTTATGGGTAAAGAAATATAAGAGATATTACCCGGTTTAGCTTCTTGTAGTGCTGTTAAGGCACCACATATCTCCACCAGTTCTTTGGCTATCTCAACGTCCAGGTTCGGCTGTCCATGAACGTCCAATTCAATGTTATTCTGTAGCACAACTCCAAGTTCATCTTCACTATTCAAATCAAACATTTGTTGTGCTAACGAACCGATAACATCAATGGAGAAAGCTGAGTGAACATCACTAGGATAGCGAATGGTTTCAAAAATATTGAACCGTATGATCTCCTTATCAGATTCCATAGTTATTGCACCACTATAAACATCAATCTTCGTCTTTGCAGTTTTCATAAACGGTCTCCGAAGAAGTAACGAAGTAGATGAACAATTATCTCCATTGTGCATATCCACAATGTAGAAGTCAACCGGAAAGATTAACTGATTCACTTGAACTAACACGTCCTCCAAGACTCCCTTAGGATGTATATTAGACTTGTTAGCCAATTGAATAGTGATCTTTACCTCTTTTAAAGGTCCGAGATTCAAAGAATCATAAACATCGGCTGACATAACACTTACGGAAGCTCCAAAATCAAGAAAATCACACTCGAATTGTCGGTTACCAATGGTAACGGGTATGTCAAACCTCCAGGATATTCACACTTTGTAGGCATCTTCTTAAGTAACATAGTTGTAGCAATTTCGCCCACCTGAGTAATATCATTAGCAATCAACCTATCCTTCCTTGTACAAAAATCCTTCAAAACCTTAACATACATGGGTACGGTTCTGATGGACTCAATAAATGGAATGTTGATGTGTATCTTGCTGAAAATATCCATGATCTCCTTGTCTTGAGCTTGCTTCTTGGATTTGGCAAAACGATTAGGAAAAGGAGGTGGTATGGTAAAATTGGGAACCGTGTCCTTAGGTTGGCCGGTTGAAGTTAGGTTTTCCTTTGGTACGGTTTCCGATTCCACTTCCTTCTCAGTATTATCACTAGGTACGCGTACTTCCCTTGTATCCAAAGTTGAGTCTTCTATTTTCCTTTCGCTTCTTAATGTAACCGCATTAACGTTCTCTCTTGGATTCATGAACGGTTGAGATAGTAACTTTGTTAATGCTTGTGCCTCCAACTTACCCACTGTTGTAGCCAATTGCCCCATTTGAGTTTGCAATTCTTTTAACTGATTTTGATCGGATTTCTGTTAGCTTTGTTGGAGCATAGAAATGAGCATTTCAATCTTAGATTCTTCAATTGAAGCTTTTTGTTGTGGTTGGAATTGTTGTTGAAGACCACCCTGTCTTGCATGGGGATTAGGAGTTGCAGCTTGCTTATTAGCATAACTAAAATTTGGGTGATCCTTTAATCAGGATTGTAAGTATTGGAGTGTGGATCATACCTTGGCCTATGATTAGGAAATACATCATTTACTTCGGCTTCGTCTTCGTATGATGTAATGATCACTATTGTCATCCTTTGTACTACCTTTTCTATGTTTTTCATTCGTTGCTCTGATTGTAAAGTTTCTTCCATATTGCTAACTCTTCTGACATTTGAGTTATTTCTGGTGTAAAATTGTTGAGCATTCGAAGCCATACTCTCGATCAAACTAGTTTCCTGCGAGATTTTCTTTTCAATAAGTGAACCACCAGCAGCTGTATCAATCAAATTATGTTGCTGTGGAAGTAATCCTTCGTATAAATATATAACGATGAGTGTTGGAGATATGTTGTGGTGAGGGAAACTCGCCACCAATATTTTGTACCTATCTCAATATTCATAAAGAAACTCCCCAGTAATTTGGAGAATACCACTAATCTCTTTACGAACGGATTCTTCCTTAGAAGCAGGAAAATACTTCTCTAAAAATAGCTTTTTCATTTCAGTCCATGTTGTAATACTCCCTGGAGGAAGGTAATACAACCATTCTTCCGCTGAATTTATTAAAGAGAATGGGAAAGCTCGCAGCATTGTTGTATCACTGTTTTCGGTACTTTTCCTATGACTTGTCATCTTCTGTTGAAATTTTCGAAGATGACGATTCGGATCTTCACCTGGAAGTCCCTTGAACTTTGGTAGATGATGAAGAAGATTCAACTTCATCTCCACTGGGTTAGTGATTGTAATACACAGTGGTTGCGAACCTAAGCATGAAGATGTTAACTCACGCAGCTTCCCCTCCTGAGGCGGAGGAGGAGTTGGATTTGTACCGTCTACCATTTCCTCTGAAGATTCTTGTTACGTTTGCTAACGAACTTGTAGTACCGTTCCTCTACGAGTTTGAATACCGCACCTCTGATAATCCCAATCTTTCGGTGCCACAGATTAAGTACCTGAAAATAAAAATCTAGAAAACGAAATTAAAAACTAATAAGATAATCTAAAAACAATAATAAAACTAAAAGAAATAACAACTAAAGCTACCGACTGCTCCCTGGCAGCGACGCCAAAATTTGATGGCCGTCGTAAGTGCAATAAAATTAATAATCTTATTTCCACACAATTAAGTGGTAATATAATGGAAGTAAGGATCGTTCCCACGAAGAACAATGAGTTTTAGTTGTCAATGTGTCACAAAAGGGGGGTTTTGTTTTAGATTTTAAACAAAATAATTAATCAAAATAAATAAAGTTGAATTGAAATCAATAGAGAGAAATATGATCGAGGAATCCTTCTTCGTTAATAAACAGTCAATTAGTTATTATAATTTCCTACTCGTCGCTAATCATAGATTATCACCAACCGTGGAATAATAGCTAGATCAATGTTATCCCCTAAATTCCTTATATCACTTGATGCAGAAGTTCTCGCCTACCAGATTCTATTCACCTAAACCACCTAGTAGTAGATCACTTAAGGTGTAATTTAGTCGAATACTTTAATTTTTTTTTGAATTTATAGGTTGATCCTACTAGTTAGACTCTTAGATCAAGGTCCACTTTTTAGTGTTGTTTTACACACAATCGCTCCACAGAATCCCTCTGCAAGGTTTTGTTTTCTCTACTTGTGTACAAGTTATTCGACGATTACTTATCTCCTAACTCAATACTAGAAATAGATTAAATCAACAAATCAATTTAGTTGGCCACCTAAACAATCTTCAATCAATCATAAACATTAATTATAGTATAAACAAACGATAATCATATGAAGAACTTCAAAGTAGATTAATATAATAACTCAAATCTTGTTTACAACTTAGAATTCATACTCAATCAATATGTGTTTAGCTACTCATGGATTTAGAAACATCCATGATATACATATGAGAAAAGTTTAGAGATATCGTTACGATTGAAGAACCTCTCTGAATCCCTAGCTTTTGATCCCTGTGGCGTTTCTCCTCTCCAAGACTTACAATTTCGTGATCTTATGATGATGTTTCATTCATGACCTAATACCTCCTTTTATAGGTTTGCATTGCTTGGCCTTCACGTATTTAGTTCGGTTCAAGAACCCGACCCAAAAATATGAGATAACGACCCCAAACGTGACCTTAGGCCTTCCAAGGTATGAATACACGTTTTCTTACTTTACTGTATGCGTAACCGTTTTCATACTAAAAAATCCAGCAGAAATTTTCGGAATTAAAGTATGCGTACCCGTTTGCATACTTTACTGTCTTCGGTATTCGATAAGAGCTCGTTTTGGCCACAACGTCTTCGTCAGAACTCGGAATGACCTCATTCTTTTTGCATTTTTTTTATCTTTCAATTCTCTTTAATATGGTGATGAGAAAACCTTAATTTGAATGATTCAAGATCTTTCTTTGGCCCTTCTCTTGATTTTGAGCGTTTTGCTCCTTTTCGTCGCACTTCTTCCACTTCTCTTGGACTTGGGAAGTTGGATACTTGGAATACTTATCTTCCTAGTTATTTTCAGAACTTTGTAGCTCATTTTTGGATGATTCACCTAATAGAGTCAAATGAGATAAAACAAGAGTAATAATACGAATACATGCAAGAATAATAGCTAAAACAAGTATGGAATGGACACAAAAATCATATGAATTTATGCACTTATCATCAACATGTCGATTAAGTTCATATTACCATGAATCAAACACCAAAGTAGAAACTCCCAGAACACTGTTTGGTTGAACTCGAAAATTTTTCTATATCTCAAGCTTGTTGTCAATGTTAGATGCACAAAACTATCACTTGATTTCTAGTCTACTTAAGTCAAGTCTCGGACTAGAATTAGATTTTGGTAGTTGAGCACCAGACATCACTAAATAACCATCAAATATTGGAGACTTGAGATCAAACGAAGACATTTGAAAAACTTCATACAACGAGGTATGTGAAGATTGAACCATTTTATTTACTCATAAATATTACTACCATTCTATCTATATGATACTATGTCGTATGACTTCTAGTAGATATTGCAAAGAAGAAGTTTAAAGATTGTCTTGCTAAACTTCTTGAAATATGATTCAATAAATGGATGTTCACTGTCTTTAAAAATCTTAGTTCGAATCAATTTATTGTACAAGATTTATGTTTGTGGATTATTTGGAAGTTGCCCAAGCAATGATGTTTATATTTAATGCGATTGTGAATGTTTCAAACATTAAAAACAAAGCTTTCAGAACTACTGAAATATGGACTCAGGAGGGAACGCATGCCCAGTACACATATCATGGTGTTCTGAATTCGTCAAGATGGGAGGTACGTAGTGAAGTTATAACCTGAACCTTGTCAGGTGATGGAGAACCCTAGTGGGTCTCACATATATATATATATATATATATATATATCATGATACAACAAAGGAAAACATCGCTGATGTTAATTTTGATTGGATTTTATTTCTCTTGTCATGTTCATCACAAACAAACTAAATTTGTATAATTATATTTGATTCATAAATTTTCTAGCAGATAGATGATATGAAATAAAAAGATTCAAAATTAATAACATCGTTAACAACAACATAGGAGCAAAAATGACAATAGGTAATGCTAGTATTTTAATCATCGTGATAAATGATAAAATACCACAATAAGTAATAAACTGTAAATGCTTAATGATTAAAAAGAAGATTTTTTATGTTTTCTCGAATCAATGCTGAAAATCGAGAGACAAATTGATGTAAAAAGATTAAGATTGATTAATATATAAAAAGACACACTGCGCAAAAGTTACACATATAAATTCTGAGTCCAAATTATAACTTCACAACATAATTTATAAATTCTTTTCCTTATCTTATAAAAACAATATTGGATTTTGATGTTTATAAGTTTGTAAAAGAAAGAAACAACATAATAATGCAAAAAGACATGTTCATCAGTTTGTAAAAGAAAGAAATATATTTTTTCTATATCATAACAATGCAGTATATATATGATGCGAAAATAAGCCAACGAGTAAAATTTAGATAACGAAATTTCTTTAATTAATTTTTACCTGTCTTGGTTGATTAATTTACGGAAGAGCTGGGCCAACTTAATCAAGTTCAGTTAATTACAGTTCGATTATTAATCGATCTGTGATTAGGTTTTGAAACAGTAAAAGACAAGACTTCTTTCCTAAAACAACTTCAGGGAAATCTAGTTCGACAAGAACCTTGTTCATCAGAGAACCCTTGAAGAAACATTTAGAATCAAAATTACTTCAGTTAGAGCATTTTCTTGATTGTAAATATTATTTGTTCTCAAGGAATGGTAAGATGTGAGCCTTACTCAACGTTACCGATCGTGATGAGGAGGATGCAAACTGTTATCAGGCTTACACAGAGTACCATGATAAGGGTAAAACAAAAAGGAATATTACAAACCCCGAGAGAGTAAAACACCCTGATATATCTTTTGGTGCTTGTTGGGTTTCTTTGTTATTATAAAACAACGGCGCATATGTCTCTATATGTAATCTTATGCTCGGAATGCATGTTGATTTGCGGAGATGTTGGATAAAGTCGAATAAAGATTGTTACGAATTTGTACTACTAATTGAAAGATGAATCATTAAAAAATTTATCATTTTGAAATATAGTGGGATTTTAATGAAATTTATATTTCATTAAAAAATTTATTATTTCAAAACTATATTTTTGAAAGGGTTTGATCCACAAAAATTTATAAATCTATTGGTGATAATAAATTTGGAAAAGAAAAATTATTCAAAAAAATAGCTAGGATGAATCTAGGTGCATCCTGAGTTAAACTAAGATAGGTAAACTTTATACAAAAAATAGTTCACTAGATTCATCCTGGTCTAAAATGAGATAAAAAAAAAATATTCGGAAACAACTAAGATGAGTTTAAATATAAGTTGTCTTAAACTATGGTATAAAGAAAAAAAAGAATCATATGCGCCAAAAATATAAAAAGCGATGTTGGATATATCTTGGTTTAAACTTAGAAGAAAAAAAATGAAAATAGTTAGTATGGATCTAGATGTGTAAACTGAGATTATAAACATAGCACTATAATGATAAATAAGAAACATGTTACCAATAACAAATAAAATATCTTAAATACATTAATGAACTCATACTGATAAGTACAAGGAAAATAGGGTTCTTGGATGATTTGTGTTGAAATTGAAGAGTCCAATGCTTGTTGGTTGTGTAAGTTACGTTGTGTTCGTAGAAAATATTTGTATGGATTGTTGGTATGAACTATCGTTGTTAATTCTGTAACCGGTTTGATTATATTGATTACTAAACTTGATTTTTTTTCTTCTTTTTAGATTTTTTTTTTTTTGAAAACACTTTTGTAATAGGTAAAAACCCGGTGCCGGTCTTGAACCGAATCGATCTTACAGGTACAGATAGCGGTTCTTAAAATGAGGTACTGGTCCACTCTAGGTACAAGTACCGGGTTCATAAGAAACCTGGACTGTACCGGCCCATGTAGAGCCTTAGGTCCCTTCATGGTGAAAATGGCAATTCTGGAAATAATTTTGGTGGGGGTGGCCTGGTAGTAAAATTAGGAGTTTCTTTATAATCTTACACGAACACGTGGCAGAGAATGATAGAGTGTCGCCTAGCACATTTCAGCCGTTAATTTCTCTAGTCATACACGCGCCAAGATCTTTGATAATGAGACGACAAGATAAGCCCACTACAGAAATATCCCTTTATCACTTATCCACAGCTCTCTTTATTCAGCATCTTCTATTCTCACAAACTTCATCTCAAAACACAAACTGAATCTATGAAAACTACAGAAACTGGAGTTCGATGGCGGATTCAGTGTTCATGATTCAATGCGTGTTAGATTTGATGGAAATGTGGCCGGGGGCTTTGAAAAGTGCACCATACTACGGTTCGTTACCGTTCATGTGTCGACCTTAGCAGAGAGCTTAGAGTGCACGCATCTGGAAACTGCCGCCATCAACATCCGAGGGCAACAATAGCACCACGTCACCATTTGTGATCACCGTGGGTAAAGATAACACCACGTCACCAGTAGCGAGTAACCTTTGTGGGGTGAGGATTGCACCATGTAGCTGCCAGTGGCATCATGTTTTAATCATTTCCGGAATCATTTACATTGGACGACTTTGAAAAGTGGGTCACTAATTCAAGCAAACCACTCTCTCTTCACACATTTTTTGCGTGTAAAACAGGACTTGCTTGCACTCTCTGGATCTGGATCATAAAACCAAATTCATTTACACAGAAAGAACATCTCAAATTCTGATTTTGCTGTTCTCTGGTATCGCCAAAGTTTACAAAGGTACGTGCTGCTTCATTTAATTCTGTTTTCGAAGAATTATTTCATACTCCCTCCGTTACTTTTTAATATGCCAGTTTCTATAAACAAATATTTTAAAAAAAATAGGTCAGTTTTCTAATTGGGACCACTTTCAATAATTAGTTCTCTTAATTTCCTTAATTTTTTCAAAAAAAGAAACTGGCCTATTAAAAAATAAAGGAGGGAGTACTTCTTTTAGTTTAAGTAGTACTGAATTTTGGTGTTTCAAACTCCATTACAGAAATTGAATGATGGAGTTGTTGTTAGTCTATTATACTGAGCCATGTTTGTTATTCCCTAGTTGTTTCTGGGATTGGAAGCCGAAACTTACCGTGCATTATGAAAAATCAGGGACTGAAAATGTGGATGCTCCGGCTTTGCTTTTACTGCCTGGTTTTGGTGTAGGATCTTTTCACTATGAGAAGCAATTGAAGGATCTTGGCCAAAAATATAGAGTATATGCTTTGGATTTTCTTGGACAAGGAATGTCGTTACCAACCGAAGATCCAACTCCTTCGGCTAAGGGTGGAGAAGATGTTTCATCTAAAGGAAAGGACTCGGCGATGTGGGGTTTTGGAGAACAAACGGAGCCACAAATTATTCAATCGGGCCCACAAATTCATATTTGTTTGATTACGAAATGAATTGAGAAATTGATATATAAACTCTTTGATATATTTTTCTTAAAATTGAGTCTAACTGTCTAGTTGATTCTCTTGAAAGTATATTGGAGTTTTTCCATACATATTGCTAAGCGAAATATTGAGTGAGGTTGTTAAACCCCCTCTTTTTCAATTGGTATCAAAGCTGGCAAACACGTTGAAGACCTTACAACTCTGTGTTTGTAGCGATTTTAATTTATGGACAGTAGTGTTATCTATTAAAAACGCATCACCAGAGACAAAATTTTTGTTTCGATAAAATCTATTAATGAGAAATATTCATCTATCTCGATTATAGATGAACACTGTGTTTCGGCAAACAAAATTGCACTGATGAGTGTTTTCCTGATCTTTTTTCAAACGAGCTTGACTCTGTTGAAGAAAGGGATGCAGCCGAAGAGAAAAAACTGATTCTAAATCTTGTTAGAACTCAGGCTGATAGAATCAATTGGTTGAAATACAATGTCAATGATCTTATTGGTGTAGTAAAAGTTCGTGACTCAAATTTAAAGGCTCTCAGCGAGGACAACAACAAAGTTTACTTCGCTCTAGAGACTAACCTAAAAAAGGATGCCTTTGAAATTAAACACCTTTTGAGTAAACTCTCTATTCAAGGTTGTTCTAAAGAGTCCACTATACCAATCGCTTATGTCTCAACTAAAAATTTAGTTCCATAAGATAGTCGCAATCTCTTCCCAATTGTAAAGATGTGCGTGTATCTTCCTCTAATCAAGGAAAATTCACATCTATTGAAAGGAAGAAATCTCCTGACGACAAGGTTAAGGGTGTTCACTCTAATCACTCTGGTGATCAGAAAGTGTGTCTCTTTTGTGATTCAAAATGACATATTGAACAAAAAGGAAAATCCAGGTTGAATGACAGGTCAATTTTTCATCTTCAACACACCTTAGATCTAATACTCAAAGGTGTAACTTACATTTGGATGTCTAAACTTATCGGATTTAGTACTCACCCTGAGAATCCCTCCAGCAAAGTCATTTCAATTTGCTCATCATATTTTCGGACAAATTATGTCTCTGAAACATTTTGGTCAAGGAGAATTTAGAAAGGTTCCTCTCAACCTAATGAGAAAAGTTATGTTCAAGATGTGAGAAAAGATTCTTTAGATGAGAACAACATGTGTGACATGAAGGACAACCTTTTTCTGATAATTGCGGGATACAAGGATCTTATCAACATGCTATAAAAATCCTCCACACAAACCCCTTCTAATAAGGATTATAAATTTGTCTCATATTTTGATGACAACAAGTTTTATGGTGAATTTTCACATTAAAAAAATGTTTTCTAAAATTGGAAAAAAGAAAAGACTCAATTGTAAGCATCATTCATTCAATGAGCTTGGATCTCATACTTGTGCTAATTAATCACAAATATTTTTTTTTTTACTCAAGGATTGATTTTACTCATAAAAAATCATGTTGAGTAAGATATGCTTATATTCTAGTATACTTTGGCAAAATGATATCTTGTTAGTTGAGCTATCTTCTTATCATCCTTAGCTAATCTATTGTTCAATGACAGTTGTGCTTAAGTAGTAGTTATGTCTCTGGAATGTTGTGTGCTACTCTTGTGCTCTGAATTTTGTGAAAGGAAAAAATCTTCACGTAGAAAAAATATTGTTATTTATTATGTGTTGGTTTGTTTTTAAGGGTCACGTTTGTGTGCGTGCAAGTACCCGTGTTACTTGTCACGAACCAACTATGAAAACCCTAAAGAGTTGCCTTCTTTAAGAAACCATTTATATACAAAACTTATTGAGTTACGTACGCATAATCTAGGTTAATCTTTTGTCAAGGATGTATTCACCTTTTTGCACTGGTGGTTTTGCAAGAGGTTTTTTTGATGAAGGTATTGGTTTAAATCCAAGGGAAGGAAGAAAGAACCCAAGAAAAAGAAGGGAATCAAAATCCTAATGTCTCATGCTTCTATGCCTATTGTCATCAAGATGTTGAGAATGACGATATGATTTCTGCTGAAAGTTAAGCCTATTGTGTCATTATGCAAATTTTGATGGAATATAGGATGAACTTTTGTTTACAAGGATTAAGTTTATTACGTATCTATACAAATATTGATGAAAAATAGAATGAATCCTTGAATATTCTGCAGTATTGGTCTTTCCATGATCCATATATTTGTGAAAAGTATTGTGCGGCTCTGTAAGTTCTCTTATGTAAGCATTTTCGATTAAATTAATCATGGATTTTCTTGTGGTTAATTTAATTGAGTATTTTTGGATTATAAATTCATGTTTTCATGTTATTTGTTATTATCCAATAAAAATCCTTCTTTTCCCTCAAAAGTAAGGTCGCTCTTGTTGTTCTTCCGGGAATAACATTTTATAAGGGATAGTTCTTAATTGAACTTGCGCTTAATTGCCAAATCTTAGTGGGGAGTGCGGCTGTGAAATATTATATGGGTTATCTTGTATCTTTATAAACTCCTCGATGAATGTATTTAGCTTTGGCTATATGATTACATCTAAACAAAGTTGATATCTTTGTTTTGGTCATGAAGTGTTTCTATGAAAATTTCATGAGGATCCCACTAGTTTTCATACCTTTGCCAATTTATATTGACAAAAAGGGGGAGAATTAATGTGTAGTTTACACTATAAAAACATATGGTTTACGGAGCATTATGTAAGGGGGAGTGGTTTTCATGTTGAGATGGAGTATTGACTAAGGGGGACTGATACATATCACCATAGTATTGTTTTCAAAGTTGTGATACAATTGAACTTTGATGTTGTGTAATAATACTATGACACAGTACAACAATACGAAAACATCTTGTTTTTATATATTGTTATAGCTACAGATCTTCAACAACTATGATGCTGAATTGAACATCTATGGAATCATGGGAGTACTTGGAAGTGACGTAGATTTTAAGTAATGTTGAAGAACCAAGGAGATAAAACATTTGGAGGAGAAGCTACAAAGTTTATTTATATTGTAATCCATATGTATTGATAGTTTTGTCACTAGTATTTACAAAGGGGGAAATTGTTAGAGCATTGCTCGGTCGAACTCGCACGCGTTGTTATCTCCAGCTTGTTTGTCAAGTTTAGTTTCAAAAACTATAAGTCTTGATTTCTAGTATACTTCTAGTGATGTCTCAGATTAGGATAGTAAGTGTAGTTGAGCTTTAGACTCCACGATATTCATCGAATGAAGATAAAGAACTACTCAAGGGAACTTGTGGAACTTCATCAACCAAAAGGTATGTGGAGACTTGAACTCATCTATCACTCAAAATTCTATCTACTATATCTCCTATTTTGAGACAAAAGTCGTATTACTATATAGACTTCGATTATACGCATTTGATATTTCGAGCCGAGTTTATCTCGCTTATCTATTTCTCGAAATATGTGTTGGTAAGCTTTCTGTTTAACCAAGTTGATCGTTCATCCTTGACGCAAGTCAGAAGATGATCATGTGAAAATGGCCTTCTAAAATTGTTACATGATCATCATTTGGTGTATACTCGGAATGTTTCGTATTGGTTATTTGATCACTGGAGACTTGCTTCGAAGCTAATAGTTTGTGCGAGACAGCTATTGTCGTCTTCTAAGAATGTTTCAATGATTGAAATTATGGTTTAGAACATATGACCATGATTGGATATATATATAACGTGTATTCACATTTGCGTAAATTCCAAAATTCGTGAACCTTGGTATGCGAACCCGTACTCTTACTGGTGGGTTATGGAATTTCGGAAACTAAGTATGCATACCCGTATGCATACTGGCGGAAGTTCATATCCGAGAATTTCTTCTGGAGTTTGGAAGTGTACTAAGTATGCGTACGCGTTCGCATACTGACGAAACCCAAACTCGGTCCGGCTACTTAAGTATGCGTACCCGTTCGCATACTTGAGCAGGTTATGTTCTAAAATCGATTTGTTCATGAATAATACATTTAATAAATTTAGGAATGTAATCTTTACAAACATGGTTATAATGTTCAAGAAACTATTCAAGTGAATCACAATTGATTTTGCTTCAATTGTGTCTTGTATACTTATATGATAATATAAACAATCGAACAACTCTCTAACTAGTTTCATTTGAGTCATTTGAACTAGTTATGATGACGATGAATCGGGTTGATATGAAAGTGCTCATATGTCTAATCTTGGTTAACCACTATTGAACCAACTAAGTATACACGTTTAGGTACGGTTACCCTTATCCAAATGTTGGTGCATTTCATTTGTGTATAACAAGATAAGTTTGATATAGCGGTTGAAAGATATTAGTTTGAATCTAATTAGGTTTTCATCCAACGATGAATATTGAATGCTTTATTACTAAGCTAACACTGATTGCAAACCCCGATTTGAAATCTATATCAAGGAGAACTCTGACGCCTGGGAAACCTAATGCCCACACCTTCTGTGTGATACTAGTTGCGAGTAGAGTCGATTCTCCTTTAACCTTAGGTTTTTCACGGAACCCTGTAGGTTAACAACTTAAAGGCTTCATTAGGATTCTGAAGCCAGACCCAACTATTTTCTCCATAGTTGCATAATCTGATCTTGCTGTTTTCTATTGTGATTGAATACTATTTTCTTTAATATTTGCTCGAGATTTATCCCCGATAAGAAAGATTGAAAAGTAGCCACAAACATCTTCGTCTCATCGTTTGTGATTCCACAATATCTTGTTTCGTTAATCGATTAAGATTATTGAGAGCTGATTGATAATACTAGGCTATTCTTTGGGAATATGAGACCGATTTATCTTGGTTCGTGTTCACCTTGATTTATCAAAATACAAAACAAAACTCGTAGGTTTATCTGCGGGAGACAGATTTATTTATTCAATAGACTTTTCTGTGTGATACAAATTTGTTTATCAAGTCTTCGACTTTGGGTCGTAGCAACTCTTAGTTGTGGGTGAGATCAGCTAAGGGAATCAAGGAACGCGACTGTACCTTGATCACTGTAAGATTTGTTATAGCTCAACTACATTCCAGTTCGAAGTTATCTTGGAGTAGGCTAGTGTCTGTAGCAGCATAATACAGTGTGGTGTTCAAATCTGGACTAGGTCCCGGCGTTTTTCTGCATTTGTGGTTTCCTCGTTAACAAAACTTATGGTGTTTGTTTTATTTATTTTCCGCATTATATTTGTTTATATAATAGAAATATCACAAGTTCTGCATTGAGATCAATCAGTTCTTGAATCCGACCTTTGGGTTGTTAATTGAATTGATTGACACTTGAACATACGTTGCAATATAAGGGGTATTGCGAGAATTGAACTTGGATGCTCTCGCACCTAAAAACGATAATCATACCACTAGACCAAATACCCAGATAAAAGTAAAATATCATTGGCCCATGAAAATATGGAACCTACGAACTTCGCATTATTAGCACGACACTCAAACCAACTAAGCTAATGGGCCAGTTCAAAAAAACTATTTAGGTAAGCAACAATTGTTTGCTTTTAAATCCTTCAAAATCAATAATTCCTTCTGTACCTTTTCACTTTTTTTTTTGAATCTTTAAGTTTATGGATATACAATCATAGGGATTTGGGGCATCGAGATACGTTCGGTTCTACAAGATTGTGGGAAAATACTCGTTGCTTCTTTGAGCATTTATTATTGAAGGAGAAGAAGAAAATCAAATTAAATGGTCGAAGTCGATTTCGGATCTTACCATCATCCTTCCCTATTACATTTGAAAAACCTGGATATTTTTGCAATTTACTACTCTTTCTCTTCACGATTTACTTGTAATAGATATCTTTATTTGTATTGGGATTTTGATTATCTTGTATTTAAATGTTTTTATTATTATTGTAAGTGATCATGTAAAAACTATTTTGATTTGAATAAATTAAAACATGTTTATTGAGGAAAGAAAAAACTATTTTTCATATAGTTTTTTTATCCTATTTTAGGCAATAAGACATCAATATGTATCCTAATTATTATTCGTATAATTGTTTTTTCTTTGTTTAATTTGGTTTCTTAATAATATTATAGATCAACTTCTTTTTTAACTCTGATTTATATTTTAAAAGCGATAAATTGATTGTGATTCCTTTTTTAATTGAAGAGAGAGAGGAAAAATAAAATAAAATAATAAATAACATACGTGGGTATCATTGTCTAGGATTTTCAAGGACCCTCTCAACGAACCATATATAAATTTTACTTCGTCCACTAAGAAAAGGAGAGGGTAACTCTTAAACCATCAAATTTTTCAATCCATGTACGATATACACGTTCAGTTATGAAACTATATATTATATTTTTTTGACAAGGTAAAGCTAATATATATCTGAATACTGCACGAATAGAATTCTAACAAGAACAAGTCTTGTAATCTATATTTCAAGACACAAGTTCAACAAGAGCGAGTCTTGTAGGTTCTTTAAAGTTGAGTTAATATTGTCTAGGTTCAAATATGTACAACCTGTGATATTTTTATTATAAAGAAAACACAATATAATGAAGAAGATAAATGACGCAGACATCACGAAAAATATTTAACGAGGACACTACAATTGTTATTTTACATTATCGAGACCGCTGCTCTTCAGAAATCTTCTTGGAAGACCATTAGGTTATCTTTACAACATCAAACTGAAAATAAGACAACCACCCATCCAAAAAGATAGATAAAATTCCCCTCACTGCATGCTTGAAGGTTGTCTGAGAAAGTTGAATTTTTTATATACCAAACTAAAAAGCCCAAATCTCCCCTTTAGTATCCACTCAATGGAGCGCTCTTCCCGCAAGTACACCAGGACCTTTGTTGAATTTTTGTTTTCCCTTATCTCTACAAACAACACGGCTACCCAAAGTATAAATTTAAACACGCACATGTTGTTTCTTTTGATAATAGATTATTCTAACAACCTTGTATTTCTTTTGATACACCGTTGTTTTTAGAGTAACAAAAGCAATCCATCATATGAACCAACTCATCCGGAAATACCATAAATATTAAGGTGTTTTATTCTCTTGAGATCTGCAGTATTCCTTATCCTTTTACTATTGTCATGGTAGTCTTCATAGTCCAGGTAGTAATTTACATCCTCTCATCACGCTTGGTAACGTTGAGTAAAATTTTCATCTTACTCGCTACCTTATTCTTCCTTGAATACGGATGACATTTTTAAATGTGAGAATGATCTAACTGAAAACTCATGAATCCTATAAAGATACTTAGCCAACATTTACATGCAACCCCTATTTTCACGTTTACACACAAGAGCAACCTCCACAGAAATGTTCTTTCATTCATCATTATCATCAAGCCACAAAAAAAAATGATTACACTTTCTAGCTCCTATTAATTTTTTCTCATACTTTCCATTATCAGATGAAACAAGCTTAGGAATTGGAGCATCATAAAGTCTTATTGAGTCGTATACCTTTTATTTGTATGGTGATGACCTGATACAGAGGTCACCACCATACTACATGAACTGTTATTGAACATAAAATTAACAAACGCGAAATTATCAACACCAAGCCGACTTACTCTTTTACGAGCGTTCCCTCATGACAATACCTTCTGTATTTTTCTTGTCGTTGAAGGCTTTTCAGCAACATTGAGGACTCTATTTGGTTCCTTAAAAGAGATCCTGCAAAGAACAAAGATGAAAACGACGTGCAAGTACCAACTTGATCTTGATAAGAAAATGAGTGAAACTGAATAACAGATGAAGGAACCATTAGCAATGGTAACTCTACACTACACTCAACATAGGGCAACAAGATATTTTGTTTTTCATTCAATGAAGTCATAACATTACAACGATTTTCTTAAAAGACAAGAAACCCTAAAGGACTTGACCTAATCTATAACATCCCTACATGTGTGGATAGTATACCGGCAATGATTAACACAAAATTAAGCTACAAAACCTAGTGAAGGAATGCATTTTATCTCTCCGAGACACGGAGATTGGATCAATGTGGTTTATTTAGTTTGATCGACTTGTTTTAACCAGACCAATTTTTAAAGGACAAATATTGCTGGGTTAATTTTAATCTTACTATTTTATAGTTGAATATAATGTTAAACATGTTGATATTAAATGCAGTGTTAATGGTGATCACTGATAAGAAGGATCATTCAAATATACACTAGTCATAAGCTAACTCAGCTTATTTGGTCTAATTGCCAAGGCCTAAGCCATTTTGCACGGCCATGACTAAAGCTGCGCAATCATTGCGCTTCACCAATGCCTATCAACTACCCTTTCTGTGGGCACACGAACCACGCGCGTGTCCGGACGCTCACAATCAATCTTTAACATCTAGGGAGATTATGATGATGGTACCCTGGTGTTGATTCATTGGCTCAAAACCTTCGGGTTTATCATGGCCTCATCCAACCACTCCAGGCGTGGCGTTTGTGCATGGGATATAAGTATTAAGGAAAACAAAACATATAAGCAAACACGTGCGGAGCTAAATGAATGTAAAGTGCTGAAATGTAAATAAGACCATGGTTTACGTGGTTCAGCACTAAGGCCTACATCCACGGGATTTGTTGTTCTACTATGTTCTTCACGGTTACACGAATAGTTGAATGATTTTTGGGGTTTACATGTTTCTCTCCTCTCAGGGATTAACTTACCTTTGCTATTTCTCTCTCTCTCTCCTTCCCTTCCTGATGTTTTCGATCCCCCCTCCTCTTGGTGGAGATTGGGTATTTATAAGGTTAGAACGTGGGACCCATCTCTGAAGACCGTTAGAACCTTATCTTCTTGTGTCCTTGCGTCCATCGCGCGGAGGTCTGCGTTTCCCCCTTGATCCCGCAGAGGCATCCTCGCTCGTTCCACAGGTTGGTCGACACGTACACTGCTCGGAGTGTTTAATGTGGGTAGTTGAGGGGTCTGCTCGTGTCAGACAAGTGTCTTCTGCCCCTGTCAGTCCGTGTCAGCTAACTTTCTCTCCACCGTTGATCTTGGCTTCTCTTTTGGGGATGAGATAAAGTAACTCCTCGGACTTTATTTGGTGTTTCGTGACCCATCATGTTTTGATGTTTTTGGCCTGCATGCTTTCCACGTACCTCTTTATATACACGTGTCTGATAGTGAGATATATGTGTACACAATTTGCCCCTTTTCTTCGGGCTTGAATGACTAATGGGTGCCTTGAAGAAAAACTATCGTCGCATATTCTTCTCACTCCTAATAACTTCTCCTAGATACTTGGGCACATCTTTTATTCGTGCATTAACTGCTTATGTAACGGGCACGTTTTCCCATTCCTCCCTTAATTTCCTTCTCTTTCTTTCGGGTATTTTAAGGATAGAAAGAAAATTTAATTTCATTCTTCCTAAACACTCTCTCAGTTTTCATTCTTCCTTTAAATTTTTTGTCTGTCTTCATTGAACCTGTGACCTTAAATTCTCTGTCAGTCTTCATTGCACTTGTGATTTTGAATTTTTTGTCAGTCTTCATTGCACCTGTGATCTTAAATTCTCTCCACCTTAGCATTAACCACGCCCGCTTCTCCTGTTTGTTTCTTCTACTGCTGTTTTTGCCGGTAAGTTTTCCTTTTCTTTATTTCCACTGTTTTATGCTGTGTTGACTTGTGAATTTTCTGCTACTGTTGTTCCTTGTTTGTGATGAAGAACTTCTTCTGATGCTTGCATACTAGTTTGCCCCTGTTCTTCGTCTTAAATTAAGGAAGCCATTACTTCGAGGGTGAAATATTGAGCATGTATACTACTTTTAGGGTTGCTACGTTATCGTGGTTGTATTGCTATGGATGTGTTTTTTGATTTTGGTGATAACTTGTTCTTGATTTTATTCTTTCCGCAGCCATGTCTGACCGTCCGCGGCCTACTTATCAGACTCCTGATTCTGGGTTATCGAGATCTCCTCCGCGTCGAGATTCTCAAGATGATGTTCGTCGGAGTCGAGTTTCTTCTGGAGCGAAAGCCTCGTCCTCTAGGGAAGATATTCCCCCGATAAATCCGTCTGGTTCTCGAAGAGTCTTTGATCGCTCAGTGGCTCGTCTTCGTGATGATAATAGGAGTACACAGGCTCCGCCCCGCGCTGTTGCTTTTGACATTCCTCCTCTACGTTCGTTAGTGCCCGAGCATCATCTACGGTCTTCTCCAACTTTTAAAGGGAAGAATACGAAGGGTAGCTCCTAGGGTTGAATCTTCAAAGAATCCCCCCGTGAAGAGAAAAGCTTCGGAAGCGTTCGTTAGTTCATCCGGCCCCGCCGAGGAGGATGAGGCTGCTCCCTTGATACGCAGTGTCTCTGTTAGCAGGAAAAAAGTAACCTTCAAGCATATCGATCTTGAAATATTCAAGGAAAAGCATGAGCTTCAAGCCTTCGGGGTTCGTTTCTATGCCCCTGAGGATGATATTACGTATGAGCTTATCTCCAAGTACGAGTTCGATGAATTTCATTTGTTAACGACGGTTGGGGCATTCGAGGCTGGTCTGATGCTGCCGTTGTACAAATCAGGTGATTCCTTCTACTACGACGTGCTCGCTAGTCGTGAGGGTTCTTCCACCAATACTCATAGCCGTTCCGTATCCCAACTATCGGGGAATTATCTCCGCGCCCTGAAGGAATGCTATCTGCGGAGTAAGGGGGAAACGTCGATGACTTGTTACGTCCCCAATCCCATGGAGAAGGAATGGTATACTCCTGAGAATTTCAATAACTCCTTCGGTGATTACGTCAATAGTAGGAATCGCAAGCCGTGGAGTGTCAGCCTTCGGAATCTCCCTGCTCCTCGAGGCGAGATTCGTCTGTTAAATGAGGTCAGCGATGCCAAGCTGAAGTATGTTCCTGGCACGGAGGCGTCCAGTCGTCGGAAACTCTTCCCCGCGCGAGAGAGGATCAAGCGCGATCATGACTACGAGTGGCACGCCACCGTTATCGAGATAGTTGGTCCGTGGGCTTACGGTTGGATTCCTGGTCCCCGCGGTTGGCGGCCTACCGAGAATAGTAAGCCGCGCGAATCTCCTCCTGTTCGCTATGGAGATTTCTGCCCCTGGCGTCTGAACTTTGCGGGCATGAATTTTCCTTATGCCCTGGACGTCGTAGAGGGAGACGAGGAGGATGGTTCCGGTGCTATACTCCCCCGAAGAATATCTCAGCTGCTCAGGTACGCAGATTCTAGCTGCGCTTCTTTTTTAGAACTTCCATCAGACGGGAAAAATAATTCTTTTTGTGGTGTTGGTTTCAGGTATTGAAGAAGAAAAAGATTAGGCCGAAGCAGTCTTCTACTACGGTGATGGGCGAGGTTGAGGCCCAAGAAGAAGTTACTAGTCCAGTGAACGAAGAGTTTGCTGAGACGAGATTACAGATGGGGAGGAACGTACTGGTACCTCCCCTATCAATGTCGAAGAAGAGGTCTTCGCTGGTCACGCTGGTGATGAAGGAAGGAACAAAGTGTGGTGGCTGATGACGTTGTCATCGGGGATGTTTCCGTCCCTGCTGGTGATGTCGCGGATACCCTTCCCACTTCTCAAGAATTTTCTTTTGATCGGATGTATTCCACGGGGGAGTTCTTTGACGAAGCCCTCGATTTTCCCGAGGACTTCTCTTTACTTTCCCCCAATGATGATTGGGATGTTCTTGGTGGTGATGGTAATGGGGATGCTACTGTAGAAGATGTTGGTGCGGAGGAGCCTGCTGTGCATGTAGGCGCGGAGGAGCAACATGCTGAGGGGGTCGAGTCAGAGAAAGGAAAATCTGTCGTTGACGCGCCTGCCGATAGTCTTCCCCAGTCGCCGACGTCTGAGGGTGAGGACGCCATCATGGATTGGTTTAAGGAAAAGAATCTTCTGTTTGTCTCTCATCCCGCTCCTGTGTTGCTGGGGAAAAGGAATCCCGCGTATACCCGTCGCATGATGGAGATGTCTTCAAGGCGCAGGTGTCTGAAGCCTGGGGAAAAAGGTTGACTGTTCCCGAAGCTACCCTCGTGCCGGAGCCTCCTACTTCCGTTGCCGATATGATGGCTCGCCGACGGGTATCAATATGGCTTTCCGCAGCAGCGTGTGCTGGAGGTAAATTTTCGTACATACTTCTACGTGACGATCAGACGCTTCGGTGAAATAATGTTTGTCATCTTGATGTGTAGATGATGAGGAGCGAGCATTGTAACCACGTGCTGTATCAGTTCTTCAAAGCGAAATCTCTGAAGCTCGAGGCTAAGCTTCGTCACGAGAAAAGGAATTATCTGCGGCTGAGGTGGAAATAGAAGAGCTGAAGAAAAGCCTTAAGGAGAAAGAAAAGCTGGGTGAAGCAGAGGCTGATCTTCGTTCAGAACTTGTTGCAGTGCGCGCTGAGTTAGAGCAAACTCGTAGCCAAGTTTCCACTTTCACAGGTTTGGTTCTTTTCCCTCGCCGTATGTCGTCATTCTTTATCTCTTAGTTGTTCTGTCTGAGTCTCCCCACCCTATCTCCAGTGGGTGGCGTCCCCGAGCTGATATGGCTTCGAAACGAAAGAGTCGGCAAAAATCTCGTATTAGAGATTTGGTTGAGAAAATTAAGAGTGAAGCTAAGAAATGGGATGCTCGGGCTGAGGTATGGCGCCGCGGCATGTTCAGATGGTCGACATGCAAAATCTGTACAACCATGATCGTGCTTTATTTAATGGCACACTGCTGTGGACCCGTGATAATCTGCGGGAAGCCCGTGAGCGTACTTCCTTGTTGGAATCTAGGATTCAGCGTTGGAAGAAGAATTACAGACGGCTCGATCCATTCCTCTTTCAGGGGTCCAGGATAATATGCTCTGTCTTGCCAGAGAAAGAGATGATGCTCGTGCTGAAGTCTACGCTCTCAGCAATGCTCTTTCCGCGTCTCGTGCCGACGTAGCTCGTCATGCTGAGTCTGAGAGGAATCTTGAAGTGTGCATGTACAGACTCAGCAAAGGGGTCTCAGAGATAAATAAAGAGGTCGACCACCTTCGTCATATGGACTCGATGAAGCAGGTAGAATTAGATGCCTGTCAATTTACTCTCACCAACCTTCAACTAGACTATAAGAAATTATCCGCGGAATATGATCATCTTGATGAAGCGCGAGATGCGGTTGTTAATGAGTATGAAGAGGCTTCGGCTTGTGTCGAAGGTATAATCCCATTTCATCGAGTGTGACCTTGTTTTTTCTACGCTAACTCCGTGGTGTTGTCTTTTTCAGAGCTCGAGGGACGCCTTCGCGTCACAAATGAAAAACTTGAAAAGGCTCAATCTTCCTTAGCGCAGCAGGAAGAACAGACCAATCACTTCAAGAATTTAGCAGCAACCCGCGAGGAGGCCGTTGGTGCTGCTTCTGAGAAGTGAATCGGCTATCTTCGTTATTATCCCAAGCCCAACAGCGGACAACAGTTATTAAACACAAGGCTCGTTGTCAATTGGCTGAGGAGACGAACAAGATGCTGGAGAGGATAGAACTTGGCCTAAGGAATGAACATGGTCTCGTGAAGAACTATCCTCGTCGTCCCGTTCCTTCTGCCTTGCCCAGCTCCTCGGGCCCTCTTCTGGTGGGAGCGTCCCTCAAGTCTTCGGAATAATCCTGCCGATGGGGCCGCCACTTAGGTAGAGATCGCAGCGTTTGTAGGGTCCGCGGCATCATTATACTTTTTGTAATCATGTAACAAGGATATTTTTTGCTGATGATCCTGTAAAAGGAATATTTTTTGATTGTGTATCCTTGACTTTGGCCTTTCACTTCTTGTAATCACCCTTTATGAAATGAATCCTCTTCTTGATATACCTACAATGTTGTTTTGTTTTTATTTTAAGTATTTGTGAAAAATCAAAACAAAAGTTTTTAAGTGTTTTTGAGTGCGATACTGAAGGAAGGTACCTTCGTGATCGTCTTGAGACCTGTCACCCCGCTGGCGAATCCTGGGCCAGAGGATTCCCAGACGGTGGGGGCCGGGGAACGTTCTAGGATATGGGATTAAAATATTTACGCACCCATTCCGTCGACCCGTTGCCTTAAGATTGGTTGGGTATCTCTTTCTGCTGGGTGCCTTCCCCCTGGTCCTACACTTATGGACACTGATGGGGGAGCCCTGAGAGATTGTAGATTAACTACTTTCCCCAATATTGTAGGTAGATTCCACTGACTTGATAATTTGAAAGCTTGTTTGATTGATAAGTTGAGGTCTGCAATTCCTCTTCCAGAGATAGAAACATGTGGAGCGGTCAGGCTCCCTTCTTCTTCTGGTACACTCCAAGCAGATTCAAATCTGCGTTGCTTCTATGGGAAGTATGGTTTGAGCCATTTAGCATTCCAAGGATGCCGGAGGACCTCGCCTTTTAGATTACGAAGGTAGTAGGAACCGTTACCCGCAATGTCGTGGATCATAAAAGGTCCTCCCCATGTAGGTGCTAACTTTCCCCATTTCTTTTCTTGCTGATACCGTGGGATTGTTCTCAACACATACTGTCCCTCTACAAAATTCCGTAGCTTTACCTTTTTGTTGTACTCCCTTGCTAGTCTTCGTTGATAATTTTCCATCTTTTGCAATGCTACTTCCCTTCTTCCTTCCAAGTCGTCCAACCTTTCTAACATCATATCTGTTGTGAGGTTTTTCTCCCAAGCTTCGGTCTTCGTGGTTGGCATGAGGATTTCCGTAGGTATGACTGCTTCAGCTCCATAAGTTAGAAGAAACAGGGATTCCCCGGTAGCGGATCTTCGTGTTGTCCTGTATGCCCATAAGACATTGTGCAGTTGTTCGCACCATCTTCCCTTATGCTCGTCTAATTGTTTTTTGAGTATAAGGGCGAGGGTCTTGTTGGTAGCTTCCGCTTGTCCGTTGCTTTGAGGGTATAAGAGGGTGGACTTGTTCTTTCTTATTTTGAAGGTGTCGAAGAGCATGTCTATATTTTTTCCCTGTAATTGCTTTCCGTTATCAGATACAATTTCCGCAGGTATACCAAATCTGCAAATGATGTTCTGGAATATGAAAGTGAACACATCCGCGTCTCTGATCCTGGCCAAGGCCTTAGCCTCCACCCATTTACTGAAGTAGTCCGTGGCTACTATCAAAAATCGTCTCTTCCCTGATCCTTCGATGAAAGGCCCGACGATGTCTACGCCCCATTTTGCAAATGGCCACGGGCTATCGACAGAGTTTAACCTTGTTGCCGGCGCGTGGATTTTTTTCGCGAAGCGATGACATTCTTCACATCGTCGGGACATCCTCGCAGCATCTTGTATCATGGTCGGCCAGTAATATCCTTGCGTTTTTGCCTTGCCAGCCAGTGATCTCATGCCGCTATGATTCCCCGCGTCACCATAGTGGATATCATTTAGAATTCGATGCCCCTCTTTCCGGGACAAGCAGCGTAGTAATGGTCCAAGGAAGGATTTTCTATACAGGACCCCCTCCCGAAGATCATATCTTCCCACTTTGGAGAGCATCTTCCTAGCTAGTTTCCGATCCGCAGGTAAGCTTCCTTTTTCGAGAAAGGCTTGTATTGTCACCCTCCAGTCATCTTCGTTGCTGAAGTCTTCGTCTTGATTTGCTCTTGACAGGATGTCTTCTTCATCAAAGTCATTATGGATGTCTTCTCCTACCTGGTCTTCGATATTTTCTTCCATCACATCTTGATTGGTAGCGAAGGAGAATTGAGATGCAATCGAAGGCTCGTATACCCTCGCTATTTTAATACCTTCGGCATTTTTATCCCTCAGCATGGATGATATATGCTAGGGCATCCGCGTGCCTGAGGTCTCTTCTGCATAAGTGCCGGAACTTAATGTTCGGGATTTGTGATGCCAATGTTTGGACCAAGGCCATGTAAGCTGAAAGAGTGTCATCGTACACATTATACTCGAGCCCAATTTTCCGTATGACAAGTTGCGAATCACTTGTCAGCCTTACATCGGTTACCCCCATCTCTATTATTATACGTAGGGCATGTACGACAGCTTCGTATTCAACAATGTTATTGGTATGCTCTTTGAATTCCAATCTAAGTGCCTGTATAATCCTTTCTCCAGTTGGGGTGATAATGACAATACCATATTCCTGCTCCTTCCTTATTTTAGATCCGTCGACAAAGACTTCCCATTGTCTATGACTCGCGGTTCGAGGATATCCATTGGATCCTTGATTTCTTCCTCGGCTTCTGGTATTCCCTTAATCTCTTCGTCGTTGTCTAGGGGGAGGTCTGCTAAGAAAGCTGCCAGCACTTGGGACTTCTGGGAATGTTGAATTTCATGAATGATGTTGAATTGGTCCAGATGGGTGTTCCATTTGGCTATTCGGCCCACTTTTCCCGTGCTTTTGAGGACTGCTTCCAATGGTGCTTTGCATGGTACCCTGATAAGGTGAGTTAGGAAGTAGGTTCTAAGTTTTTGGGTAGCCCATACCAGTGCGAGGATGAGTTGTTCAATCTTAGTATAATTTCTTTCCGCGGAATTGAGTGTCTTGCTGACGTAATAGATAGGCTGTTCTACCTTTGTATTGGTCTTGACTAATACCGCGCTGACTGCGTCCTCTGTTGCTGCTATGTACAGTGCCAAAACTTCATCAGGGTCTGGTTTCTGCAGGATTGGGATTGAAGCTAGATGTTCTTTGATTTTTTGGAATGCTTCCTCGCATTCAGCGGTCCATTCGAACCTGCTCCCTTTTTTAAGAATATTGAAGAAATGTTTGCATTTGTTCGAGGACCGTGCAATAAATCTTCCCAACGCTGCTATGGACCCATTGAGCTTCTGCACTTCCTTCAGATTCTTTGGGGACGGCATCTCTACTATGGCTTGAATCTTAGCTGGGTCTACCTCGATGCCTCTTTTCGTCACCAGATACCCGAGGAACTTCCCCGAGGTGACACCGAAAGTACATTTTTCCGGATTCACTTTCATGTGATGCTGTCTCATTGCTTCGAAGATATTCCTCAGGTCCTGGTGGTGATTTTTACGCAGCTTTCTTTTGACGAGCATGTCGTCCACGTAGACTTCTAGGGTTCCTCCAATCCATGGCTTGAAGATAGCATCGACCATCCTCTGGTATGTTGCCCCTGCGTTTCGGAGCCCGAAAGGCATTCTGGTATAGCAATAAAGGCCATGTGGGGTATAGAACGCTGTGTGTGGCTGATCTTCTTCTGCCAGGGCTACTTGGTTGTAACCAGAATATCCGTCCATGAATGACAGCTCTTCGTACCCTTCAACTGCTTCAACCAGTTGATCTATGCTCGGCAGGGGATAGCTGTCCTTTGGACATGCCTTGTTGAGATTAGTAAAGTCGATGCATATTCTAACCCCTCCATTTTTCTTAGGAACAATGACCATGTTGGATATCCAGGTAGGGTATTTGACTTCCTTGATAAATCCTGCATCTAGTAGCTTCCGAAGTTCTGTTTCTACCGCCTCATGATATTCTGGAGCCACTTTTCGTATTTTCTGCCTGAACGGGGGTGTGCCCGGTTTGATGCGTAGTTCATGTTGGATTACTTTTTCCGCAACTCCTTTGAGCTTGTGCACCCATTGTCGTCCAATAATGGCGTTGTAGGGGGAAGGGGTGTCCACCACACTGAATCGGGTATCCAGTTTCATGGGCCCTGCGTTGACCTGTAACACGATGTCTCCCAAGGGCTTCGTGGCTGCTCCATTGAATCCGTAGATGGTGTGATAAGAGGTCATCAACTGTTCATCCTGGAGCTTCATCCGTTTGAATGAATCATAGAATATGACATTTACAGAGCTTCCCCCGTCTATGAGGATCTTTTTGAGGTTACATCCAGATACTGGTAATGTTAGGACCAAGGGATCGTTATGGTCTTCCATATCTTCTTCGATATCCTCGGCATCGAAGATGATAGGAGATTCCATCCATTCTTCGTGTTCGTCCACCGCTATCCCATCGACCTTATATAACTCGCAGCGGTCTTCGAATTGCTTCCGTAACCTTTTTCCAATCTGCGTTGTGAGTGAGGGTCCTGTGGCTTCGGAACACGAGATGGTGTTGATTGTTCGGTTTTCTTCCGGAAGTTGGACTAGTTTGGTTCGTTTGGATCTGTCCTCGGTAACCTCCTTTCGTATGTAATGTTTGAGTTCTCCCGCATCAATTAATTTTTGGATCATTATTTTAAGGTTCTTGCATTTTTCGGTCTGGTGTCCGTTGAAACAGTGATACTCACAGTAATCTTTAGACTTCTCGGATCTCGGGGGCTGATTTCCCTTAGACCATGGCCACTCTAAGTTTTCCCTCCCTTTGATTTCTCGTAGGATACGAGCATAGCTAGCGTTGAGTTTCGTGTAAACCTGATCTTCGAATTTTCGGTCGCCTGTACTTCGTTCAACCCTCCGTTCCTTCCTATCTTCGTGAGGTCTCTCATCCGAGTAACCCCTTTTTGGCCCCATTGGTTTGTTCCGCTGAATTGGTGCGGTGAGACCTCTGCGGATATGCCCTCGGGTTTTCCCGTTGAATTTCTTCAAGTCGAGCGTGTTTCTCGATAATTATATGGAGATCTCCTTCTGTCTTGGGCACGCTCCCGTGAATTTCAACTAATAGGGGACTCATTCGGTCTAAGCCCCATTTATAGCAGTTGATGCTTACCACTGGGTCCACGCTCCCTATGGCTTGGCAGATCTTATGCCATCTGTTTGTGTACTCCCTCGTGGTTTCCTTGTAGCCAATTGCTAGTGAAAAGAGCTTATCCATCCCGGTGTTTACAGTCTTGTTGTACATGTATGTTCTTAAGAATTTCTCTGCGAGTTGGTCATATGAATGGATGGAGTTTGGTGGCAGATTATCAAACCATGATAACGCCGATCCCTTCAAGCTTGACGGGAAGTATCTACAGAGTACGGCGTCGTTCTGACCCCATCTAGCTAAGACACGGTTGTAGTACCGAACATGTGCAGCAGGGTCGCTGGATCCATCATAGCATTCGAACGTCGGGACAGGGCATTTCAGTGGAATAGGGGTGTTGGCCAAGCGATGCGTTAGGGGCGTGGAGTTAGCTTCTCTCATGACCTCCTCTAACCTTCCCCCACCTTGTTTATTTTTTAATTGCCTGATCTCTGCCATCATCTCATCTCGTAGTTCCTCCATTGCGCGTTGGTGCTCTAAATTCTTCAGCTCATCACCGTCTGACTCTCCAACGTCATAATCCGGGTCGGATACGCTACGTCTCCTTGTCGCGTCTTCATTGGCCGCTAGGACGACTCTACAGTCTTGGTTTGGCTCTGGTGCTTTGGAGCTTGCTTCATCAAGTTGTTGGCTGGTCTTCATGCTTAGAGCAATCCGCTCCTTTAAATCTTGATTTTCTCTGGCCAACAGAGCTACAACTTCTGCGTAAACCTGCTGGTTCTTCCTCAGTTCCTCTAGCTCAGCCATTAGTCGGTGTGATTGGTTGGACCCCTGATTGGGAGTCCCAGCGCGTGCCGCTACTGCCGTGGTGCCGCCCTCCTCCATGGTCTGTACTAAAGGTGGCAGGGGTTCAGCTTCGGTTGCTGGTGTTTCCAAATTGGAGTGAGCGCCCCTCTGCGGTGCCAGAGCCGCCGGTATTGTTTGATTCTGATTATTTGTTAGTGGCATTCCAAAGGTTAGCAGGTGAGCGGGTTGGAATGTTCTGGATTCATCCACCCTTTCTCTTGGTTGATTAAGTTGACTCATGACGAAGGTATTGCTAGCCTCCGCATCCTCCCCGTACTTTATCGTTGCTGCTCTGAGAGCCGCCGCTGCAACTGAATTAGCGTTCATGGGTGAAGTGATTTCTGCAGTATCTTGCCTTCGATTGGTCACTTTAGCTTTATCTCCTTTCTGCTTGCTTCGGGTGATGATCGGGGTTGTCCTGGGCGTTTCTTTTGACAAAGCTTTGGATTTTCCTGCTTCCTGCGTCTTTTCCATCACGTGCCCTTTTGTTGATACTGAAATCTCGCGTAAACTTGCCTTCTTTACTCGCAACACGTTCTCTCTGCATAAGTTATTTCAAACAACAGAAACGAGAATATCCGCGTGAAGCGGGTTAGTTGGCGAAATACAATTTTTCAAGAGAGAATTAATACCCGCATGCTATAAACTACGGGTTAGAGTTTTATTAAAAGCGATCCTTAGTATAAAAACTACGAAAATTTTAAATCCGATGGATTAGAACAATAACCCGCTTAGAACAATAACTCTTATCGAAGACCAAAGGTGGGTTTTTGATCATAATACAGTTGACGAATGATCTATACGGTCCGAGCTGATAAAATCAGAGTAATCATATGCCAAATTAAAATGAAATCACAGGACAAGATAAATCTTTTACCGGGACGAAGTCCCTGTTTCTAGCGCCAAATTGTGGGCACACGAACCACGCGCGTGTCCGGACGCTCACAATCAATCTTTAACATCTAGGGAGATTATGATGATGGTACCCTGGTGTTGATTCATTGGCCCAAAACCTTCGGGTTTATCATGGCCTCATCCAACCACTCCAGGCGTGCCGTTTGTGCATGGGATATAAGTATTAAGGAAAACAAAACATATAAGCAAACACGTGCGGAGCTAAATGAATGTAAAGTGCTGAAATGTAAATAAGACCATGGTTTACGTGGTTCAGCACTAAGGCCTACATCCACGGGATTTGTTGTTCTACTATGTTCTTCACGGTTACACGAATAGTTGAATGATTTTTGGGGTTTACATGTTTCTCTCCTCTCAGGGATTAACTTACCTTTGCTATTTCTCTCTCTCTCTCCTTCCCTTCCTGATGTTTTCGATCCCCCCTCCTCTTGGTGGAGATTGGGTATTTATAAGGTTAGAACGTGGGACCCATCTCTGAAGACCGTTGGAACCTTATCTTCTTGTGTCCTTGCGTCCATCGCGCGGAGGTCTGCATTTCCCCCTTGATCCCGCAGAGGCATCTTCGCTCGTTCCACAGGTTGGTCGACACGTACACTGCTCGGAGTGTTTAATGTGGGTAGTTGAGGGGTCTGCTCGTGTCAGACAAGTGTCTTCTGCCCCTGTCAGTCCGTGTCAGCTAACTTTCTCTCCACCGTTGATCTTGGCTTCTCTTTTGGGGATGAGATAAAGTAACTCCTCGGACTTTATTTGGTGTTTCGTGACCCATCATGTTTTGATGTTTTTGGCCTGCATGCTTTCCACGTACCTCTTTATATACACGTGTCCGATAGTGAGATATATGTGTACACACTTTCATTCCAAGACTCATACCCACTTCATCCCATGCCTGCACCTCCAGTTCATTATCTAATTCAGCTGCAATCTCATTTACGATTGAAATCTTCAAAGCCATCTGCAGTTGTAATCACTAGCTCCATAATCCGACAAACATCTGTTGTAAACACCACCTGCAGTGCGCCTGCAACTTCCACCACTCTGCACCTTCAGTTCTTCTTACAGCTGCAATATCACTAACAATTCCATCTCAAACCCACTGCACCTTGTATCCATTCAATCTTGACAACAACACAGCAACACAGGTTCCAACTCTCTGTAACACCATAGACAACTTCAATTCATGCCCGCCCTAACATACATCTAAAACATTCATGCAACCCGAATTCAAATCATCTCTTTCTGCAACATCATCATCTCAAGTTCCATTGATTCTTTCCTAGACTTCCCCACAACCTAACAGATTCAACTCTGTTCATCACTGACTTCTACAAGCCAGCAACACACAATCATCACTATCCATTGCAGGATCCCTACCCCTTTTTGACTACCACACCATTAGTTATATTGAAATTTGTGATGTTCGGTAAAAGAAAAGTCACGACAACTCAGTTATGTATTATCATCAAATAAAATCAAGTTCTTCCGACGATTCTATACGCCATCCAAAAATCATACAACCGATGTTATTTACACAAAGCACACCAAATGGAGGGCTAGTCCTTGGATTACATGAAGCCAAAAATCATCCTTACCCCTTTTTTTCTACTGCAAATTTTCTTGTTGACATTTTTCTTCCATCACTACTACCCTTATAGTATTCCATAAAAAAAAAAAAGTACTAACAGTTGCGCATGTACTAGAACACCTTTCTGGACAGCAAAAAAGATAGAAAAGATTATCCATAATAGATGATAGAAGGTAGGAAAAATAAGGTACTTCCATGCTTAAAGCATCAACCAAGTGGTCAACAAGAGAATGACAGCAACTTCGAACAGTGCAGGACCTCCAGGTGAAGTGTTACTAGTTGGGATCGAAGAAACATTCACGGATGCGCCTAACAACAAGAAGAAAATGTATTAGAAAATGTATATGAGGATGATAAATCATAGATGGAGCAAGAGTAAATTACAGTCGTAGTCAACCCATCCTACCCGCTGATGACCAATATCGTAGATGACAATCCTGTCCTTCAAGACAAGGTCTGCCGGAAGACGAAAACAATGGAATTCAAGGTTCTGTATCACTACTAACCCTTTGTAAAAATTGTTTTAAAAGTGACCAAGTGATCTTTTTTAAATTTGTTTTTCTTATAAGTATACTAATTGGTTCTATATGACCTCCTGTGACTCATCATTGCGTGGCTTTCCTTAAAATTTAGCTCGTCGATGATACTTTTTGATGGTACATTACGATATAGAAGAAAATGTTGTATTTTTTTTTACAAACTTATTAACATGTGTTTTTAGTATTATAATGGTGTACTATGATACAAAAAGAAATGTTGTATTTTTTTTATAAACTTATTAAGATGCGTTTTTGCATTAGTATTATAGTGCAATGTATACACCATTCTTTTTTATAAGATAAAGGAAAGGAAATTGGTGAAATGAGTGAAGTTATTTCAATTTAATTTATATGTGTAACCTTTTTTTAGTGTGTCTTTTTGTATATTAACTAATCTTAATCTTTTTGTATCAAACTGTCACCCATTAATTTCGATTTCTCAACCTTGATTCGAAAAAACACAAAATATGTTATTTTCAATCGATTAAATCACCTTGTAATATATTATTCGTCATGATGTTTTTATCACTGATCACAATAATCACAATGTTAGAACCTTACCTATTGCGTATTTTGTTATTACAGATATTGTTGATTTGTAATCTTTTAGTTTGTACTTTATCCTTTATTTGCTAGCAAATTCATGAGCAAAATATAATTGTACAAATTTCAAATTGTTTGTGGACATTAAGGTTAGGAAAAGTTAAAACTTCATTAAGAGTGATGAAAGAACAAAATCACCAAAGATTATGATTCGGAGTTCACAGAGAATAATCTTGGTGAATTAACGAAGATTTAAAAGCATCACTAATATGGATCTTATTGAAAACATCTATTAGGTTTGAACATGCACAACTCGGCCATGCTCCGTACAACAAGTTAAGTATTTGATCGAATGTCCAATGTTCTTGAATCGAGATTAACAAGGCACAAACCACCGACCAAAGTTCGAATACTTAGTCCTCAAAGCGAGGAGAAACATGCCAAATGACGAAAAAAATCCCTCCAAATAGCCAAGAAATTTATCAAAAGACATATAAACAAAAGAAAACACTTTTACTCAATTAACAATTAATTAAATCTTAAAAGCAAAAGAAATCTTTCTAAGATATGATCCGAAAAAGATCGAATCTAAGCAAGAAATTAATGGACGCAATGATTTTTTTTTCTTAAAAAAAAGGAAAGGATAAGAGAAATAAATAGATGGAGGGGTAGATTAAGAATTGTATATTGTGAAGAAAATAACTTCACAATATATGTGTGTGTTTCCGCGTACTAAAACAAGATTGCTAAATCACGAATAATGACCTCGCGATTGCTAGTGGGGTTTTCGTTCATGGACTTTGTAACTAATTGCTAGTAGTATTTGGGAACCATCGATGTAATCAATTTCAGTCGATATCTCGGTTTTGGTGTTATCCGAAATGTTTGTATTCTATAATTCATCAATGTTTACCAATATTCACAGATATTTCATCCAGATATTGAATTTCGACCCTGGCCGATATTTACCGAACTCTGATATTGACTACGTTGCGAGCCATTAACTTACCGTTGTACTAATGACTTAATCCATCAAAAAGAAATGGTATTTAGTGATCAACGTCCATAATTAATGTCTTTGGCTAATTTCCGCCGTTGATTCTTCGTAATCTTAAGCGAACACGTGGCAGAGAATGAGAAAGTGTCCGGTAGCTCATTTCAGCCGTCGATTTCTCTAGTCATACACATGCCAAGATCTTGGATAACGAGACGACAAGATAAGCCCACTACAGAAAATATCCTTTTATCACTTATCCACAGCTCTCTTTTTTTCAGCATCTTCTTCTTTTCTCTAAAACTTCATCTCAAACACAAACTGAATCTATGACAATCTCGATTTCTAATTAAGATGATCGATATAGATTACATAAGTATGATGGCAGGTTCGGGGTTCGGGATGACAAGAACCAACTAATTTCGGTTTAGCTGGCATAAACTGGATGGGAAATGTGGCCGAGGGGTTTGAAAAGTGCACCATAGTATGGTTCGTTAACTTCGTTATCATTCATATCGACCTTATTAGTAGAGCCTAGAGTGCACGCATCTACAAAGTGGCGCCCATAAAAAGCCTTCCTGAATGGTTAACGACTAATGAGATTATCCGAGGTTAAAGATAGCACCAAGTCACCAGTTGCGATCATCCATCCGCTCAGATGAGACCGCGTCCCCAGTGGCGAGCCACCCTTTCTGGGGCGAGGATTGCATCATGTTTTAATCATTTTGGGAATCATTTACGTTGAACTGGACGGAGGACGACTTTGAAAAAGTTAGACAATAATTCAAGCTAACTACTCTCTCTTCACACATTTTTTGCGTGTAAAACAGGACTTACTTGCACTCTCTTATTAGTCTTGAATCTTGATCAACCAAATTAATTTACACAAAATACATCTCTGCTTCTGATTTAGCTCCAGCTCCTGCAGATTTTACAAAGGTATGTACAGCTTCATTCAATTGTGTTTTCGATGCCTTTTATTTTCTGTTTTAGTAGTACTTAATTTTTTCGTTTCAAACTCTATTGCAGAAAATTATCTTAAATTGAATGATGGAGCTGTTGTCAGTTTATTATACTGAACCATGTTTGTTATTCCCTAGTAGTAGTAGTAGTTGTTGTAATTTAAACATGAGATTTGTCTCCACAAACTCTAAATCGAGCCGAACGAAACAATTCGTTAGATTTAAAAAGACACGGTTAGTTTGTAGTAGTATGTCCAGCTCCTCAAGAAGGGATTCACTGCAAGGGGAAACATCTGGATCACTTGCAAGCTCGGATCAATATGTGAATTGCTTAGGTGAAGGCTACACTACTAATTATGTTGTTGGCCGCGGAGTAGAAAGCAGCACAATTGATGATTCTGTTAAAAAGATATTGATTCCGGGTCTGCCACCGCAAGATTTGAACGGAGACTCAGGTTCGACAATTACTAGTTGTTTCTGGGAGTGGAAGCCGAAACTTACTGTGCATTACGAGAAATCGGGGACGGAAAACGTGGATGCGCCGGCTTTGCTTTTGCTGCCTGGTTTCGGTGTAGGGTCATTTCACTATGAGAAGCAACTCAAGGATCTTGGCCGGCAATATAGAGTGTATGCTTTGGATTTTCTTGGGCAAGGAATGTCATTACCAGCTGAAGATCCAACTCCTTCGGCTAAGGGTGGAGAAGATACTTCAGCTGAAGGAAAGGACTCGGCGATGTGGGGCTTTGGAGAACAAACGGAGCCGTGGGCTAATGAGCTGGTTTATTCAATGGATTTATGGAAGGACCAGGTTACACATTTCATAGAGGAGGTATAGTCAATTTAACATTTCTGATTTGAGTCAATTATTATTCTATTGCCAAATGCATCGGCAGTTCAGTCTATCTTATAGCAGTTCGGTTCTTGGAATTCATGTTCTGGCTTTAATCACTATGCTACAGGTTATTGGGGAGCCTGTTTACGTCGTAGGCAACTCACTTGGAGGATATGTTTCACTATACTTTGCAGCATGTAATCCTGAATTAGTTAAGGGTGTCACATTGCTTAATGCAACACCGTTCTGGGCGTTTCTTCCTAATCCTATTACTTCCCCAAGACTAGCAAGAATTTTTCCCTGGGCCGGCACATTTCCTCTGCCTGTTGGTGTGAGAAACTTCATAAGCTTCCTGTAAGTTTCCATTTTAAGTGCATATTTGTTTTACTCCGGTTGTTCTGCTATGATAGACTAAACTAGTATTATACCCTGGTGTGCAGTTGGCAAAAGATAAGTGATCCTAGAAGTATTGCAGAGATTCTGAAGCAAGTATATGCTGATCATTCAACGGATGTTGACACAGTTTTTTCTCGTATAATTAAGACAACCGAACATCCAGCAGCTGCTGCATCCTTTGCTTCAATCATGTTTGCTCCTAAGGCACAAATTTCATTTGACGAAGCTTTATCTAGGTATGGTTCTGAAATTCTGCTATGAGTGTGTCTGTTGTATTTCGGTCTTGTTTTTATTTATCGAGGCTCTAAGCTAAGCTAAGTTACTCTTATAATCTTATATCTGCAGGTGTAAACTGAATGATGTACCTATATGCCTAATGTATGGGAAAGAGGACCCTTGGGTAATGCCTATTTGGGGGTCTCAGGTGAAAAGAAAGGTACCTGAAGCTCCTTATTATCAAATCACCCCGGCTGGTCACTGCCCTCATGATGAAGTTCCCGAGGTAGGCACTTGTATAATGGCTCTATGAATATTGCCTTCTTTCTTTGGGGTAGTTTAAGATATTTAAGCATCTTATGCCTGTGCTTCAACAGGTTGTAAACTACTTACTACGTGGTTGGGTCAGATCCTTAGAGTCTCAAGGCTCTGTTGCAATGCCTCTTCTGGATGACCCCGAGTCTGTTGATTATGGTGTTTCCAGAGACTTGGAATTTGTCAGAGAAGGATCACAAAGAGCAGTGATTGTACGCGTGGTTGGAACCAAATCGTCTATTTGGAACCAGATAAGTACATTTATCAAGTCTCACATTGTAAAATTTCGTGTTAACGAAATTAGATAGGTGTTGTTTGTCTCCGTAGCCGATCTGAATCTCCTATGTATATATCCAGTTCAGTCATACATGAAATTGTCCTCCTGCCCCATTGTAATGTACACAAATCAGCCGTAAATGAAGTATACGATACCCTGAATCAGTATTAGTGACTCTTGCACAGTGTTCATCCTCTGCAGAGTTAATCCGTTACTGATTGTTCTACATAATCTAGCTATAATTTTAGGCAATGGCATATAGAACTAGAAAATTACTAAAAATGTGCTTCAAGTTCATACATAGCTCACAAAATCGTGACTAAGAAGAGCAAGCTGGAGTCTGAAACCCTGTAATCGACTTTTTGTTGCAGTAGCCAAGAATGATTGGCATATGCAACGTTTGACCGTGTAGGGCATCAATGGAACTCACAACATGAACCTAGGCTTGACAACCCACACAAAATGATTCCCAGAGTTCGTGGTGTTAAGTTAATAATCTTTTCAAAAACAATAAAATGAAAAGAAAGTGAAAAGATGGAGGATTTTGATAATCCTTTATGTTACATGAGGCTTTACATTATAGGTAAACTCTGGGATAAATCTTCTAAGATTTTTCGTTCTTTACTCTTTTTTATTTATTTTTTTTGGCTCGATCAAACGAAAAATCCATTCTGAAGAAGACTTATTAGTTACTACCAAGAAATTACTGGCTAACTCTAAATGGAAGTACTAGGAAACCCTCTATTCAATGTAGGAAAAAAAAAGGCCCATCTTCTTTTTTGGGAGTGTGCACCTAATATTTTAATCTCCAGTTAAATTTAGATAGTTAATGTGACGGGATGAGATTCTAAACATGGAGATAATGAGATCTTCAGTTAACTAATCAACCAATCAAATAAACATGTCAAATATGCATTGCATTCTTTAGAAGAGTGTGCACGTAATATGTATACTATAAGGCTATAAAGGGACGGGCCTAGCAAGGGGCTAACCCGGGCTATAGCCCGTCCCTTGATTCCGCCAAATTATTTTTGCAGTATATATATTAGAACGGTTTTTTGAGGACCGGACTTTTTTTGGGGGACAATTGTTTTATTTTGGGTAAGACATTAGAAGTAATTCTAGGTCACCCCTTATTTAAATATTTATATTAATATCAAAATTACCCTCCTGATTATTTTTGTATAATGATTAGTTAGTATGATTAATCATTGATTAAGGTTAAATTAATAGATTGTTTTTTTTAAAAGAAGTAGAATTATTGAGTGCCTAAGTGATAAAAGAAGAAGATGGAGAAAAAAATTATTTTAAAATGAGAAAAAACATCCTCCGAATACCGAAGTATGCTTGTAACTTAGTGAATGTTGCTATAAATGGCCTAAAATATCTTCAAAATCAAAATTGTAACAAAAAAATTTAACCAAATCAACAAAGTTTGGTTATATTATATGAAGAACATGTAACAGAACTTTCTGCAAATGCAGTTCGGTTAATAAATCCAAAATCACATGTAACCGAATCAGAGTTTTAATGGAGTTTGTTGTGGTCAAACTTAATCAATGATTAATCCTTTGCCTGTTTGCCACCGACTGTTTGATCACAACCTATTTGGTCAGGTCGTAAGGTCCAGCTTTTCATCGACGGATGGCCACCCACTATGACATCTTTTACTTTAACACCACAAATTTTGGTATTTACATGCATTTCTGTATTATCAAACATATCATTATCGTTCATGAAAATAAATTACGAAAAAAATGTATATTGCTTAAGGATATTATAGAAATTTTACCATATTAAGAAGGACAAATGTGTGGAATTCTATAATTTCTAAGCTACTCGTGTAATTTTACCAAGTCTTGGAAGACTACTGGGATAAATATCTAAATTTCCTTAAGTTTTTTAATGAATTCATAAGAAAATTTGGGAGGACAACTTTGTAAACAACCTTCTCGCTTTTATAAGCTTATTAGGCTGTGTTTATTAGGAGTTAATTCTATGAAATTAGTCATCTTTCCATGAAAATAACGTATTTTTCGTTGTTTGATCAAAAATTTGTTTCTTTGAAATTGTAAAAGAAAAAAAAAGTGTGGTCTAAAACATGTCTTAAACTTAATTTCATGAAAAATCTTTCCTCTCCTTCCCAAGAAACTGATTATGTGGAATCCTTTCAAACACATCCTTAGCTTGAATTATTTTCTCAAGTTCTAGGGTCCTCCCTAGTCCTCACACAGCTGCGCACAATGCATATGCATTATTTTTAATTGATTTCTCAAAACAAATAAACGTAACTACGCTTATATCATTGTTGTACAATGGCAAAGTTAGAGGGTGAATACCGCCGCCATTACCGAGCAAGAGGGAAAAAAAGAGTGATAGAGAGGTCTATTATTCCTATGTTTAGGATTTCCATGGGTATCCCCGTGCTGATGCTTTTTGGTCCCGTCTAGTGACTTCCACATGGACAACGAGACATCCACCGATTATGGTGGTCCCTCCCAGAGAACCTTAAAAATAATTCCCAAAACACCCTACTTAAATTTAGGTAATTTAGACTACTCCAAGTCTCGCTTTTCTTTATCGAAAACAGTTAAGGCACGCCTTGTCATGTTCATTGTTGTCACATGTTAGATGAAGTTGTCGCGAGTCTCTCGAATCATATTGTCATCATGTCTTGAACATATTCTTTGTGCATATTCTCGTTTCCTTTTCCATGGAAAAAAAACAAGGCATTTTTAGGGGCGACCTAAAAGAAATTAGGGGCGATACTAAAAGACAAAAAAAGTCACCCAAACGTAATTTTAAGCTACTCCTTATCTCTGATTTTTCAAAATGGTCAATATGCCCTTATATGACCGGGAGCCTACACCATAATCGGTAGGTTAAATTGAAACTGTACCTACCGATTATAATGTAGATACTTCAGCTAATAATCCCTTTTATAATCGGTAGGTTATCCAACATATATGACTACCGATTATAAGTTGCTCCAAAATGAGTTTTTTCCTAAAATCCTTCATTATTGAATTTTGAAACCTGCTATAATCGGAAGGGAATACAACTTAATAACCTACCGATTATAAGGAGCCACAGATCGGAAGGAACGAGGAGGAGAGGAGTTGAAGCTGAAAAGAAATGAAATGAAATGAATTCAGGTTGACTTTGGTTTTATCTGTCAAACGGTTAATAATTGGTAGGCATTACCACATCATAAGCTACTGATTGTTGAGTAGCCCAAAATAGTTAGGGTTTGTTACTTATATACCTACCGATTATAGGAAGCCCCAAATCGAACCACTGCCAAATTCCATAGGTTTCGAGGGTACAGAGCCGACCATAACCATTTGGTTCGTGTTTTGGATGTAGTCATAATCGGAAGGTATATGGATTACATAAACTTCCGATTATAGGTTGCCCCAAAATAAGTTTTCTTCTAAATTCTTCATTTAATGAATTTGAAATCCACCATAATCGGGAGGTATTGTTACTCGTAGCTTTCCGATTATGGGAAGCCCCAGATTATGGGGCAACAAAATATCTTCTTTGCTTTTTGGGTTTTCATCAAAATAAAAACAAGTAGAGGGATAATTCATGAATTATCTGATAAGGCAGGAATTGGAATAGTTTCAGGGCTAAAATGAAAGTTTTGTAGTTGCATTAAGTAATCCTTACCGGCTAGCTTTAAAAGCAAAAACAAATCAGTGCTATTAGGAGTTAAGAGTAAAGCTATAAAGGTATTCTTATTTCTCATATTAAACATGTCATTCTTCTTTTGTATTCGTGCATATCTAATTCTCTTTATACTATTATTATTTTTGAATCATAGTTCGAAAAATGATCCTTGATGTTAGGTAATTTTTTAGCCAACAATTTTAGATAATTTGAGTCTTAATTTGGTTATAAATTTTGGAGTTCAATTGAACTGAATCTCTACAAAAACTAAACTTAACGTAATTATTACTACTTTACTTCATAAATTGATTGTGTTACTATTTTGAAGGAAACAAAGCAAAACAGGACGAGGATAAAACTAAGGTCTAGTGCTACTATCGGTACTTCTGCCAACGCTTTGACTTGGTAACCGTACGACACACAAATTTCAGGCATAATCAGTTGATATCGATGTTCAAGGCTCTATTTTATGAAGATGTTCTAGGTTTCTAGTAATCCAATTTTTAGCTATAATTGATAAATGATAAATTGTGTCCGTTCCACTAATCATAATTTTTATTTGCTGCAGGTATGCCTCTAGTTAAAAGAAAAAAAAAAGATTTATGATCTCAAAATAGAAAAAAGAGTTAAACTAAATGTGTAGCGTGTAAAAAATATATACAATTATGAGGCAAAAAAAAAATGTCTGCTTCGGGACAAAAAATACTCAGAAACGGCCCTGCTGTTGGAGTGAAATAATTAAGGTGTTGGTGGAAACTAGTGAATGGAATTACCAAACGAGAGGAAAAAACGTCCCGAAAAGAAACTAATGAACGGAACCACATTCATTTTATGCCACATTGTCGTAACGTTCAATTACCTGATGCGACTTTGGTGATTATGGCCAGATTAAATAAAGGAAATGTCCCAATAGCTTGAAGCTTAAAAGATTCAAAAACGATCTTGTTTACTAGTCGTGAAATATGTGTAACCAATTCAGTCATACTACTTACAAAATTATTTTCCAACTCTAAAATACACAAATCTTCCATAGATGGTATACGATACCTTAAATCAGTATCAGTAGTTCTTGCACATCATTCCTCCTACGCAAAACTAATTCATTACTTGTTATTCTACATAATCTAGGTATGACTTCAGGCAATGGCATGCATATGCATTTCAAATATATCAACATGAACTAGAAAATTGCCAGAGATGTGCTGCAGGTTCATACATTGCTCACAAAATCGTGTCTACGAAGTGCAAGCTGGAGTTTTAAACCCTGTAATCGACTTCTTGTTGAATGATGGAATATGCGATGTTTGACTGACAGCCACACTGACTCTCCAGAAATCACACCTTATTTACACCTCTAATCTCCCCCAGAAATAGTCTAAAAATGCTTCCCACAGTTTGTGGTGTTCAGTCAGATGAAATTTTTGAAGAAAATAAAATGAAAAGATAGAGAATTTTGATAATCCTTTATATTACATGAGGCTCTACATTACAGGTAAAAACTATGGGATAAATCTTGGAAGATTTCTCATTCTTTGTTTTTCTGGCTCAATCAAACAAAAAATCCATTATGAAATCCACTATGAAGAAGACTTATTGTCCAGAAGAAATTAATAACTAAATCTAAATTGAAGAAATATATAGAAAATCTACGTAAACATAATAAAAGCCCATCTTTCTCCTCTATTAAACAAAGGTGGGCTTTTATTATGTTTACGTAGGTTTTCTATTTAAAATGAACCTTCATCATCAGCGAGATGATCTAGCACGTTATGTTCTTTTTCTATCAAATCCAAATTTAAAATGAACAAATATTAAAGAATCCATGATTAAAATTGAGTGCATAGATTTTAATCATCAGTTCATGAGTTCATAGATTTTTTCTTCTTCTCTAGATTTACGTTCCTATGTCTTCTTTTTAATGTCTTGCTAATTTTTTCCAGGGCCTCACCTATTCATCATCACCATGAGGAGCCTTCAGTATTGGACCCTCACTTCCAACATTATCCTTCTTATAACTCTATTGTTACAACCGCAAAATGTATCAAGGTCATCGTCTGAAGCAGTATTGCAAGCCATCAAAGTCAAGGTGGATTTAAACAGTATGTCTCAGTATATTCCTCTCTATCATGTATATGATTTAGATGATGTTATCTTCCTCTTCTTTTGGAAAATAATGGAAGATCCGAGTCGAATCGGGATAATGGAAAATTTGAATTTCAAATTTTCAAACTTCCCCCTATACGGTTGTGTAACTTTGGGAATGAAATTTCTGCGCCGAGAAGAATGCAGTCAAGAATCTTTATCATCAATGCAGTTAATATGGGTCAGTCTTCCGTCAAAATATTGTTACCATTGTTACAGGATAAAAATTATTCTGCTTTTATTAGACGCAGTCACTCAATAAATATCTCTCCCATTTTTATAAGATCCTTCAACAAAACAAACCTTGCTATCAATCCGCAAAAACACTTCAGAACCTACAGATCTACAAAAATGTCTTCCTCTTCAAACTCTCAAATCTCTGCTATTACCTCAAAAATGCAGAATGCCAAGATTAGAGATATTTGTGCTCGACAGATGCGTAGAGCAACAGGTCCCAAAGTAGCAATCACTGAAGCTTCAAAGAAACTAAACACTACGCTGATTGGTAAGATTTTCACCAAAGATACTGTTGAAACTGAATCAGTCAGAAAAGAAGCAAAGCTAATCTGGAACAGATACAAAATAAAAGAACTCAGACGTCTTGAAAGTCATATTTTTCTTTTTAAATTCAACTCAGAGGAAGTAATGAATGCCATCCTGAAGAGTGTTTTTAAGAGTATCTTTGGTGAGGGATGCTATGAAGAGTGTTTTTAAGAGGCTGTGGAGGTTGCCATTATTGCCAAGAGTCCAAAAATTTCTCTGGAAATGTGTGAGGGATGTTCTGCCTTCAAGAGATAAACTAACGCATGTTATTCAAGATGGTGATTATAGCTGTTCTTTCTGCCAGCAGGTCACTGAAACAGCTTGTCATTGTATTCTGGAATGCCACATCGTTCACTTGGTCTGGTTTGCTGTGTTGGGTGTAAGAAGTCCTTCTGATGTCACTCTCAAAGACTGGATAATAAGTCATTTCACGCAGTTTCAATCTGGACAGATTAATGAAGATATAATCTGCAGAATAGCTATTGTAGCTTGGTGCATATGGTCTCACAGATGTGATACCATTTTCAAGGGATTTTCAGTGTCACCTGAAACTATTATTCAAAACTGCAGGAAGTATCTTTCTGATTTCACTGACATATGTAGGAAGAAAACTGTAAACCCTCATAGGCAGAACAGACATAATTTGCATTGGTCTCCTCCTCCCAGAGGAACAATTACTATTAATTCAGATGGTTCTTGTCTTAACAACAGTGGTGGTATAGGACTAATTTCTCATGATTTTGTAGGTACTCACAAAGGGAGCAAATGCATCCACTTAGCAGGTTCAGATAGTCCAGAACCTTCGCAGAGTGTCAAGGTCTGTGGCAGGCGATTATATGGGCTAAGGAGATGAACCTTCGGAATGTTAGATTTGAATTGGACTCAAAGATGGTGGCTGATGCAGTGAACAATGAGAAAAACAACTGTGACTGGAGATTACACAACTTGATTCGTACTATTAAGAATTCTTTTTTAGTTTTTAACTCTTGGGAATGTTCTTATGTGCCCAAAGAGAAAAATAAAGTAGCAGACATGTTGTCTAAGCTATCTAGAGTATAAAAGCTAAGTAATGTTTGGTCATCTGATCCTCCTAGCTTGATTATTACGCAACTAGAAGAGGATGCAAACTATGTTCATTCTTAATTTTTCAATTTATTCATTTTTCAGTTTCAAAAAAAAAAACAAAGACACCGATTTTGTTTACACTACTTAACCTGTGTGCACATGATATTTTAATTTCCTCATTAACACGGGTGGTAATGAGGTCATAGTTAACTAATCTACTAACCAAATGAATATATCAAATATACACTCTTTAGAGGAGCGTGTAGTGTGCACATATTTGAAGACAAGATAGATTTCTCTTTTACTTAATATAATACTACTAGTTTAAATAGCAAAAAAAAAAAAATAGTTGAACAAGAAATGCAAGTGCTCAAGAAATTCGAACCTTATCCAAGAACTATGAACTAGTGAATCACTGAGACACTCCAAGCCACTTCTAGAAGACATCAAATTCGGTGTAATCACTGTCTGAGATCATAGTTTGGTACCACGCCTTTCCTGCAGCCGTATTTGCAGCAGACTCATCCTTGGAAATGTTGGTCCTCTTCTTCTCAAGCTTCTCCTTCTTAGATTTAACACGTTGATCTTCAGCAAGAAGAGCCATCCTCCTAGTGGTCTTCGCATACGGATCCAATCTCCACATACTGTTCAAATTCATCACAGGATTCTTTTTCATTGATGCTCTCTTCGAATCCTTCTTAATAGGTTTAACAACAGATTGGACTTCATCAGAGTTAATAATCCTAGCAAGATCAGCATTAACCATCTTTGATCTAGGTAAAACATATCCTTTCTTCTTCTCACTAGATTTCTCAAAAGATCCATAAATCGAATCCAATTTCTCAAATGTTGATTTAGTCCAAATAATAAACCTACCAAGATGGCCACCAGGTGCAAGTTTCAACAAATTAAGTATCTCTACATTAGCAAGATCAACACCAGGAATGTTTCTAAATGCTTTTGCAATCTTGGTCCCTTAAGCACCATAAACAATCAAAGGACCTTTCTTAGAAACATAACGTTTGTTCCTCATTTTACCTTTACCTGGTCTGATCTTCTCACTCTCCTTGACCTTTTCAGCATCAGCATAATCACCAAGTTGTTCCAAAACCTTAATAGCAGCATTAGTGTAGTTGCAGGAAATCCTACACTACACCCCTCATATGATTTCATTAACACTCAACTCATTTTTAGATTAACAATCTTAATTTTATTGATGAATCTTTGAAAAATCTTACAAGAAAAGATAAAGGAATCAAACTGCTCTAGATTTTCTCTCTCCTATTTATTTGTTTCTTACTCAAAAAAGATCTCTCTCTTTCCTTTACAATTGAACGACTATTTATAGGGAAGTACCTAGTGGATGACAGCTAATCTGTCCTTTATTTTCGGATATGTCTCGCGACATTCTCGCAACCTTACAAATGTTACTCTCGCAAACTCTCATATTTTCGCAGAATCATTACATTTTTTTCATGATTTTAGCTGACGTCGTTTATTATGTCACTTCTAAAATTGTTATGCGACGTTGTTGTGTTGTGTTGTTGATAATTTCGCTGAGGCATTATTGCTGCGAGATTCTGATCCTACATCTTTCCTCTTCTCATATATTCTCTGCAAAGTAGAGAATGATGTGAGAAATGCCGTAACTATTCATCTCTTCATATTCTGCATTTATCACACGTATTCTATCTTCCATCTGTTTCTTGACACGTCTTCTGCAACCGCTGCTTTTCAACCGCTCATGTCTTTTCGTCTTAATGGTGTTTATTTCTTCGAGTAAAAAATCTTCTTTATATATTCTTCTTACTCTTCTTTCCACTTTCTTTTTACTTTCTCTTCTCTTTTTATTCTCTCATCTCTGCAACTTTATTGTTCTTCCGTAAGTTCCGCTATTGTAATCCTTCCTTCTTCAATCTTATTACTTTTTATTCATTCCCATACTCTATATTCAAATATGCCTCCAAGTGGCCATAAACATGAGAAAAACTTAAAAGACGTCCAAAAAGATCTTGCAGAGAAAGGTTTCACACTTTCTACCATTCCTGGTGAAAGTGCCAAATCAATTCTTTCTATTAAACTTTTCTCTGATCAATATTGTGATGATCAATCAATCATAATTTCGCTAGGTCAAATTCTCGCAGGTCTCCCCATTCCTCTTTATGATCCAGATATTCCTCTGTTTTATGAAATTCTCGCTCACTCGGGATTTTCGCGAGCTATCTTTCAATTGAGTGGGGATTGCATCCGTCTGATGTTAGAGTTCGCTAACTGATAGACACATTTTTGTGTCTAATTTGTCTCGATTCTATATATTGATAGTTCTCATTCTTGTATTTATTTTGGTATTTTATCTCTTTGTAGGTGTTTTTGGAGAAATAAGTTTTTGCGGCGAAATTGGCTCAAAACGTGGCATTTGAACCTCCGTAGCAGATGTACCAGTGACATCCCAGAAATACCCCGGAGGAACCCCGAGAAAAGTGTTGAAAACATCCCATAAAAATTACTAAACGCACCCAAGGGACAAGTGTTATACGGACTCCAGAAGCGGATAAGGGGCGACCACTGGATAAGGGGTAACCTTTCCTCTTCACGTTCAAATTCTGAATTTGGGCGGGAAAATAGAAACTCTCCTGGCAGTTTTGGAAATCGTGATTTGGAGGAGTTTGAGGTCGATTAAACCTCTGATTTTCATAGGATAGACTCCTTATGGGTTTAGGAATCTAATACGGGTGTTGAAATCGATTATACTGGGCAAAATCGACGGATTTTTATCACAACAACAAAATATGGAAAGTCGCGTGTGTGACCTTTTTTGGGGAATTTTAGAGAGATTAAAGTGCTATAAACCTTCCCAAAGATTTGTATCTATCTAAGGAAGAGTTTAGGATCAAAAGGAAAGCTCAGAAACGCGTATAAATTCTAAAACAAGAAATTGCCGCAACTTTGCCGTGAAGAGAAAGGAAGAGATTTTGGAAGATTTTGGAGAGATTTAATCGGCCTTTTTGATATAAATAGATTGGTTGGGTCATATAGAAGGGGTGTTGAGAGTTTGGGAACCTGAGGAGGGCCAGAGAAGAAAAATCAGAGTTCGATCAAACTCTGTTTCTGCTGCTGCTGCTGCTGAAGAACACGAAGAACGGACGTCTGAAGACAGACGTTCTTCAACAGTGTTTACGACAAAGTTGTGGGGGTCGCAGCTGCAGTCTCAACAACACTTCATATATATCGTTCTTCTTGTAACAGTGAACAACGCCTTTGCAACAGTTATTTCTGTTGCGATTTTTATGTTCAATTGTTTTACTCCCTTTTAATCAACTTTTGAGCTTTATACATGTATTTTGAGATCATGATTAATATGAGGAGCTAAACCCCAACACTGGGATGACGGAGGAAACCTTATTTCACGCATGTGGTAATTTTAATAATTCTTTATGACTTTTTTCACTTATTTTAATTGATTCATGATTTTCACTAATTAGTTGTGATTTCGTTTGATGGTGTATGCTTAGACGTAAGAGCTTTTGATACACCATGCTTGTGATTTACATATAAAGTTTTAAAAATCTATTTTTGGCAAAGAATAAGAGTCCATATTTTTAATATTTGAGCTATAATTGATTGGAGTTATTAATTGAGTCACATGAATGGAATTTGGTGGAATCCTGAATCTCAGTACCTCTCGATACTGTGACAGCTTTCCTTGTACATATTATATTAAGTCTAAAATTGAATCTCAACAAGTCCGAGAAACGAACACTTTACTTACCACTACAAAACTACATCAATTTTTGGTGCCGCCGACGCAGATTTGTATTAGGTTTTAGGTTTTATATTTATTTTATTTCTTTTAGAATTTTTGTGCTCTTTTACGCCTTTGGTGTTTTTTGATTCTTTTCAGATTTCGATCGAAGCTACAAGGAAAGAAAAAGTGTTATAAAAGGAAGCATCGCCAAAGAAGGAAAGAAAAGAGGAATCCAAAAGGAGTGAAGAAGAATATTTTGTATATAGTTATTTTGTTTTATTTTTAGAAACTGTAAATAGGGTTTTAGTTTTTGTAATTTTTCTTTTTATTTTTGGACACTTTTTGGACTTTATTTTTGGACTGGACATTATTTTTTTTAAAACCCTACGGAAGGGTTAAGATTAAATATAAATTGTTTGCAGGGAAGGACGACAGTTACGATACTGTCTCGGCCCCTCGGGTTCGTACACTAACATCGGAGTCGGTGGCCTGAGTAGACTTCAACGGTTCATCGCCCGTATGGTACGGGAGGTAAGACTCTATCCACCCACGAATCCCCTGTCAGTGGGTTTTATTTTGTGTGACAACTCACACCCCTGCAATAGAATGTCGAACTGGTATTACAATAGCCAATACAACGAATATCCGACTGAGTTTCAAAATGGACGTTACTACTTTGACCATAGTGTGAATAGTGGTTGGGAACATCATCCTTTTCAAGGTTATGGCTCATACCTTGATGAGCCCAATTACTATCCACACACGCACCGGTCATACGAGCAAAATTCTTATATTTCTCCTTTAGAAGAGTCCCTCAGGAAATTAGAGGAGTCGACACGTAAGTTAGCTGAGATGAATAACTTAGTTTATAACGAAAGAGAACTTTCTATAGAGTAATCCTTCAAGCTGATAGCTGAGACGAACGAAAGAATTGCTCGAAATAATCTTAATTTCCAATATAGTGTTTCCAATAATACCCTTGAAACTGAGGATAGTAATTTTCATAATCAAGATGACGAGGATAAAATTGGTAACACTACTTGTTTAGATGAGGTTCAACCATTTTCATGTTATTATAATGATGATTATGATGAGGATAGTGTTGAAGAAGAATTTGAAATAAGTATGCATAGCGATCAGGAATTTGTTACTCCAATTGAGCTTAATAATAATATTATTTCTAGTTCAAATCCAAATAATTTTAATAATTATTCGCCTATTCAAAAGGACGAGGATTTGACTAGAGATACCCTCGTTTTAGACGATGTAGTATTTCCTTTTGATTACGAAGTCGATAATGGTTTAGAGGAACGAGTTTATTCTGAGAAAAATATCTTAGAGTCTAGCGATTTAGAAACAATAGTCTTAGACGAAGAAGATGAACTCGTAAAGCATTTAAACATGTGTGAGGAGGCATCACCTGAGTATAACCTAGAAGAAGCAATTGACCATTTTCATGATTCCGATGATCTAGAAATTAGCGAAATTGTAGCTAGTCTATCTAGAGACACCCAAAACTCCAAGTTTGGGGGTGATTATCATTCTCCATGTGATTTAACTCTTATAAAGGTCCCTCACTTGGGTCTTGTCATATCTGCCTCAACCATTTTACAAAATTATCTTCATACACGTTTTCCTGAACCTAGTGATATCCATAACGAAGTTCAGTTATTAGAAACCCATCCTCTGGTTGATGTGGTTGAACCAGGATATGATACCCAGATTGACTTTGTTTTCCCACCAAATACTTTTCTTCCAAATGTGGGAATGTATGATTTTCAAATGTGTCGAATATTAAGATTTGAGACTAAGCCTAAATACTTTAGGAAAATAGAACTGACACATTTGCTTAAGATTGACCGCCAGTTTCATTGTGGTCGATTGTGTGAGTCAAATCTAATTGACTTAGAGGATCCTCAATTATTCAGGTTATTATTGTGTGCTACTAAGTTTTTAGTTGAGTTTTTTTAGACTCTTAATCTTGAACATTCGAATCTAACTTATGAGGAAACGCAACCCATGAAAATATTTTATCTAGACCCAGTTATAGAACCTGAACCTGAACCACAACTAGATGTAGTTGTCTTAAACAAGAAACTAGACAAGGGTGTGCTTTATTTGATTTTCTTGGCATGTTGCAGATTCCTTTTACTCGTGATGGCTCTATTTGGTTTTGATGACCCACAATTATTCCGGCTATTAATATATGATTCTATGAGGTGACTAAATCTTCCAATGTCTGGCTGAGGACTTTAAACTTAGCACTTCTTGGGAGGTAACCCAATTTCATGCAACACGGTAATATTTTTCCTTAACTCTTTTGCTTCAAATGGTAACAGTTTCTCCTTGTTCATGCTTTTAATTTTATCTTTAGAACATTGAGAACAATGTTAGATTTAAGTTTGGGGGTATGGGAGAAACTTTTTAGTTGCAGTATAAATAAACTCCAGAGCCTAGAAATTTATGTTTACTAAGGGTGGCACTAACTAATCTAAGTGGATGGAAGCATGCTGGTTGTAGGAGTTGAGGAACCAATCTGATTAGATGGCAACATCTAAAGAGTCTATTCATAAAAGCACAGAGCTCAGGTGTTAGAAATAACATGATAGTTTCACCATATCTCGTTGAGTCCTTTTCACTTCTATTTTTATTTTGTTTTGTTTTTAAACTATGTTTATCTAAGTGATTAGGTGGGGCTCACGATTCAAGTTGTTACCAATGCTAGGGTGAATTAGAGTGATTGAGATACAAAAAAAAAAAAAAAGTTGAAGAGGAAAAAAAAAATTGAGACCAGACCACCAGACCAACCGGAATAAATTCAATAAAGTCGACCACTGGTACCCTTGTATATGCCAACTTAGTTGACATAGAGTTAGGATTATCGACCACTGGTTCCCTTGTATATGCCAGTGTGTTGATATTAGTCAGACTAGTATCTCAGTCCATTAGGATAGGTTCATTTTGGCGGAGGCCTTCAGACATATATGAGAAACACCATTCACCTAGTAAACATCAAAACCATCTATGTTTTTCTATATATCCATCTATCCATGTGATTAGTTTGACTCCGAATATGATGTCCATAGTACAAATATCTGAGTAGAGCTCTGTGACTTATATATGAGTTTTAGTATGCTTGAGTGCAAACTCGTGTACAACAATTGGAATTTCGCATCAGGGTACTTCCTCCTGTAGTCAATAAGCACTAGTGGAAAACAGAAGTTCCGCGACCGTCAGGACAAGTCATATATACGAGTTATATGACCAGTTTTAACCGTCTCTGTTGGGGTCTCTGATAAAGCGTCTCTGTTTGGTACGACCCAACACCATGGGTCTCAGAATAACGACCGATTATAAGGGTAACGAGGTACAGACCCTTAACCGTGGGTCTCATATTTAAATTATAATATAAAAAAATATAGATTCAGATTTGCTGAAATGCCTGAATGGGTAAATCTGAAATGATCTGACTGCATCAAAGTCAAGTCAAGTCAAAGTCAAGTCAAATCAAATGGAAGACTGAAATTCAAATTTAAACTCAAATTTGAGAATTCCACATTCATTCATTTTATCCACTGGGTTTAAAATTACACAAAAAAAGATTGAAATCCTTAGTTCAGAGCAATACATATGTTCGAGATAGCTAGTAAGTTCTAAGATTAAACAACATGATTAACTAATAGAAAATTGATTAAACAACAAAATGTTAAAATTCCCAACTCCCCAATTGAGAAGATACTTCATAATGGTGTATCTGTAGCAAAAGTAAGTTATGATTCTCAAAAATAGAAGAAATAAAGGGACATAAATGTGCATATCCAAATAAATTAGATAGGATGAGTATGACTTACCAGTAAGTACGTGATGGGTATGATCACTTCCTTCAAATTAGACTTAAAACCATGCCTACAACAGATGATATATTGATTAGTCAAGAAATTGGATGGTACAAGCACAAGGTAAACACCAAGAGAAGAGACAACAAGAAAAAACACCAAAAATTATACTTAAGCATCTAACTGATACGTTATGGATATTAATCATACAAACAAAACCATTGTTTATGCCTCTACTTTATAGTCTTTATCAATTAAAGAAATAAATGAAAGAAAATGTAATGGTACTAACAATTAGAGAACTTATCAAGCCAAAAGAACCAAATCATGCATTTGTACACAAAAATTATTGTACACGTAAGTGCAGTAGGCTAAAAGAATAGATGCCCAATGCCTAAAAATGACCGACACTTGATGATACTAACTGTGGGGGTGGGTGGGGGGTGGGGGGGATTAATGTTTAAACAAAAAGGACATATATAAAACTATTAAGAAGCAAATAAATTGAAAAAATAACAAGGGAACATTCATGTTACTACAAGAGTGAAATTATGCACTTCTTAATTCTAAAATATATAATCCAACAGTCTAAATTGAATTCCATCATTTGAACATAAAGTTTGAGAATAAAGTTTGAGCCTAGTTAGCTTTAGGGAAAATATGAATACCTAGTAAGGAAAACGAGAGCCAGTGCGACTGGCAATAGACGGTTGACCCAACTGCACCTATAATCATACCTGAAGAATTCATTTTAGAAATTAGATATTAAGCATCACATTCTCAGTTCCTAAACGTGACAGTAAAACACGTGTAAAATGTAAAACAATCATACAAGAAACCAATATTATTATCTGAGCTTCTCTATAACAAAGACTAAATTGGTTGATAAAAACTTAGTATAAGATTATCGGCTACTCTAATTCACCGTCAGTTGGTTAATTAAGACGGTGAAGAGGGACCTTGGCCTCCACTCGTGCTGGATAAGAGCGCTTGCCTTACCATGGTTGTTGATCCTAGCCTTGACAGAAGTCAATTGGTCCAAAGCTTTCTGGGTACCAATGGTCAAGGTGTTCTCATTTGTACTGAAACTATGGGCAAGCTTGGCACCAACATTTGTATAGGTCAAGGGACTCTCAACGTGGCAGTAAGAAGCATTGAAAAAAAACACACACATCGACAAAAGAAAACAAGGAGCCTGGCAATCAAAAAAAGAAAAACACTCACTAAAAACAAAGAGTCAGTCATCCATATGAAAGAGCTCAAAAGAAAATACACACAAAGTGACAGCAGCAATCAGGTCAGCATTTGCGAACCTCACTCCAGCATTGCATTTGGTGAGGTTACCGGATGCAATGTCGTAAGAAAGATCAGTACCAAGAGCAAGAAGGGGTGTTCCAACAACTCCAGAGAAATTGACCATGGGGTTTTCTGTCAAGCCAATGCTATTACTGATGTTGTTGTACTCATGTTGATACTGAAGCTCGAGTTGTTTCCAGTCAAAACACTCAGAGATGTGATTAATCACTAACATAACCCTCATGTTACGATCATCAGAAACACAATACAACAAAACACAATACACACCTATTCCCTTAGATGGAGATCTTCAATGCTTCCTGAAACAGAAAGATACCATGTACCCTCCGACTACCTCTGTCAATCTCCATCCTCTGTAAACCGTACACTACCTTGCTTTATGTTACACTCATCTTCTCATCGAGCTGATGCTTACTTAAATCAACATGGAGACATTGTTTCAGAAATTTACAAACAGAAACATGGAGACAAACAAATAAACAATCCGTAGTGATTCATAATCATACGAATAATGAATAAAAAATTATAAAAAATAATTGAACATCTCAATCAATGAACGTCTCAACCATTCTGGTATTGGAATACAAATTCAACAGATGATAATAGTCACGCAGGTGCTCTAATAGACCCATCAACAATTACAGAGCAACAGGTGTTCTAACCAAATGAAGATACTATAAACTCAAACCATATTAAGTACACGACACTCTATACCACAATTCCGTATCCACAAGAATGATTCCTAGAAATCCCATGAGCTGTACACTGAAGGTACATATACATATCAAGTATACAGTATCATAAAAAGAAGACTAATACACTTATATCGTTCTTGAAACAATAAATAAAATTAGTTAAATATGTTGCAAGACCAGATTTTTAAAAAATACAAGCAAAAGAGGAGACAAGACATCATTGAACTACAATTTTTTAGCATCAAATTAGTTATAGATGTTCTCTTTTTCGGGTTGCGAATTAGCTGATACAAATTGGATGTGATGGCTGGACTCGGCATTGCTATTTTGGTGGCATGGTGGATATTTTTAGGGAACACTGACTATACAAACGAATAGACAATGCATTGTCTTAAATAAAATTGGAAAAATCTATTTGAGATGGTGAATAACAAGAAATCAATTCCAATTGCACCACCATTTTTGTTTTTGGTGTGCAGGTACTGATTTAGGAAAATTTAACTAAACACACGAAATTTAAACTTGACAAAGTAACCAAAAAAAAAGAAAAAAAACTCGGGACAGCTCTAACAGCACAGAAAAATCCCAGACCATATTACTAACACCACCAAGTTTGGCTTAAACCCACGTAGAGGTTCTGTACAAGATTCCAGCAGCAAAAGCAAAGCAAAATGACATGGAATCAACTAACTACCCCAGCTAGGGGAGGGAAGTCATGGAACTCAGTGAGTCCTTTTTACAAACAATATATGAAAACAAATGGTAAAAACATGAAACCGGGTGAAATCTGTACATCAATTCAAAACTAAAATCAATAGTTGAAAGACGGAACTCATTGGGTGATTTTAACAAGCATGTAATGGGCTATCTCAAAATTCAATTCATTCATCAGTTTATGATGGAAAACTAAATTTGGATGGCTGCATTCAATCTTCACAAGAACATTTATATATCCAAAAACCAAGTCTGATAAAAGCAAACTAAGTGGTGGACATACTAACCATCCAGTAACACTTAAAATTATTTCAATGTCTCATCCAAAATGGCTTCAATGGACAGTCTCCTCTCATCTGCATCAACAAGTACTCCATAAAGCATCAATAGTCACCAGAAAATTCATCCAACAGCATATGGAAACAAATTCTTAAACGAAAGAAATATTTTTACTATATAATTCAGACCTGATAAAATCGAACAGAGTTTAGCACAAGCCTCAAACTCATTCCTGTGATTGACATTAGCAACAATTGAGAACCAAAGAATCTCCCATAAAGGCACATGCTTGGATGTTGATAAGGCACTTGATTTAAAAACCATACCATACCCACAAATGCAGTCACAATGAAGTGGAATCCGATTAAAGTTGTTGCTAAAAAAGTAAACATATAAGAATTTAGTTCAACTGGATCTTCAAAAATAAGAACAACAAGAGATTAAAAAAAAAACAAATTATATGCACCAACACGGCATCACGATTTAGGACATTGTGATTGAAATCAGCTTCAAAGGTGGAAAGGGGAGTTTAGCATCCAGAACTGTAGGAAATCACATACAAGAAACAAGTCATATTTAGTATAATATCCACAGGTACAAGTAAATACAATCCCTCTGCAAATCAAAAACAAATCCATCATTAACTAAACAACAAAATCCTAATCCACAAAATCAAACCCTTTCGAAAGCTTAATTACATCACCTGATACAGTTTGATGAATATCAAATACTAATTAAATGCCTTGGTTTGCAGAAAATCAGTCACGACCCAGAGAATTTTATACCAAATCCAAAGAAAAATCAATGAAAATTTCTACAAACACAATTTAGTGAAACCTTAATAAAACCCCCAAATCAAATCCTTAGTTTCACTCCAAATCTGAGAAGAATTTCAGATCTACTGGTTTCCTTTGCAAATAAGATAGCTTATCAAATGAAATTAGAGTTTTGATTTAGGGGATTTAGATACGAACGATTATTCCTGAAGTTGATAAACAAAACTAGAAAACAACTAAAAGAAGATCGGTGTGTTGGTGGTGCGCTGGAGGGATGATGGTGGTAAAAAAAAAATTGGTGTATTGAAGATCGGTGTTGGTGGTGTTCATGGAAGTGAAGGTGACCGGTGGTGGCTGGGAGGAGAAGGTAAGAAAGAAGAAACAAGGGAGAGAGATACAAAGGTGGAGAGATGGAAAGATAGGAGGTGGGTGAAGAGATAAGGTTTTTGCTTCATCCCGCCCGCTCACTTTAGAATCTCAGATTGCTCAATCGTGGCCATACACAGTGTGGGCCCAAAAATACTGACACAAAACTACCAGATCTACATCGCAATTTGAGGGTCTCTGAATTGGAGGGTAGAATGGTAAATATATTTAGTTATTCAGAGACAGCTATATAGGTTCTCGGATTTTTTGCGTGTTTTTACCATATCAGAGACCGTTATATTTGGTCAGCAGCCCAACTACGGTCACTGAGGGTCTCAGATGTGTGTTGTTTAATACCCATTTTCCACTAGTGAAGTATGTCAACCAAGGAGATTCTTTAGTGCCTTCCAAGGTTCTGCGTAGATAGCTAGGGTCTGGAGTAAACGTTTTGTGGGTATATCTCTTGTAATCCCTCCCGAGACTATAACTCGGCCACTAGGGACACCTAGGGGTTTAAAGGCTTATTGCATACGCTAAATGCAATCGACGAAGCCTGTGACAGTGAGTTAGGATTTTTGCTTTCTATTTTAGTTTTGCTCGAGGACTAACAAATAATAAGTTTGGGGGTATTTGATAGACACATTTTTGTGTCTAATTTGTCTCGATTCTATATATTGATAGTTCTCATTCTTGTATTTATTTTGGTATTTTATCTCTTTGTAGGTGTTTTTGGAGAAATAAGCTTTTACGGCGAAATTGGCTCAAAACGTGGCATTTGAACCTCCGTAGCAGATGTACCAGTGACATCCCAGAAATACCCCGGAGGAACCCCGAGAAAAGTGTTGAAAACATCCCAGAAAAATTACTAAACGCACCCAAGGGACAAGTGTTATACGGACTCCGGAAGCGGACAAGGGGCGACTACTGGATAAGGGGTAACCTTTCCCCTTCACGTTCAAATTCTGAATTTGGGCGGGAAAATAGAAACTCTCCTGCCAGTTTTGGCAATCGTGATTTGGAGGAGTTTGAGGTCGATTAAACCTCTGATTTTCATAGGATAGACTCCTTATGGGTCTATGAATCTAATACGGGTGTTGAAATCGATTATACTGGGCAAAATCGACAGATTTTTATCACAACAACAAAATATGGAAAGTCGCGTGTGTGACCTTTTTTGGGGAATTTTAGAGAGATTAAAGTGCTATAAACCTTCCCAAAGATTTGTATCTATCTAAGGAAGAGTTTAGGATCAAAAGGAAAGCTCAGAAACGCGTATAAATTCTAAAACAAGAAATTGCCGCAACTTTGTCGTGAAGAGAAAGGAAGAGATTTTGGAGAGATTTAATCGGACTTTTGGATATAAATAGATTGGTCGGGTCATATAGAAGTGGTGTCGAGAGTTTGGGAACCTGAGGAGGGCCAGAGAAGAAGAAATCAGAGTTCGATCAAACTCTGTTTCTGTTGCTGCTGAAGAACACGAAGAACGGACGTCTGGAGACAGTCTTTCTTCAACAGTGTTTACGACAAAGTTGTGGGGGTCGCAGCTGCAGTCTCAACAACACTTCATATATATCGTTCTTCTTGTAATAGTGAACAACGTCTTTGCAACAGTTATTTCTGTTGCGATTTTTCTGTTCAATTGTTTTACTCCCTTTTAATCAACTTTTGAGCTTTATACATGTATTTTGAGATCATGATTAATATGAGGAGCTAAACCCCAACAATGGGATGACGGAGGAAACCTTATTTCACGCATGTGGTAATTTTAATAATTCTTTATGACTTTTTGCACTTATTTTAATTGATTCATGATTTTCACTAATTAGTTGTGATTTCGTTTGATGGTGTATGCTTAGACGTAAGAGATTTTGATACACCATGTTTGTGATTTACATCTAAAGTTTTAAAAATCTGTTTTTGGCAAAGAATAAGAGTCCATATTTTTAATATTTGAGTTATAATTGATTGGAGTTATTAATTGAGTCACAAGAATGGAATTTGGTGGAATCCTGAATCTCAGTACCTCTCGATACTGTGACAGCTTTCCTTGTACATATTATATTAAGTCTAAAATCGAATCTCAACAAGTCCGAGAAACGAACACTTTACTTACCACTACAAAACTACATCACTAACCGTGGTGCCGGTAAAGGATCTCTGTACTCCAAAGAACTTAGGGATCCTAAATTCGCAGACTTGGAGATAATTGCTGAGAAATATACAGTAGCGAGTTTCTTTGAAAATTATGAATTGATTTCCATGAAGAAAGAGAATACTCGCTGGGGTATTCGTTTGAAAAGGACAGATAACATTGATGAAGCTAAAATACTCATGCAAGACATTGATTGGTATTCTGGTAAGAACACAACTCCTCGCCAATCCAAATATGATAAATGGTGTGTTTTTCCCTTGATGCTAAAAGGACCTTATATTGTTGGGTCAAATGTTCTTCCTGAGAATCTCGCTACCTATCAACATTGGGTATTCTCTAGGCCCGAGAAGGAGAAAGAGGTATGTTTCTTACAATTTCGCTCACTTTATATTTCTTTATTTGTCTTTATTCTTTTGTTCGCTGACCCTTGCGACATTCTACAGATCCAAAAACTGAAACATAGTTATAACAGGACTGGGAAGACTAATACCTTGTTAGATCTTCGCTCATACACAGATGAGGTAAGAAACATTCTCTTATGATTTTAAACAATATATTGTTGTTTCCATTTCTTATTTCTATTTGTGTGTGAAGATTATTGCTGAAATAGAAGAACCTGCCAATGTTGCGAAGACTGGTGATAAAGTCAAAGGTGCTCTTCGCAAGGAAAAACCAACTGCTCCTCCTTCAAAGAAAAGAAAAGTTCGTTCTTCTTCTCCTTCAAATATTCCTTTTCATGAAAACTCCGAGAATGATGAGGATGATGAGGATAATGATGACCTTGCTGCAAATGAAGATTCTCCATCTGAATCTTCTATGGCTAAGCTCTCTGTCTTCTTTTCTGATTCTTTGCAAGGAATGGGAGATAGTCAATTCGCTAACACCTGTAAATCTCTCTCTACAATTTGCGATGTTCCTTTGTTGGATGGTGATAGTTCTCTTCGTGGAGTTTTTATATCAGTGACTCCCAATTTCCTGCATTCTCTTAATAGTCTGGTATACTTTCATCCCTTTTACTTCTTCATTTTTGTAACTCAAAATCTCTTTTTATATTAATACTTTTTATATTTTCTCGCAGGCTGGAAAAGCTTCTTTCGCTGTTGCCTCAGATCTAGAGATGAGACGCGAAAATCTTGAAAACAAGAATCTTCAATTTCGTACAAAGAATGAAGAACTGGAAGCTGAAGTCAAATGTCTTCGCGAGAAAAACAGACAACTAGAAATTGATTCTTCTTCGTATAAGAACAAAATCTCTATCCTTCAGCAAGCTAATAATCAGCTCTATAGTATGTTACTTTTCTCCTTTCCCTTCATTCATTCATCCTGTTGTTTTATCTTATTTAAATGATCCTTTTTGCAGACATTTATGGTCTTTCTGATGAAGCTACCACTCTTCGTTCATTTCCTAATGCCTTGGATAATGATACCCTTCTCGAGCGTCTTAATAAATCTTTAAATAGTTTCTCAAATGATAGAATTTCATCTCTTTCTCTGAATGAACTTAGATCCAAATTTCTCCTCTTAGACATTGACCATAGATCTAGTTTAGGCTTGGCCAACCGATTTAAGCGTCTCCTTCTTAATTCTAAAGAGAAAATCAATGAGTTGAGAACCAAAATTAGCGGTCTCATAGATGATAAGGATCGCATCTCTGATCAAGGTGCTAAGGCTTTGACGAAATTCCAAGAGACTCTTCTTGAAGTTCAACTTGAACGAGATGAAGCTAACCGCAAGAACATCGAGCTCTGCGAAAGAGAAAACCAAATTCGTTCTCGTCTTCTTATAAATAATTAGGATGAATTTGCTTGGGCTGCGAAAATCTTAGAGATGCCAGAAAAGATTTAGGTGTAAATGTTAGTCTCCAAGTTGAGCACAACCTTGATTAGAGATATGATTTCTGACAGAGAAGGTTATTAACTGTTCTTTTACTAATCTTTTGTTTCTTATGAATTTTCATCAAGTTATAATTGATTGTCTTTTGCTCGCAGATTCTGAAAGTAGATATCGTGAAAAATTGAGGAACTTGAAGCTGAAAAAGAGGAACTCGCAAAGAATCTTTCTTCTCGCAACGACAAGTATTCTAGATTAAAGAATCAAATCAAGATCACTGTTGCGAACTTTAAGAATGATGCTATGCATTTTCGCAATCAAACTATTCAAATGGTTTGTGATGACCATAGTATTCCTCATTCTGATTATCCTTGTCTCTTGGAGGAGATCCCAAAGAATTCCCAGTCTGATTATTTCTGATAGCGAAGCTGATGATGAAGAATCTGATGGTGATGAAGGTTCTGATGCAGACGAAGAAGGGAACAAGTCTGATGAAGATGATGAAGGATCAACTAAGAAGTAGTCTTTGTTTCTTTCTTTAATCTTCTGTAATACTTGTACATTTATTCCTTTTTCTGTATATTTGCGAATTCTTTTGGTTCCCATATTCCTTAATATATGAGTTTCTTTCATTTTGACCTGCATTCATTAAAACAATTCTTCCTTGCAATACATTAATCAATATAATCATTAATTTTTGAATTTTTGTGTAAATATATCATATGGAGACAAATAACATTTTCTAATTTCATTCATTCCCATACTTGCCTCTGTTATTTGTATCCAAATGAGAGATTTTGCAGATTTTTCTTATTTTGTGCCTCAACTTCGCAGTTAATTATGTATAATCTCGCAATCTTATCCGAAGTGAATTTTGATTCTTTTCAAAATCTCATTCCTGTGTGGTCTTATTTTGCCTTCCTAATTAAAGGTCTTATTATGCCACCTCTTGTCATTGCGACAAAATCGCAGGACGTTCTTGCACTTTCATGCGAAAACCCATTGATCTTGCCTTAACTTTTTCTTTTGTATTATGACCTCTTCAGGAATGTTGTGACAATATGACAGGCCTAAATATTCTTGCGCAAATAAAGCCCCATGACATTGCCGTCTTGCGACGAAATCGCAAGACGTCTTCGCACTTTTATGCGAAAACCCATTGATTTTCGTCTTATCTTTTTCTTTTGTATTATTGCCTCTTCAGGATTGTTGCACAAATATGACAAGCCTTAATACCCTTGCGAATAAAAAGCTTCATGACATTTGCGTCTTAAGACACTTATCAGCTCCCTAATGGAGGGTGCCGCCCTTATCTTCCCCCTGGTTTCCACTTCAAGGAGGCGTACTTCTACCATACAAGGTTAGATCCTCCCATCCGGTCTTAACAACAACCAGTTTTTTTCGCATCCTCTTATCCCTTTTACCTATAGGACTTACGGTTACGAGACTGCACCCTAAGTGGGGTTTTCTTCGGGCCGAGTGCAGTATAAGTCAAGACTTGTCAAGAATGGCAAGGTGCGCTTCAAACTCCCCTGGCACTTTTGACTCAACCGTGTACCTCAGCGCCTTGATCAGATTCTGCACTCCTTGGGAGAGTCCTTATTACCTTAGTTGCCCAACCTAAATCATATGTTTAAGCTGAGAATCCAAGGTGCCTCTCCCGGATGGGCTTTATTGACCCCAAATCTCCATGACTCAGGTTCCGGTGGCGGTGTAGCCTTTCCCTGAGCCATGCAACAGGTACCCCCTTATATGACGTACTTTAGGTCTTACATTTGCCTCTTGCGAAATTGTATTCGCGAACTAGGGTGTACGCCATAAAGGTTCGCCCCTTTCTCTTTTGTCATTGTTCTCTGATTATCTTCTGTAAAATTCATTATCTCTGCGAGATTCTCGCACATCATCATATCGTATTTGCATTTCGCAATCTCAATTTTGTCATTCAATAAAATGTATTTTTGAGAATTTTACTTATTGCGAGAGTGTCGCAACAAATTAATCATTCATACATTTCTTGTTTTTATTACCTTTACCATCCTCTGCTTCTTTATTATTTTCTGCTACTGCTTCCTTGGTAGTGGTATGTTCATCATTTTTATTCTGAGCTAGCATTAGTTTCGCAACATCTCTTCTTCTTTTCTTTCGATTGCATCCACCATCAACCTCTCACTTCTTTGTGTCTCTTTGATTTTGTGTCACCAATTTTCCTTCTTGTGTGCTCTTCCTTCGCAAGATTTTATCTCAGTTTCGTAACACCTCTTTCCTTCAAACCAATCTCCCTTTATGATTCCTACACCGCTGGGGTGAGGGAATTTGATGCACTAGTGGAAAGTTGAAGCTACACCTAGAATCCCATGTAGCCAAGGTCGACCAGTTAATGCAGTGTAGGGTGATTCTACATCAACGACACAGAATAGGATTTCAGAAGATATTCTCTTCAATGGAATTCGCATAGTAACCTCCCCTTTAGGCTTGTTAGCAGTACCATTAAAACCATATATCTTATATGTTGATGGTATAAGATCATCATCTCTTCCTCCAATAGTTTTATAAGTATGATAAAATAAGATGTTCACAGAGCTTCAAGTATCGATTAAAATTCTATTAATTGTCCATGAATCTTCAGGTTCATCATCCTCATCTTCTTTCGGTTTTGGATTAATTTCTAATTTTACTACCAATGGATTATCATGTACCTCTTCACCTTCGGGGATTTCTTCTGAGGTAAAAGAAATGATCTGTTTCTGCCATTCTTCTAGTGGCGAGATTTTCGCAATATTCATAACTTCTCTTCCATCATTATCTCTTGCGAACACTCTACTTAAAACATTGTCACGAAAATCTTCAATTGTCTAGTATGAATGTACGATAGAGTGACAGAATAGATTCTTTGCTTTTGCACCAACTTCTATGAAGAATGTTTCCTTCTTTTTCATCGTGTTTACTTTGTGATGCTCTGGTGGTGGTAGTAATGGTTGAGATTGTGGGTGCCCTACCAAAAAGTGGTTTAGTTTTCCTTGATATATCATTCTCAGAATAATTATTTTTACATTTCTGCAATCATTTGTTGTATGTCCATGAAAATGATGATAAGAACAAAACTCATGACTTATGTGGTTTGGAGGTGGTTCCGTTCCCATGTTCCATGGTGTTGGTATATTCTCCATCAAAATTATAGCTTCCCATATTTTCTCCACACTTGCATTTAGAGGTGGCATCTTGATTTCTTCCCATACTACCTTGTGACCTCCTTGTCCTCTATTATAGTTTTGTCTTTGACCTCCATAAGTTTCTTGTGGTTGATCGAGTCTTTGAATCTTGTCGTTTCCACCTCGATTGTAGAAATTTCTTTCTCCTTCATACTCCTCTTGATCTCGGATTCCCATAGCCACCAGTTTCTGTTGATTTTTACCTGTCACCTTCTCTTGTTGTACTTGCGAAGTATTCGCTACTGTGTTTATTAGCTTGGGTAATAAGTTTGCATTCGCTGTTTGTGAACTGTTGTTCACAACTGGGTATGATTCCATTTCATTTTGCCTTTCCTCTAGAGCAATATATTCTTCTTGAAGTTCTCGTAATTCAGTCATTGTGATCGTATTCTTGACTCTGAAAATTTGGACATACAATAAGTTGGTTGCAAACATAGCATTGATAAATGATAATATAAGATATCTCTCATCTACATGGCCATCCATTTCGCTACACATAGTCCTCCATCTTTTAGTTAGGTGCTTCAAACTTTCGCCAATCCTTTGTTTTAATCCAAACACATCTTCTATACCAGGTCGCGAAGAAATATTACTTATATATGCCCCTAGGAATGTAGTCTGCAAATGATTGAAGGATGTTATTGTATTCTTTGGTAGACCTTCGAACCATTTTAACGCCTCCCCTGTTAAGCTGGATGTGAAATACTTGCATAATACAGCATCATGATTTTCCCATTGCAACATGCGCCTCACGTAGGCTTTACTGTGTTGAATTGCACAAGTTGTTCCATCAAAAATGCTGGTTAATGCGGGCAAATTGCATTTCGGTGGTATTCCTCCTAATTGTACTTCCCTTGTAAATGGATTTTTCGCATCTTCTTCTATAGCTTCATCCAATTGTCTTCTGCCCACTTCTCCTCTATTATTTAGCATTCCTCTCATTTCTTCTAACTCTTTCAAGATTTGTTTATTTACACATGAATTTTGATCCATTGGTCTTTTTAATTTCGCCTCTTTTCTTCTGCGTTCATGTCTTTCTTCTCTCACGAAATTTTGCATTTCTTCTTCATTATCCTCATCTCGTCTTCTTCTGCGAGTTTCTTCTTCATCTCTATCTTGAATTCTCATATGATTATGTCTCTCATTTTCCCCTTCATGATTTTGTTCATTTCTCATTAATTTCATTCGCTGTCTTTCAGCCATTCTCTATATTCTATCATACTCTTCATTGACATTACCATTATCCCGGTTTTGTGTACGCCTTCTTTCTCGATTGTCGTGATTGTTTTGGCGAATTGTCTCCTGAAGCTCTTGTTCTTCCATTTCCGCTCTCAATCTTTCACGTTCGCGAATTAAACGTGCTTGTTCAACATAATGTCTTTCAATTTCTTCTTCAATCGTTTGTTGATTTCTTTGAGTTTCTCTCTCATGTAAAATTCTCCTTCCTTCCTCTCGATTTCCTTCGCCATCTTGATCATTTTGTCCCTGACGTTGTCCATTCTCTTGATTTCTACCATTTTTCCTATTATCAAAAGTTTCATTTTGTGGAACACAACGATCATCAGCTCTTTCTCTATTTTCGCGATATTCTTCATTAGGATTTGATATTTCTTCTTGAATATTGTTTCCAGCATTAATTATGGGTGAGTTTCGCCTCATCTCTCTTCTAGTCGATCTTGAATATGATTTTGTAATACTTTTCGATCGTCTACTCTGTAGTCTCATATTTTCCATCCTCAATTCGTGATTTTTCCTTGTTAGATTTGCACGTTCTTCTGCTTCAACTCTTCTTTCTTCATGTATTCTTCGTCTCAACGTTTCTAACGCTCCAATTTCCTCATATCCATGAATTATTCCTTCATCTGCTTCTTGATTTCTCTCTACCTGTCTATGGTTTCTGGTTTGCTGCTCTTCTTCTACTTCTTCTGCGGAATTTGATTGCCAAGTGTGTATACTCACCCTATCATAATCTATATTCCTTCCTTGTACTAGTGTTTGTTGAACTGGTAGTTGAATTTGATTTTCTCCATTATTTCGCATTCTAGTAGATTCTCCCATTTCACTTCTTTCTCTTCCAGCAATTCTCTTACTTCTTCTAACAGTAGTTGGTTGTTCTGATGTATTTCTTCTTCTAGCCATTTCCTCAATGTTAACGAATTGCAAGAAATTATGTAAAATTCTTAATCAATTACTCCAAATCTTCACAAATCTCAATATTAATCTTCAATTTTTTCTAGAATAATCTTCAATGTTCCCTGTTTCTAGCGCCATTATGTAGTTGCGGGAAATCCTACACTACACCCCTCATATGATTTCATTAACACTCAACTCATTTTTAGATTAACAATCTTAATTTTATTGATGAATCTTTGAACAATATTACAAGAAAAGATAAAGGAATCAAGAATAACCACTGCTCTAGATTTTCTCTCTCCTATTTACCTGTTTCTTACTCAAAAAAAATCTCTCTTTTTCCTTTACAATTGAACGACTATTTATAGGGAAGTACCTAGTGGATGACAGCTAATCTGTCCTTTATTTTCGGATATGTCTCGCGACATTCTCGCAACCTTACAAATGTTACTCTCCCAAACTCTCTTATTTTCGCAGAATCATTACATTTTTCTCATGATTTTAGCTGACGTCGTTTATTATGTCACTTCTAAAATTGTTCTGCAACGCTGTTGTATTGTGTTGTTGATAATTTCTCTGAGGCATTATTGCTGCGAGATTCTGATCCTACAATTAGTTTTTTTCAACACCTTCGATCGAATCATTAACAACTAAAGGAAGTTCAGGTACACCTTGGATAGTATGACCACGAGCTAAAACGATTGAAGGAACAGCAGAAGCAGCTAAAGCTGAAACAATTGCATACCTCTTCTGATTAACATTGATCTTACGATGCCATCTTCTCCAGATTCGTGTAGGAGCAAACATCCTACCGCCTCTACACATGTTACCAAAATCTCCTTGACCAGCACGATGAGTTCCACCACCAGGTACACGAGGGATACGAGAAACAACACGACCAGTTCCCCATGATTGAGCTGATGTTTGATGACCTGCGTCGGTACTAGCTGTGTATGGTTGACGACTGTTTTTCGACATGTTGGCGTGAACAGACTTGACGATATCTGGATGGATTGATGCTTTCATTACATCTGGCAATGGAAGTGTGTTTCCTCCATCAGTAGACATGTCTCCATCCAAGTTCCGGATCGTAACTAAAGGTCTTGCCGCTGTTACTGCCATTGATAGGTTTGCGAGAGAGAGGTTTTTTTTTTTTCCCTTGTGAAACGCCGGCTACAAAAGAGAGCTAGGGTTTGGGCATTTATAGGAGAAGAGGAGCTAGGGTTTCTCAATCATTAGAATGTCCACATATTGGGGTTATCTAGTACGAGGAACAAATTCACCTTGGTCATGCATGTCCGTAATTGTTACTTTTTGACCGAGACATCGTACGCCCTTGACCAAAACACAGCACCCAAATATAGCTTCACCAAACGCTCTGGGCGATTTGAGTTGTCGACACAAAATCATCCGGTCAAAGTCTGGCAAGCCGATATCCAGACTGGAAATAAAAAAGACTGACCAAAACACAGCATCCAAATATAGGTCATGGGTTCATGGATGTTCATATGGGATCACCCATTTTTTAAATATCTTAACCATTTTTTTGTATAGAGTATAGACTATAATCAGGATTTATATGGGTATCATCTTGCTTTTTTGGCCCGCATCTAGTGACCAGTCCACTGTTTTATAAATGATTCGCAACACACCCATCTTAAATTTAGGTAATTTAAACAACTCCATTACAGAAGTCTTGCTTTTCTTTTTGTTCGGAAAAAACAATAAAGAGACGCCTGTTCAAATCGGAGTTGGCTAAATGTGAAGACTTGGAAAGAAAAAATTAATGTCGAATGTTCACTGTTGTCACATGTTAGATGAAGTTGTCGTGAGTCTCGTGACTCATATAGTCATCATGTCTTGAACATAATCAGTGTGCACATTCCGTAAAGGAGACCAAAAGCCTTTTAATCATATTCATTTGTTTCCTGTCATTCCAAGCAAAACCACCGTAGGATTGGACTTGGATGTGCGTTATCTTGGGCTTCTCAGCGCTTATATATAGTGTCGTATCAGTTCCTTAAATAAGAAAAGCCTATTTTGAGTCATACTGAATTTTTTCGAGGCATACTTACTAAATAATGTTAAAATAAGGTCATTAAAGAAAAAACAACATCACCCATTATCCATTTTTTTATAATGACATAACTACCCTTGAATAATTGGTGTTAATGATTATGATTAGATTTGATTAGCTAGAATTAAGGATTGATTAAAAATTAAATTATTAGTGGTGAATTAGTAAATAAATCAAATTTATGTGAGATAGTTGGGATTTTGAGAGGAAGAAGAAGAAGTGAAAAAAAACTTGGGTTTCGAATTTTGAGATTTTAGTAATTAGAAATGACCAAATGTGTGATTCAAATCATAGGTAGACTTATATACGAGGTTTAATTTCTTTTTATAAGTTGAATCTGTCAAAATATTGAATTTTTTGAACCCAAATCTACTGACCAGATGAACAGTTCAGTTATCAGCCGAACCTACGTATATTTTCAAAAAACTGAGGTTCGGCTGAAAAGTTATCAGCCGAACTTCACTCTGTAACTGATGAATTTTGGTTCGGATGATTCGAACAAAATCTAGCAAAGTCGCATTAGCCGAACATAGTATTTCTCTAAATCATACACTAGGTTCGGCTCAAAATTGATACTCCACGATCAACCGAACTGATCTTCTGAAAAACCTAATTTCATCTTTGAAATCATATTCTATCGATCAAACAAAAAAAAATCAATCAAAAACAAGATGGGTTTGTTACACATACATTCTAAAATACATCCAAGAGCAATAGAGATTTGGATTTCGCACTCCAACATCGCTCACTTCGATTCGTGTTTGCTTTAATTGATCAATTTCTTGATTGAATTGGAGTCCAAGATGTTTGAGTTTAAAGTTTATTTTGATTTTTTATTTTAGGTTTTTGAGGAAAGGGCACTCTAGTAATTTAAATTGGTTAAGGATATATAGGTAATTGCACTACCTTTAGACACCCCTTATAAACCCGTCCTAGATGGTATAATGAATGAGTATGCCTCAAAAAAATGAGTATGCCTCAAAACAGGTTTCTTAAATAATTGTTTCACAAAAACAATAATCAAGCATCAATATTGAGTCCCTCTCTTCTTCAGCTGCATATTATATCAACAACCTTTTACCTACTTGCCAAAATAATAAAGCTATTGGAGTGAAATAAGATGGTGGTGGAAACTAATGAACCGAATTACTAAATAAAATGAATCGAAAATGTTGTGCCATATTGCAGGCCTTTTCAATTAGTTAACAGAATTTCGGCAACTCTTGCTATATTAATTAAAGGAAATGTCCCAAGAGCTTCAAGTTTGAAAGATTTCAAAATAATCTTGTTTACTAGCCGATATTAATCTTCATATGTATATAACCAACTCAGTCATACAACTTCGGAAATTGTTGTGTAAGTAAGGAGATTGTTGTCTAATTAAAAATTGTACGATACATTGAATCAGTATCAGTGACTCTTCAGAACTAATTCTTTACTCATTGTTCTACGTAATACATAATCTAGCTATAATTGTTTTTGGCAATACGTAGTGAGATTCAATAACAGATTATATAAAAGATATTTATTGAGATTCAATAACTGACCAAAAACACAGCACCCAAATATAGGTCTTACTGTCTTAGGTTCATGGATGTCCAGGATCACCATTTTTCAAAATTTTAAACCATTTCTATATTTAGGATTTATACAGGTATCATCTTGCTTTTTGGCCCGCATATAGTGACTTCCACTGTTTTAGAAATAATTCGCAAATTGTTGTCTCGTTAAAAATTGTAATTGTATGCACAAATCAATCATAAATAAAGTATATGATACCCTGAATAGTATCAGTGACTTTGTAGAACTAATTCGTTCATCCTCTACAGAACTAATTCGTTACTCATTGTTTTATGTAACACATAATCCAGCTATAATTTTTGGCAAAAACATACATTTCAAATCTATCAACAAGAACTAATAAGTTATACATAATCCAGCTATATTTTTGGCAAAAGCATACATTTAAACTAGAAATTTACCAAAGATGTGATGCAAGTTCATACATAGCTCACAAAATCGTGAGTATCTCTCAGTACGTTGCTAGACTTTAGCTTTATATTTTTATTGAGATTATTAAATAACAGGTTATATGAAAATGTGTCTAGGACTTTTAATCAAATTATTATTCAGATTAAATCTCTTTTGTATATAACTAGACAATACACACTGATATCTTTTAGGGTTTAGCTTGTTTACTCTCATCTGTAATTGAGATGCTTTGACTCACATGTCCATGTAACTCTCATCACCATTTTGTTGATTTGATTCTTTTATTAGATTAACCCTTCTTTTGTCAGGAAAAAGAAAATGTTGCTAGAGTTATCTGCATTTGTGATACAAAATCTGATCCATGAGCCAAGCTCTGCATTGTAACCCCATAATCTACTATTTTGACCCAATTTTTATCAACTGATCCAAAATCTAGAATGTGCCTGAGATTGCATCTTGAATCAAAACCTACCTTGCGACTCAGAATATGCATTTCAATACATAAAAAAATCTGTAGCCCAACTTAAAATCTGCCGTTATGGTGTTAGAGACTTGCCTTGCTTGTATTGTTACAAATTTGTCCAACTTCCATTTGTACATCTTAAATGTTGTGTAAAGCCGTAAAATTGTCCAATGATTAACCTGTTAGAGGCGTGTTGAGCTAGGACTCTAACATGTTATTTTCTTTTGCAACGAATTTTTGAGAAACCAGTCAAATATGCTCTCAATGAGTCACACACCTTTGAATCAGATATAAGAGTTGAGTCCAACATTGGAAAAAATAAAAACAATCGATTTAAAATCTAACTTGGGCATAATCACATTCAGATTTTGATTCAGATCAAAACAAACAAGGTGTAAGTCCCTGTATCAAAGTCCAAGCCCTTTTCGTAACCTTCCTTCCCTCTCGGCTTCTTCTTCCAGTCAAATTGTACCGGACTCGAATATCTCCTAGTTCTCCAGTCAGGCAACAAAATAAAACAAGAACGCTATTATTGGGGCGTCACATTTCACTAGAGGGGCGTCACCGAACAACCCTTTAGTTAATTTTAATTTAATTCAATTTTATTAGATAATAATTAATTTCTACGGTTGGAATCAATCCAAACCTGGATGTAAAACCAATTTCTACGGTTGGAATCAACCCAAACCTGGACGTAAAATGAATTTCTACGGTTGGAATTAAAAGGAACCTGGACGTAAAATTGAAATTTACGGTTAGGTTGACGAAAGGAAAATTCAGTAAACTAAACCTAGACGTAAAATTGAAAATTACGATTGGAATCCAACTAAACCTAGACGTAAAATTGAAAATTACGGTTGGAATTTAACTAAACCTAGACGTAATACAACATGCAAATCAAAGTTTACTGTTGAATTGAACTTAACCTAAACGTAAGTTCTTCAAAAACTAAATTACAGTTGAAAAATCTAGTAACGTACCCAGACGTAACACTAGCAAAAAGTAACTAAAACCCTAATTTTACTTCGATTTCATTCAATCTAACCTATTTTAAGCACAAAAACAAGTAAACAAAGATGGGTATTTTCGATTATTACCTTACATACACCATGGGTTTGTTCGATGAAATGAATTCAAATGGATTTACGATGAAAAGGATGAAGAGAAAGAGGAGAGGCACTAGTGGAAAATGGAAGTTAAAGCACTGTCATGAAAAGAAGTAATATCACTAAAAACTACTGTGTCCATCAGCAGTATTCTAGGAGTGGTTTTTCTCAAAACGATTGTGTCTGGCAAACGTTCAATTCTTTAAAAAAACGACTTTCTTCAACAGTATGTAGATAGATCCTGATGGACGCAGTGGTTTTACTGGTGATATTTTATTAAAACCTATGCCTTCAGTTTTTGACAACCTAGCTCAAATCAGGTCATTGCTCCAGCCCTAAGCTGTAAATAAAATCCAACCAAGATTGCATCAATTATCAGCAAAAAAGAGGAAATGAGACAAGGAATCTTCTCGACACCATAATCACCTAAACACGTACAAGTATCTACTCAAATTGAAATTTGAAGAAAACATATGATTGCAACTAATTTTCATACGTAAAATATCCCATCCATAACTCATTAAGTAATTGAGATCCTGAATTCCTGATCAAAAGCATACACAGTAAATTGGTAGAAGTCTTAGGACAAAATCCACAAACTTCACCAATTGAGATCCTTACCGAGCATACTTGCCAATTGAAACTCGTAGGGAGGTCCATAGCTGCATCCGTTCCCATATATAATCAAGCTTTAGTTCCACCTGCTCCCTCTTGGAATGTCAACCACCTGAAAATAATCAAAATATTAGGAAGGTTATCAGTACAAATTCATTTAGCCTAAAATCTGTTCATTTTAATATAAGCAGTTCCAGCAGCTTACGAAATGGATTCAAATTATGTTGTCTGAGCAATCGTCATTACCAAGAGCATCATCTTTCCATTAACTTCCTGCAAATAAACAGTGATGAAATGCAACCAATTTGATTTGCACTGGACAATCACATTACCAGCATCATCTTTCTTTACAAGTTCCTGTAAATAAAAAATGATAGTAAGTTTAAATCTAGCGCATTTAAAAAATTATACAGACAAGAAGTAAAACATAGTTATGATTCCTGATTCAGTTAAGATGATAAAGTGCAAGGTTACAAGTTTCATGCAATCACGTTAGGGACTGAAATCTTCTTCTTATGAAGGTGTTATATTATAATTAAAAACAATGAAAAGAATCTATGGCAAAAAAAAGATAGTTTCTTTTCATAGATTCTTTTACATGTTTCATAGTACTAGTACAAACCAATAATCACAAGGACAACAACGTTTACTACAAGAACCACAATTCAAAATCCGAAACAAAAATTATACTGGCAGCAGGTCGATCATCATTTTGTTTAGCACTGCAAGGCGTCTGTCAATAACTGTAATCCAACTAGCATTGAGTTGCAAGGTGGTTGTTAATTCAACGCTATTTATGGATGGAAAAGCTACAGACCTTCCAAGTCCAAATTCAAACACCCACATTCCTACATCCAACTACGATTGTTAATTTGATTTAAAGCACCTCTAAAAAGGTTGCCCGTGTAGTAATTATAAATGTTCGTTGACATTCTACCGAACATGCATTTCACAAATCTATCAATTATAAATCCATAAATGTTATCGAAAATAGACCAAATTTAGCAATTGAAAGTCTTATAGCTCAATCAAAATCTCAACTCATATTGTAAAATCTAATACTACCTATACAAGTGGCATTGGCAAATGTTATTGTTTATAACCATGATCAGTTCACAGGTTTTCGCAAGGCGTACCTTTGGAAAATAAGTTAAAAAAATGAATGGCACCCATGAGCAGTAGCCACCTAAAATTATCTTGGTACACACGACCACATTAATTCCAGGCAACTAAAACATTTTCGAACTTGGTTAATCCGCTACCATCTTGCCATTATTTAAGCATACAAAGATCAGGCTCATAAAGAAGTCTTACATTTAATTACTGCAAATCAGATTGCACTAAGAAAGTCACCACAACCAAGAGAAAAAGGTTGAAACACAAGATGTCATTCTTCTTGTGATACTAGATACAATTTTAGCCATTAAATATCAATATTGATAATAATATACTAAACGTTGGTGTTCCTGGAACCATAGTGTAAAAGTTCAAAGATCAAAAAAAATATTTGGAAGACAAGCTTATACCACAATACCCGATGACCCCAAACACCAAAGCTTACACCCGATTACTTATTCGTGGATCTTTCTTCCGTTTAGGATTCAGGCTACAAATGCAAACTTTTTGATAAGTTCCTCTAGTTAATCCAAGAAATTGATTATAACCTACAAGGTTATCATGGGTACGAGGAGAAAACAAGTGGACATACCTATTTATGAAACCAAGAAGAGCACATGCATAACAGCAGATGCAGGAGCTGCACAAACAACACTTGGCAATGTTGATCCTGCGTCACTACCGCGCTTACAAATCTTCAATGGTGTTCCAACCATATAATGATGTTTTCCCAAGGCCGTCACTGAGACAAAAGGAAACAGAAAACTAAAGATTAGTGTAAATAGGAAGTAGACCGTAGTAGTCTATAATTCTCTAGGCAGTAAGTTTTCTAGAACGGTCCTGTGTCACGTAAATCTTGTAATGTTAATTGTTGTAAATTCGATCAAATGGTTTCATCACATACAAACAAAATCATGATGAATTAGCCAAAATGTAACATTTATATACAAACAATACTGAACCCTGGAATAGTAAGTGGTCAAACATACCGGAATATAAATCATTGGTGCCCCGCCAAAGTAGGTCAAAAAGAGCTCTGCATTCAAGGTTGCACTCATCAAAATAAGCCTCAGTTCTGGACACCGTGGAAGAAGGTCCCTTGGTATGATAAGAAAAAAGTCTGGATAACTAGACAACGTAATGAATCACATAGTAGAATAACCAAAAAGATAACTATGAACAAAACTTGAGTGCTAAAGGCTTTAGATTTTACCTTCATTCATTCCATGTTCATGAATATTATCCACAATAACATGGGTAAAACCTTTTAAACTTTTGTCATGCAGTAATCTCCTCGATAAAATGCCTATGGTGCAAAACAGAAGGCGAGTATCCCTCCCTCTCTGACCTTCCAAACAAACTTTATAGCCAACCTTTTGTGAAGACAATGAATAGAGAAACTTATTAATTACGTTTGCGAATGATGAAAATGGTAAGTGAAAAACATCACAAATCATTGTAAGCGAGTGTGCAGATTCAGAAGGAATAACTTACAATTTCACCCAATTTTTCACCCCTCTCTGCAACAACTCTTTCAGAAACTTCCATGGAAGATATTTGACGAGGCTGTGTACATATTATACTACAGGCAGATCTATTTGTAGATTTTATCTCAGATTCTAAGATATACTGGGGAAGTTGGGTGGTCTTACCAACATAATTTGTTGTTAACAAACAACGAGCAACGTGGCTCAACACTACGAACAAGCCAAACCTTATTTTATGCGTTAAAGCACATATTGAACAACTACTACCCAAGTACTTGTAGCAGCATAGGTCAACACAACATACATACATGGATTAGCTAAACATCTAGTTTTCTTATGTTAAGTAAAACAGTGAATTAAGATTTTCATGAACAGAAATGTGCAGGACGAACAAGTGCAAATCCAAGGAGGTAAAACAATCACTTCCCATACATTAAACACAAAAAAAATCCTCACCTGGATGTAAAATTTATTCAATCTATCATCATTCATTAAATCCTCACCTCCTCAGATTGTAAAACTTTTGCTTCCTATAAATTAAACACAGAAACAAATAGAATCCCAATCAAAAACAATGTAAAATTTGTTCAATCTATCATCATTCATCAAATCCCCACTTGGTCAGACTGTAAAACTTTATTAAATACACCTTTAGTTTTTTGTTGCTTCCTGCAAATACCACATCAAAGTCAGCTAAAGTTGATGGGTCTGCAAAATTCCTTTCCTATGGCCTTCGATCCTACACACGGATAATACAATAAAAATAAAACACTAAAACCTTGATGCTTATGTGATACAAACAGCCTTACACATGCAACAAATTTCAAATTAAATCACAGATATACAACATAATTTATAAAAAATTACCTTGCTAGAAAAGCTCACAATTCCTTAAGGTGAGATTGAGATTTTCATTGCTCTCGAAGACTATATCCATGAGCAAGTTGCAGAACAGGTTCTACCGTTACTTACTAGGATATTCGCACCATAACTTGTGTAAACATAACAAACCCAATGTTAGTTCCAGTTGAAACCAAATTAACCCAGATTGTCAAAATTAAATATAACCAAGATAACAAATTGCTAAATTCAGTGTTCGCAGTTCAAATCTAAATAGACGATTAATAGTTAATCTTACCATTTTCATTATTTCACAAGATCTCCATACTTGTGGTCATCATCTTTTCATACTGAAGCCCCTAAAAATGAAGTAAAACGAATATCTCAATCAGAACTCTAAGGATTGTGAGAAAAATTGAAAGAGTAAAGGAACCCTGACCAGAAGATAGCAGAATCATCCCTTACGATTTCTCCGCCTTCATCAACATCCTCTACTTATTTGTTGTTTAATTAGAGAGATTCAGAGAGGCGGAGATGGAGAGTGATTGATTTGGTTTACTGGGTTTTAGTTGATGGCTAGGGTTTGTCTATATTCTTCTCAGATCGAATGATGTCAAGAAATTTCTGGTGAAAGTGAAGGATGAAAAAATGAATTGGATTTGAGATTTGGGAATTTTTGGTTTTTCTGTGAGATTGAAGAGATCGATGTAGTGAGTGAATGGATAAGAAGAAGAAGATTTTTACGGAGATGGGGAAATTTCTTTTTACAATTTTTTTCTCATAGAAAATTCTGATTCTCATGGTGGTTTCTTAAGTCCATAGGAAAGCCTGAATTTTTACGGAAATACCCATTCATAAAACGACTGTGAAAGAAGCTTGTTTTCCTTTTTCTCTTAAAAACAACCGGGTCTCACAGAACTTATAATTATCCTGGACCATGGAAGTCATTTTTTCAAAGCCTAGGAAGTGGTTAAAATCTCATTCTCCACTAGTGAGGAAGAAGAAGAGCAATTGAAATGTGAAGAATGAAGAATATAAATTAGGTTTGGTTTTTCCTATTTCCTATCCCTACATTTCCTATTTCCCATCCATGTAAATTCCCATCCCCATTTTTCCTATTTCCCATCCATATAAATTTCAATATATCCTAAATACCATCTTGACTTTTCCAAAATAAAGCCACCCAACGCCTAAAAAAAACTTGGTCTCCATCTCCCCCACGTTACATCTTCTTCCTTACCTCCACGGTCCATCACCACCTTATAAACTTTCACTTATTTTTATGATGAAATCAATCGCGGAATATAACAATGACATCAAAACAGTAGTATATGCCGATAGTGATTTTGCATCATTAGGTATGTAGCTCTTGATGTAGATCGATATGGAGTTTGGGTCTTTTAATTATTTGCAATTTAATTAACTCGGTATCCTTGACTCAATAGGATATAGTTAGATATACTCCATAGATCTAATACTTGCACTGGTGCGTATCAAAAATAAATACTCCATAGATCAAAACTTCAAACTAATTCAACCACCTTATACAAATTAAAGGTCTCCATGTGACCATGTCCCTCAAGGGAGAATTTGTTGTTCAAAAAAGCTGTTGCGTTGACAAAGTAAATTAAATTAGTTTGGAGTTCGATTAATTTAGGATTTGAATATTTTCCTAAATTTTTAATAATCGAATCTTCCATAATATGATTTTATAGGTTAATTGTCGACTGACTCGGTTACATAAGGAGGAATTAGATGATAAAATATTAGAAGGAAAAAAAACAGATATATCTTAGTGATTTGACAGAAAATGAAGGTTTTTCTTTTTAATTGGCAAGGAAGAAGAAGATAAATAAAAAATGTTAATATTTAGGATCATATTTAATTTTGACTTTTTGGGGTGGTACGTAGGGAAAAACAAAATTGAAAAGTAGATAGATTTTAGAAACTGTGAGAGGGATGGGGAATAGGAAAAATGGGGGTAGGAAATAGGGAAAACCTTAGGTTTTGTTTCTGTTTTTAAGTTTTAATTTTAATTTAATTGAAGAGTAGTTTGGACAGTTGCTATTGAATCAAAAATACCCCATAACCAGATTTTTGGTCACTAAATGTCCAAGTGAAGCCCCTCTGTTGGATGATGACTCCCCAATAATAGCTTTCTAAAACAAAAAACGAGATATCTGACAAGGTACGAGTCAGACTCCGAGTCAGATTCCGAGTCACCTGCAGATCCTGCTCCCGATTCAAATCCGACAAAGGTTTAAGTTAATGGGCCAAGTTCTGTATCAAAGGCGAAACCCTTCAACCTTCCTTCCCTCTCTGCTTCTTCTTCTTCTCCTACTTCCTCCATAAAAATGGCAGACACAACCGAAAAAACCCTAGAAAACCCTCCCACAAATGGAAACCCCACAACCGAAACCCTTAATCCAACTCCATCACTCTCAAAAAGCGCTCAGAAAAAGCTTGTAAAACAACAGAAATATGAAGAAAAGAAAGCACAGAAAAAAGCCGCCATGAAAGAACACAAGAAGAAAGAAGGTGAAAGAAAACGTAAAGAATGGGATGAGAAGCTATCAACCGTTAGTGAAGAAGAGAAATTAAAACTGATTGAATCAAGAAGAGAGCTGCGAAAAGAGAGAATGGGGATTAGGTCAGAAGAAAAAGACAAGAAGATTGAGAGAATGATGAAAGCTAAAGAAATTGGTCAAAAGATTGTCATTGACCTTGATTTTGCTGATTTGATGAGTCCAACTGAGATCAATAGCCTCGTTCAACAGGTATGTATTTGGATGTGGGGGCAGTTGACCCGTTTTAGTGTTTTCATTCATGCTTTCAATTTGTTTGATAAAATGCGTGACTCAGTATAATTTGCTATTTGGAGGTTGGGGCTATTCCCCACGGTGGGGAAATTGCCCCATGGTAGATGTTGGTTTGATCATTGGTTAATGTTAAAGGCTTTCACACATTGCTGTTGTAATTTGTGAAAGCTGATATTTGTTTCTCACATTGGCGACGTTGAGCTCATCTCTTCTGCATAATTGTCGCTTGTTTAGGGATGAATGACAAGTTAGCACCGGCCCTTTGTAGCTGGCAATGGAAACTCCTTAAAATAGTTGTAAAAGAACGTTTTATTTCAATGACTGTTGAAATTTTGCTGGCTTCATGAACAAAACACATACATAATGTGAAAATCTCGTGTAGATCTTGTAGTATATGCTTTAGTTTGTTCATCAGGTCTATGAAGGTGTGTGCCTTCCAGGCCAGTTCCTGCAATTTAAATTGTGATAGGTTCTCCCAAATCTCAGATTCTCAAGACATTGATAATTTGGTTAAACTTTGAATTGAACCTTACATTAAGTAGCAATTCTATTGTTCTAGCGGTTTACTCTGTGAACTTCATCGATATAGATAAGATTAAAGCCAATCCATTCTTACCCACTTATGACATAAAACATTGTAAGTACCGTCATTACCTGGTTTTCTACTTTTTATAATATAAAGAAAATCTACAGTCGGCCCTTTTATTAATATGAGTAATTAAATATCAAAGAACAAAAAAACTACCACTACTCTGTGAGTGATCTCCTTACTATATAAAAGCTAGGGTCTCAAAATAGACGTAGCTATTGGTATTTCCATCCAAGAAATACTTGTGTTTTTGATCTGAGTGTAATTCAGTGCCCCATAACAATCCTGGAGTTGAAAAGATAGGGTTTCAGATGAAATGCTCGTGAGCAAAATAAGGGTTATTGATTGTAGATAACCAAACTTTTGATACGTATTACATACAAGCAAAAGTTTTGATGCTAAACGAGTTAAAATCAGTGTTAAGAAATCCACACTACTACCTGTTTTAGCTGATGATGATAATGAATTATTACTATCATTGAGAATCTCACCTTTCAATCTTCTTCCTACATCTTTAAGAAAAGTAGATTGTACTTCTATGGTTTATATCATCTGAGGAAGAAGATTGAAAGGTGAGATTCTCAATGATAGTAATAATTCATTATTATCAACAGCTAAAATGGGTAGTAGTGTGGACATCTAAACACTTATTCTAACTCGCTTACCATCATAATCTCTGCTTGTATTTAAATCCGTATCAAAAATTTGGTTATCTACAATCAATGACCCCCATTTCGCTCATGAGCATCTCATCTGAAACCCAAGTCTTTCAATTCCAGGAATGTTCTGGGGCACTGAGTTACCCTCAGGTAGAAAACACAAGGATGATTACATCTTATTGGATAGAAATACCGATGGCTAAGGAGATCACTCAGAGCGGAAAATTTGTAAGGAGATCACTCAGAGCGGAAAATTTGTAATAAAACCACTGTTTTGCTTGTTCTGTTTGATATTGTTTTTATCAGTCAGTATATTTTGTCCTTTACTTATGCAAGTTGCAGATTATGTATTGTTACGCAGTGAATGGAAGATGTAGTTCACCAGCCCATCTCTGGCTAACTGCATGTGGTGGGGATATGGAAGCTCCACTTCAAAGGATTCCAGGATTTGATAAATGGTTAATTGAGAAGGAAAACTTGTCCTACATTGAAGCGCTGCATGATCAGAAGGAAAATCTGGTTTATCTAACTGCAGACTCTGAAAATATAGTGGACGAACTTGATCCGAGGAAAATATATATTATTGGAGGATTAGTAGATCGAAACCGATGGAAAGGATTAACCATGAAAAAAGCGAATGACCAGGGCATTCAAACCGCAAAGCTCCCGATCGGAAGTTACTTGAAAATGTCAAGTTCACAGGTACTATTTTCTGTTGTATATGTTTCTGCGGCTTTATTATTTTTTATGGAGTATTTTTTAGGGTATAGAAATTGGCTTTGCATGACAAAGTAATATGTGACTTCAATTCCTGCAAACTCATTGCATTAACATTAGCATTAATGGAACGTGTGTGAATTTTATGTGTTAAGTATGTGAATGAATTCCTGCAAACTCATTACATCAACATGGACGCTAATTGAACTTCTGTGGAAGACCTCACATTTCTGATGAGGACACTAGGCTCGAATCAAAGTTTAAGACCTAAAAATGGGCTGAAACCATAGTCCTTATGATCTCGTGCAGGGGTCACGGCCGACCTGGTTATATTTTACACCTAGAAGCATTTCTATTATCTTTCACTTTGCTTTACTTATCTGACAATGGGACTGTACTTGTCTCGGCCAAGCAGGTTCTGACTGTGAACCAAGTGTTCGAGATACTACTCAAGTTTGTAGAAACAAAAGACTGGAAGACGTCATTCTTTGATGTGATTCCTCAGAGAAAACGAGGGGAGGCTGAAACAAGAGAAGATCAAGAAGGAGAATACAAAGAAGATGAAGAAGAACATAAAGAAGAAGAAGAAGAAGAAGAAGAAGAAGAAGAAGAAGAAGAAGAAGAAGAAGAAACAAGTGGTGAAAGAAAAAAGAAGTGTATTGAACAGCCATCAGTCGTTGAAGGCAATTTACTAACTGAAGCTTCTATCTGAGTTATCATGTTTCTGCCTTAGTTGTTATCTTTCTGTCGGACAAATCTGTTTTTTTTTTTTGGAATATTTAAGGCAGTTTAAAGTTTTAAATTGAGATATTGATCAATTCAGGGAGAATCATTTTAAATGAAGTTTCACATTTTAGTTTTTAGCTGTACTGAATGACTTTTCGTATAAGTTGGTCTAACATCTTGGTGATCATCCAGATTTCTCTGCTGTAGTTCGGAAAATTCTTAAGAGGGGTTTAACACTGATGATAATCTCAAAGAATGTGGATACTGCTTCGATTTGTTCTCTTTTGCAGGAAGGATGACCGAATGAGGATAAAATTCCCTATTATGATTTGGGGTGCTAGTTTGTAGCCGACTGTTGGAACTTCTTGATATGACTGCTGGGGATTTGGGAGGCAATCCAAGAAGAAAGTCTAAGGCTAGTCTCCATGATTCTTCCAATGGTGAGTTCTACTTATTGTCTGACAATTTTAGCGAAAGAAGACAAAAGTTATTCAAAGTTATGAACAAATAGGTTCTTACAATTTTTATAATCTTATTTCCTAAAATCACCTTGAATGAAGAAAGTCGTTAAAACGAATTGCCATTGATTTCTTCGAAACAAAGATGTTTACCGTTATTAACTGATTCCCAATCATAAAATGTGTGACATAACACAGAATAAAGACTTTATTCTTTTCTTGAATATATAACAAAGATATGTTTGATGTTCAACTCTTTTCGTTAATGGTTTCTGCTTTCTTTTATTTTGTAAAGTCTGATATTCATTTCTTGTTCTTCAGGTTATACTTTATTCCAGAAGATGTCTGTCTGGTGTGTTGTTTCTTTTTACTAGGGATTCTCGTAGTGTATTATGGTGCAAATATAGTTTATTTCTACTTGCTGTTAACAGTTAGCACGAGTTAAATATTACTCTGTGTTTCTAGTGTCCACAAACCTGTTAAGCTACAACATGTTTTACGTGTTGTAATCTTGACTTATAATTTACCATTTGAACATTGTAGTGTTTAAGTCATCTATCTAGATTCTGGACTGCTATTTATAGTCCTGAATAGTTTATAATTTTCCACCACCACGCTTTCAGTTACTTTTAATTTTAACGAAAAGGTTTGAAATAATCTTATTCCTCGGTCAATCTATCACCATGTCAACCACTACTTCTATTTCAGGTGAGGATCCTGATCGCCAATTGCATGAAACAATAGTGCTTTCTGCTAAACAAATAGTAGCAAGTATTGAAGCAAGTAATGCGAGAGTTGAAGCAAGCAATGCTGGTATACAAGCTTTGCTTTGTAAGGTTGTGGAATCTCAAACCCATAGTCAGCAACAAATGATGGAGCTGTTGAAGATATTAGCAAATAATAATAGTATCAATGATGCTGGTATTTCTACTGATGAAGCTGCAGGAGAATGTTCACGTGTCATCTCTGGTAACTTGAATCCTAAAGATCAAGTAGATAGAGTTGCTGAAATTGGACCATTGTGAGATAATAACAGACAACCAGGTACGTAATTATTCATTAATCTCTTCTGGTGCTCTTGGGTCCGCGATTCAGCCTTCACTTAGTTTTTGCTTGTTTATGAGTGTTCATTTTTGCAATAGTTATATCAACTTTCTCAAACAGATGCCATAGTTATTTTGTCTAGTTTCTTCTTTGTTGCGATGTTGAACACAATAACTATTTTTACTGACATTTCAATGCTCTATACAATCACGCAGTTGAGGATGTTCTTCTACCTCTCAAATACACACGTGGGATAGCTCAAGCGAGCGTAAAAGGTGGTCAGGCGAACGAGGAAGATGAACAGGTTAACAGATGGGGTGATGATTATGATTTTCGTGGATACGAGCCCCTAAGGGAAGCAATCCAGGCACAAGACTGGGAGAAGGCTAAGAAATATCTATTCACCAGTGGAAATTTCTGGAAGAGATTGTGAAGCTGGTACCACCAGTAACACTTGAATACGTGAACCCACAATATGGTGGGACAATATTGCACTTTGCTGCGATCCTTGGAAGCATAAAAGCTGTTAAGATGCTAGTTGAGAAGAACTCAAACTTAACACAAATATGGGGCAGTAGGGAACCCTATCATGTGCCACTCCTCATGGCTGCAGTGAATGCTACAGATGGAGAAAAGAAGATGGTGGAGTATCTTTCCTCAGTGACTAGAGACGAGGACCCAAGTCCATTCTCTGGTATATGTGGCCTTACGTTACTAACCAGTTTAATTCAATCGGATATGTGCGGTAAGTAACGAATCATTTTACAGTAGTTCCTTATGCTTTTGATGAAAATAAATTTCTTTACAGATCAATTGAAAATGTTTGTTTTAAAAAGAACATTCGTGTTCATTTCATTGGAATTGGAGGGTGTGGAATCTGTGGATTGCCAACTCCAAATGCATAACAAACTGAAAACAAACAAAATTGCCTAGTAACAAATATAGTCTTCTGAATAGTCTTCTGAATGTTTGTAGGTCTGGCATTATCCGTATGCAAACAGTTCCCACGTTTGGTTAATGATCAACATGGTCCAGAATTAATTTTTTCTTCGTTAATAACAATTGCGGGAAGGCCGTTTGCATTTTTAAGTGGATCAAAACTAAAGTGGTGGGAACGCTGCATCTACTCATGTAAGTCCCTTTATATCTTTCCGTACTCTGGTTTTGCTTTTTTACTTCTCGTTCACAGCTCAATGTAATAGTTCTGTAAATACAAATATCGGTCTGAGCACAGTAATCCAAGAGAGCATGGATAGTATTCCACATAGCGATGGCGTCGTTGAAGGAAAACAAAAGCTTTTGAAGAGCTCAGAGAGCACCCAGAATGATGAAGAGAACCCTCGGGAGACCTCTGAAGTCTCCAAAATCATAAGGGAAAGCTCCTTAACTAGTAATGCAGGAAGCATAACCAACTATATCTAGCTCTACATCATGCACTACATAATGCAAGGTTAGTTTTCTGTTCATATCAAACTAACATATTATAGATAGTGATATATAGCGTTTGGTAGCCGGCATTGCTGGGTCTTTCAATATTTTGCATCTTATCAAATCAGTTTAGAGTACTTAAGTTGCTTGTTTTCATTTTTATTTCAGTGCCTTGTATAAAACAATTATACAGCCAGAAGTTGATGCACAAACAGGTTGTTTCTTTGGTAGCATATTTTATTGGACATTTTAGTAAAACATACAATACAACAAACATCACCAATCTTTTTCTCAAATCTAACATCTTGGGCATTGCTATGAAGTTTGGAACCACAGAATTTGTTCTGGAGTGTCTTCGGGTATTTCCTCACCTGTGTTTGTTCGAGGGAGCACATACAATAGCAGGATTAGTTATCAGAGAGCGGAATGAAATGATATATAATTTCATATACATACTAAGACAAAGAGCCAAACTAGATGGACATCCTATCCTCTATAAGAACAATAACACTATACTGCATTTCAGTGCTGAGTTAGCTCATAACCGTCAACTCAATTGTGTAGCTGGTGCAGCGTTTCAGATGCAACGAGAAATACAATGGTTTAAGGTAAGTTCTTATATAAGATTAATATGTATAAAAAATCATACGAAAGATAGCATATCTCTTTATGTATTTCTCTAACCTTTAAATATTTGACCAGGGGGTGGAAAATACAACGCCACAAAAAGAAAGGTTTATAAGAAACAGTGATGGAGACACGGCTCACTTTCTATTCACAGTGAAACACAGGGACCTAATGGAAAAAGGTGAGAAATGGATGAAAGATACATCCTCATCGTGCATGGTGGTAGCTGCCCTTATAGCTACCGTAGCATTTGCAGCTGCTATTACTGTACCAGGAGGTAATATCAGCGACAACTCCAGTAAAAAGAATGGTATCCCAGTTTTTTCGGACAGGAAGTCGTTTATGGTATCTGCAGTAACAGATGCCTTAGCTCTCTTCTCCTCTATCACGTCAGTAATTATGTTCTTGGCTGTGTACACGTCACGTTATTCCGAGGAGGATTTTCTAAAATCCTTGCGACAAAAAATAATTATAGGTTTGGCAACTCTGTTCATATCCATGGCAACCATATTAGTAGTTTTTGGAGCAGCGCTTACGATTGTTCTTGGAAAAAGAATTTCATGGGCTCCATTACTTGCAACGTTATTGGGTTGTGCTCCGGTTCTCTTGTTCGGTTTTCTGCAGTTTCCATTATTGGTAGAAATGGTAAGTTCTACTCATTGGTCTATAGTCTTAGGGAACCAAAACCATCATGAGCCATACTATTTACAAAAAACTGTACGGCCAAGCCGAACATGCATGAACTTCAATGATGATGAAAAGCTTGGCTTGAATGCAGCCATGAACTTGTTTGATTGTATGCATCTACTGTCAGTTGTTTGATCTATGTGTGGTGTGGTGTGTAGTACAGTGGAAATGGTGAGAATTGAATTCCTCCTAAGGGATCTCATAACCCTGAAAAATTGTTTGATTGGACAGGGTCTATGGTAAAAGCCCATTGAAAAGTTGTTGGTGGATGTCATTGGAATTATGGGTTGGTCCTGCTTTAGAAATTGGAACCCAAGACTATGTCGCATTTTGGACTGTATGAAACTGATCCAAATATCTTCAACTTGTTCTGGATTCGATAGGCTGCTGTATGGGATTACTAAATTCCAACCCGGTTGTAAAATATATCTCTGGAGCATCGATGTCCAATTACAAATGCATGCTTTTCTTGTCGGATGAGGATGATTTCCAAAATAAATTTTACTTATTTTAATAGTTTTTTTCTTTGAATTGTTCTGGACAGATCGTCCACTTAAAGGACCCAAAAACCCAGATTCTTTGTTTTTCTTCCATCTCACTGCTTCAATAAATTAATATACTCATTTAACTTATAGAATTTTGCAGTTCCAACTTCAACGATCTTGCTCTAAAAATACAAAGCAAGGGTTTTTCCAAAAACATGTAGTATTCCTTTACCGCGATTGGTGAGATTACTGGTTTTTTAATGCCAATTAAAACCTATACTGTATTTGCGTAAGAAACAACTCATTTTGAATAATAGGCAAATGATCCAATACCTAACACTCTAAAGGCAGCACACTGGACAATTGAAAGGGCATCCTTAAATTAATCGAAACTTAACTAATCAACCATGTAATCAATTATTTTCTTTTCTTTTTTTTCCGACGAAAGCCGGACCCAATCTCGATTGAAGTATACTTTTGAGTTTACTCGACTGCTTCTGAGGAGAGGCCCAAACGTAATGGTTCGCATTTACGAATACATGACAACACTTATTAAATTAAAACTAATTCAGGTACATCATGTTTCTATTGAATGCTCATAAGCATAATGGTGTCCACACGTGTGGAAGTAGAAATTTCCTTCATTTCTTGAGAGAGCATCTTCATTTTTGGGCAGCTAATAATAGTATGATAAACTATCCTGGCAAAATTGGGGTCTATTGTGATTAATTTGGGCATATGAATTACTTCATTTATTTAATAGGAAATGATAAGGGATGTCTAAATTTGATGAAACTAACAATTTACCCCCTTTAAAATATTAATACTACCAATTTACCTCCATTAACTCTTAATAATAAAATTTAAAAACAAAATCAGCTTTTCATTTCCATCCCCTTATAAACCTATTCATGTCTTCTTCTTCTCCCTCTTTTTTCATTTTTTTGAAACCAAAACTCGACAAACCAAAAACGATTAATTGTTTTCTTCTTCTATAAAATGGAGAAAAAAACAGGAATGAAGCATCCTACTAACAGGAAATTTCCTAGTGAGGATAATCCCGGACTTGTTGAAGCTATTCGAAACAAAACCAAGAAAACGGTTGAGGAAGTTGAGCCATCTTTGATCGCACAAGAGGAGGAAATGAGTCGAATCAGGTACTTTTCTATCAACCCAATCCTCTAAACTAGGTTTTAGTAACACGCAATCGCTCAAAAATTAGAAATTTTGAAACCAAAATTTTCTGGGTTCACCAGAATTGGACGATGTTAGTATACATTTGAACCGATTGTGTTAGTAATCGGTTGTCGTTCATGCCCATATATCCCGATTGTGATGCATGTATTTTCTGGTTCGAAAAATTTGAACTATAATTGGTCAATGTTAATACCAAGATAGCCCGATTATATCCACTGAACTTCTTGTATCGACTAAAGTTCTGTTCAATGTCCATTCTTCCGTGGATTTTGTTGTTGTCCCCTTCTCTTTTCGCGTATTAGGCACTGTAATAACCAATGGAGATGTGTGGTTCAAATTTTCTTTTGGTATCTCTTCCGCCATGAATGTGATTTTTTTCTTTTCCCAATCTTTCAAGGGTGATGTCTTTTCTACCGCCATAACCTTCCTTCCTTCAAAATATCGTTTATGTATCCTTCCTTTGATGTTTTCATGGAATTCATTAACCATTGTTTTTGTTATCATATTACACTCCAATCTTTTGTCATCTTCATTGACTCTAATCATTTTTCTTTTAACTGCTTCACTGATTTGTTTAATCACTTTCTTGATTTGAACAATCTCAATAACAATCTTCAACTTTCAATCTTCAGCCTCCCTGTTTCTAGCGCCATATGTAGTTGCAGGAAATCCTACACTACACCCCTCATAAGATTTCATTAACATTCAACTCATTTTAGATTAACAATCTTAATTTTATTGATGAATCTTTTAACAATCTTACAAGAAAAGATAAAGAAATCAAGAATAACCTCTGATCTAGATTTTCTCTCTCCTATTTACTTGTTTTTCACTCAGAAAAGATCTCTCCCCTTTCCTTTACAACTGAAAGGCTATTTATAGGGAATTACATAGTGGATGACAGCTAATCTGTCCTTTATTTTCGGATATGGCTTGCGACATTCTCGCGACCTTACAAATGTTAATCTCGCAAACTCTCTAATTTTCGCAGGACAATCATATTTTTCTCATGATTTAGCTGACGTCGTTTATTATGTCATTTCTGAAATTGTTCTGCGACACTGTTGTGTTGTGTTGTTGATAATTTCTCTGAGGCATTATTGTTGCGAGATTCTGATCCTACAGATATGTCGAGCCAAATATCAGCAGGTATAGGTAGAGGACTCAACAATCCTGGAGGGGCTACCACTTCAGCTTTATTACGTTGACAAATATCACAATGAGAAATAAAGTGCTTAACTGATTGTTTTATACCTTTCCAATAAAAACTATGTTGTAGACGCTTGTATGTACGTAAAAATCCAGAATGTCCACCAACAGGATTTGAATGAAACTCTTCCAATAAAGTAGTGCACCAAGCAGAAGATGATGGTACGACTACTCTACCTTTATAGCGCAATACTCCATACTCATATGAAAAATGTAGCTTACAAGACTCATTGTTATGTAACTGTTGAATAATAGCATTCAGTTCTGTGTCAGCATGACACTCCTTAAAGATGTCAGAGAGACCAGAAAAAATTGGTGCAGAAAGGAGATAAACTGAGCCATGAAGACGAGATAAAGCATCAGCAGCCACATTTTCTTTTCCTTTACGAAAAATTATTTCATAATCGTACCCCAACAATTTTGACAACCACTTCTGTTGTTCCATAGAAGATAACTTTTGATCCAAAAAATACTTTAAACTCCTATGATCTGTATAAATTTTGAAATGCCTCCCAAGTAACTATGGACGCCATTTTTGAACTGCAGAAACAACAGCGAGCATTTCCTTATCATATATAGAGAGATTCAAATTTTTACCAGATAAAGGCTTACTGTAATATGCAATTGGCCTATTTGATTGCATTACAACAACACCTAATCCATTCCCCGAAGAATCACATCACATTCCAATACAAATTCCTTTGTAAAATCTTGAAGTATTAGAACTGGTGTTGAAGTTAAATCTTGGTGGAGTTGTTTGAAAGCAGCAGTAGTTGTGTCAGTCCAAACAAAAGCATCTTTCTTGAGTAGCTGAGTTAATGGTGCACTAATTTTTCCAAAATCCTTAACAAATTTTCGATAATAACCAGTTAAACCCAAAAATCCACGTAATGCCTTAACTTTGGTAGGAATTGGCCATGACAAAATACATTGTATTTTTTCATTCTCGACTGAAACTCCTTCAGATGAAATAACATGACCAAGATAGCCAATAGAACTTTGAGAAAATGCACATTTTGAATCCTTAACAAACAACTTATTAGTGCGTATAATGTCAAACACTAAAGATAAGTGCTTGATATGATCATCAAGATTTTCACTATAAATTAAGATATCATCAAAGAAAACAAGCACGAACCTGCGTAAGTAAGGCCTGAAAATATGATGCATGAAGCTCTGAAAAGTGGCAGGTGCGTTTGAAAGACCAAAAGGCATGACAAGAAATTCGTAGTGACCATCATGAGTTCTAAAAGCCGTCTTCGGAATGTCAGGCGCATGTACTCTAAGTTGGTGATAACCAAAACGAAAATCCATCTTAGAAAAAATGGTTTTTCCATGTAATTCATCCAACAATTCATCCACCATTGGAATGGAAAATCTATCTTTGATAGTCATTTTGTTTAAAGCTCGATAATCCACACACATCCTCCAAGAACCATCTTTTTTGCGAACCATTAAAATGGGAGAAGAGTAGGGACTAGAGCTTGGTCTAATGAAACCAGCATGTTGTAATTCTGTCACAACTTTTTCTATTTCATCCTTCTGAAAATGTGGATAACGATAAGGTCTCACATTAACTGGAGCAGAACCAGGAAGTAGTGGAATATGATGATCATGTAAACGTTCAGGTGGAAGAATATTTGGAATCTTGAAAATATCTTTATATTCAGACAATAGTTGTTGGATCTCAGGCGGCACAACTGAAGTTGAATGAATAGCAGTATTGTCTGAAGATAGTTGAAGAAGAAAACCATAAGTCTCTCTGCGTAATAAATGTTGCATGGGAGATACATCCAGGAGCATGACAGATGAAGAATTTTTTCCACGTATGATGATATTCTCTTCACCAACTTTGAACTTCATTGTAAAGTGAGTAAAATCCCAAGATATTTCACCCAAAGTACGTAACCATTGAGCACCCAACACTGCATCACAGTCGATGATGTCCAAAAGATGAAAATCAACCAGAAAAGTATATTGTTGTAGCTTAATTGGCACGTTTAAACAATACATATGGGTACGTAACTGACCTCCATCACCTACTGTGACACATAAAGAATAACCCGATTCAATCTTATAACCACATTGCTTTGCAATTGTTGGATGAAGAAAATTGTGCGTAGCTCCAGAATCCACCAAAAAGGTAAGAGCCCGAGCCTTAATAAAACCTTGAATTCGCATGGTGTTTGGAAAACTAGAACCCATCAAAGAGTGCAAAGAAATATTCAGTTCTTGTTCCTGCGGTAATGTAGTAGTATCAGAAGGTGGAGGCTGAATGTCTTCATCAAAGTTCCGATCATCAGTGTCATAAATACTTTGAGGCATATCTAAGATCAATAGTCTTGGCTTGACACATAAGTGACCAGGCTTGTAATACTCATCACAATTGAAACAAAGACCCTTGTCGCGCCTTTCTTTTTTTCTTCCCATGTTAACGTTTAGCTCCGGGTGGTAATGTTGATTTTTTTATTTGTTGGTTGGTAGCCGTTAAGGATCTAAAAGGGTTTGAACGAAAAGGTTTCGAAACTGAATAGGCTACAATGATACTATCTTCTTGTGATATTGCCTTTTTAAAGGCTTCAGGTAAAGTCTTGGGTTCAAATAAACGAACACCAGTGCCAATATCCACTCTTAAGGCAGCAATAAATAAATCAACAAGGTACTGTGTAGGAAGATTATGAACGAAATTTATCAATTTTTCAAATTCAGAAATTAGTTGTCGGACGGTACCTGATTGAGACAACTTTGTCAATGCAATATGTGGATTTATAAACTTGTGATCCCCAAATCTGTCACGAATTAGAGAACAAAAATCTTCCCAAGATGGTGTCGGATTCGACTTTTTAAACCAACGATACCAGGAATTGGCATCATCCGTCAGATGAGCAGCAACTACTTGAATTTGAAGATCTGCATTGATTGAATATAGGTTGAAATATTGCTCAGCTTGAAAAATCCAGCCGTCGGGATTGGTACCATCAAAAGTTGAAAATTTTAGGTTGATGGAACCCGTACGAATAGGTGGATTGGTACCACCACCGTTACCATGATTATTGCCATTGCCATTGCCATTATGTCGATTGCCTGTTCTGCATGTACCGAGAGCATCTGTGATAGCTTCTTTCGTCGCCGTTGTTAAAGCTGTTGTCAAGGATGTTGTTAAAGCAGACATCTCTTCTTTGTGATTTGCTCTGTTAACTCCCGCTTTAATCTCAGCTTGTTTAATGTCATCAAGGCGCTGTTTAGTTAGGGCAGTGATTAACTCTTTGATCTCATCTTTTAAACCTATAACTTCTCCTGTTAACTCCACAACCGTCATGATAAAAAAAAATGCTAAAATTCTAAAAATATGTCAAACCTGCTTTGTACCAGATGTTAGGGTTCTAAACCAAAATAATTGTTAAGAACACAAGCTAGATAGAACCCTAAAGATAAAATCATTTTTTATGGGAATTAACCACCTCTGTTGTAATACTGATAAGAAACTGGTTTTTAATATTAATTGAAGTGAGTTCAAACAAGCTTAGAAACTGCGTAATTATACTAATCAATAGTTATCTAAAAGAAATAACTTACGTATTTAAGAATCCTAACTAAATAAGGAAACTTCCTAGTTAGCTAATTAAAGGAAATACTATGGTTAAGGAGTTGGTACACAACAAATTCCAAAGGAAAAACATATATGAGAAGAAACAAACCTTGAAGATTGAAGACGGCGAAAGTTTCTTGAGATTATATATATGGTCTTCTGGCTAAACCCTAAAGGCATTAACGTGAAGAACTCAAGAGTCAAGATGGCAACATGAGATTTAGCCCAGATTCAGCCCAAGGGATGACTTTTAATGGAATGGGTTCTTATTGGGCTACCCATTACCAAATAAATGTGTTCTAAATGTATGGCAGGCTGGCAGCAGTACTACAGTTTTGTCTCGGGCGGATAACAACACGAATCCTTCTTCTTCTTCTTTTTTTCCGAAAACCCCATAGCACTGGGTTGATCTAAATGATACTCAGAAGTTTGAGTTTTATTGGCAGCTTCAAGGTTAACACAGTTCTGAATATAAAAATAACGAAGGATTGCTAAAAAAGTTGTTGCTTTGAAATTTATACATGTTTTAGGTTCAATTTCTAATTTTTCTCTCGCATAGTCAATGTTAGTCCAATTAATATAAGATCCATTTTCTTCGATTATTTGTAATCTAAACTATGTTGTATTGTCGCCTTTTTCTCCAAGGTGTCCCATGGGCGACCCGCGCCTATAGCGTCTAGGGGTTCGCCCGGGACGTCTTTTACAACATATAATCTGAATCCAGTTTTGTAACTGATAGACAAACTTTTCGGTTGACAAATTGGCTAAAGAGAGGTGTGTGTCTAGCTGGAGGTCTCGACGAATCTATCAAGAACTTCCTCACCTAAATTTCAAATAGCCTCAGAGGTTTAATTGAATATCCTCACCCAATAATTTTACCAACGTATTATTATCATATTTTTATTTTTATTTTTGTTACACCATGTTTGTTTGGATTTGACACTTAACTCGTCGCAAGTCATGTCAGATAGTTTACGTTTTATTTCAGTCAGATCTGACTTGCTACCTGACTTAGACCTAACTCTTAACTGTGACATGTTTGAGTCGAATAACAAAATATCCCTGATATCAAACCGTTGATTCACAAATTTTTTAGTCATTTGAGTCAGATCTAACTCAAAATACAAATGTATTCAGTCACACGACTCACACCCAAATAAGTCATATCTAAATTACTCAGATCTAGACAATTCAAATCCAACAAAAATAAATAAAAACAAACATAGTATTAGAGTAATCACCGAACGACTTACTGAACATGACATTTACCTTTTCTTTAGTCATTTTTCTTCCGACTTCTTTAGGTTCTATTATTAAAATCAAGTTACTAAATATTTATTGATTTTGCATTTTTATCGATTTGATGAGGATCCAGACTAAGTCAACGACTCATATACCGAGTCGTTGACTTGCAATACCGCAATGAATCGGTGCAAACCCGATTCTCGAGTTTTGAAGATCAAACTCAACCCATACATTTTGTTGGTGGTGATGCCCAATGACAAACGCCTCTATTCCTAACAGTTCCGAGTTACCAAATGTGAAACAATATACCGAGTCACTTCCTCTCATTTCTCCTGCAACTTGATACAACAACTGATCCGGGGTTACCACTATTTCTGCCCCACTGAACATCAGACTCACTGTGGGCAGGTCAGAAAAAATCGTTCGAGTTGCTGGAACTCGGTAGCACAAATCCATTGCTCCTTGAAATACAAAGTCTTCCTCTTCCAAAACATGTAGAATTCCTTGAGTCTGATTGACGAACTCATTCCTTAATGCTTCGTAAACCGAGCCGAGTAAGAATGTGAATTGTGTACCTGAGTCGATCATTGTCTGACCAGCTCCTGTATGATCCGGTACTAATGCGAATTTGGGTAGTGTAAGCAACTTCTTTGACACCATAATTCCTTGGAGTTGGACCGTGTAGGCAGCTCGGTCGAAGTAAGGTAGTGGAGTAGATATTTGCAGCAATGGAGTGTAGCTCAATGGCTTGAGCCATGGTGAACTCATGTTTCCAAGTAGTAAAACACCCGAAGAGTCACCTTCAGATATGCAGTAAGAAAATTTGGGGAATCCCATTTGAGAAACAAACGAAAGAGACCCTCGATTCATTCCCATCAATCCAGTGTTCTTCGGGTCTTCTTCGCTTGAACTACTAAAGCTTGTAGACATGCACCCAAAGATTGTACCTGTTAGAAGAATGTGGTTCTTCACCCTTAGACCTGCTTATAGTATCAGGAAATATTAAAAGGACATGGCGCAATTCAAGCTTTTACTAATTGGCAATACCTGGAACAGAGGAACTTCCGATGTGAAACGTTTCGTAAGCAAGATTCCCTTCACTGAATGATGCATCAGCATAGGACAATGTAGTATGGCACAGCTTATTCGAGTCACACCATAAAGGTATTGTAAACCCCCTGACTTGGGTGCTGCAAGCCGGAGAAGAACAAAGCATTGGAGAGTAGGATGAGGAGCTAAGAGGATTGAATGTAGGTAAAGAATTCGGAAGGGACGGATTGTTACAGCGCAACCATGAAAGCTCACTTCCGGTGTCAAGAACCATTACAACATTTTGTGGAGGAGTTCCTACTGTAAGTGAAACCGTTAAGCTGACATTACGATGGAAAGAGAGATTGTTTGGTGAAGGTAATAGCTGAGTTTTGAGCGGTAATACGAGCGTTTTCAGAGCTGAACAGAGAAACACTTCTGGTTGAAGGAAGATGAGTAAAACCAGATGAAATGTAAGGATATAGATATAAGCCATGTGAAGACACAAAGCAAGAACAGGTGAACAGAAGTTTCAGAGTGCTCGAAATCCTCCCTAGTAACTGAGAACATATAGCATTGCTGCTGTTATTCTGTTGGTTTTGGGGTATTTTAAACTTTTACAGATATTAGGATTTGTTTAATGAGATACGACTTTGCTGTCATAGTTAAAGAAAGTTGAATTGGCAAAAACAGTACTTAATTGGCACTTTTGTAGGGTCTTAAGTCAAATTCATCAGCTACAGCAAGAAAAACTTGATTAGTAATAATGACATTGACATTATACGTAAACCGTTCTCACCAGCAGATCAAGACAGTGTGAAGAGTATCAACAGGCGAAATGAAGAAGATCACAAATTACTAACTCATGGTAACAAAAATATGTGCAGGGAGGCAAGAAATTGTTACAGAAAGCGAAATTGTCTGACACGTTATGGTAAATCTAGAAAAGAAGACGATTTTTTAATAACACCGACAGAATAGTTCATATATGACTCTTTGTTTCTTGTTTTCAAACTTCTGTAACATGCACTTGATACAGAAAAAGAAAAAGCAAAGTAAAGAAAAGGAAGATTTCAATCTTCCTTTTCATAAAGTTGATTCAAAGATGGACAGTTTCAACTTTCAAGCAGCATTACTTCTCCACTTGCATAATATAATTTGTTTGACACAAAGAAGCCACTCACAGATACAGAGAAAACAACTCTGACATGATTATGATAATTCGTAAACATTCCTACTGCGAGATCAGAGCAATATGACACTCAGCTGAAAAGAGTTTAAACAGATTGTACACTCGAATATATATCTGATCAAAAAAATATCATTGTTGCAGGCAAAAGATTAACCAAAAGGTTGCAAGGTTGTAAGAGAAATATGTAGATGTACAACCTACTCAGTGTCCCAAGAGAAGTCTCTAATCATGTGTACCTATAACAACACTAACGCTACAACTGTTCAAAAAGTAGACATTCTTCAGTGTGACTGAAAAGACAATTGTTTGCTCACCTTAGTTGCGAATGCAGCCTTCAGAATTCAGATTGGAGCATCAGGTTGATTCTGTGCAGGAGCAGCGTCAGGTTGATTCTACTGGCACACTTGTTGCCCACCATCACCTTATTTAGCATTATAACAAACGTAGGAAGAGTATAAAGATAACAGTGACAGAAGAACATTGTAATATCGTTCAACTTTCTATTGCAGCAACGTTACAAAACCAGAGTATCATTTTCGCTTCTCTATTCTTGAATCTGACAGTCGGCGAAAACAAAATTATCTTACATCATTTGACAAACAAAACTGTAATTTCTAAACCCACATAGGGAACTCTTGTTTGATAGGAGATCAATCGGACATCTCGTCTTCACCCCCACTATAGTTATCCATCTCTTGGACTCGAGGGGACTTATAATGCCGCATGTTATCCTCGTTTCCGGACCTCCCTCGTTTGGAACTTGAATAATTCCCCTTTGAATTTGTATAATCCTGATTGTCGGTATTAACATAACAGTCAGGGATTTGACATTTGAACTAAAAATATAAATGCCAAAGCTTCCCTTAATGAAGAAAATTTCCAAGCAACAATAAAAAAACAGAATTCCGAGTAATAAAGTGGTTGAGAATATTACTCCTGAATCCTTCACCAACTCCTTCGCAGAAACTTCTGGTCTGTTTCTTACTGTCACACTCGCAGGTACTGGATAATGCTCAATCTCTGTATTGGACCTACCATCTTTAGCCCTCTTTTTCCTTAGAACAAGCTTTGTCGGAAGTGGCTGCATCAAAGGAGGGAACTACTGTGATCAAGACCACGATCATCAAATATTATGGCGTAAATGTCAAACATATAATTCCAGCAAATTACCAAGTAACGTGCGGTTTCTTCACCGAGAGCAACAATGTATGTTGCATGGTCCTCTGCATCATTACCTCGAACCTGCACATTACAAACTGACATGGTTCACATGGCCATCATACTAACTTAACGAAAACTGAAAAAAGAACTTGTTGTCTAAGGCACGTACATCCCACTGATACTCCCTGACCCAGGAGTATGAAATGTCCTCACTTTCTTCATAGACATCCTTCCAAAGCTGCAGCCAAGAGAAAAATATACATATTAGTATGAAACAAAATGTACAAATAGCTCAGAAAACGTAGACAAGTTATTTCAGTGCAAAAGAATAGGAAAGCGATTGTGAGTCTACAAAGTGTTCAGCAATATGTAAATCAATAGATGTTGAATCACACCTCATCTGGTGAAGGAGCCATATATGCCAAAAATTTATCCAGCATAGCAGGATCTGAGCCAGATGCTGTAAAACTCTTCATAATTGCCTGTCAGGAATACAATGAATTAGTATAGAAAATAATAATACACAATGAAGCTTACCCTGCTGTAACAACTGTAATAGGAAAATAAGGGTTTTGCGCTTAAAAAGTATATTTAAGTTATACAATTGTATAAAATCACGGAGAAACAATAAATGTGATATTCTTATACTAAAAAGTTAATGTGAACGAAAGTGTGAATACATGCACAGATAACACTGACATATGAGATAGAGTATAACTCGCCTGTGATTCATGCACGTCACGCGTAGTTTTGTCCAACTTGCTGAACACTTCTGAATCAGCGGTTGGTTCGCCATCAAATGTAGCCATAACAAATTTATCATTACTCCTGATTCAGCAACATGATTCTTTTATTAGATAAAAGCCAAACACCCATAACTGAATGCCTGCTGCCAATGCAAATATCATAACTAATATTGAGGATTAGGTTTCTTTCAAGAGCTACAAATACTTCCAGATCTTGTTTTACTAACTTATCATGCTAAGTGATTTAAATTCCAATTCATCCACAGGCCTTCTGACATGATATTAATACAGTCATACGACATAGATTGCTTTAACTCACATGTCTTCTTTTATTAACCACTACTGCAATGAGTAAATAGAGAGGGCATTCTTGTGAACTTTATATCACATCTGTGAGGATGACTGTAATCCTAGGGTTTGCAAGCGTGATAAATTAAGAACTAACATTATAGTCGTGCAACATAAGCAAATATGGACATACACCTATGAAACCAGAAGTCAAATTTCCATACCTATCAAAGTCCGGGAGCAACGGCAGAATCTCAACAGGCTGTAACCTTTTATTAGTGGCATGAACTGGCCGCGACTTGCATGCCTCGAAGGACGCATTAATTGCTTGGATTTGTTTTTCCCTGAAATAAAATTTTAAAATCCATTAAATATACAAGTCTGACAGTAATTGATACTTTTTCTGTAATGGTGCATAATAAGTCTAATAGAAAAAAGACCTGTTATTGGTATTATCCAAAATATGGCGACCTCCCCTGATTTCTCGTAGATCTTTGGCTTGTTTTTCACTAAGGGGCTGTGAAATGAGAATGTTACATTAGATGAAGACAAACAAGTGGAGAACATTTTGTCCTGCAGCAAACTTAATTTAATAGCCAGAGAAGATCCCACAAACCGTTTTTGCTGCTTCCATGCTAATAGGAGAAATATATTCTGTCTTGACCAACCACGACAGACCTTTATCAGTAGGCCTCTCTTTCCTTTTTATGCCGTCTTGTTTGATAGGAGTTGCTGACTCAGCATCCCGCAACAACTCTTTATCCTCGGGAGCCAGAGTTTGTTTTGTGTCGGGAGGACTGAAAGGACAGAATTTATGATACCAGAGGTGAGGGCATGAATTAAGTCCTCAAAGAGTAGAAAACAATAACTTGAAACATCCATACTTGTATACACTGATGTCGAGTAGGTCAAGTGGTATCCCAAGATCAGGCTCGACAAATAATTTAGGCTTGTGCATTTTCTCCAATGATGTAATGGTGTACTTAGTGTATCTGCAGGACGTTCAGTAAGCTTATCATATCAATACGAGAACTTGACATCACATAACAAATGGAATATTAGAATGTGTTTAAATGACGGTTTATAACCAGAGCTTGCAGAAAAATACAGGGTAAGGAACATACAGATCTTTATTAGTGTTTAATAACATTAACTTCGGTTGTGCTGTCGGATCTGGAAGTTCATTCCTAAACCTTCAAAGAGTAATGAGTAAAAAATGTTCAGATGGTCAGAACTTTAAGCTACAAAATAATAATAACTAATAAAATTGCAGCCTTCGTGAACCAAAGCTGGTGGTTGGTCACGAAAGTAAAGACATACTTACTTCAACTTGCACAAGAATGTGGTAGGCTTTTTTAACCGATTCTCAATCCTCTCTGCATTCAAAAATGGAGTACTTTTCCCCGCTCCCATTCGTGACCCAACAATTGATCCATGTCCCTTTGCCCCAGAAGCCATTATCTGTGCCTTCTGCATCGCAGAGCTTTGAGATTCCTTTGCTTGATGCCTATGCTTTTCTTCTTGCCTTTGTTTCTCATACTCTCTCTTCTTCCTTATCATCCTCTCTTCCTCCGTCTCTACCCTTCCACCAGGACGCGATGCGGGCGGTGGAGGACCTGATGACTTGTGTTGTTTAGGAGGTAACCCATGTTTCGAATGATGCCTTGACTGATCATGCAAACCTGACCCACTAGACTCCCTAGGTCCTCCTCTATGATGCCCATGGTGCCCATGATTATTACTCCGGTTATCTCTAGACTGGTGATGTGGTTGGGAGCTCGATGAAGGCGGTGGAGGTGGAGGAAGCGAAGGTGGAGGAACAGATGGAGGAGGTGGAGGCGGAGGCGATGAAGGTGGAGGTGGTCCTGGTGGAGGAGGCACTGTAGGTGGCTGTACTGAATTACGAAACTGTGAATACTGCGATGCCGGATAATACTGCGAACCAGATGGGGGCATAGGTGGTGGTGCTGCTGCTGCCGGATAAGGCTGTGGTGGAACTTGCGGTGGCTGATACGGATACGCCTGCTGCGGTTGTGGTGGGGCTGGTCTATAATGGTGGTTTGAATTTGGTTGATAGTTGGGGGGGAATGATGTAGGAGCTGGCGGAAGTGGCGGTTGACTTGAAAAACCTCTACTCTGACTACTTCCACCACCTGGAAGAGGTGGCGCTACTGGGTTTTGATTTGATGGTGGCGGAGGTTGTGGTGGGTATGACCTAAATGATGCCATTATCAAATCCTTTCAAAGGGTTTGTTCCTAACGTAATTTAAACAAAAACCCAGAATCTCAATTTCTTAATTAGTGTGTTCTAACCCTAGAATTTGATCGAACCCTAGAAAAATTCGATTGAAACGAGTAAATTCTTGATTTTGATCCTGAAAACCCTAAAGTTGAAACCTTTATTGATTGAGATCAACACTGATAACAAATATATATGGCGAGAGAGAGTATATATAGATAGATGGATGAGGGGCTTACCGGAGATGATGAAGACGAAGTAGAGACTGAAGTGAGTCGGGAGTTTCCTGAATCGGTTTCTTTCGTTATGGTCTTTCTACCGATTCACATTCAGCTTTTAAAAAGAAGGACTTTGAAGAAATAGAGAGACCGTAAATAGGAAAGATGATGAGGCTCAGAAGCACGTGACGTGATTGTGGATAGCCGTAGATTGATTTTGATGATGAATCTGTGTGGATGCATCTAACGGCTATCAAACGCCAGGTCACTTCGATATACAGTCGGTTGGAATTTCTTATTTTTATTTTTGCTGAACACCACTGATGGTTGCATGCAAAAAAAAAAAACAAAAACTCACTCCTTATAAGACCTATTTCTATGCACATGCCAAAAATAAGTTGTTTGGCATACCAACTGGCATGGAAAACCAATTGTGTTACTATGGGAAAACCACGGAGCGATCAAGTTTTTAACGAGCGATATTGACTCCAGCGTTGGCGTTATAATCAATATCGCCAATGTTCATCTTTCTAACACCTATAAATACCGCACCTTGTTCATCTATACTTCACAAATATGGAGAAAAGAAAAAGAAACAGAAAAGTCAAAAGAGCTACTAATACCCCAGCTAGTGGATTAAGTTTTGTTGTGGATGAAAATTATGAGTTTGATAATGTTAGACAAGTAGTCGGTGAAGGTATGTTCTCTAATTACTTGTCTGACCGTCCGGAGCGAACTAATTCGTTAAATCTAAGAGGTGGATGGTCTGAGTTCCGTGGGATTTTTCAGTTACTTCCCCATGTTGTTCAAGAGAGAGTTAGAAGATATCCTTGGTGACATTTATATCATATACAACCTAGAAACCACATGACTCAAGGAGTTCAAGTTATATTAGAAGGATGGCGGGACACTACAAACACGTTCTTTTTCAAGGACTTTGAATGCGGTAAGTCAGTTTTTTCTAGTAATTTAATTTTTTAGATTATGTGCTTTGTTTTATAAATATCAACAAATTCTAATTATGAATAAGTATTGTTAATAGGAGTTACACCAATAGATTTGTACATGTTAACGGGAATTACATGTGCTGGAAACTTACTTCCATTTAACAAACTAAATTGGTTATCAGAAGATAAATAGAAACAAAGACTTCCTTTGTACTCAAATGAGGTAGAAGGAAATGATTCATATAGACAAATAAAAGTGCATGGGTTAAAAGTGGCTGGGTTGAAAAGTTTTTTGAGACGTTATGCTAATAAAATGGATGAGAACAGGGTAGTTGGTGATCAATATTTGTTCCCTGACCATTATGAGTAGCTCGAACGTCTGTTTATATTGTGGACACTAGGCCAATGTATATTTCCAAATGTTAGCTCAGTGGTGTTAGCTGGTTTTCTCGAAGCATTAGAATATTTAGAGCAAGCACCAACATATGATTGGCGGTCTCCGATTTTATCAGAGATTTACATATCCCTCGGTGATTGCTCGACGTGTGTCAAAGATAGTTTTAATGCTTTTTGGGGAGTCATGGAGGTACGAACCAATATTTTTCATACTATTTGTTTGTTATTTTCACATGAAAAATTTAGTAACCAATAATGTTATTATTTTCAGTATTAGTGGTATACATGGTTCCGTGTTTCGGAACCGTCTCTTAAGAATCATACCAATATTTTTCCGGTTATACTGAAGTACGATTCCGAGAATTGGCAACGAGAACATATTGAAGATGGTCAACATACTGCTATTTTTTATAAGATTCAGCAGTTGTGTAGAACAATCCTTAACCTTGTCTCCCAGTCGTATGAAGCAATACCTGAGTTCGAAGAAGAACAAGCTCAGAGAATGTTACAGCTAAGCCTTACAAGGATGGTGTTGTAAATCCCTATCTCTTCAGTTGCAAACAAGATCAGTGATAGCCGTCAACCCATATCCAAGTTCATAGGTTTCCGAAGACGACTACTTGAAATTGATAAGGGAAGGTCATCATTGGCAAGAAGCTGATGAATTTATCCAGGATCCAAGGAAAGAAATGAGTACTTATTTTGGTTTAACACTATATTCAAACCCTATATTGCTATACAACCGCAAAGTTTGGGTCGGATGGATTTCCTAGCTTTAGGTAGGATACCACTTGCAGATGAATTTCTTCCTTCCCAACCTCCACCAGAGACGGGCGACGCATTTGCATATCCTTCTCAAAGTTCATCGTCAACTATGCCATCATTTTCTTGGGATGCACAGACTATATCCACCACATCGTCATTAAAAATTAACTTTGATTGCATAACACAATACTTAAAATTTGAATCCCTGCACATGAACATTGTATATTTCATAACATTCGTCGTGACTAAACCATCTTTGTTGTCTTCGGCGAATTTGGTACGAGCTCTACTTTTTAGTTCTTCATTTGATAACCCGGGATTATTCCCTTTTATCAACCACATAATTTGCTAATATTTTCTAATATTGTTATTGATGAAACAATAACGATTTTGAAGACACTCATTTGTTCTTCCTGGATTTATGTGACTTAATATCGTAAACCTTTGAACACAGTGTCCCATAAGTTAAAAGTCTCTAAATTGAAATCTCTATCGCTTGCAACTGAAACCCAACATCGAATTAGAGAAACATCTTCCTCTGGAGTAAAATCCACTTCGGTTGTGTGAGCACTATGCATGTTGAAATAAATTTGAAGTTGGATTGGAATGAGTTGAAATTAGGTATTTATAGGGGGAAATTGGTAGCCGTTGGATGAAGATCTGATCAGCGATGATCAGACCGACGAGCGGCAGCTTGACTAGCGTCGGCGCTGTAAACACCAGCGAGCGTTATTATGACCATCGAGCGATGGACACTCTATCGCTCGTTGGAAATTACATCATGTATGTGTATATGTTATTTATGACATGGAATACATGTTTGGATGTTAGGCATACTCATAGTGGGTGTATATATGCCAAATATCATATTTTGGCATGTGCATAGGAATAAGCCTAAGGATTTAAGGATGTTGTTGAAGACCACTGTTCCATTCATCAGGGAATAAAAAAGATTTTATACTTTTCTTTGATTCGTAAAATGTATCGGGACAAACTTTTGTAGCATGTTTGGTTAAAAAGTTATTTTTCGACTTCTAAACGCAAAAAGCCATAAAAGAAAAAATAAAAAGTTGTGAAGAAAATTTTTGTATAAATTTACTTCTACCCCTTGTATATGTCCAAACACTCTCTTAACTACGATGCATCAAATTATGCAATCTTAATAAGTACAACCCGTACATATGATTTTTCCCTTTTCTATCATGAATATGTTGGAATTTGATTAACGAGTGAATAACGTTCTTCGTTTCTGGAGAATATTATCTACCGATTACAGTATAATTTGGTAAATAATAAAAATCTTAGTATTGCCAATTACAACCCAAAAAAATAACTCAGGATTTTTGGGTATATAAATCTAAATAGACGGCAAATGATTGTAGTTCTTTTCTGCCAATTATATAAATCAAGTTTTTTTAAATATGGTAAAACATTTAAAATGGGGATAGCGGTTTAATCGGTATGTTTTGTACTTGACGAACCGGATTTCAAAATTCCAAAACCCGTAAAAACAATTCAATTTGGTTGTTTATTTTCTTAAGGAAAAATAATGTTATTAGTTGTTTTCATCCAATTTTAAAAAATTTAAAATTATAATAAGAAAAAGAATAGAAAAACATAAATTTAAGAAAATTGGAAGAAAGGGTAATAAAGACGTTTTCAGTCTCTAGGACACCCCATGTTCACCTTCTTTAGATATGAATAAATCAGTAGCCCCAAATGTTTTGGAGAAGTCATGAAAGTGGCTAGGTTATAAGACCACAAAAGAAATCTAAATTTTCTAATCTGAAACCATATCTAGTCTAGGAATGAACTGATACCTTCTTACCATTATCTTAACTAAGCGGTCACGTTCCTTAATGGAATCAATTTAGTCCAACATCACACTGATATTTTCGTTTTCAACTCCCTTTTAACTTGTTTTGTGCATCTTGTTATTCCGCTTCAAAGATTCAGTAACGCTATATAATAAGATCAGAGAGGTGACCACTTATATACGCTAATACAAAATGAGTTCTTGATGAATTATTTTCATCCTGTGTGCATGCTCAGTGAGGTTATATGATTCATGACCATTTCACAACAACATTAACACACTTAAAATTTGAAGTGCGAATCTTGTTTTAATGGTTTATGTTATGTTACAAGAAGCCCTTCGCGGCATCATATGTAGATGGGAGATTTGTCTGAAAATCAATCCATTTTTAAGTTTAAAATCCACCTCAGCTTTTAGTTTGTAATGGATAGAGTGCACAAAGAGGTATCCAACTATAAGAATCAAGTTTTTCGCTCACTACTCCTGGTGCATTTTGGTGACATAAATTTCCCTAAAAATTCAGGATTAGAGATGACAGTAAATCACAAGACTTAAAAAAAATCGACAAACAAAATTTCAGTTCATGACTTAGCTTCTGAAAACAAAACCCACTCCAATATTTATTTATTTTTTTGAAGCACAAAGTTCTCTAAACTACCAAAGAAATATTACGTATGTGATACCCAAATAGTTATGAATCACAATTAGATTGGTATGCCAGGAATTTGCAACAACATGATAGTGGGATCGTAGAGTTGAGAAGCTGTCTCCATATTAGAATTGTATTGGAGGGTAGCTATTGGAATTGATGATGTGGATATGATTTAGGTTTTTGAGGGTCTGTAGGCCTTGAATGATTGCTTTCCACAAGAAAATATGAACCTTTGGTGGACATTGTAGTGCCAACAGAAACTTGATTGTATGTAGTAGGTTTCAACATTTAAGATTTTCATGACCAGTTTGAATGAAAAACTTGGTCGCTTGTAAGTAATGTCTCTATTATGAACAAACTTAATAATAGATAAAAATTTATTTTCATGAGTGGACAATGTTCTAGCTCTTGGTCCTAAAGATGAGCTGGAAAAAAAAAAGATTGGTTTTCCCTCTTGAGTTAAGGCTGCACCAATGTAGTGATCACTAGCATCACTCTCTACAATTAACTGCTTGGAGAAATCTTACAATGCAACAACTGGAGTAATAGTCATTACAGATTTGAGTTGCTGAATATAGTGGTGACAGCTAGGATCCATTGGAAGAAGCTTTCCTTCAAGAAAACAATGAGAGGTTTTCTGATAGCACCATAATTTCTCACAAATTTTCTATAATAACCTATTAATCCCAAGAAGCCTCTTAAATCTCTGATGGAAGTACGAAGTGTCTAACTCTGCATATAAAGATGAGTACTAGTACTAGTTGCTAATTAATTATAAAGACGTGTTCATTCTTTTGGGGATTTATGAATGAGGATTTCTTCAATTTGTTTCGAAACCCTTTTTTTTTTCTTTTTTCTTTTCTTCATATCATATACAGTGCGATTTAGCTTATTTCTTTGTCTAGTAAAGATGTTGGACTCGTGTTATACGATTTGTTTCTTTAAAGGATATTAATGGTTTTGGATTATTTTTCTTTTTTATATCTTTTCTACATGAATCTGAGTTTGTACAGCTACTAGCTAGCTAGGATGTTTGTTTTTCTTTGTTATTGTGAACGAAACATTCTTTAAATTAATTTTTTTATCTAAACCCTTTCTTTCTTTTTTTTTATTTTTTTGTTCCATTTAACCATTTCTGAAGCATCTTTTGATGATTCGGGCATGAGCGTTTATATGTCCTGATGATGATGATTCTTCATGAGGGTTTAGGAGAAAATTCCTCCCTTAAACCCCTCCGCCCCCCCTTTTTTTAGCATGCACATTACTGCTACTACTAGTGTTGTATTTTTTTTCTTCTTTTGTTCTGTAAGTGTTACATTTTTGAAGATTCATATGGGTTTTCATTATTTGATAAACCTTTAAATTCTTCTAAAGTTTTCCTGATTTTTTTTTTTGAAGATTTATGATGTTAAACCCTTTTCCTTTATCAAACAAGTACTCCTACTTGATGTTCATTCTTCTTTTTTATTTTGATTAGATTTTTTTCCCAACCCTTTTTCTTTTGATTTTTTTGCTCGATTAGTTAAAACACTTTTTGTATCTATAATTACAGTACACTAAATGGGGCATTTAACATATGTGCCATATAGAGCAAGGGAAATCTCCATTAAAAATCCTAAAACTTCACCCGATCTACACCATATCCTGTTCCAGAGGCTAACATGCACTTTGGTTGTACAACGCCTAACCCACAACACTTTTCTACCGAGAAACAACAAAACAATTTTAAACCCACAAACAAATTCTTTTCTGAAAGAAAAAACATTCAAGTAGCAGCAACTCACTTCAGCTTTTACTTTTTACAATGGCTGGGATAATGAATCTCTTGCTAAAAAAATTTCTTGCTTTCATCTCTTGCCACTGAAAGTGATGATGATGATAAGTGGTTTTTCAATTCCTGGTTGGCTTGTATGTGTTTTGTTTTACTGTTTTATCATACAGTTGACTAGTTGAGTACTGGTACTAGTTGTTAATTAGTTATAAAGATGTGTTCATTCTTTTGGAGATTCATGAATGAGGATTTCTTCATTTTTTTTGAAACCCTTTTTTTCTTTTTCTTTTCTTCATATCATGCAGTGTGTTTAGCTTATTTCTTGGTGTTATAAAGAAGTTGAACTTGTGTTATACAATTTGTTTCTTTAAAGAAGCTTGAGGGTTTTGGATTTTTTTTTTCTTTCTTTTTTATATCTTTTCTACATGAATATGAGTTTGTACTGACACTAGCTATCCAGGATGTTTATTTTTCTTTTTTTGTGACCGATACGTTTTTTGAATTGATTTTTTATCCAAACCCTTTCTCTTTTAATTTTTATATTTTTTCTCCATTTAACCCTTTCTGAAGCATGTTTTGATGATTCGAGCATGAGGGTTTATATTAAGGAGTGTTTCTGTATTTCCATTATAATATGAGTCCTATTTATGTCATGATGATGATGATTCTTCATGAGGCTTTATGAGAAAATTCCTTCTGTAAACCCCCTATTTTTAGCATACAGATTACTGCTACTATTAGTGTTGTATTTTTTTTTCTTCTTTTGTCCCGTAAGTATTACATTTTTGAAGATTCTTAAGGGTTTTCATTATTTGATAAACCTTTTTATTCTGCTAAGGGTTATCCTGATTTTTTTTTTTTTTTGAAGATTCATGATGTTAAACCATTTTTCTTTATCAAACAAATACTCATACTTGATGTTTGTTCTTTTTTTTTTATTATTTTGAGTTCATCTGCCTGCTGTTGAGGTAATAACCCATGAGATACTAAATATTCAAGAATGGTTGGATTCGAGCCATCATCCACAAAACGTTCTATGGAACCTCGATCCAGCAAACGGTCTCTTGCCTCACTACTCCAATCCTCTTACATTTGAAGAACACCATTTGAATCTACCCAAATAGTAACTTTAAATTGGAAGGATCTGCATTTAAAAAGAAAAAACAAAGACTTGATTAGCATCAACTTAAGAAATATGAGAATAATTCGGTTCGAATAAAATACCACATTTTCTTACCTTCTAGTTTTCTGATGCATGGTAATACTCCCTAATCGGTGAGTATACTCATTCCGCACGTCTGAAAATTTCTCGTAGACTACTAGCGTTTCTTCTTTAGTATCTAGAACAATATACTTTTTGGATGGTATGAAATCATACTCTTCAATTACGGGCTCCAACACAGGTCGAGGCACCTCAACTCCGACACTCCATTGAGTTGTGTCGTATAGCTTAGTTCCTGCTTGACAATTGCATAGTAATATGTAAGACTTGAACACACAATACAATAGTTTAAACATTATCACACAGTCCATGAAGAAAAAACATGTTTTTTTTACTTTACAAACCAACATATTACCATGGGATTCTTATTCTAGAATGCCAACAATACAGGTACACTCTAGTAGTGTCAGCCTTATATTTCTGTTAGCATGAAAACATATGCCATCAACTTAAACATGCATGTATGTCTTTCATGCACCAGGGATAAAGCAAACTAAGGTGGTGAATAGTTTATTTTTCTATGTTGTTGAGGTTACAATCACAAAGATTTGATTGAAACGTGATATCATGCTGCAAATTCTATTGTGCAACATCACAAACACAAAAGAAAACGGTGTGAAATTGTCAGTGAACCTAGGATTTTAAGAATGATAGACTCCATAAAAAGGTCCTAGCAAAATAAATGAATATATGACAAGAGAAAAATACAAGAACATCGGGTATTATTATGTTAAGAAGAAACACAACATTTCTAAGATTAATTTACTGCAGTATGTTTTAGAGTGTGTCTCTAAGTTATACGTATTATAGTTTTGGAAGGCTGCTAGTTGAGTACTGGTACTAGTTGACTAGTTGAGTACTGGTACTAGTTGCTTGTTAGTTATAAACATGTGTTCATTCTTTTGATTGAAGATTGAACGAGGATTTCTTCATTTGGATTTGAAACCCTCTTTTTCTTTTTCTTTTCTTCATATCATACAGTGCGATTGAGCTTATTTTTCTTTGTGATAAAGATTTTGGACTTGTTTTATATGATTTGTTTCTTTAATGAAGCTTCTTTGATGATACAAGCAGCATGAGGGTTTATGATTTTTTTTCTTTCTGTTTTCTAATTTATTTTTTCTTATATCTTTGTTACATGAATTTGAGTTTATACTGCTACTAGCTAGACAACATGCTTCTTTTTCTTTTTTTATTGTGACCGAAAATGACTGTTATATTCTTTGATTTGATTCTTTAACTAAACCCCTTTTATTTTTATTTGCTCCATTTAGACCTTTTTGAAGCATTTATGATCGTTTGATGATTTAAGCATGGGGTTTATATCAAGAAGTTTTTATAATATGAGTTCGTCTTATGTCCTGATGATGATGATTCTTCATGAGGGTTTATGAGAGAATTCCTTCCTTAAACCCCCTTTTTTTAGCATACAAATTACTGCTACTACTAGCGTTGTATTTTTTCTTCTTCTTTGTCCTGGAAGTGTTACAGTTTTGAAGATTCATAAGGGTTTGTTTGATAAACCTTTTTGTTCTTCTAAGTGTTTTCTTGATTTTTTTTTTAATGTTTTAAAGATTCACGTTGTTAAACCCTTTTTCTTTATCAAACAAGTACTCCTACTATATGATGTTTGTTCTTCTTTTTTATTTTGACCATGTTCACTGTTACATCATTTGATTGGATTTTTCGAACCCTTTTTCTTTTAATTCATTTTTGCTCGATTTGTTAAATCCTTTATATATATATATTTTGGAATACACTCAACTAGGTATTAGACAACTTATGTACTTGCCATTACTGCTTGATTGAACTCATTTTGGTTTATTCCAATTAATCTAAGTATTTCACGAGAACTTTTATTTTTTTATTTTTTTATGATTCTTCATGAGGGTTTATTTAATTTTTCCAGTAGATTCAATTGATCTGAGTATTTCATTATTTTTTGTTTTTCCTTAAACTCTTTATAATATAAGTGTCGTGCTACTTATATGATTTTTTTGTTTTTCCATTCTTTGATTTTTTTTTTTTAATTCTTGTTCTTTTAACTCTTTTGGTTCAATTTTTCAACCCTTTTTGTATCTATGACTATAATCATAATACACTAAATGGGGAATTGAACAACATGTACAAATAGAGCATGGATATTGCTCTTTGATTGTTTCTAAAAGGTTTATTTGAAATTACTTCAATTGTTTCGTAGATTAGACTAGGTTTTGCTTGTGATTGTGAATCATCCCATCACAAATTTTTTCTACCAGCTAGAATGTGTTTACTCTGTTTCACGAAGAAAAAAAATGTGGTTTTTAATTAAGTTTTTCCATGAGCATATCAGAGGTTACTTGTGAGTGTTATTTTGTTAAGTTGTCTTGTATTTGCAGGAAATCCTACACTACACCCCTCATATGATTTCATTGTTACTCAACTCATTTTTAGGTTTACAATCTTAATTTTATTGATCAATCTTTGAATGTTCTTACAAGAAAAGATAAAGGAATCAAGAATGACCTCTGCTCTAGACTTTCTCTCTCCTATTTACTTGTTTCTTACTCAAAAAGATCTCTCTCTCCTTTACAACTGAACGACTATTTATAGGGAAGTACATTGTGGATGACAGCTAATTTGTCCTTTATTTTCGAATATGGCTTACGACATTCTCGCAACCTTACAAATGTTAATCTTGCAGACTCTCTAATTTTCGCAGGACCATCACATCTTTCTCATGATTTTAGCTGACATCGTTTATTATATCATTTCTGAAATTGTTCTGCGACGCTGTTGTGTTGTTAATAATTTCGCTAAGATATCACTGTTGCGATATTCTGATCCTACATCTTGCCTTTTCTCATATCTTTTCTGCGAAGTAGAGAATGATGTGAGAAATTCCGCAGCTGTTCATTTCTTCATATTTTACATTTATCACACATACTCTTTCTTCCATCTGTATCTTGACACGTCTTTTGTAACCGCTGATTTTTAACCGTTTATATTTTTCCGTATTAATCGTGTTTATCTCCTCGAGAAAAAATTCCCTCTATATATATATTCTTTCTCACTCTCTTTTTCTTTCTTTTTATTTTCTCTCCAACTTCATCGGTCTTCTACAAATCCGTTATTGCAATTTTTCTTCTTTCTTCTTCAATCTTTTTAAGTTCTTCTTCATCTTCATACTATTTCTTCTACAGATCTTCATCGTTCGTAATTTTCTTCGAAATAATCTTCCTGCTGCTGTTTTCCATGGATTCATCAAGGTTAGTTTTCTTTTTTCTTCTTTACGGGTTTTGCTAAAATTGATCTTGTTTATTGCCTTATTTGATGTTGTTTATGTGATTCCCATACTCTTGTTATTTCAGCAAAAGCTCCTCCAATACTAAATTTACAGTTCAGAACCCTAATATTCCCAAATCGCAGCATAAGGTTGTTGCGTATAAAAGAAAGTCTGCGAATGAGAAGGTAGTAAGAAACACTATCCTTTTCTAATAACAATATTGTTGCCTCTGTTTCTTATCTGGATTGTAATTCGCAGGGTGATAAGGATGTCAATAAACCTCTCAAGAAATCTCGCCACCTTAAAACTGTTCCAACTTCCGTTCCATTCCACTTACTCATCTATTTTAAATCTCCTGCGACATCTTTGCAAGATAAACCTTTATCTCTCATTCGCGAAAAAGCTGCCTCGGACTTCATTTCTTCAGCTGACCTTTCAATGATTGAAACCCCCCTTGTTGATCCTTCTATGAATGAAACTTCTTCTCTTCCTATTGAGAATGTTTCTCAACCTTCTATCACTGCCAGTTCTCTACCTAAGTCTCTTCCTCCTTCGAAAGAAACCGTGGAAGGAATTGATATTGCTTTCAAAATTTTATCTGAAGTCCTGGATGATGGCAAGAAGTCTTCTATTGATCCTATCAAGTCTAATGTTTGCGAAATTCTGAGTAAGCATTTAGGTTCTGACGGAGCTGCTTCGCAGTCAGCTTTGGAAAAAGAGTGCAATGCTCTTCGTCTCGAAAATCAAAAGCTTTAGAATGTTTTGTTGGATCGTGACAATCTTCGCAAGAAGAATGATGAATTGAGAGGTATGATTTTCTTACCCATGTCTTCAATTTGCCTTTTTAATGGTTTTATCCTTCCCATATTTAATTATCCTTGAAATCTCTCTTTCGCATGTTAAGCCTTAAATCATAAACGAATAATGGAGAGATATCAATTTGAATCTGCTGTTGAAGAAACCCGTGTTGATAAAGAAGTTTTTATGGATCAATATAACCAATTAGATAACCTCTATTCATATTATCTTGATCATATAAATAATCTTACCAATGAAAATACCCAATTAGTTCAGAGACAAGATTTATTAAGTAATGAAGTATCTCGCCTTTCTTATTCTTTAACTAAAGTTAATTTAGGGATGGAAACTTTATCAGATGAGAATAAAACCTTATCTCAAGAGAAGCGAACTTGTTTAAACAAGATAGTGATTTCTTCGCAACAACTTATCATTCTTCAGAAAGTATGTGATGACCAAGAGCAATCTCTTCGCTCTTTGAGAAATGAACTTAAAGAAGTAACAGAGTCATCTATCGCTGAAAGAGATACACTTATTCAAGGTAGAATAGCTTTAAGTGTAAAGGCGAATCAACTTAAAGAACAATATTCCAAATTAGAAGAATCTTATTCTTCTCTTGCGAAGAAAAATGCCTTTCTTATTTCTAAAGAGAAAAACCTTCAGTCTCGACTTAAAGGTTTAGTTGGAGATAAATTTGATGACGCAATGGACCGTTGGGAGAATAGTTGTTGTCCTTGATTCAACACCTTATTTCGCAAAAGGAAGGTAGTCATAATATTTTGACTGCCTTAACTATCTTTTCTTTGTCATATTTTTCTGAGTTCTTCATCTTATTGAAATTTTGTATTCTACCTTTCGCAGAGTCTGAGAAGAATCTTCATTCCTCCATTTCTGTTTTGGAGGCTAAATATGCCAAAATTCGCAAAGAAAATGCATTGCTCGTCTCTGCCCTTACTGGTTCTCGCGACCGAGCAGAAAGAAGACTTGATTATCTTGCTTATTTTAAGGATATTCAAGATAGGAATCATCAGAGAGCACTTCTTCGTCAAGTTCATCTCCGGGCTGAAGTCCTTGTAAATGATATTTTATTGTCCAAATCTCTTCCTCCTACATCAATTGAACCTTTGGAAGTAGATGATGATGAAGTTCCTCGTCCTGCTGATAGTGATTATGATTATGAAAGTGGGGCAGAGGATGATCTCTTGGAAGGTGAAGAAGAAATTCCTTCTAAGGAAGCATCTGCTGGTGTTAATCAAAATGAGAAAGAAATCTCTCCTGAAGAAGTAATTGCTGGCGATAATCAAGGTGCTAGTCAAGGCGAAGATCAGAACCGAAATGAAGGAGAGGCTTGCGATATTGAGAACATTGGCGAATTATCTTCTTGAATTGTCTTACTTTTATCACTTTTGCGAATAATATTCTTCAACCAACTTTGGAATCAATTTTTCCTTTTAGTATTTTGCTGATGAGAAAGATAATGCTTCTTGTTTATTGATTCCCATACTTGCCTCTCATTATCTTTCTTGCAAAAAATAATCTGTTACGAATACTTATAAATATTTTTTTATCATGTGGTCTTATTTTGCCTTCCTAATTAAAGGTCTTATTATGCCACCTCTTGTCATTGCGACAAAATCGCAGGACGTCCTTGCACTTTCATGCAAAAACCCATTGATCTTGCCTTAACTTTTTCTTTTGTATTATGGCCTCTTCAGGAATGTTGCGACAATATGACAGGCCTAAATATTCTTGCGAAAATAAAGCCCCATGACATTGCCGTCTTGCGACGAAATCGCAGGACGTCTTCGCACTTTCATGCGAAAACCCATTGACCTCGTCTTATCTTTTTTTTGTATTATTGCCTCTTCAGGATTGTTGCACAAATATGACAAGCCTTAATACTCTTGCGAATAGAAAGCCTCATGACATTTGCGTCTTAAGACACTTATCAGCTCCCTAATGGAGGGTGCCGCCCTTATCTTCCCCCTGGTTGCCCCTTCAAGGAGGCGTACTTCTACCATACAAGGTTAGCTCCTCCCATCCAGTCTTAACAACAACCAGTTTTTTCGCAGCCTCTTATCCCTTTTACCTATAGGGCTTATGGTTACGAGACTGCACCCTAAGTGGGGTTTTCTTCGGGCCGAGTGCAGTATAAGCCAAGACTTGTCAAGAATGGCAAGGTACGCTTCAAACGTCCCTGGCACTCTTGACTCAACCGTGTACCTCGGCGCCTTGATCGATCTGATCATCTGCACTCCTTGGGAGAGTCCTTATTACCTTAGTCGCCCAACCCAAGTCATATGCTTAAGCTGAGAATCCAAGGTGCCTCTCCCGGATGGGCTTTATTGACCCCAAATCTCCATGACTCAGGTTCCGGTGGCGGTGTAGCCTTTCCCTGAGCCATGCAACAGGTACCCCCTAATATGACGTACTTTAGGTCTTACATTTGCCTCTTGCGAAATTTTATTCGCGAACTAGGGTGTACGCCATAAAGGTTCGCCCCTTTCTTTTATGTCATTGTTCTGTGATTATCTCTGCGAAAATTTCGCACATCATGATCTTGTTTTGATATGAATAATCTTGCAATTATTTTTCAGAATCCATAACTTCTCAAAGCTTCTTACGGATAATATTTTAAATACAACCTGTTCCATGGTCTGTCAAGTCTATGACCAACATCTCTGCCTTCTGGATCCATTAATCTATAAGCTCTGTTCCAACTATCTCCTTAATGATGTAAGGTCCATCCCATTTTTTCGCTAATTTTCCACCATTTTCTCGCTGATATATTGGTGTCTCTCGCAGAACTAAATCTCCTGGTTGGAATTCGCGTACTTTGACACGTTTATTATATTCTCGGGCTAATCTTCGCTGATAATTCTCCATATGTTGTAAAGCTTTTTCTCTTCTTTCTTCTAATTCATCAAGTTTATTTAAGATCAAACCCGCACTAAGATTTTTCTCCCAAGCTTCTTTTTTGTTGTTGGAATAACAACTTCTGTTGGTAACACCGCTTCAACTCCGTATGTTAAACAAAAAGGTGACATTCCAGTAGCTTCTCTTCTAGTTGTATTATAAGCCCATACTGCATTATGTACTTGTTCGCACCATGCTCTGTGATGTCCTTCCAATTTCTTCTTTAATATATCTGCAATTGTTTTGTTTGTTGCTTCTACCTGCCCATTAGCTTGTGGATACAAAGGAGTAGACTTTCCACATTTTATCTTGAATGCATTAAGTAGCATTTCTATATTCTGTCCTTCAAACTGTTTCCCATTATCAGATACCAACTGCGCAGGAATTCCGAATCTGCAAATGATATTTTCGAATATGAATGTAAAGATATCTTTTGTCGCGAATATGCTGTACTGCCTTCACTTCTGTCCATTTTGTGAAATAATCTGTTGCGACTATTAAATATCTTCTTTGTCCAGAACCTGGTAAAAATGGTCCCACAATATCTAACCCCACTTTCCAAAAGGCCACACACTGGTTGAAGATGATAGTGGTGCTCCAGGTGCATGTATTTTCTTTCCATGCCGCTGACAATCTTCGCAACGTCTTATTTGTTTGCATCTTCGTGCATGTATGGCCAGTAATAGCCTTGCATTTTTGTTTTATGTGCCAAAGATCTTCCCCCGCTATGATTTCCAACATCCCCACTATGTAACATTTTTAGCACTTTTTCTCCTTCCTCTCGTGTCAAACATCTGAGTGATGGTCCATTAAAGGATTTTCGGTATAGCAACCCATCTCTTTATTCATAATTCGTTGCACGTATTTTTAATTTTTGTGTTTCCAATCCATTTCTTGGTGTTTCTCCTTTCGCCAAATATGCATGAAGTTCCATTCTCCAGTCTACGATATTTTTCGTTTGTTCTTCTTCTCCATTGTCTATTACCATCATGTCCACTTCTTCTTCTTCTTTATTTATTGATCGTGACAGAAGTGTTTGTATTTTTATGCATCTCGCAGTTGGATCTGTCATCATGCTTGAGATGAAAGCAAATGCATCTGCGAGTCTGTTATCTTTTCTCGAAATGTGCCTCCATTTTATTTTTGGGATTTTCGCTGACAATTCTTCAACGAGCTTCTTGTATTTCTTCAAGGATAGTTCATTTGTAGTATACTCTCCCTTTATTTGGCGAATAACTAGCTGCGAATCACAAGTGATCCTGGCATTTTCTAGTTTCATTTCTATTGTGAATTTGAAGGCATGTATCACAACTTCATATTCCGTTTCATTATTAGTGGATGCGAATTCCAATCTGAATGAAAAAGCCATCTTTATTCCTTCTGGCGAAATTAAAACAATTCCAACTCCATTTGATGATCCATCTACCAATATCTCCCATCTATTCGATTCTGTTAGTAAATCTTTTGGATCTCCTCGTTCTTCTTCTATATCCATCATTTCTTCTACTGCTTCATCTTCTTCTAAATGAAATTCTGCCAAGAAATCTGCAACAACTTGTGACTTTGGTGAAGACAAAATTTCATATTTAATATCAAAGTGGCCTACTTGTGCATTCCATCTCTCCACTCTTCCTGATCTTTTAGAATTCTTCATCACTGATTCAATTGGTACTTTTGTTAATACCTTTATCTTATGCGCCTGAAAATATATGCGGAGCTTAAACGATGCATAAACTAATGCTAAGATTAACTTCTCAATCTTTGAGTAATTCTTCTCGGCAGTATTAAAAGTTTTGCTAATGTAATAAATGGGTTTCTCCACTCCTGCGTCTACTCGCAATAACACATCACTTAATGCATGCGACATCGTCGCAAGATAGATCAATAATTCTTCTCCTGATTCTGCTTTTTGTAAAATAGTTGTATTCATAAGATGTTCTTTCATCCCTCGAAAAGCTTTTTCACATTCATCAGTCCATTTAAATTTCGCACCCTTCTTGAGTATATCGAAAAAAATATTTGCATTTGTCTGATGATCGCGAAATGAATCTCCCTAGCGAAGCTAGAAGCCCATTCAACTTCTGTACATCTTTTATTGTTGCTGGTGTTGGCATGTCACGAACTGCTTGCACTTTTTCTGGATCAACCTGTATTCCTTCCTTTGATACAATGTAGCCTAAAATTTTTTCCTATGCAACTCCAATAGTACACTTCTCAGGATTCAATTTAATGTTATACTGCCGCATTTGTTCAAAAATCTCCCTCAGGTCTTGTACATGGTCTTTAGCTTCTTTACTCTTTACTAACATGTCATCCACGTATACTTCTAATGTTTTGTGTATCCATTTTGCGAACACTTGGTATGTCGCTCCCGCATTTCGCAAACCAAATGGCATTTTCGTGTAACAATATAAACCTCTAGGGGCGAAGAAAGCAATATGTTCTTGATCTTCTTCAGCGATAGGGATTTGGTTATACCCTTTGTACCCATCTAAAGACGATACTCTATCGTTTCCCGCTGCGGATTCCACCATTTGAGGAATATCTGGTAACGGAAAACTATCTTCGGGGCAAGCTTTGTTTAAATCAGTGAAATCTATACAAATCCTGATTCTTTTGTTTTTTTTTTGGGACAATGACCATATTCGCTATCCATTCTGGGTATTTAGCTTCTCTTATGATTCCCGCATCAAGCATTTTCTGTAGTTCTTCTTCTATTTGGGAATGGTAAGTTTTTGCAATTTTTCTTATTCTCTGTTTAAATGGTCTCACATTTTTGTTAATCTCCAACTTGTGGCATGCAATTGATGGATCTATTCCCGGTATCTCATCCACGCTTCCTGCGAAAACATCTTTATATTCTCGCAACAAGTTAACAATTCTTTCTTCTTCTTCCACATCCATTTTGGTTCCAATTCTCAATATTAGAGGTTCTTATATAGTCCCAACGTTTATTTCTTTTGTTGGTTCTGCGGCAGTGTAACTGGGTTTAGGTTCTCCCATCGGTGTTGGTTCTTTTATTGTTTTCAGAGGTCCTTCTCCTTCCTCCGAAATTTCGCTGGGTATTCCTTTGCCTTTTTTTGCCCTTATCATATATACTCTAAATTCTTCTTCTTTCTTTGCTTCCTTTGCCAACTTTCTGCGAAATTGTTACTTTTTTGCTTGTCCTTCATAATGTTTTACTTCAATTTAATGACATAATTTCGCATTGTCAACATCTCCTCTGATTTCACCTATTCCATTTGGTTTGGGGAATTTAATACATTGATGCAACGTTGATACTACAGCTTTTATCGCATGTATCCATGGTCTTCCTAATAACATATTATATGGCGATTCCATATCCATCACGCACAGTGTTACGTGTGTTTCGATCTCTCCAAGTGGTATTCGTACCACTATTTCTCCTTTAGGTTTTGTTGTGGATTTTCCAAAGCCGTGAACAAAATATGTTGAACTGGACATTTCTTCATCTTTAAATCCCATTCCCCGGAATGCATGATAAAATATTATATCCACTGAACTTCCTGTATCGATTAAAGTTCTGTTCAGTATCCATTCTCCCATGTATTTTGTTGTTGTCTCCTTCTCTTTTCGCGCAATAGGCACTGTAATAACCAACAGAGATGTGTGGTTCAAATTTTCTTTTGGTATTTCTGCCGCCATGAATGTAATTTTTTTCTTTTCCCAATCTTTCAAGGGTGATGTCTTTTCTACCGCCATAACCTTCTTTCCTTCAAAATTTCGTTTATGTATTCTTCCTTTGATGTTTTCATGGAATTCATTAACCATCGTTTTTGTTATCATATTACACTCCAATCTTTTGTCATCTTCATTAATTCTAATCATCTTTCTTTTTACTGGTTCACTGATTTATTTAATCACTTTCTTGATTTGAACATTCTCAACAACAATCTTCAACTTTCGATCTTGAAGTCCCTGTTTCTAGTGCCATTATGTAGTTGCAGGAAATCCTACACTACACCCCTCATATGATTTCATTAATACTCAACTCATTTTTAGGTTTACACTCTTAATTTTATTGATCAATCTTTGCATGTTCTTACAAGAAAAGAGAAAGGAATCAAGAATGACCCATGCTCTAGACTTTCTCTCTCCTATTTACTTGTTTCTTACTCAAAAAGATCTATCTCTCTCCTTTACAACTGAACGAATATTTATAGGGAAGTACATAGTGGATGACAGCTAATCTGTCCTTTATTTTCGAATATGGCTTGCGACATTCTTGCAACCTTACAAATGTTAATCTCGCAAACTCTCTAATTTTCGCAGGACCATCACATCTTTCTCATGATTTTAGCTGACGTCGTTTATTATATCATTTCTGAAATTGTTCGTGACGCTGTTGTGTTGTGTTGATGATAATTTCGCTAAGATATCACTGTTGCGAGATTCTGATCCTACATGTCTAGTGTTGTATTTTTTTCATCTTTTAACTAGTGTATATATGATGGTTTATGACCGATCATAGGTGTCGACTTCGGTTCCTATGATACGTGTGTTGTTGATTATCGAGTGGGGTGGGGGGTGGGGGTAGTTGAAGTAATAACTAATAAATTGGGGAAGGTTGTTACACTATCATGGATTCATTACAATAAAGCTTTATTAGTTGTTGGGGATGATATAGTGAAGCGGGTTCATCAATATGCTAATCTTGGGGTGTTGTTTTTGGGTCCAAAACATACCTAGGATTGAGGTTAGATTTTCTTCAAATTTTATGCATACTTCTCTATGTAGATATAGATTTTCTATCCAATTCTTATATGGTGTTGTTTATTTAAGTGAGTTTTAGTGAGAGTACCAGACTCGTGTGCTTGGTGGTGGCCCTTTATTCTCAGTTTATAGGACTGTTTGGTAGCCCTTACATAGTGTAATATTGATGAGTGCCAAATATTGTATATATTTATCCCTTTTTGTTGGCATTTAACTCATATGTTGTGCATTAATTCTACATTTTATCCCATATTCTGTATTTTCATTGTTTTCAAGAATAAATATTTTTCTTAATTAATTTTGCATTTTTAGGTACCAAATAAAGTTTGGATGACTTGCGGAGCGGAAAAGAACAGAAAAGTAGTGAAAAGCCGGAAGAAATTATGCAAGGAAGCCGCGAAGAATGGTGCGCATAAGCCCAAAAGACTAGAAATGGGCTCAAGAAGGAAGAATTGCTCTTAAAGAAGATATGGGCTTGGCATACCCAAGGTCCAAAACCCTTACCCAAACCCATTTTCTATAACCAAAACCGCCTCCATTCTCAGCCGTCAGATTGGATCCAACTCATCATCCTACGGTCGCTCATTCATAGAGCATCAAAATCTGAAGTCTCTGACAAACACCACAGCGCTTAAATTCCAAGCCTTCAGATTAGATTGTATTTGAATCCAACGGTCGCTCCTATGCCTGTGCATCAAAATTAGATACTCCCGCTTTACACTACAGTACCTAACATCATCTAGCACCGTTGACTTTGTTGTATTCACAATCCAACGGTCGAAGTGATTCATCTCTCATACCACCGTTAGATCTACCAACCATCTTCGTATCCAACGTCTTTCACACGCTGATCATCAGATTCTTCTGTCCCGCTACACACCATAGCGACCGAACCCTATGACCTAACCAAACATCCCCTTCTTCCCAAAACAATCGACCTTCACCTTCTTCCTCTCCACCATACCCTGTGCAGAACCACCACCATCACCCTGCAACAGCCATCTCTACCACCTAACCGCCACCAAATTATCTAACCACCACAGCCCACTCTCACCACCTAACTCGTACGATGATTTTCAATCATCTTCATCAATTCCACACGCCACTGAGGTCGAGTGATTTTGATGAAAGTGATTGCATGTCTTCAAATAACGACAGCAAGGCTATGGAGAGGTAGAGGAGTACAAATGGAAGCATGGGTCGAGAAGAATTGGGAGTTATCACATCAAATTAGGTAAAATATCTAACCCTAATTTTGACTGATTTGGGGGAAACTTGTAGAACCCTAATTGAGTGTTGTGGACTATAAATTGAGGGTTGTGGGTGTGTTGTAAGGGATATCTCTGGACTAGCCAGTGTATCCCCATGAGGGCTGGACTAGCCAGTTCCTCTTGGGTAGATTTTTCTTCCCTGTTTTGTATATGTAGATTTAATTTTAATTTTCAAGTTTAATTCCAAATTCAGTTTTAGTTTATCTTGTTTCAATTCAGTTTGTTTTATGTTTTAATTCACATTTCATTCTAGTTCACATGTTAGTTTGTAGTTCTCTGTTTAGTAAATGTTTTTTTTTGTTGCTGTTATGTGAGCTCACATGTGTATGTGTATAGCTAGGCTGAGATGATGCCTTAAGTCACTGTTAGTGGTGGAATGTTAGGTTATAATTCATGTAAATAGAATTGATTGAGAAATGGAGGAAATTAGTGCTCAACTGTGCTTGTGATTGATTGTGATGTCAAAAGACAGTCAATGCTAGGAGTAAACAGTTGAGCAATCTTTTTATCTTTCTATTCCATTTATGTACGCCCTGGAACATAGGCAGGCTTGAACCTTCACCTAGCTCCATTAGGGACAGGGATTTAACATAGAATTACACTATCTGGCTAGGTCACAAGGTGGATTCATAACCTAGTTGTGTTGTTTCTCTGTTTTGTATCTGTAGTTTTGCTCCCCTGCCATTGCCCTTGGCTTAGGCCTTGGTTTGCAACTGTCTTGATTTATCACTACCACATTGCCACTACCATACCATTGTATATGCCACTGTCACCTTTAACTCACCTTGTATAGGCCATGTTTTGCTCTCTTTGCTTCATTGTGTCATTGTCACTCATTGCATTTAGATTAACTAGCTTAGGAATGCTTCAATACACCCCAAGTCCCTGTGGAATGACCCTGTCTTGCACACATTACTACAATTTGACCCTGTGCACTTGCAGGTATCACTGTAGGCTGTCTTTGCTCTTATTTTATACATATCCCAAAGCCTACCAAGTTTTTGGCGCCGCTGCCGGGGACTTGGATGCCGTGTTTTTTAAGTTTTTCTTACTGTTCTTTGCATACTCATACCTGCTGTGTAGTTCTGATAGCATCTTAGTGTACTCATCTTGCATATTGCATCTGTAGCTGTAACTTAGTACCACCTCTAGTGCATCTGCATCATTTGCATAATCTCTTCTCCTTTGCTTCAACTGCATCATTCTGGGAACTGAACCTCTTCTCTGAGTTTCCAGGTGCTTGTGGTGCTGCTGTTGCAGCCTGTTGCTGCTGAATTGCTCCTGTTGCTGAAGCTGTTTCCCCTGCTGTTGTTGTTGTGACCTTGCTGTGAGGCTGAGAACAAACCTCTGGTGCTGTTGTGCTGCTGTGAAGCCCAAATAGAGCTGCTGCTGCCAAGCCTGCAACATTGCCCCTGTTCAGCTACTGCTTGTGGTGCTTCTGAACTTGTGGTGCTGCTGTTGCTGCTTCTCCTGCTGCTGCTCCTGATCCTGCTGCTGTGCCTCAGCTGTTGCGGCTGTGCAAAGGCAAGCTGCTGCTACCCCATGCTGGTCCTGCTGTTGCTGTGATCCAAAGCCCAACTGGGCCTCAGAAAAGCCAAAGCTTAGGATGATCCAAAGCCCAACTGGGCTTTTGCAACCAAACTGAGCAGCTGGGATGTGCTTAAGCAAGTAAGCCTAAACCCATTAAGAGAACCCAACCTGTGGGCTTCCATTTTTAATTTGTGGGCTTGTAATAATTTTTTCCATTTTTCTGTTGGGTTTGTAATTAATTTCTTGTGGGCTTGTTTGTTTAATTTCTTGTGGGCATGGTTTTAGATTGATTTGGGCCTGTTGTTTAAATTAAAGAAAACTGAACTTTTGAAAGCCCAGTTGGGCCTCATATTTTAGTTAGTATCTAGCCAAAGCCCAACTAAATTTCTGGGACTGTGGGCTTAACATCCATTTGAAAACTAAACATTTACACTGTGGGCTTGACCCAAAAACAGAAAACGTTTTCAAAGCCCAGTTGGGCCTCGACCTTTGGCTATTTAAGAGCCCAAATTTCAAATTGTTACCTGGGCTTGTTTCTAAACTGTGGGCCTGAACCAAAGTTCAAGTGGGCCAAAATTTCAAAATTCCAAAAACCAACAGTGAGCTTTACTCGCCAGCAGTGGGCCTGTTTTTCAAAAACATAGCTGGGCTTCGCAAAACCCAACAGTGGGCTTGGTCTCCTTATCCCATTAAAAACCAAATGTTTTTCTCCCATAAAAACCAAAGTTTTCCAAATGTCTCCCGACAAAACCAAATTTTTCCCAAAAGTCCAATCCCATTAAAAACCAAATTTTCTTGTAGATAGTTTCTTAGTTAAATCTTTGTTTCTTTTGTATATATAGTGCTAATCCAATATGATCTCGGCTAAAAAAATGTTGGATTTTTTCCTTGAATAATGGAGTTCTAATTTTGCTTTCGCCGAAATCGGGTATTCTCTTTCCTTTTTCTCTACTCAGCATAATCCTCTCCATATGTTGTATTATAATTCTTTACATCTTTTGAAACATTGAGGACAATGTTTAGTTTAGGTTTGGGGGTATAGAGTAGATACCACGATAATATGCCATAATTGAAAACAGAACTCCCTCTTTTTGAAAAAATTTAAAAAATTCCAAAAAAATTAAAAAAATGAAAAATCATAAAAATGGAGCTCATTTACCTTGAAATGTGACTCTTGTGCATATATGTAATTTTTAGGAGTCTTAGTCTAGATATTTAGGCACCCTGATTCTAGCACAATTCACATAGTGATAAGAAATTTGCACGCGCACGATCTACCAATACATGTATAGCCTCGATCTTCAAGGTGTTTGATAGGAAGTTAGATTTCCAATCACTTTAGAATACTGAATGAGACTTGACTAGCTTGTTCTTTGGTTGGCTGAGATAGAAGTTGGAGGATACGTTAAGAAAAGCAACCATAGAATTTGACCGGATGCATTCGATAAGGGCCACCTCTTGCTAAGAGTCATGTAATTATGTTTTTCTTTTTGTTCATGTATCAAAAGTGTCACTATGTTGTAAAAATCAAAGTTATTTCTTAATAAAAAAAAAAAAATATTCAATCAAGTATTTATTCCATGTTTTGTCATGTTAAAGACAATATTCTCTCTTGTTCCAAAAATAAAAGAGAGTAATCAATGTAAAATAAGAGTCATGTAAAGAGTCATCTTTTTGTTGTAAATAGTCTTGTAATAAGCAAGGAGGGTGCAGCCATCGATGTATAACGCGGGTAAACTGAAATATCACCAACTCATTGGGTGAACATTCACAATTCTCGTAAAGCCGGACAGCTAGCTTGGCTTAGAATTCGGTTCTTAGCCTAAAAACTATCTCTTGGTGGTTAGTAGTCATAACTTCAGGTCATTCTAGAAACATGTGTAGATACACTTTACACTCTTATCACATGTCTTTATTTGTTATCATTGCTAGGATTGTGCCTTTGATAGCTAGATTGACATCTCCATTTTGCTGTGAGCTTAAACTGTCTTGCACGTGTCACATTTGATGGAATATGAGCTTATATTTTGACCTAGAACTTTGTAGGTACGTTCTAAGCAAACCTTCACGAGACTTCACTCGTCCACTAGGGACACTTAGTGGTTTAAAAGGCTTAGTGCATACGCTAAATGCATTCGAGAAACCAGCGACAGTGGTATAGTTAGGATTTCCTTAGTTTTGTTTTACTTGAGGACAAGTAAAAAATGTGCTCCTGTTTCTTGCTTAAACATACTGTTAGTATGGTTCTTATCTTTTCAGTTTTGCATAATAGTTCATGAGTCACCTCCTGTAACTGTCTTTGTGTTGACATCCTGTCTGTTTCTGTATAAATAAGTCTGTACTGGGTTTGTTGTATTGTAATATTCCTTTCATTAATTCAATACCATTTCTCTATGGTATCAGAGCCTTCTCTTGACCTGATAACCCTTTTCTATGTTATTTTTTACTTCCTTCATTAAAACTCTGCACTTTTCTTACTTTCTTGTTTTTTCTTTGTGATTCATCATGGAATCCTCAATTACTAAAGTTCCTTGACATACAATTTCTAGTCTTGTTACTTCAAAACTTCAAGATCACAACTTTATTACATGGAAAGCTTTACTTCTTCCTTTATTCAAAAGGTACAGTTCTTTAGGTTAAATTGATGGATATAAACAGTGTCCTCTGAAATATATCTATGTTACACGAGGATCTTACGAGGAAGCAACAATCAATCATATCCAATCAACAATTTCTGAAAATGCCATCTGTTATGTTGTTGGCCCATCTACATCGTATGAATTATGGGAATTAATTGAAGAACGCTTTGTTGCAACGTCTTCCACTCGTGTCATTCAATTGCGTACCAAATTGTCAACTATTAAACAAGGTAATTCATTTGTTATTGCTTATCTAAATGAGATAAAAAAGATTTGATATCTTCTCTTTGCTGCTGGATCTCCTATTAACAACAGTGAAATGGTGGCTAGTGTACTGAATGGTTTAAATTCTTCTCCCTACTAGAATTAGGAATCCTCCAGTCACATTGGGAGAACTTCACAATTTGATGATTAGTGAAGAAATTATTCTTTTTGAGAAATCAAAACACATCACTCAATCTGAAGATGCTAAAGCATTTGCTGCTTTTAGATCTAATTCCATACCTCCTTTCTTTGCATCTCATCTGGTAGATCTAATTTTCCTTCAATTAATAGCTATTCTTTTAGGCCTTCTTATTAGCATTATCCTTTTGTTTCTTTTGCATCTCAATTTCCTATGAACCCTTCACCACAAAATCCTTTTTCATCTGGTGCAAGTTCTAGTACTTCTACTAATGGTTTCAGACCACCAAGAATTACATGTCAAATATTTCATAAGGGAGGACATACTGCTCTGGAATGCACTCACCGGATGTACTTTTAATATCAAGGAAGACAGATACCAACTAATATTCATGTTATGATGGCTACTGCAAATCTTAATGGAGAAAATCTTTGGTATGCTGATTCAGTTGCTACTCAGCACATTATTACAGATGTTGCTGATCTTTCATATTATCAGTCTTACAATGGAAATGGACAGATTCAAACTGCTAGTGGGGAAGGTATGGAAATTTATGATATTAGTTATTCTACTAAGTTCTTGTTCCATAATCTAGTGCAGTTACCTAGAATTCTTCATGTTCCTTCTACTTCACAAAAGTTATGATTCTTTGATACTAACGATCAAGTACAATAAGGTTATCTAGTTTTTAAAAAACTGGGTAGGAAGGAAGGATTTTCATATCGACCAAGTTTTAGGTGTAATGGGTTGGTTATTTTTATAAGGAAGTCATAGATAGACCTTTATTGTCATCTTCCCAGATTGTGCTAATGGCAAGACAAGTTTATCTGTCAGAGGGTATATTGATGATTTTAGAATCAGTGGAATAATAGTTAGGTTTCCAATTGATGTTTACTAACCTAATTGTGCAGGGTATATATAGATGCTAATAGTAACTCTTTATCGTATCGTTGTGATGCTTCATGAAGGGATGTTAAATTCAAATCTCAATTTGAATTTGTGAAGGGTCGTGTCTATATACGAATAGGTATTTTAGGTTTCTCTTAGTTTTATCGTAACTAACTACTCCTAACTGGACCAACACTATAAGGTCAAAACCATATGTATACGACCCATTATACAAATCTAATGCACAAGGATTTTCTATTCATACGAAAAGTGTTAGGATTTTCGAGGCCATCGTAGATTTATCGAGCATTCTTGGCGCTCCAGAGGTTTCTCGTAGGTCTATGTTGCACGGACACTTCAAGAAAGATGTTGTAACCGTGTCAGACACACGAACGGACACGACACTTCCCGACACTCGATGGACACTCCACATCACGTGTCGCGTAAAAATTTATATTGGACATATTACGGACACCAATTGGACACTTTCAGACACATCATAAATGATTTATTTTGGTTTACACAGTCAAAATAAACTAAATGTGACGCTAATTTATTCTTGTTTTAGTCAAATCAAGCATATTTCATGAAAAACTTTACCACTATTACATTATTATTAATTTTATATAATTAGTAATCAAATATTTTAAAAATAAGAGTAATTATTTTGTTGTGTAAATTGTAGTAATATTTCATTTCAATGATGTGAGTAATATATACAACGTGTCCCCGCAACCCGTTTTTTTGAGATTTGAGGTGTCCTCGTAACCGTGTCGTTTCGTAACTGTGTCCCGTGTCCGTGCAACATAGTCGTAGGTTCGTCAGTCGATCGGGTGCCTTCGGATGCCTTGGGACCTTTTGGGTGGGGCGGTCGTTTGTTAAACACGCCTACTCCCTCCTTTTTTTATGCAGAGGTATTTGTGTGTGTGTGTGTGGGGGGGTGGGGGGGTGGGGGGTGGGGTGGGGTGGGGGGTTGTTAGATGCGCCTTTAGCTGTCCTGAGACCTTTTGTGAATTTGTCAGTCAATTAGGCGCCTTCAGCTGTCCTGAGACCTTTTTTGCATTTGTCAGTCAATCAGGCGCCTTCGGCTGTCCTGAGACCCTTTGTGCATTTGTCAGTCAATCAGGCGCCTTTGGCTGCCCTGAGACCTTTTGTGAATTTGTCAGTCAATCAGGCGCCTTTGGCTGCCCTGAGACTTTTGTGAATTTGTCAGTCAATCAGGCGCCTTTGGCTGCCCTGAGAACTTTCGAGGTATCTATTCGTCGAATCATGAGAAAGAAAACTGTTTTTGCAAAAAATGATAGTGTTTACAATTTGCGGACTCATATTCCGCGTTCTTCCTCTCTCTCTCTTTCAGGTTAGTGGCGGGGGAATGGATCATACTCGATTGTTTGTCTTGCTATCTCGAGTTCCCCAGCTACTCGCTTGTGTTCGAATATGCTTCGAATGACAAAACATTCCTCTGTTGGATGTCCCATTCTTCGGTGGTAGTAGTAGTATTTGGCTGAGTTTTATCCATTTTGTTGATATCTACTGTGGTTGGGGGTAGATGAACTTCCCCTTCGGCGACCCATTGATTTAGAAGCCTGATTGTGCGTTCCCTATTACAGGGGAGAGGGGGTGGTGTTTTTTAATCGCGCCTACTTCCTCCGTTCCTCCCTTGGTTTCTGCCATCGGCGTGGGGTTGGTTCCTCCCCTCGTTAGTATTAGGATTCACGTTGCGCGGTGCTCCCGACACCACGCATCTGTGGTGTGCCAAGCAGAATCTACAGGTATCTCTTCTATGCAGTCGGCGATCCTCTCAGCTGCTTCCTCTAGTTCGACAAAGGTGTGGAATCTGAAATTAATTAAACCCCTTCTAAAGGCTGGGACCATTCTGCGTACGCAGATTTCGAGAAGCGCTTCTACGTTGATATCTTCGTGGCAGTCCAGTGTCAGGCGCCGGAAACGCAAGATGTATTTTCCTACTTCTTCTCATGTTCGCTGTCTGCTCCTGCTCAAGTCTATTGCCTTTATTTTCCTTTTGGCCGAGTAAAACTTTCCAAGAAAGAGTGTGGACAAGGTCTGCCAGGAATCCACACTTTCTTCCTTCATGTTGTCCTACCAAGTGAACGTTGTGCCAGTAAGTGACTTAGGGAATTCTTTTAAACACAGTTTTCCATCTGTCGCTCTGTCGTTCATTGCTGATAGAAATCCGCTGAGGTGTTCTCGCACGTTTCCTTGACCCTCGTACACTTTGAACTTCGGGGAGATGTAGTCTTCAGGGTACGCGTATTCTCGTATATGTGCTGGGTATGGGCTATTCATGCGGCAAAGGTTGTCTTGTTTTACCACATGATAGTTCTGCTCTAGGTATTTGGCGATTTCTTTTTGTGATGTCATTGTTTCCTTGTCGCCTTTGTGTTCTCCTTTTGTTGTCTCTTCGGGGGTACTTTTCCCTGCTATTACTGCCTGTGTTATCCAGTCTTCAATCTCTTGTCTTCTTCGTGAGCGCTCATTTAATTCTTCCTGTATATTTTGTAAGGTTGATGACGCGGGTTTCGCTAGTCGAGCCGCCTGTTTGTTCTTTTCCTGTGTTGGTGCCTATTTCCCTTGGGGTCCATGGCTTACCGATTTCTTGATAACGCCTAGGATCAGTGTTTCCTCCTCTCTATCATAATCTTACATTATCACCTCGTCCAGATTGATAGGTTGATCAGTCGCTTGGTTTCTTACCGCGCCTGAATTAACGCCTCCCGGGAGTGTCATGGTGGGCTAGGCACGAGCCTCCGAGTGTGGTCGCCAAATGTTGGGGGTGAATTTAATTCTGGTCTACCCGTCCTGGCCACACCAAATGACCTCACAATTCCAAATGTGGTAAGAGAGAGAGAGTTGCCTTTCCATTGTACATTGTCCTTTCTTTTATAGGCTTTCCTAAAAGCCCTTCTTTTTACTACATTATGACACATGTCTTAACATCTCTTAATTACTCTTAGTGTCATTCCTTAACATAACCTCCTCCTTCTTCATTAATTCCTTCTTTTGTCCTCCCTTCTTTTTGGGTATTTTCCACTTGGGCTTGGGTTTAGTCCCCAAGTCCCCATACTTTAAGCCAAACTCATCTCTATTCTTAGCGGCACTCCCAACCCGTTAGGGGATGTTTTTCATGTATCAACAACAATAAACATCCTTCCAGAACCATAATAGTATATCTTAGAGAGACACTTAACATATACTGCAGTAAATTAATTTTAGAAAATGATACGTTTTTCACGTATTATGGTTCTGGCAGCATGAAACATCTAAGATATCATTATGATTCTGGCAGCATAAACCATAATACTCTTTAACCCTGTTTTTCACTCACGATGAAACATCTAGATGTTGATTATCATTTTGTCAGGAAATTAATTCAGGCTAAAGAGCTGAAGATCGCTTATACCTCTACCATTGATCAGGCAGCTGATATTTTACCAAAGGTTTTGCTGGTCCTCGATTTGAACTTCTGCGAGGCAAAATGTGTGGTGCCAAAGTCTTCCCTACTCAATTTGAGGGGGCTAATAAAACAGTAAACAAATTGTTTCTCTTCTGTCTTAATCATTTCAAGCTGGCATCCACCACTCGCATCTACTACACGTGTATAACTCTCATTGGCTGAGATGAGTAGATATTTCACCAACACCTGAAGAATATCATAAAAATATCTGCCGGTCGCCTTAAGTCCGCGAACGTGTTTAACTGGCGGAAGTCTCTTTGCCGAGATTTTCTGCTGAGTTTGGAAAACTCTGCCGGTCGCCTTAAGTCCGCGAACTTGTTTGTGAGCTTAAGTAGTTATGATCTAAAGATGTGCTCTGAACATGAAACTTAAATTACTAAGGAATGTTTTATGCAAACCGTGGCTAGAAAGTTCATGAGCCGATTCAATCGAATCGAATCATCTTTGTTTCAATTGTGTCTTGTGTAGTTACATAAGATCTCATAGCAACTGAACAACTCTCTAACTAGTTCATTTGAGTCAATTGAACTAGTTATGGTGAAGAAGAACTAGGTTAATATGAAATACTCATATGGTTAACCTTTTGGGTTACTATGTTGAACCAACATACACGTACACGTTTGGGCACGGTTTTCACAAACCCAGTAAACGTATACCCAAGTGTGTGTGACAAGCTAAGTTTTCGATCTAACGGTTGAGAAATATTAGCTTGAATCTAAATCAGGTTTTCATCTAACGGTGAATATGGATTGCTTTGTAACTAAGGAAAAACCCTGATTTGAAGGCTATATAAAGGAGACATCTAGCATTGTGCAAAACTAATCCCCACACGTATGTGTGATACTAGTGCGCTCGCTAGAGTCGATTCTCCTTTGACCTTTGGTTTTCTTCTCTAAAACCAGGTTAACGACTTAAAGACTTCATTGGGATTGTGAAGCCAGACCGATACTACTTTTATCGTAGTTGTGTGATCTGATCTTGCATCTTCTATCGAGTACAATCTATCGATTGGCTTGAGATCGTGAGAGTTCTCCGATAGGAAAGATAAAGAAGTCACAAACATCTTCGTCTCACTGTTTGTGATTCCTCGACAAACCGCTTGTGTAGTCAAGAAGGATTGTTGAGAGGTGATTGATTAATCTAGGCTGTTCTTTGAGAATATAAGACCGGTTTATCAATTGGTTCTTGTTCACCTTGATTTTATATCTTAAGACGGAACAAAACATAGGGTTTTTTATGTGGGAGACAGATTTATCCTTTGATAGACTTTTTCTGTGTGAGACAGATTTGTTTATTATCAAGTCTGCGATTTTGGGTCGCATCAACTCTTAGTTGTGGGTGAGATCAGCTAAGGGAATTAAGTGTGCAGTATCCTGCTGGGATCAGAGGCGTAGGAGTACAATTGTACGTTGAATCGGTGGGAGACTGATTGGGGTTCAACTATAGTCCAGTCTGAAGTTAGCTTGTAGTAGGCTAGTGCTTGTAGCGGCTTAAAACAGTGTGTATTCAATCTGGACTAGGTTCCGAGTTTTTCTGCATTTTCGGTTTCCTCGTTAACAAAACTTCTGGTGTCTGTGTTATTTCTTTTTCGCATTATATTTTTATATAATTGAAATAATACAGGTTATGCGTTAAGAACATCAATTGGAAATCCAACCTTTGGTTGTTGATTGATATTGATTGATACTTGGATATTGGTCTTTGGTACCGTCCAAGTTTTCCTTGTATTTGATAAAGACAAGCTATTGTTTTTAGCTTGAGTAAAAATCAAATCAAGAGAGAGATATTAACTCCTTGAGATAATTTAAGCTAGATTGAGTCTGACTGTCTAGTTGATTCTCTAGCAAAGTATTTCGGAGTTAGTCCATACAGATTGCTAAGCCAAATATTGGGTGGTGTTGTTAGACCCCCGCTTTTTCAATTGGTATCAGAGCAGACAAACACGTTAAAGACCTTATAAGTCTGTGTTTGTGGTAATCCGAGTCTGTGAATAGAATCTCATACGCATACCAAAAATGCCTCCTAAAGCTGTCAACTTTGTCAAGTGTCTCGGAAATACCTAAAAGGGTCACTCCTTAGATGATTCTTCCGAATCCCGAGGTAATAAGATTGTTCCATCCTGTGTTGGTCATTCTTCCTCCAATGAGACATTGGACATAATGGCAAAGGCTGAAAAGGAGCTCACCAGAATTTCAAAAAATTCTACAGAGTTTGTTGATCTCAAGTATCATGTACAACTCATTGATGAATTTGAAAAGTCTATTGATCGTGAACAAGTACTCTATAACATTATATGGTCATTCTCTAAGGAAATTGAGAAACTTCTTCAAGAAAACAATATACAGCGTGAAAAGATGTGTGATCTTGAAAAACTGGTTAAAGAAGGCTCAATTAGAGAAAAATGTTTGATCAAGACGCATTCATCTGATCTTGACAGACTTCGTGTTGAGAAAAAGAAACTTGAAGCATCACTTGTCATAGCCCATGGACAGTGCAATTCCTTGGAAAAGGAAAACTATGTTTTAAAGAAAATTCTTCTGCACAAACTAATTATCATGAGTTACTGTACAGAATGAAATTTTCTCCAGATGAAGATTGTTTCAAGAAAAGTTTATATAACTTACAATCTTCTCCGGTGGCTATGAAGTTTAAACAAGTACCAGTTATTGCTTCTCCTCCACGAATCTGTACCTTCTGTGGAAAAGGAAATCACTATGCTATCCATTGTTTTTCCAGAAAGAAACGTGTTTCTGAACTTCACAAATTGCTTCTTTCTACTGTCAATGGAGTTAATAGTCGGATGACTGCTACAGTGAAGGTCCCTTTCACAGGAAACCAGGCACCTTATAAAAATGATATCTCTCCTAGAAATCATTACAAGACATTTGTAAACTCTCAGGCTACCAATTAAAGCATGTCATGTGCTTATAAGAACAAATATGGTAAATCTAAATCTAGTGTGTGGAGACCAATTTCGGAAAATCCCCTAGAACCTATTTCTATAGGTCCTAGAATTTGTTATCATAAAGGTTTCTCACCAGTGATTCCTAGAAGGACTTCGAGACGCACCCTTTTCCCTGGAAGCTGCAGTGAAAGGACAAGAAATGCTGAGATAAGATATCATGGAGGAAATAACAGCTAATCTCTCAGAACCTATGGTGAGACTATGTATCCCTCTGCTACCTAACAGCAAAATGTTCTATTCTTGTGTCTAAGTTGAGATATACAAGGATAGGGATTTGAGAGATGCTCAAGTATTGTGCTATTTTTCTCTAGCTTGTATATCTTTTGATGTAATGCTTTTCTCTAGTTTCCTTTTCTTTTGTCACTATGACCTTTTGGGATGGAGTATCTTTGAAAGCTGCACAGTGTGCAATATTTCCTCTTAGGGCCATTTGTCTTTTGGCCGGCCCACGAACGTCCGCATCTCCTCAAGGGACTCTAGGGTTTCTAGCCAGGGCATTCACAAACATATATAACTTCTATACGTGTTTCATTTTTCTTCAGAAAGGAGCTCTATGTGGAAACTGTTCCCAAATAAGAAGTTAACCCTATGGTTGAGGATGATCTCAAAGGATGTGATTCTGGTCAAGAGTTTATACTGAAGAAGATGCTTGAAAGAAAAGAGTATAACTCTTGGATTGGAGAATCTGTCAAGGATCTGATTCGTGTTCAGAATGAAGTTAAGAACGAACTGGTTAACCTTCAATTGCAGATAAACCATCTTATTGATGGACAGGCAAAAATCCTTGGTACTCAGAATATCTTGATCAGAAATCATAAGAAAGTTATCCTTGATTGTTCAAAGGCTCGTCATTATGCTCGCACTGTTGATCGAAAAGTTAATGTTCTGACTTATGAACATGGTGTGTCTACAGTCAACAGGATCAAGGATATCAGTGACTCATACTTTGATGGACCATTTCAGAGGTATGAAATTATCAAGGAAAACAGAGGATATTTTCAAATACCTAGTATGTCTTCTATTGAGTTGGAAGAATAACTAGTACTTTGAATAGCGAAGATTGTGACTACACATAGCTATTTTTGTTTTCATCTTCTTATGTTTATTTTTTAGGTTTATTGTTTTTTAAATACTAAAAATATTTGGAGGATGATAGTATTACAGTATTAATCTGTTTTGAAGTATTGCAATATTTTTATGGGATATGTATTGTTTGCGTCCGTGAACTTGATGGTCTCATATTGTGTCAAAAGTAAAGTTGTTCATAAATTGATATTCCTATTGATGAAAGGACGAATGGACTTTTGACAATTACAAAAGTTATGCCTATGCAATCATTTATTTGATAGAAAATAGGATGAAGTCTTTTGTTTGACAAGGATAAAGTCTATTATGTCGTTATGCAAATAGTGATGGAAAATAGAATAAATCCTTGTATGTCATCCACGGTATTGATCTTCATTGATCCATTTTGTTATGTTTTACCGTGAAGGCTCCATTGTGTATCTTATGTTGAGAACCTTACAACTATGTCGATTAATATTCGCCTTGTTGGTTGTTCCATGAGATACTATATGTTGAGAATTCTTGAACTAAATTAATCATCTTGATTGGTTATTTAGTTATTTGCTCCGAAAGTCTTCTTTTGCCGAGAAAAATCTTTTGACAATTAAATTGATTGCTTCGGTGATTAGTTTGGTTGTGTATTCCAATTAGATTAATTATAGATTCTCTTGTAATTAATCTAGTTGAGTTTTTCATATATTCCACAAGTTCTTGTGTTGAGTATATGAACGACTATACTAAGCATGTTCTTTTGGTTGATGTAGTCGTATATTCCATAAGTTTTTCCTTATGTTGAGTATTTGAACGATTAAGGTAGTCATCTCTGTGTGGTTATCTTAGTCGTAGCTCCGTGAATTTTCTTATGTTGAGCACAATCAATTAAATTGATCGCTTTTGTGGTTTGATTTAGTTGCTTATTCCGATTAAATTAATCATGAGTTTACTTGTGATTAATTTGATTAAGTTTTGGATATAGAAAATCATTTCCATGGTTTTTGGTGTCGAATTAAAAAATCCTTCTTTTCTTTCGAAATTAAGGTCGCTCTTGTTGTTCTTTCGGGAATGACATCAAATGGGGGAGAGTTCTTTTGAACTTGTGCTTAATGGTAATATCTTGTAGGGTGTACTGCTATGGAATTTTATAGGGGTTATCTTGTATCTTAAAACTCCTTCATGAATGCATTTAGCTTCGGCTTTATGATTGAATCTAAATTAAGTTGGTATGTATTTTTTCTTTTAATCTATGAAATATCTCTCGTGGAAATTTCATTATGATCCCGTTCTTTTACCTTTGCCAATTTTATTGACAAAAAAGGGGAGAAATAATGTAGTTCACACTACAAATACATATGGTTTTCAGATCATTGTTTAAGGGGGAGTGGTTTCCATGTTCGAGATGGAGTATTGACTAAGGGGAGTGATACATATCACCATAGTATTGTTGTTAAATTCGTGATGCAATTGGACTTTGATGTTACATAATGATACTATGACACTGTATAATAATGATCGAGAATCTCGATTTCTCTCATTGTTATAGATACGGATCTTCAACAACGGTGGTGCTAAACTTACAACCCTTGAGATCATTGGAGTACTTGGAAAGACGAAGATTTCAAGGAACGCTGAAGATTAGACTATGGAATATGAGCCACTAAAGTTTATCTTTTTTGTATTTCATATGTATTAATAGTTTTGTCACTAAAATTGACAAAGGGGGAGATTGTTAGAGCATAGCTCGGCCGACCTCGCATGCGTTGCTATATCAAGCATGTTTGTCAATGTTAGTGATCAAAACTTTGAGTCTTGATTTCTAGTCTATTATAGCTAAGTCTCGGACTAGGATAGAAAAGCGTAGTTGAGCTCAAGGACTTCATGGCGATTCATCATACAACGACGAAGATCTACTCAAGGAACCGTGGAACTTCATCAACCAAAAAGTATGTGGAAACTTGAACTTATCTATCACTCAAAAGTCTATCTATTCTATCTCCTACTTCTTATGAGACAAAAAGTCGTATGCTATATAGACTGGATCATACACATTTGACATTTCGAGCTGAGTATTCACTACTTATCTTTTTCTCGAAATCGTGTGTTGGTAAAGCGTTTCGCTTTGTTCAAGTTTATCTTCACCTAGTGACGAAAGTCATGAAAAGTTTCAATTACTATGAGAATTGCTCTGACGTGAAACAGTCTGTGATTAACGGCTATATAACGTCCTATGAGAATGTCTCAATGATTGGAACGAGAGTTTAGATTACATAACCATGCATTCCTTAATTTGAAGTTTTCGAACTTTGTTGATTGAGAGAAACCGGAGGAATTGGCTTTGCCAAGTCCGCGAACCCAGTTTGTGAACTCAGTCCGCGAACTGTTGGAAGTTCTTGTACCAAGAATTTCTGCTGGGATTCCAATTCGTTTGTGAAGTTCAAGTCAACAAACCTAGTCCACGAACTGGCGGAAGTCTCTTTGCCGAGATTTTCTGCTGACTTTGGAAAACTCTGCCGGTTGCCTTAAGTCCGCGAACTTGTTTGTGATCTTAAGTGGTTATGATCTGAAGATGTGCTCTGAACATGAAACTTAAATTACTAAGGAATGCTTTATGGAAACCGTGGCTATAAAGTTCATGAGCCGATTCAATCGAACCGAATCATCTTTGTTTCAATTGTGTCTTGTGTAGTTACATAAGATCTCATAGCAACTGAATAACTCTCTAACTAGTTCATTTGAGACAATTGAACTAGTTATGGTGAAGAAGAACTAGGTTAATATGAAATACTCATATGCTTAACCTTTTGGGTTACTATGTTGAACCAACATACACGTACACGTTTGGGCACGGTTTTCACAAACCCAGTAAATGTCTACCTAAGTGTGTGTGACAAACTAAGTTTTCGATCTAACGGTTGAGAAATATTAGCTTGAATCTAAATCAGGTTTTCATCTAACGGTGAATATGGATTGCTTTGTAACTAAGGCAAAACCCTGATTTGAAGGCTATATAAAGGAGACATTTAGCATTGTGTAAAACTAATCCCCACACGTCTGTGTGATACTAGTGCGCTCTCTAGAGTCGATTCTCCTTTAACCTTTTGTTTTCTTCTCTAAAACCAGGTTAACGACTTAAAGACTTCATTGGGATTGTGAAGCCAGACCAATACTACTTTTATCGTAGTTGTGTGATCTGATATTGCATCTTCTATCGTACAAGTACAATCTATTGATTGGCTTGAGATCGTGAGAGTTCTCGGATAGGCAAGATAAAGAAGTCACAAACATCTTCATCTCACTATTTGTGATTCCTCGACAAACCGCTTGTGTAGTCAAGAAGGATTGTTGAGAGGTGATTGATTATTCTAGGCTGTTCTTCGGGAATATAAGACCGAATTATCAATCGGTTCATGTTCCCCTTGATTTTATATCTTATGACGGAACAAAATCTAGGTTTTTTTTGTGGGAGACAGATTTATCCTTTGGTATACTTTTCTGCGTGAGACAGATTTGTTTATTATGAAGTCTGCGATTTTGGGTTGCAGCAACTCTTAGTGTGGGTGAGATCAGCTAAGGGAATCAAGTGCGCAGTATCCTGTTGGGATCAGAGGCGTAGGAGTACAACTGTACCTTCAATCGGTGGGAGACTGATTGAGGTTCAACTATAGTCCAGTCCGAAGTTAGCTTGTGGTAGGCTAGTGTCTGTAGCGGCTTAATACAGTGTGTATTCAATCTGGACTAGGTTTCGGGTTTTTTCTGCATTTGCGGTTTCCTCGTTAACAAAACTTCTGGTGTCTGTGTTATTTCTTTTCCGCATTATATTTTTATATAATTGAAATAATAAAAGTTGTGCGTTAAGATCATCAATTGGAAATCCAACCTTTGGTTGTTGATTGATATTGATCCTTGGATATTGGTCTTTGGTACCGTCCAAGTTTTCCTTGTATTTGATAAAGACTCGCTAATGTTTTTAGCTTGAGTAAAAATCAAATCAAGAGAGAGATATTAACTCCTTGAGATACTTTAATCTAGATTGAGTCTAACTTTCTAGTTGATTCTATAGCAAAGTATTCTGGAGTTAGTCCATACAGATTGCTAGGAGAAATATTGGGTGGTGTTGTTAGACCCCCGCTTTTTCAATCGGCTCTTCAGAACTTCATCCAGGTATGTGTATTACCTTCTACCTATTGTGTTGATGATACTGCCCCCCCCTACCCACACACATACCCCGCAGTTAAGAAACAAATCCCTATCCAATTCCTAATGACTGCAAAAGACTCGATTTTGTGGCAGTGTAATCGTGTTAAGCATGCTCAAGATTATCTTTTGGTTGTACCCATTAGTGGTCTGAACCAATGCCTTGGTCCTAGACAGTTTGGAGCCGTGGTTTGTTATCGACTTGGTATCCTCCTGTTTGTTGAAGATGGGTTATGCTCAAGTTGTAATAAACCTACAAATATTTTTGGTGACCACGCTCTTCATTGTGCCAAAGATGTTGGGCTTAAGTTTCGGCATGACCTGATACGAGACGTAATTGCTGACATCTGTCTGGTGTGCCTACTCGTAAAGAAGCCTCCCTTGGTTTTCTGTCTGGTGATAATAGAGACTTACGTCCTACTGATATTCTTGTTCTTAACTGGGAGAATGGTCAAGATGTTTGTATGGATGTTACTGGAGTCTCGCCTTTCACAGGTGAAGATGTTCGTGCTTTTGTTCCCGGCTAAGCTATTTCAAACGTTGTGTTGCGTAAACGTAACAAATACTTGGATCAATGTGTTTCACATGGTTATGGTTTGGGTGTCCTGGCCTGTTCCACTTTAGGGGAACTTGGTGACGATACTTTATGTTTTTTTAAGAGATTGAAGAATTGTCTAGCCAGTAATGATGTCAGTAGTGATGTTGGTAAATTTCCTTTTTATAGGTTAGGAGTCGCTATTCAAAAGGGTGTTGGGGCTCAGCCGAACCAAAATTTTGTATGATTCTATTCATTAAAAGAAACTATCAATTAAAAAAAAAATAATAATAATATTAGGGTATCCTAATCATTAACTAAAATATGTGGATAAGGGATGATCTTTAGTTTACTTCTAAATGTCCTACTAAAATTGAAATGATGGTCCCCTCCAAAATAGAGTGGCCTCTAGAAAAGATCGATTTTTTAGGGACCATGGTTTTTTTTGAGGGGACCATGGTTTTATTAGGCCACCTTCCCTATAGTTATAAGGGGTGTCCTAAAGCATTGAAATGACTAATCTACCCTTAACCTAATTTAATTTAAAACCAACCCAATAACCACCTATATATATAACCACCACCTCCTCCCACCACCACCTCCCACCATCGCCGATTACCACCATCACCATCTCCGATTATCACCACCACCAACCATCGATTACCACCACCACCACCGCCCACCACCGCCGATTACCACCACCACCATCTCCGATTATCACCACTACCAACCACCGATTACCACCACTACCTCCCACCATCATCGATTACAACCACCACCACCTCCGATTATCACCACCACCAACCACCGATTATCACCACCACCACCGCCGATTACCACCACCACCTCCTCCGATTATCACCACCACCAACCACCGATTACCACCACCACCTCCGATTACCACCACCACCAACCACCACCACCACTATATACATATATATAGCTTAATTTAAAACATTAACAAAGATATTCTCACAAACCCATTACTTGTCATTCGTTTTTGGTTGAATAAATGAGAAGTAATCATTAAAATGAGTTGAAAATGGAAGTTGCAGAGAGGTTTAATGGAGGGTTTTTTTTTCAGAGAAAAGTTTGGTTATCACGAATTAATTTTTTCTTAACCGAACTCAGAGTTTGGTTGATTCACAAAAAAAATACTTTTAACCGAACTCCTTGTATTAGAACAACACAAGTCCATAAGTTCGGTTCCTTCGCAAAATAAGGATGTCACCGAACTTTAGTTTACGAAAATAATGAGAAGTCCACAAGTTCGGTTCGTTCGCAAAAATGTTAAGTTTTCTTTGCAACCGAACTCTACCTTTGAAACTTCGTAACCGAACTCTACCTAATTCGCCAAGAAATAAATTTCGTAGTAACCGAACGCTTGCCTAATTGCATATATGCATATATAAACCCAGTTCGATTGATTCGCAAAATATGTTGAAGTTTTGCGAACCAACCGAACTTCTAACACTAGGTTACTTTTAACCTGCAGTTCGGTTGGGAACTTGGTTGCATTGAAGTTTGCGAACTAACCGAACACACAAGATGTACCCAAATAAATTGTTAAGTTCAAAGTTCGGTTACCTACCATTTTATCCTAGGTAACCGAACATTACACTGTACGACCAAAACCTCCATTAACGAGCGAGTTCGGTAACCTGCGTGTTTGGAAAACGTAACCGAACTACACTTTCAGGTTTGTTCCGGTACATGTTCTTGACATATGGTAACCGAACTGACCCAAATCTACATAAAAAATTTCATTTTTTTTGAAAGTTTGGAGCAATTCAACCAACATTATCTAAGTTTGAAGCACACCTAGGTACCCGAATACCCTTCCTCCGGTTGTGGTTGGTAAAATCCATCGTTTTTCATGTTTTCCTTCTTCATCTTCTCTAACTTTACTCTCTCAATAATTCTACTTCTTTAAGAAAAAAAACCATCTGATTTTTTAATCTCACTAATTATCTTTAACTTAATCATCTCACTAATCATTACACTAACTATTATTAGCACTAACTAATCATCACCCAAAATTAATCAGGAGGGTAATTTAGATATTAATATAAATATCTAGATAAGGCGTGACCTAGATTTACTTCTAATGTCTTTACTCAAAATAAAACCATGATCCCCAAAAAAATCATGGTCCCAAAAAATCGTTCCTAGAAAATCATTCAAATAAAGTGGCAGAAGAAAGCCTAATAGGTCCAAGTCAAACCCAAAAACGGAAGGCCCAAGTTAAATAGACGCATTAACAGGAATATGCTGGGGAAATTAGGGGGAGACCCAAAAAAAACATATTCTCATTGTCAAGCCCACAATTAATTTTGGGTACCGTGACACCCATAATTATTTCCGTGACACCCATAATTATATGAAATTCTTAAAAATGTATGCATGACGGATTATGCATCCGCATGACAGGTTATGCATCAGGGGTATAATTGGCAACGCAACTTGGATATAACATATTTAAAAATCCGCGCTTTGGAATTTTACAAATTTTATATCGTTGGAAATATTTTTAAGAGAGCTACGCAACGAGTACAAACAACAATATCAAATTTTTGTTTTTCACGAAAAAATCGGAGGTGATAATCATTTTAGGCAAAATTTCGAAAAATGACTACATAAACATTATGCAGCCACCAAAAAAGATGCATAACACATTCTGCAGACGCATAACGAATTATGCAACCATTTTCTCGACTGCATAACAAATTATGCATCTGCATAACAAAGTTATGCATCTATAACAAGTTATGTAGCCATTGTTTTGGTTGATTTTAGTGCGTACATAAAAAATTGATGCATAATGCATTATGCAAACATATTTTCGGATGCATAATAGGTTAGCATCTATTTTCTCGATGCATAAAAGATTGTGCAACAAATTTCTCGATGCATAATGCATTATGCAGCCATATTTTCGGATGCATAACAGTTTATGCATCAATTTTCACGATTGCATAACATATTATGCATATATTATTTTAGGTGCATGACAAGTTGTGCAGTCTTTGTTTTTGTTGGTTTCAATAGTGACGAAAAAGTTGATGCATAACGTGCTATGTAACCGTTTTCTGGACTGCATAACAAGTTATGCAACAAATTTTGTAGATGCATAACAGGTTATGCATCCATTTTCATAGCTGCATAACAAGTTATGCAACAATAAACACCACCAATCTGCATCCATTCATCTCATAAAACTGACGGCATCTACACTCTTTGTTAGCTATTTTCAAGGACCCAAACTCTATTCGATGCTGAAACAAATTGGTACCCAAGTTAGCTCACCCTACTGACTTCTAATTAACGCCACATCCTCTGCAAACAACCCTTGTACTCATCCCACAAACGCACAACAAACTAGCAAGGAAACGGTGCGGTCAAGCAGCTGCAGCTGGTTATGTTCTTGTTGTTTAGCCTTGTAAATCTTACACAACACTAACCAAATTTGCGAATCACTCTGTACCCTTTTCTTCCTTCTTTTCTCGCTGCCAGAACTGTACCAAACCCTCACCATAGACAACATGTATCCTTCGATATCTTGCTGGTTTCAAACCCAAAATATCACTGCTAATCAATCTACACAAGCTCTTCTTTCACTGAACAACATACCAACAAACTCCCAACTGCAGTCCCATTCTCTTGGCTCCCCTGAATTCGAGACACACTCATGTCCTGATTACTTCCAAACTGTATATACAGTTGAGCTACATTAACAAAATAATCTGCCCTTCTAATTAGATCGCCACCAGAACCACCAAGAAACCACATACAAGGTTTTTCGCATCCATCCATCACCACCCATTGCCAACACATTTCCCCAATATAACTTACTTCGTACATCCTATTACTCAAACATTTATAAGGGTATTTACTCCTAATAAAATACAACATCTCCCGAAAAATAATCGGCAGAAAAGGTCTAATGAGTTCAAACATGATTTACAACCTATCCACTACAGCTCAGAACTGGGACAGAAGTAAGTCATCTACGAATTTCATTAGCATGTTACACCCAGACTGATATGATTACAGAAGGCATATGCACGACCACATCCAGCACCTAGCTCATTCAATAGGCTAGCTAAAATCATAAGAATTAACGACCTTTTTAATACCAAAATCACTTTTACTTGACATTGCAATATCAGTAAGGCATTCGAAAGTCGAACACTAAAGGTAAGCTAACAGGTCTATGATGTCTGGTCCATATGAACTGCTGGAATTTTTAAAGAAGTTACTATATTAGAAACATCTTAAGAGAAAATCACAAAGAGAATACATAGAAAACTTACTACTACAGAATGAAAGTCCCTGATTTCAGCAATCTTGAGGTAATGGAGATATTTGTGTGTTTCATAAAAATTTGATAATGATAGGAAAAGAAACATCTCCATGAAACACACATGAATTTGCAATTATTATTCCACTAATACCGTCAAAACTTTAAAGTGGTTTCTTTCTATTTGGAATAATACGGAGGAAAGTCCTGTCCACAACTTTCACATACCGAGCATAATTTTACGTCCTTCTTCAATCTGAACCTGACCTATATTCTTGGAAAATATAATCCCTAATAAGCTCGATTCCAACTAACTCAAGCCAACAGATTCACAATTCTCTCTAAACTTGGAGACCTTATTTCAATTGACATTCTAACCTGAGAACTTATCTGTAATTCTCTGTAATTATCAATCATACCATCATAACCAACATCGATTATACAGTGGGAGAATAATCCCTAATAAGCTCGATTCCAACTCCATCACCGGACTTCAACTCAGCACCACTGACTTCTTCCATCATCAATTCCATCAAAACTCTCTTCAATCTTTACTGTCTTCACGGATTGATACAAACCCATTCTTCCTTATTGTTTGTAACATCATTATTCTCTCAAAATCACAGAACAAAAACCTAATTTCTTCGACCAACATAACCACAACAAACCCTTTCCTCATCTCTGTGAATTTATTACTCAATCTCACAGTAAACCCTAACCATATTCAATTGCCGTAGCATCATCGTCTCCATCTCAGATTCATCTCTGAATTTCATCCTCTTTGTGTTCTCGATTTACACATGTAGAGGAAGAAGAAAAGAAATAGAAGATGAAGAAGAAAGAAAAAAAAAGACCGAAGCAGAATTTCAGAAATTATGGGTTTGAGAATAATTTTCTTCCAAAAATGGGTGCGCGCCTGTGTTTTTATGAGTGTGGGTTTCACTGTGGAAAAGTCTGGGAGAATGGGTCTCCCTGTAGTTTTCACTTCTTATATCTCCCATAAAAAAGAATACGGTCTCCATGAATAATATCCCTAGAATGCGCATCTTTTTCCAATCTCACATTATTTCTCGTAAAAGCCTCAAGAACGCTCCCTTCCCATGACACTTTATCTCCTTCGCGACTAATTTCCCGAATTTGGCCGCTTCGGTTACGATGTGGTCGGGCCACATCAATTTTATATGTGGCCCCTCTTCATTTTCTGACACCTATTTAACAAAAAAGACTCCCCCCTCCAAATCCCCTTAACTGTTTCACTTTTTGAGAAAAAGTAGGAAGTTATAGAAAGAAAAAAGAAAAACAGTTAGGTAATAAAACTGTTTTCCAAATTTTTTTCTTACTTTATGCGACGTGTCATGATTTAAAGAGGGGCCACATACTTCAAGTATGTGGCCCAACCACATCGTAGCTGCACCGAAATTTGGCGCCTTTTCCCGTTATAACGTGGTTTCTCCATACGAACGAGTGTTACTTGGAAAGGAACACGCAAACCAAAGGTTGAATCTTTGCAACATAATGCATATGCTAACATAGTACGCGCAATCGTAAAATATATTGGTAGTCAATACCACTTATTTGAATTCAGAATTCATAAAATAAAAGAAAAAAAGATCACACAGAACTTTAAGCCTTGCTCGATAAGGTTTTTAAATCGTGAATCGTTTTTGAAATTTACGAATCGAATAGTATGTTAAATCGTGAATCGTAGATTCATGGGTGATTACCAAATCGTAAATGTACGCCTATATTTATAGTTGAACCATACAAAATAAATCTCAACTTTGATTTTTGATTTATAATACTTATAAATATTAAATATACCGAGCATTATCACCAATAACCAATGTAGGGCATGCATGTGACGTTGGATGTCATGGGTTGGAATCTCCACTCTTGCATTTTTGAAAAAAATCATTTTCAACCTTCGAATTTAATCCTGAATCGTAGTCAAACAAGGTTGACAAACGATTCTTATGCCAAACGGTTTACAGATACGATTTGAAACGTTTTCGTAGGAAATGAAGCGAATCGTGCGATTCGAATCGTGAATCGCGCGATTCCTTGTTGCTTGATAATACTACCTCAATTTCTGCAAAAAAAAATATTATCAATTTTTTATTTTAGTCTAAAAATAAGTCAAACAAAAAAGATGATAACATCTCTTTTACAGAAATTAAGGTAATATTAAACAAATTCTCACCATTGGATTGGTAAAATCCTATAAAACACCTCCACCTTATTGTGTACTACAATCAGATATCTTCCATGATAGGCAACTATTGTCTTTTTGCAACAATCCATACCAAAACCACCTCATTGTTTGCCAAAGGTAATTTATGGGGATAGTACATTTGATTTGACTTTTACTTAATCTTGTTGTACATTATGGGCACAAAAAAAACGTATTTGACTGTTGACCATTTTTCACAGGTTAATTCAGTAAAACAAACGGTCAATCTAATGGGGTTTGTTTGCTGATGGTCGGATCTTAAAACCCTAATAACAACAATGTGGATTGGATTAAGAGATTAGGGAGGATTATTAGGTGAGTAATTAAGAAACAAAGATGTGCTTTGCACGAGCATATCTGATGAATTGACGTGGATATCTTCATTAACAAATTAGCTCAAGTACTAATTGTACTACATTATTTTAATTCACGATTTTATTTTAGAATATTTGTATTAATTTTGAATAGGTTATCTTTTCTTAAACCTGCTTAGTTACTAATGGGTTGTGTTTGTGTGTTTTCTAGTTTTTACTATACCATTTTTCTTTATTTCCTTTCAGGACCATAAAATGTTGCATCTGCTCGGTAAAATTTTGTATTATGTGACGATAATAACATGAAAATTGAAAATTAAAGAATCAAAAGTAAAATGTTGTCTTTTCTTTCTTTGTTTTACAACTCTATAAAATTTACTAGAAACTTCTACAATCTTTCAAATACGAAACGACATTATCAATCTTTGATTTTACGAACATTTTACCATTCCTTATATCTTTTTCTCACAAATTTGTTACTTTTTGTTCATAATCGTTAAGCGTTCAATCTACTCGTTATAAATATATTTACTGTGTGCCCTTACTGCCTCACCGCTGAAGCAACGATTATAGCATGAAACCGGAAAATAAGGAATAAAAAGCAAGATATATAATGTTATTCCCATTGCGTGATTCTTGCTTGTTGAACGAGCTTCTTTGTAATTCATTGTTTTTTTTATCCTTTTTTTATAACTTTATACAGTTTACTAGAAATTTGTACAATTCATACGCAATAGGATAACTTAATCTCTGATTATACAAACATAACAATACATATTATATTTTGCTCTTCTACTAAACAATTTTTGTTTATTTTCGTTCGCAATCCTTAAGCGTTCCGTCTACTCGTAAAAAATATGTTTTCAATCAGTCATTATTGTTTTACCACCGAGCTACGATAATTGCATGAAATCGAAAAATAAAAAATCAAAAACAAGATACAATCTTATTCCCATCGCATAATTCTTGTTCATAGAACAAAAATTCTTTACATATACGTTATCATTATTTTCTCCTCTCCTTTACAATTCTCTTTATCGATTATCAAAAAGGCCACATAACCAAACATAAACATAGTAATTACAGAATATTCTTTTTTTTTTACCTAGTCTACAAGTCTAATTACCCTCCCTAATTTTCAGCTAAATAAATCTCACAAAATTTATTTCCATTTATAATTTTCTTAATTACACAATTAATAAACCAAAAGGAAATAAAATATTCTCAAAATCGAAGAAAATATTTATGATTCCACCCCCCAAATGAGAAACTAAAATTAAAACCCTAGGGGGTTCTTGCAATAACAAACCATTCTCACCCGTCCATTATTTAATCCAACGGTTTTGATCTTCACACCCTTTGTGCTTATCATCCCCCTTTCTCTCCTTAACTGAAACACAAACCTTTTTTACTCTCTCTCTTAAAAAAAAAAAAGACTTCCCATTCTTCTTCATACCTCTTCTGGTTGCCGCTATGAATCCATTCAATATGATCTGATTTTCAAGTTTCTGATTCAAACCCTTTATTCCTATTGATCTGATTTACTACTCCGATGAAAAAAGATCAGATTTTGGTTTGATTTTTTAGGTTTTTTTCTAGGTTTTCAGTTGATAGAACAAGGAAGCATCTTTATTACTCTTGCGTAACACCAACTGGTTGAGGTGATTAGAGTTGTTTAAAATCGAGGTTTTTGGTTGGTAATGGTTACTGAGAATCCACTGAATATGTTATCAGATATGGGTATGAGGAATATGTTATCAGATGGATCATATAATGAAGAATTAGGTAAAGAGTTAGAGATTTTGTTGAGAGAACAGAGGAGAAAAGACAATCAAGCGATGATTATGAATGATCGAGAAAGAGAGTTGAGTATGTTTAGAAGTGGTTCTGCGCCTCCTACTGTTGAAGGTTCATTAGCCGCCGTTGGTGGTCTGTTTAATGGCGGTGGTGTTTCAATGAATGATTTTAATGCTGTTATTAGAAATGGTGGAGGAGGCGGTGGTAATGGTTTTAGGTCAGAAGAAGAACTTAGGTCTGATCCTGAATATTTATCTTATTATTATAGTAATGTTAATCTAAACCCTAGACTGCCGCCTCCAATGTTATCCAAGGAGGATTGGAGGTTTCAACAAAGGTATCAAAGTGGTGGCGGTGGTGCTGGTGGTGGCTCTGGATTAGGTGGTATTGGTGATAGAAGGAAGGTTCAGCAGCAGCAGCACAGGGCTGTTGATGATGGAGGCAGTAGGTCATTGTTCTCTTCACAACCCGGGTATTCGATTGACGAAAACGATGTTGTTGAGTCTAGGAAAGGTCAGACTGAATGGAGTGGTGCCGATGGACTCATTGGGTTCTCTGGATTAGGACTTGGCGGCAAGCAAAAGAGTTTTGCTGATATCTTTCAGGTGAGCATTTACTGTTTTCAATTGATTTGATTGTCTAGGTTTATTGTTTGTGTTATGTATCATATGTTGCACCATGGATTAGTTTACATCACTAGGTCCAAGATTTGATTATACCATTGATTTGAGTGGAATACCCAAGTCAATCGAAGTATCCTTAATCAGAATATTCGGATAGAAGTGGATTGCTTTTTGAGATTTTTATGTTTGTTTGGTGTTTCTTATTCTATGTATTGTTTACCTTAGATTAATTCACATTACTAGTGTGATTTCATTTTTGCATATCTTTTAAAGATGGACTGATGGACACCTGTGGTGCAATGCCACAAGTAGTTTGTTTTCTCTGGGACGTGTTGTGTGTGTTGTTTGAAGGGTGTGAAATGGCCTTCCTCACCGAGCATCTCTGTTGGTGTTTCATGATGTTTCTCTTCTTGGTTGTTATCTTCATGCTTTCAGCCAATTTAGATTTTATAATTGATTGTGGTTTTTATCTCCATACTTTAAATCTAGTTTTATGTTTTACAACTGTCTTGCTCTGAGTGTACTTTAGAAATTTGAGTTATTCTGTTCGATGCTTTTATTAAATTAAGAAGGGTCTTGTTGCAGGATGATGTTGGGCGTGCGTCCCCTGTGTCGGCACACCCTTCCAGACCAGCTAGCCGTACTGCCTTCGATGATGGTGTTGACACATTAGGTTCTGCTGAATCCCAGCTTGCACAGTTGCATCATGAACTGTTATCATCTGATGCTCTGCGATCTGGAGCAAATGTTCAGGGCATTTCTGGGGTTCAAAACAATGGTGCTTCTGCAGCGTCACATTCATATGCATCTGCTTTAGGGGCCTCGTTATCAAGAAGCACCACTCCTACTCCTGACCCTCAACATATTGCTAGAGCTCCCAGTCCTGGCCTGCCTCCTGTTGGAGCAGGGAAACATAGTGCTAAAGATAATAGGAGTCTCAATAGTTCAAACTCATTTACTGGTGTTTCATCTGGTATGAACAACTCCGCTGATCTAGCTGCTGCCTTGTCGGGAATGAGTCTTTCAAACAATGGTGCAGTAAATGACGAAAACCATATGCGGTCTCAGATTCAACAAGAAATTGAAGATCACCAACATTTCCTTTTCAATCTGCAAAATGGTCAAAGCCAGGCCAAGCAACAGTCATATTTAAAAAGGTCTGGTTCTGGAAATTTTCATGGTCAAACGAAAGACTCATATCCTGATTATGGAAAGAGCAATGGTCTTGGTAACACTCATTCGATGAAAGTGCCTCCTCCTCCGATCAATACAGGCTCAGGAGGTTTTTCTCCATACCAGAATGTAGATAATGTAAACCCGGCATTTGCGAACTATGGATTAAGTGGGTACTCAGGTAATTTACCTTTATCACCCGTGATGGCAAGTCAAGTAGGCAGTGTTAATTTGCCTCATTTGTTTGAAAATTTTGCTGCAGCATCTGCAATGGGCGCCCCTGGGATGGACTCTAGGGGAATGGGAGGTGGTCTGGGTTCACCGAACTTTGCTGGGGCAGCAGATTTGCAGAACCTCCACAGAATGGGCAGTAACGGAGTGCATCCAATGGATCCTTTGTTCCTTCAGTACTTGAGGACGGCTGAATATGCTGCAGCTCTTAACGATCCATCTCTAGACAGGAATTACATGGGTGGTTCATATGCTGATATACTTAGCCTCCAAAAAGCTTACCTTGGGGCATTGATTTCACCTAAATCACAGTATGGCCTCCCGTATGCAGGCAAATCTGGTGGTATGAATCAAGGTTATTATGGTAACGCCTCATACGGTCTTGGAGGCATGTCGTATCCTAACTCCTTGATTAATCCTATTCTACCCAACTCTCCTGTTGGACCTGGTAGTCCTATGAGGCACAGTGAGCGAAACATGCGCTTTGCTTCTGGAATGAGAAATTTAGGTGGTAATGTTACGGGATCTTGGCACTCAGAAGTTGGTGGCAACATGGATGATAGCTTTTCATCATCACTTCTTGAAGAGTTCAAAAATAATAAGACCAAAAGTTTTGAACTCTCTGAAATTGCAGGTCATGTTGTTGAGTTCAGGTACATAAATACTATGTTATCGGTGCTTGTTTCTTATATCTAATTTGAGTTCCTGTCTGATCATTCATTATATATTTTGAGCAGTGCGGATCAGTATGGTAGCCGATTCATTCAGCAGAAGCTTGAGACGGCCTCAGAAGAGGAAAAGAATATGGTTTTCCAGGAAATTATTCCACAAGGTCTTGCTTTGATGACAGACGTTTTCGGCAATTATGTTATTCAGAAGGTATGCTGTTACACTCTAAAACACTGAGGATATAGTACTCGATACATGCGAATATGTGACTTACAACTTGTATTGCCCTTCAGTTCTTTGAGCACGGTACTGCACCTCAGAGAAGAGAATTGGCAAACCAGCTCAACGGGCATGTGTTGACACTTAGCCTTCAAATGTATGGTTGTCGTGTGATCCAAAAGGTAATAGTGGTTTTCTGCCCAAATATCATGGTCTTTAAGTTTGATTCCATATATGGTTTGCTGTTGTGCATATGGTTTAAGTCTAAGGTGTTGAATGACACAGGCGATAGAAGTTGTTGATTTGGACCAGCAGACTAAAATGGTCGCTGAGCTTGATGGTCATATCATGCGTTGTGTACGTGATCAGAATGGAAACCATGTCATTCAGAAGTGTATCGAATGCATTCCGCAAGATGCTATTCAGTTTATCATCTCATCCTTCTACGATCAAGTTGTGACTTTATCTACTCATCCCTATGGCTGTCGTGTGATACAGGTTAAGAATAATTTCTTTTCTTATTTTTGGTTTAGTATTTTTAGTATCATCTGGGTTTATCATGCAAAGACTTCATGTTAACAAGACCTGCACTGGTGATATTTATTCAGCGCGTGTTGGAGCACTGCAGTGACCCAAAAACCCAGCAAATTATGATGGATGAAATCTTTCAATCTGTTTGCATGCTAGCACAAGACCAATATGGAAATTATGTTGTTCAGGTTTGTCTATCTTCCCAAGCTTGTATTTCGAAATTCTACATATGTTTGGCTATACTCTTTACATTACTACTCTCCGAAGATCGCGTTTGTCTCCTGTTTATATGTTTTTTTTTGAAGCATTCCTGTTTATATGGTGATGATATCAGTTTAACACTTTGTATGATAGTTAGTGTAGTTTGTAGTTATCTTGGAGAGAAGGATTGTTCTGTTTCCCTGGCTCTTTATCCTCCTTATTCCTCGCAAGAATTGTGTTGGCTGTTTTAGAGAACCCGGAATGTCCTTACTCGTCATGCCTCAGTATGACCTTTAACATTCCAGCCTCCTTATACCTCACAAGGAGGGTATTTGCATAAAATGCATTGGCTCTTGTAGAGAATCCTGGATGTCTTTATTAGTCATGCCTGAATATGTCACTGAACATCCCCCTTCCTGATATTAATGTGGTTCCATTTTCATCTTATGGTAACAGCATGTTCTGGAGCATGGAAAGCCACATGAACGCACTGCCATAATCAAGAAATTAGCTGGTCAAATTGTTCAAATGAGCCAGCAGAAATTTGCTTCAAACGTTGTTGAGAAATGCTTAACTTTTGGTGGTCCTGTTGAACGCCAGTTTTTGGTCAGTGAGATGCTTGGTACGACTGATGAAAATGAGCCTCTACAGGTTTGTTTCTTCTCCCTTGTGGTTTTCTATCTACAAGCACACTGTTCTCAAGAAGTTAATCTTAAATTCAAAGCAGGACATAGTGGCCGTGTGTTTCTTATATTGTGGTTTGGTACATTCTGTTGTGTATTGCAGGCTATGATGAAGGATCAATTTGCTAACTACGTTGTCCAAAAAGTACTGGAGACTTGTGATGATCAACAACGTGAACTGATTCTGTCACGTATAAAGGTCCACTTGAACGCACTGAAGAAGTACACTTACGGGAAGCATATAGTTGCTCGTGTTGAAAAGCTTGTTGCAGCTGGAGGTACAGTTTCTTTCCTTTCCAAACTTGTGTTCTCGTATCCAACAATGCCACCAGTTCCATGAAGAAATCCTGAAATCTGGTTTGTCTAACCAGAATCCTACTTGCTGATTTCAGAAAGGAGAATTGCTCTCTCATCTTCGTATAATGCTGCGGCGGCGGCTCAGCTGGTGCAGTAACGGAAAGCCAGATGTACAGCTAACTGATGCTAGTATGAGCACTCTGTCTCTCTCTTTTCTTATCTATCTATTAAATCAGGTACGAGCTGATTGAAAATAAAGTTGTTGCTTGTACTTTGCAAAGAAACTGTACATTTTTAGTTTGAGGAATATAGCTAGCTAGAATCAGGCAAAAAGGTGAGTGAGGCTCAGATGGTGAATATTGCACCTTGATGCCCCTGCGGAAGAGTGGATAAAAAAATCATTAATGATTGTACAAGTTTTTAAGGGTGTAAAGAGGAAAAGATAAAAAATGATGAAAAGGAAGGTAGTAAATATTTAGCTGTGAGAAAAAGAAATGTACAAAAATGTCGCCATGTTGAGAGCCTTTAGATGTTCAGGTGTGAGGCCAGAATTTTCGGTTTTTCCTTTTTTAAGTTATTAACCTCAAAAGGATTTGGTTATTTTTCTTACTTTCTTCGGTAATTATAAAAAGTACAGTTTTTAATATTTTCTTGGGATGTCTTGGTTTTTATGGTTTATGTGATCTCTGATTCTCTGCATATGCATTGTAGTATCTTTTAGGTTAATAACTACAATTCCTGAAACCCTTTTTGGCACTGCCCAGGTGTTTTCCAATGTAAATGTGGAGAACATGTCGAAAAATCAGTTGCTTTTGAAATTTAAAATCACTTTAGACCTTAGGTTTGCCAATGGTAGGCTGCTAGGAAGGGATGGATCCAGACTCATTCTTTAACAAGCAGGACAATCCTTCACAGCAAAGCTCAGAAGCACCCAGAAGCAGATTAGACAAACTTTGGAATAGAACCCTGGATGAGCAAATTGCATAAATCATTAGTTTCGGTCTTCTAAAATTGAGATTCCAGTTCAAATGAACATCAACATTCAAATTGAACCTGCTCTTTTAGATGCCAACTTTACTTGCAAATGGAAAAGCCGAGTTAATACCCCGCCCATAAGCCGCATACCAGAAAAGGCTGCACTATTACCAAGATTTTTATTGCACATACAAGCAGCTTGAGCCTTGCGGCATATTGAGAGGTTGTGCTACAACTTCTGTGGTCCTGTACCAAATCCAAATCCAAAGTCAGTAGCAAGTACCGGGTCGACTATAGAATATCTCCTAAGAGTCGAACATAGATTTTACGCCGGCCTGTCCGAGCCTCGCATAACTTGCACTACGGCAAGTCTGACCCATAAACTCTCCTTTTCCTTGGCAAAACGCCATAACCATTTCGGCAAAAGAGCAATGATCATCATCTCTAAATTCTCTTGCATCAAAAAAAAAAAAAAAAAAAAAAAAAAACTCTAAATTCTTAATGCCCAATGCCCAAGCCACCGTGACCGAAAGGTTTTATAGGTTGAGACCAAGCAGCCCAGTGCATTCATTCCATTGAACCCGTCAGCTTTGTTTCACCATTTCCATTCAGATTTCAGAGTTCTTGAATTACACTCTATACGAGTAGGCGCTTTACAAATTACAAGAGACAATCAATATATTGGGCCAATCCCAGACATGCCGCCCTTGCCCTTCGATTTTAACTTAGAACGGTTTTTTGGGGACCATGGTTTTTTTGGGGATCATGGTCTTATTAGGCCACTTTCTCTATAGTTATAAGGGCTGTCCTAAAATGTGGAAATGACTAACCTAACTTAATTTAAAACTAACCTAATAATCACATATACATATATATAAATAACCACCACCTCCTCCCTTCGCCGCCGCCGCCACTACCGACCATCACCTACCATCTCCGACTACCACCACCAACAACCACCACCACCTCTCTCTCTCTCTCTCTCTATATATATATGTATATATATCATCAAAATATATATATCGTTTTTGGTTGAAAAAAATGAGAAGTAATCACCAAAATGAGTTGAAAATGGAAGTTATAGAGAGAAGTTTGGTTAGGAATTATGTGAAAAGCTTTGTCGAACTAACCGAACTCAACTTTAATGGAGGTTTTTCTTTTTCCAGAGAAAAGTTCGGTTTCGTCGCAAAAAATGTCCCAACCGAACTTCGAGTTCGGTTACGTCACAAAAATATCCCAACCGAACTTTGAGTTCGGTTACGTCGCAAAAAATTCAATTGCGTCGCAAAAAAACAAGTTCGGTTTCGTCGCAAAAAAAATGTCCCAACCGAACTTTGAGTTCGGTTACGTCGCAAAAAAGTTCGGTTACGTCGCGAAAAAATGTCTCAACCGAACTTTGGGTTCGGTTACGTCGCAAAAAATGTCCCAACCGAACTACATTTGCAGAGACAAAAACTCCATTAAAGCTTTGGTTCGGTTGCCTGTGATTTTGGATTTATTAACCGAACTACATTTGCAGAAAGTTCGGTTACATGTTCTTCATATAATATAACCGAACTTTGTTGCCTTGGTTGAAATTTTTTGTTACAATTTTGATTTTGACGATATTTTAGGCCATTTATAACAACATTCACTAAGTTACAAGCATATTTCGGTACCAAGAGAATGTTTTTTCTCCATATTTACCCATCTCAAAATAATTTTTTTCTCCATCTTCTTCTTCTTCTTCTTCTATTACTTTGGTCACTCAATAATTCTATTTCTTTTAAATACAATCATCTATTAATTTAACCTTAATTAATGATTAATCACATTAACTAATCATTATACAAAAATAATCAGGAGGATAATTTTGGTATTAATATAAATATTGAGATAAGGGGTGACCTAGATTTACTTCTAATGTTTTATCTAAAATAAAACAATGGTCCCCCCAAAAAAATACTGGTCCCCAAAAAACCGTTCTTAACTTAACTCCTAATTGCAGGCCCAAGTAAGTCATTTGTCATATAGTTATAGCCTAGCTTGTGAGCCCATATGTTCAAATTAAGAACCATTCCAACTTCAATTCTTCAAGAACGATTTTTTGAGGACCATGGTTTTTTTGGGGACCATGGTTTTATTTTTGGTAAAGACATTAGAAGTAAATCTAGGTCACCCCTTATCTAGATATTTATATTAATACCTAAATTACACTCCTGATTAATTTTGGGTGATGATTAATTAGTGTTAATAATAGTTAGTGTAATGATTAGTGAGATGATTAAGTTAAAGATAATTAGTGAGATTAAAAAATCAGATGGTTTTTTTTTAAAGAAGTAGAATTATTGAGAAAGTAAAGTTAGAGAAGATGAAGAAGGAAAACATGAAAAGCAATGGATTTTACCAACCACAACCGGAGGAAGGGTATTTGGGTACCCAAGTATGCTTCAAACTTACACCTTGTTTGTTAGCATCTGACTCGGCGTCTGGGCCTGAGTCAACCCCTGACTCGCGCCGAGTCAGATGTCTGACTGTTTGTTTTGCATTTTTTACAACCTCTGACTCGCTATCTGACTCGTTCGACACCCCTGACTCGGGGCCGTTGGACTCAGGTGTAAGATTACCCCTTACTCGGCGCACCCAACCTCTGAGTCGAATAAAATGCTCAAAAAGCCATCGATCCTTTAAAAGAAATTTTTTCTTTGTTTTTCGCTTTTCCTTCTTCAGAGACAAACAACCCAAAACCTTAGAAATTTTTTGAAGATGATCAGTACAGGGATGATGATGGACCAATCTAGAGCTTGAAAATCCATAGATCGAAGATCAAATGACAGGTATCTGTTGGAGTTTTCTTTTCTTTTCGTCTCATCTTTCTCTCTTTTAAATGTCCTGTTTCTAGGGTTGTCTATTGTGAAATTGTTTTCTAGGGTTTTTGGAGAGTATAAATTGTAATTGGAACTGAAAACAAAAACCCTCTATCTGAATCTTATTTCCTATCGTGTCTTTAGAGTTTCTAGGGTTTGGTTTGATGTTCAATTAGGTTTTGTGGGGGTAGTTACTGTAAGGTTTATCTCTTATCATTCCATGGTTGATTGTTTGTTTGTTGATGTGGAGTAATCCATGACATGATTTTTTTCTGTATGAAGTGTTAAAGTATGGTGATTAGTTTGATAAATTATATAGGGGAGCAGCGACAATGATATTAGCAAATTAATTGACCCATTTTTATGTTTTGACTTGAATTTGGTTGGCAACCATTATGTACAGTTAAAAATGCAGGAGACTTTCTCCTTGATGAAGTTAGGCTTTATGTTAATCAAAAGAGACGCCTTATCAGCTGTCCATTGAATTTTCGAATTTTCCTTTTTGTATGGGTAATTCTCTTTTTCTTGGTTGTTATAATCTGTAGAAATCATGTGTGTTAAATTAGCGGATATAACAATGTAGTTGTGACTGGAACCGATAAATTTTGGTTGAACCCGGAGAACTTATATAGATGATATATTAATTGAAATATCTGGATGCATACTAATAGGTAACCCATCCATTGACACCCATCATTTTGTTAATACTGTCCGTTTATACTCCTTGAGCTTTTAGTTCTTGTTCACCGCCTGAATTACAACTTATCTTTCTATTCATATTCGTGTTTTAGTCATCCATGGTCTCATATCATTTGAGGGTGTGTTTCCATCTTTATTAGACCATCAGACAAAGCTTTAACGAAGCTATGTGATCAACCTGAAGCAGTTAAAATTGTTATTGTTCTAGACCACTCCATACAGGAAAACTGCAAACAGGAAGATGCTAGTACGCCATAAATGGTCATACTTTGTTGATTGGGAAAACTAGCAGCTGGTCATACGTTGATGATATCTCTGGGTATGAACTGGTAATCTTTGTCTAGATTTTTGAAGAAATAGTATGTACGGGTTGCTGCAGACTCAAATTGGATAACAAAGAACCATTTTATAATTCTAGTGTTATTAACATTATATATTCTTTTAATTAAAAGTTCCATTATTATCATTCATGCCATGTTTTCGTTAGTCTGTGTTTTATCCTATCTATTTGGACCTTAATATCTTTGTTTGGTTAAGTTACATTAATTTGTTTAATGTGCACTTGTTTAGTCAGTGCTGCATATATATATATACTTGAGACTTTAGTAGTGTATTTTGCTTTTCTATTCGGGGAGTAGGATAGGTATATGCAGGAACAAGGTAATGAATGTGGTGGTGACACGAACAAGGTTATATCTACATGCACCTATTCTCATGACATTACTAAATCATATGTAGACTCTCCTGATTTTCTTATCTTTTAATGGGACAGGATGAGTTCAGTCTTTATAAATCTAGACATGGATGGGCTCAAGTACCTTCATATCCAATTTTAGCTTCGGATTCAAGCTGGGCATGGAAAATAAATACTTCGAATGAAGTTTGTCAATAATATAACTATTACAAAGAATTCAATTTGAATCTAGCAACAAGTTCAGCAAAGAACATGTAATTGATATTCACTCCTCAGAAATGTTATCTTTTTTTCTTTTTGGTACTGTTTTGTTGTTGTAGAGGCTTTAACATATTTTGATATATGGTATGGTTTTTGTGTCTCTTCATTGCTTTAACAATGTGAGCAGCGAGATATCGGCATCGCTTGCATATCGATAAGTAACTTTCTGCGCCACAATGCATTGGGTGATTGGTTGTTTAAATAATATGAGAACGAGGCATTTGAGATGAACGAGACACATGTGGATGAGGAAAATGTAGGGGAAGACGAAGAAAATATACCTCGTTTATTTGGAAGACAAGAACAAATACATATGAGCACTTTAGTTGATCAGATAGCTAATCTCCTTTAGGATATAGTGTTTCTTTATGTTTTTAGGACTTTATAAATTATTGAACAGTTGTGATGTTATAGTAATGATAAGTGCTTATGGTCTAAAATGTGTATAAGGGTATTTTCTGTCCAAGTAAATTCAGTCAGTTGAGTCAGGTCTGACTCATGAAACAAACACATTTTCTGAGTCAGACCTTAATGAGTCAGATCCAGATGAGTCAGGTGATTTTAGTCAGATCCAGATGACTCAGACCCAGACGACTCAGATCAGTCAGCTGCAAACAAACAAGGTGTTAGATAATGTTGGTTGAATTACTCCAAACTTTCAAAAAAAATGAAATTTCTTATGTAGATTTGGACCAGTTCGGTTACCATATGCCAAGAACATGTAACCGAACACACCTGAAAGTGTGGTTCGGCTACGTTTTCCAAACACGCAGGTTACCGAACTCGCCCGTTAATGGAGGTTTTGGTCGTACAGTGTAATGTTCGGTTACCTAGGATAAAATGGTAGGTAACCGAACTTTGAACTTAACAATTTATTTGGGTACATCTTGTGTGTTCGGTTAGTTCGCAAACTTCAACGCAACCAAGTTTCCAACCGAACTGCAGGTTAAAAGTAACCTAGTGTTAGAAGTTCGGTTGGTTCGCAAACTTCAACATATTTTGCGAATCAACCGAACTGGGCTTATATATGCATATATGCAATTAGGCAAACGTTCGGTTACTACGAAATTTATTTCGTGGAGAATTAGGTAGAGTTCGGTTACGAAGTTTAAAGGTAGAGTTCAGTTACAAAGAAAACTTAATATTTTTGCGAACAAATCGAACTTGTGGACTTCTCATTATTTTCATAAACTAAAGTTCGGTGATATCATTATTTTGCGAAGGAACCGAACTTATGGACTTGTGTTGTTCTAATACAACGAGTTCGGTTAAACGTATTTTTTTTGCGAATCAACCGAACTCTGAGTTCGGTTAAGAAAAAATTAATTCGTGATAACCGAACTTTTCTCTGAAAAAAACCCTCAATTAAACCTCTCTGCAACTTCCATTTTCAACTCATTTTAATGATTACTTCTCATTTATTCAACCAAAAACGAATGACAAGTAATGAGTTTGTGAGAATATCTTTGTTAATGTTTTAAATTAAGCTATATATATATAGTGGTGGTGGTGGTTGTAATCGGAGGTGGTGGTGGTAATCGGTGGTTGGTGGTGGTGATAATCGGAGGTGGTGGTGGTGGTAATCAGCGGTTGTGGGCGGTGGTGTTGGTGGCAATCGGTGGTTGGTGGTGGTGATAGTCGGAGGTGGTGGTGGTGGTAATCGGCAATGGTGGGAGGTGGTGGTGGGAGGAGGTGGTGGTTATATATATAGGTGGTTATTGGATTGGTTTTAAATTAAATTAGGTTAAGGGTAGGTTAGTCATTTCAATGCTTTAGGACACCCCTTATAACTATAGGGAAGGTGGCCTAATAAAACCATGGTCTCCTCATAAAAACCATGGTCCTTAAAAAATCGTTCTTCTTCAAAGAATCAAGGTTGGGAAAGTGTTGTACCATTGCATCCAATTTTGCACCAAAAACACAATTCTGTTGTCTGCATTTAGAAACCAAGGGCCTGATACTTACGCTGGAGTTTACTTAACCTCTCCACTATGCGAAAGAATACTCAAAACACAAAATTGGTTAAAAAGACCAAAATCAATAATTTCTGGGTGAAATGGACAGTTAGATTTTGATATTGTTTAAATGGACAAAAATGTAAAAATAGGCAGGATGTAACCAGTTTCATCGTGCCCATTTTCAAATATTTTTTCTTATTTTTAATTTACACAGGATGTATCCAGTTTCATCTTTACTATTTTTTAAATTTAAGCTAAGATGAAACCAGTTTCATCCTTACTATTTTTCTTTTTGGCCATTTCATCCAAACTATTTTTTACTCGTCCATTTAAACTGTGATTTAAAAATATTTGGACAAATAACCCATTTTCCGTACTCAAAATTGACAACAATCACTGCTCTCATCATTTTCTTCTTACTTTTGAACCTTGCATAAATTTCACTAAAATTTGATCTTTTGAAACCATTATGATTGGAATTTGAATTTTTAAAAGTTGACATTTTATTAATTGCAGTCAAATATTATGGTTAAGTGGCCATTTATAAGAGACCTTCTAACACTATCATACTTACGATAGTTAATTAAATGTTATTCATACACTTTTAGGATACCACTACCATATGCAATTTTTTTTGATAATACGAAAACTCACATTCCAAGAATTACCAGTAACACCATGCATTTTCCGCACTTATATCAGTTTACTCCAGCATCACAATTAAATTTCATTCTCATCCTTATATTAAACTAATTTAAATCTACATTCGCTTCTATTTCCTTCCCAACATCTCAGAAATCTTTTTTATGCATCGTCTTTTTAACTTCAAAGGTTCGTTACCATAATTAAGTCTAACTAATTACGTAATTAAAGGCAATAAACATTTTGAATTTTTTTTCAAAAACCAGCAAAAAAACAACTTCGAGACCTCCGATAACAACTAAAAAAAATAATCAGAGAGGCAACTTCTTATATTTGTGTTTAGCAAAACAAACAAACAAACAAATCATGTAAGTCTTAGAGAGGTGACCATTTATACGCATTTACTGATAAATTGTGAATGATAGAAAAATTAGTTGGTGATGAATTATTCATTTTATAATCTGCTTGGTGAAGTTACAAGATACTTGGGCATTTTCCACAGCATTAGCACATAGTTAGAGCCATGGTTTTTAAAAGCGTACGCTTCACACTTCGGAGCGTACGCTTCGCTTCCAATTTCAGTATTTCGCTCTGAAGCGGTCATGCGAAGCGCATCTTTCATGAAGCGTACGCTTCACGCTTCGGAGTATATGCTTCGCTTCAGTTTTCAGCATTTCATTTCGAAGCGGTTATGTGAAATGTGCTTTTTGACTTAGTCAACTCCTTTTCCGCCTAATTTTTAAAGCTTTTAAAAGAAAAATATAAATGTTTTAAGGGGGAATCAAACACCCCACCTCCCACTCGCCTGGAGTAAGTTGAACTGGAGTGCACACGCTTTGTTTTTGATAATAATTAGACTTATATAAACTTTATATAGATATTACTTTTTTAATAAATGTATAATTACGACGACTAATATATTTATAAGAAAACATCCGCTTCAAACATCAACCATGAAACGACGCTTCACGCTTCGATATATGCATCGCTTCCTAAAAATAAAAAACGCTTCACGCTCCGCTTCGCGCTTTTAATACCTTGGTTAGAGCATCCACAATGCTGCACATTTAGCAATTTTACCCCAAAACTCACTCATGCATAAGGTGTAAATGGAAATTCGGCAAGATTGCCATAAGGTATAAATGCAAAACCAATTCGGTTTCCACAGATGAGTATATGAAAATTAAGTCATACGGAATTTGAAAAGACTCGGTTTGTAATCATGTTGAACTTCATAACAATTTTTTCCCGGTTGTTGTTTTTCAATCAGTAAAATTGCTATTTATGAAATTTAGCAATTTTAAAGCCTAATATATGTGCCAATGCGAATGGTCTTAGAATCTGTATAATGGTATTCAAATAATATGCTCCGAACTATGTATATAACCTCATCTGGTGAAAACTTCATGGGACGTACTTTGGATATACATCAATTCAACTTTTTGATACTTCGGCTATACATCCATTCATGTTTTTAACAAAAAGGCAAGAAGAATAGAATTTTTGTATTGCAATTGTCGGCTTTATTTTTTTTCCAGTATACCATTTCAGAAACGATCTATATTAATCAAGAGATGGCTTTGCCTTCGGGGATAAAAACTTTATTTCATTTCTAGAATACCAATCATCTGACGAACTCTGTATTTATCAGTTTGCTCCAACATCACAACTAATATTCTTTGCTTCAACTTTTATAAATCTCTTTTGTGCATATTATTTTTCACTTCAGAGGTTTGGTAATAACTAATATATATATATATATATAAGTTTTGTTCCCAAAATGTAAGATCAGAGAGGTGACCTCTCTTGCATATGTGTTTAACAGTAAAATGTGAATGATACAGAATGAGTTGGTGATGAACTGTTCATTTGTTGAATTCTTAATAGGATCGTATATCCTTTTCTCATTAATCTTAAACTTTTTATATAGGTTACAATAATCGGCATTGTCTTGACTCTCAAGGAATTCTTTTCCTAGAATAACTCTATTTACATAGATATCAAATTCCTAATTATAGAAAGATATATTCTCCTAATACCCTCCCTCAAGATGGAGCATGGAGATCAAGAATGCCCATCTTGGACAAGAGAGAGTTAAATTGAGCTTTCCCCAAAGCTTTTGTGAAAATATCTGCTAATTGCACCGTTGTAGGAGTGTATGACAGTGACATGATCTTACTTGTTATTGCATCTCTGACAAGATGACAATCTACTTCAATATGTTTTGTTCTTTCGTGAAACACTGGATTTTGTGCAATGTATAATGCTGACCGACTATCACAGTATAGATTCATTCCTTGAGGATGATGAACCCCCAAATCACCAAGTAGTTGTTTTAACCATTTTAACTCACATGTCACAGCTGCCATCGATCTGTATTCTGCTTCTGCAGACGAACGAGATACTGTATGTTGTTTTTTAGTTTTCCAAGACACAGGTGAGAAACCAAGAAGAACAAACCAACCAGTTAATGAACCCCTTGTCAATGGAAAACTTGCCCAATCTGAATCACACCATCCTTTCAAATGAAGAGCACTATCAGAACGTAAAAGTATACCTTGACCAGGATTTTTCTTCAAATATCTAACTACACGCAGTGCTGCTTCCCAATGTTCCACTCTTGGTTGTTGCATAAATTGAGACAATATATGCACAGAATATGCAAGATCTGGTCTCGTCACTGACAAGTATATCAAAAGACCCACTAATCGTCTATAATTTATACACATCCTCTAGTAATTTGCCTTTTGCTAAAGCTAGACGATGATTTGTTTCTAGTGGAAATTCTGCAGGCTTTGATCCCAATAACCCAGTCTCCATGATAATGTCAAGAGCATACTTCCTCTGGCATATGTAAAATCCTTGTCTACTCCGTGCCACTTCTAGTCCAAGAAAATATTTCAACTTCCCAAGATCTTTCATTCTGAAACAGTGACCCAAATATGTCTTAAAATTATGAAGTTCAAGCAAATCATTGCATGTTACAATTAAATCATCAATATAAACCAATACGTTAAGTTGCGTATTCCCTTTTGTCATTGTAAAAAGTGAATAATCCGAATATGACTGTGTAAATCCATAATTCTTCAAAGCTGTCGATAGCTTTGCAAACCAACATCGAGGTGCCTGCTTCAAGACGTACAACGACTTCTTCATTCTACATATCATGTTAGGATTTCCCTTAGAAAACCCTGGAGGTATCTTCATGTACACTTGTTCTTCCAAATCACTATGAAGAAATGCATTATGTACATCCATTTGATGCACTTCCCAGTTCTTAACAGCTGCAACTGACATAAAAGTTTGTACTGTCGTCATCTTTGCCACAGGAGTAAACGTCTCATTATAATCTAAACCCTCAACTTGATGATTACCAAATATCACCAACCTTGCTTTCAAGCGAACCAGATCTCCATTTTCATCTCTCTTTTCTGTATACATCCATTTACTTTCTAATGCTTTCTTTCCAGGTGGAAACTCCACCAATTCCCATGTTCCTTGTTCTCCCAATCCTCGAATTTCTCTATCCATAGCTTTTCTCCAACCTGGATGTTTCATAGCTTCTTTAAAGCTCCTTGGTTCATTTGCTGCATTAACTGATGCAAGATATTTTCTATGCACAACGGAAAAACGATCACGACTAACATAATATGTTAAAGGATAAAGTGTACCTGAGGTAGATGATTGTGCGGACGGAGGAGAAGATGTACTATTTTCTCGAACTGTATGCGTCACAAAACCTTTGAGTCTTGACGAAGGAATTTTCTTACACTGTCCTTTACCCATCTCATTGATATTTTTATCTACTACTGTCTCTGCTGCTGTACTACATTCACTGTCTCCAGTGGAATTTGATATGATTTCTTGTTCTTTCTCTTCTATATATTCTTTTTTATTTTCCTCTACTCTTTCTATTGGTCGTGAAGAGCTGTTCTGTATATCTTCACCACTTTCTGGAAGTTCAGTTACACTTCTAGGTAACAGTAACTTCTCCACATCCTCATCATCACCCCAACATGCTTCATTACTTGTTGTTGCATTATCGGGAAGTTGTTCATCTTTTATCTCAAAATATGAGAACTGCTATTCATAAAAATCCACATCTCTGGACACTAAGAATTGATGTGTATCCAAATCATACACTTGCCATGCTTTTTTACCAAATGGATATCCAAGAAACACACATATTCTTCCCCTACTAGCAAATTTGTCACCTTTGCTATTTTGATTATGCACACAACACAAGCACCCAAACAGGCGCAACTGATCATATGGAGGCAATATTCCAAACATAATCTCATATGGTGTTTTATTCCCAAGTAAAGGTGTCGGTATTCTATTAATCAAGTACGCTCTAGTTAAGGCACACTCTCCCCAAAATTTTATTGGCAAGTTAGCTTGAAATCTTAATGCTCTTGCCACATTCATAATATGTTGATGTTTTCTCTCAACTCTTCCATTCTGCTGAGGTTTACCAACACAATATGTCTCAAATATTATACCATTAGACTTAAAGTACTCACGCAAAGAATTAAACTCCGTTCCATTATCAATTTTAACACATTTGATTTCCTTGTCAAATTGACGTTTAATAAGAGCAATAAAGTTAAGAAACATTGATTCAACTTCTGTTTTAGTTTTCATCAAATAAATCCAAACACCTCTTGAAAAATCATCTACTATTGTCAAGAAGTAGTGAGCTCCACAAGACGAAGGTGTCTTGTAAGGCCCCCATAAATCCAAATGAACCAATTCAAATAAACTAGCAGCTTTATTCTGACATAAAGGAAAGCTACTCCTACGATGTTTTGCTCGTGGACATATATCACAAGCTTTATTTTTGTTCCTAAAAGAACCACTCACAACTGGTATTTTATGCAACACTTTCTCTGAAGGATGTCCCATTCGTTGATGGCACAGCTTGTATGAATTTCTACCAACTGCTAACACTTTAACTGGATGAACACCACAGAAGAAATATAGTCCATATTGTCTCTCACCCACTCCAATCACCTTCCTCGTCCACTGGTACTGTATAACACATAATTTGTTAGTAAACTGCACAACACAAATAGACTCATCAACCATCTGAGTGACTTAGATGAAGTTATAATTCAATTGAGGCACATAAAGGACATTATCAAGCCTTAAACCACCCGGAAGAATAATGGTTCCAATTTTATCAGAGTTAGCTGTCTTTCCATCTGGTAGACCAATTGAAAAATTTGTAATTGTCTTCACTCCGATCATGTCATCTAAATTACATGTGATATGATTTGTTGCCCCTGTATCCACAATCCAGGAGTTACGATTCTTATTACTTTGTAATTGTATTTTCGATTTGTTTGAATTTAAAAATTCAAGTACTTGTTGAAGTTGAGTTGCTGTCACTCCAACTAATCCAGCTCCATCTGCAGGTCCTGCACTGGTATTTGACTGCTGACTGGCTGTCATACTCAAGTTATTGGCACGAACGAGATTGGTATTGTTATTGCCTCTTCCACCTCTTCCATATGCAAAACCACCACGACCAGGATTATTTCTACCACCACCTCTGTTACCTCTACCAGACCCTCTACCAGAGACAAACCCACCTCATGGTCTATCTCCCCACCAGTAAGGGCATCCAATTAATTCAAAACAACCATCTTCTGTATGTCCATCTTGCTGAAAGTGGTTACACACCTTTAAACTAGTAACAAAATTACTAGTATTTCCTTTTGGGAAAGGTTGAACCTTAAAGGCCATCACATTATCTTGTCCTTCTTTAGACAGTGAGACCTCTCCTATTCTCAAGCGCTCAACATTCACTATAGCTTGGTATGCAACATCAATTGTTGGCAATGGATCTCTTTCCAATAATTGTTCACGAATCGACGCATACATATATATACTGTCTAAACCAATTAAAAAATAATGAAGGTAATCTGCTTCTCTTAAAGTAGTGACTTGTGTTGCAATATCACAAGTACACAGACCACAACTACATCTTGGTGTCTTCATATATGTGATCAATTCATCCCATATTTTATTAAGCCTTCCAAAGTACACAGCTACAGGTTCAGATTTTCCTTGCTTGCACTCGCTCAGAGAAGATTTGAGTTGACAAGTTCTGGTTCCACTAACAACACAAAATCGATTCTTCAAGTGCGTCCAGAGTGTACTTGCATCATCATAATCTCCCAATGTTGATTTGATAGAATAATCTAAGGTATTAGTAATCCATGAAACAATCATAGAATATACAACACTCCATTCCTCCACCTGATCATTATCTCCAGTAGGTTTCTTCACAGTTCCATCAACAAAGCCAAACTTACGCTTTCCTTTCAAAGATCTTCCAATGGCTCTAGCCCATTCATCATAGTTAGTTCCCTTCAATATGATCGGGGTAATAATAATACAGAAACCATCACTTGATCCTAGGTGATAAACTGGATCTTTCTTCGTCCTGTTTGACGATTCTGGTTCATCATCTTTTCCCATCGCTAAAAAATAGTTTTAGAGTTTCTGTTTTTTTTTTTCCGGCTGAAAAGAAGCTTTTAAAAATTTAGGTTGAAACCAGGCTCTGAGGCCATGTTGAATTCTTAATAGGATCGTATGTCCTTTTCTCATTAATCCCAAACTATTTATATAGGTTACAATAATCGGCATTGCCTTGACTCTCAAAGAATTCTTTTCCTAGAATAACTCTATTTACATATATATCAAATTCCTAACTATAGAAAGATATATTCTCCTAATATCATTGTATACTCATGCTCGGTGAAGTTATGTGATTCTCATGAGCAGTTCAAAACAACATTACCCTTAGGGCAATCACAGTGCTACACATTTTTAATATAAATTGCTTTTTGCAAGTTTATCATCCGAAACTGCAAAACCTATTCGGTTTCTGGAGATGAGTATATCTGTATCGCGGTTGTTTTTCAAACAACGAATAGTTATTTATGAAATTAGAAATTTTAAAGCCAAATTTTAATGTGCGCACAGTTCTTAATGAAATTCAAGATTTCTGATGAACTGTTCATTGTATACTCATGCTCGGTGAAGTAATGTGATTCTCATGAGCAGTTCCAAACAACATTACACTTAGGGCAATCACAGTGCTACACATTTTTAGTATAAATTGTTTTTTTGCAAGTTTATCATCCGAAATTGCAAAACCTATTCGGTTTCTGGAGATGAGTATGAATAGTCATACGAAATCTGAGAAGACTCTACTTGTACTTCATAGCAATGCATATTTGTATCGCGGTTGTTTTTCAAACAACAAATAGTTATTTATGAAATTAGAAATTTTAAAGCCAAATTTAGATGTGCGCACTGTTGATGGTCTTGGAATCTGTATACTCGCGACAAAGATTTGACATCAGTATAAGCACAGTTCTTAAGCACAAAGAAACCCACAAGAAAAATATATTTCATCTACTATTGCAATATAAGAAAAACCTGTATGGACTGTAAACTGCAATAGTATTTAGATTAGAAATCATGAAAATCAGTTTTTGTCCAGATCCTTTTGGGCCAACCTAAAATCAACAAAAAAACCTAACTAAACATTTTTTCTGCTTGTTGTTTGTTTACCGATTAGGGAGAATGGTGTGAGATTAACAAAAACAGTGTTTCTACTATATATATATATATATTGGTAGAAACATTGTTGTCTTTCGTTTGAATCGTTGTCTCTAAATCCACTCAAAATTTTAACTAAGACACAATCAATGGAATCTTGAATATTGTTCTCCTCTTCATACAGAAACAACGTGAAATAAGACATGGGCATCAGAGAAACTCTGGTTTCAGAATTCATACCCACTATATTTTCTGTTGTACCTCTTTGATGAGCTTTGCGCTTATCAATTTACTCCAACATCACAACTACGTTCATCTGCACCACAATTCTCTGGAAACTTTCACTTCTATTTTCATTTTTACTCTCCATCTCCTCTAAAAATAATAATTTAATTGCAAAATTAGAAATGACAGGAAACGAGTTGGTGATGAATTAAATCATTGTAAAACATGATTGGCGAAGTTACATGATTCATGTTTTTTTCCCCAACCCAACTGTTGATTTCAAGCTAAAATAGTTTTTGAAGTCTCAAATTTCACCACAACATTACCACATTAGCACCGCTACCAACTACTCAAACACATACACTAATTCCGAGAAAGATCGAAACTTTGACTTTGAGGATCTCTACTTGTATTACTACGATCTGTAAGTGGATCATTCTAGCAGCAAATTTGAAACCACAAAAATGGTCAAAGTCTAAGAATGAGCAATTATTAAACAAAAAGAACTCACAAAAAAAGAAAAGAAAAAGGAAAATATATTCATCTAAAAAGCACAACAAAAGAAGATATGTTTGGATGACATACAACAATAGGATTATTTCATAATCATATTTCCTTTGTCTCTATAGAGGAATATGATGGTGAAGATTTTGCGGTTTGTGAAGTCCTGACTGTTGGGGACAATACATGGAGAAGGATAGAACAAGTTCCCCCTGTTTATAAGTTTGGAAAACAGGCATGGGCAGTTTGTGTAAATGGTTCTGTATATTGGATGACCCAATATTTAATTTTTGGAGATTGGCAGAAGGACGAAGATCTCAGACATATAGTGGCATTTGATATTGGAAGTGAAGTTTCCGTCCAAACTCACCAAAGAGGTATAATGGAGCACAATCAAAATCACCAGCAGTGGGAATTTTGAACAAAGAGACAAGACCTCTAGACATTAGAGGCATGTTTCTACTCCAGGAAAAAATTACAGATACTTTCTTGAGAAGACCACGTTAAAGTACAAGAACAAATGCTGAAGTAAACGCATACTTGAGAACAAATATTGTAGTAAACCTAAACAGGACAAACACAGAACCAATACCAAAGTCCAAACTAAACATCTATTGTTTGACAATCTGTGCTTATCAATCCGTGCTTATCAATCTGCCATCTAAGAATTTTTCCAAACCTCAAAATGGATTTTCAAGAATCAACAGATACTTTCTTGCCGTATTCCTCAATCCATAGTCTCATTCACCACTAGCATCAATTTTCTCCAACATCACAGTTACTCTCTGCAGTTGCAGGAAAACCTACAACCACACCCCCAATGTATCTAAACGATAACCTAAGTAATCATAAAGAATTTTTTTATTAATTATCAAAGTTTATAATTGGATACAAAGGATTACAATGACTTTACTTGCTCTCCAAACAAACTTTCTCTCTCCTAGTTTATTGTCTAACTCACACTAAAAGATCTCTCTTCTATTTGATGACTTCTTTCTTTTTTATAGGATTCCTCATAGTGGAGGACAACTAACAGATCCATTATTTTCGGAATCACTGTGCGATACATTCGCTCATGTACACTCACTCATTCCCGCACAGCTTATACTTCGCATATAACATCACACTTTATTCGTGACTTTGCTGACATCATCCAATACTTCACTTCAACTTTGCCATGTGCGATAGTCCTCGCTTACATCAGATAATCTTTAATTCGCATACTTATTGATATGTGCGATATTTCATTCCTACATTTTGCCTCTTCTCATTTCGCTTACATTGTGAAGTGAGCGACATGAAAAATTTCTATCCTAGAATATCGCATGTATATATGTTTTCATATTCTATCTTGCCGACATTCCTCTGGAATTCCAGTTTTCCTTAATTACGCGTGTATTTTTAACCACTTATTATCTGACACGTCCTTTTAACCGCCTGTTTTTATCCGTTCATTCCTCGCATTAATGAAATGAAATCTTGAAAAATGGGACTAATCTTTCCTTATATGTCTTCTTTCGTCTTCTTCTTTCTTCTTTTTACTTCCTACTTTCTTGTTTCATCTTATCTGTTACTGCTTTCATTGATTTTGATTTTGTCACCAAATAACTTACTTCTTTTACTCATCTTCATTCCTATTCTAAAAATGGCTCTTACTGGTAAGAAGATGGAGACAAAATTCAACAGGTTAAAGAACGAATTCCATTCGAGAGGTTACTCACTTTCTCTTCCCTCATCATCTGACTATTCATCCAAACTTAATCTTGATTTGATCAATTCCAATCAATGGAACAATCAAAGAGTTATTGTTTTATTGGGAAAACTTTCAATTCTTCCAATTCCCTTGTTCAACCCAGAAATACCCCTATTCTATGAAATTCTTGCTGATGATCGATTCACACGGGGAATATTCCAACTAAGTGGTGATGCGATCAGAATAACATTTGAATATTCTCGTCGCGCAGCTGGTTTAGAGTCCTCTTATCCTTATGAGGTGCGAAACGAATCGCATCGTGACAAGGTCATCGATTCTACCAAAATGGCCCCGTAACTTCGGGAGAAGGGGTGCTCTCCTATGAATTAGGAAAGCGGCACATACCAGGGGGTAGCGACTGTTTATTAAAAACACAGGACTCTGCTAAGTGGTAACACAATGTATAGAGTCTGACACCTGCCCGGTGCTGGAAGGTTGGAAGGAGAAGTGTGATTAGCTTTGAATGGAAGCCCCAGTAAACGGCGGCAGTAACTCTAACTGTCCTAAGGATGGTATCGCTGGAAGGTTGGAAGGAGAAGTGTGATTAGCTTCAAAAATTACTATGTTGCAATTATGAAAAGAAATTCAACTAAATGGGCCGTTCGTTTAATAAGAAAGGATGGTATCGCTGAAGATAATAAGATCATGCGAGATGTTGATTGGAATGACAAGTCTAACAGTTCTGCTCGCAGATCTAATGACTCAAGTTGGCTTAACTTCCCTGTCATTCTAGAGGGTCCTTATATTTCTGGTGAAGCTGAGGATGGCTCTAATATTCCTCTTCCTGAAAAGTTTTCTTCTTACCAACCTTGGAAATTCGTACTTTCGGAAGCTTAGACAAATAAAGTGGTATGGGGGCTTCGCATAAATGTTCTCAATCTCGTATAATTTCCTTCCAATTTCTTATAGTCGCATAAATGTTCTCAACCTCGCATAATAGTCCCATTTTTTGCAGGCTGCTAAGAGGGCCAAAACTTCACACAATGCATCAGCTTCGCAGAATAATAAAGTAAGAAACATTCTTTTTAACTTTAACAATATTGTTGCCTCTGTTTCTTATCTTGATTATTCGTGTAGGTGAAGCCTTTGTGTGATAAGACTTCAGGTAAAGGTAAGAATATTCCTAAAAGGCTTACGTCTAAGTCTTCGTCAAAAACGACATCTTCAATGGATGATCTCTTCAGGAAGCGTAAAAGATACGATTCTTCTTAAAGTTTGGAGTCTAGTGAGGACGACATTCTCGCTCCTGAGGATTTATCAGTTCCCTCTTCTTTGAAAGAGTTATCCAATCTTTTTGCTGGAGATCTTTTGACTGCTGTTGACAATGAAGAACTGAATCATGCCTTTGGAATGGTCTCTAAAATATGAAATGCTCCTACTCTTGATGATCCATCTCTTCGTGGAGTTGCCTCTGCGATAAATCCTAACCTCCAATTCACAATCGGCTCTTTGGTAATATTTGCAACTTTACCTTTTTGTCTTTTCTTTAGTCTTGCTTTATTCCTAACCGTAATACTTTCTTTCGTTCTCGCAGGGAGCCTGTTTATGTTATGTAATCTCCTTAGACTATCAAAGGAGACTTATTAAGCTTGAGAAAGAAAATGCGGAGCTTAAAGCTGAGAATTCGACCAATTCTGGGTTGATTCGCAGATCCCGAGAAAGAAATGATGAACTCATTGGTATGTACCCTTACTTTCCTTGTTCTTCTGTTTTTATGCGATAATTCGCATTTCTTATTTTGTTATATTCGCAGACCTGTATAACCTTTCAGATGAAGCTGCCAATCTTCCCGATGATGAAACTCTTTTAGAACACCTTAATTCTTCTTTAAATAACTATCCCAACCAAGAATTTGAAAATCTGAGTTCGGAAGAGTTAAGACTGAAATATGTTGCTCTTAGAAAAAGCCATAGATCTTTATTTGCTTCATTTAATAACTTTAAACATCTTCTTCATGAGAGCCAAGTAAAAATTCAAGTTTTGGAAACGAAGAAGAATAAGCTTATTAATGAGAAAGATGAGATTGCTCTTAAGGGTGCGAAAGCACTAGAAAAATTCCAAGAATCCATTATTGAGGTTCAAAAAGAACGTGATTTAGCTTTGAGCGAAAAGAACATACTTGTCGAAGAAAGAAATTTAATTCACTCTCAGCTTCTCATAGAAAGCGAAGCTGAATTTAGTTGGGCTGCTAGGGTTATGAATGATGCTAGAAAGGATTTAACTATAAACGTGAGTCTTCAAGCTGAACATTCCGCACTGGTTAAAGATATTGTTTCCAATTTTGAAGGTCAAATGTTGTTCTTTTAATACTTGTCTTTTCTTTGAGAATAATATCTTCTATATATATATATATATTTTTTTTTTTATATATCCTAACATGCTTATTCATATTTCGCAGACAAGGAGAAGAATTATCTTCAGAAGATTGAAGAATTAGAAACTCGCTTAGCTTCTGAAGAAAAAGATTTATCTGCTCGCAACTCCAAGTATCGACAATTGAATAAGAATTTCACCATCATGGTTTCAAACAATAGTAATGATGCTAATCGTGCTCGCGAAGCTGCTGTTAAGAAAGTTTGCGTTGAGAATAACATTCCTCTTACAAAGTATAAATTTCCGGAAATCCCTGACAATGTACATATTTCTGATATTTCGGTCAGTGAAAGAGAAGATGAAGAATCTAAAAAAGAAATAAGCGGTTCTGAGGATGAGCGAGACGAAGAAAATGAAGATTAATCATTTTCACTTGTTGTAAATTCTTTTTCTTCTGAATATTTTCATGTAACCTTAAAAACATGCACTTTTTGAGCATTAATTTTCACTCCTTTAATATAAATTCCCTTTGTTCGCATTCACGTCCAAAATATCATTCTCTCGCATGTATATGAGTCTATCAAATGGGGAAAATAACATTCCCTTTGCATTCCCATTCTTGCCTCTGTTAATTGACACATATTGATAGACTTAGTATGATTAATTCTATTTTATAGTTCTTCATGCATTTGGTGCGAATGCGCTCGCAATATTCTTTTTTCCCTGTGAATTCCTGCAAAACAAAATTAGTTAAAATTTTTATGTTTCTCGCAAGGTCTTATTTTGCCTTCCTATGTAAAGGTCTTATCTTGCCTCAATTCTGTGCGATGAGATCGCAGGCAGTCTTTACACCGTAGTGTATCGACCCATTGACCTCATCTTATCTTTTTCTTGTATTATTTAATCTTCAGGTTTTATTGCATAAATATGATAAGTCTTAACACTCCCTTGATTAAAAATTCTTATGACAATTACGTCTTTTGACACAATTCAGCTCCCTAATGGAAGGTGCCATCCTTATCTCCCCCTGATTGCCCCTTCAAGGAAGCTTACCTCTACCGTGTTATGGATCTTCCCATCCAGTTAATTCAGCAACCAGTTGATTTCGTAGTCTCACATCCCACTACCAATGAGGTATTATGGTTGCGAGACCACACCCTAAGTGGGGTATCTTCGGAACGAGTGCATCATAGTCAGGACTTGTCAAGAGTGTAAAGGTACGCTCCAGACGCCCCGGGCACTCTTGACTCAACCGTGTACCTCGGCGCCCTGATCGAGTTTCTGCACTCCTTACGAGAGACTTTCTCACCTTAGTCTCTCAATCTAAGATTATTATCTTAGACTGAAAATTTAAGGTACCTCTCCCGGATGGGAATTTTCGTTTGTTCTCACCCAAAATCTCCATGACTCAAGTTCCAGGGTCGGTGTTGCTTTCCCTTTAGTCATGCTTTCTAGGTTTCTCCGACTATGACGTGTGATAGGTCTTATTTTTCTCCTCTTGCATGTATGCGAACTAAGTTGCACGCCATATCCAGTTTCCTAGTCTATCTTGATAAAAATTATCATTTCTGGTGCCTTTTATTAAGGTCTTATTTTAAAGATTCTAATTTTTCTTTTCTTATCACGGTATCACTTCATGAAATTAGAATTTATCATTCCATTTTCAATTTTCTAAGTTTATACAACTCTGGTACATAGACTTCTTATTAACTTGTTTCTCATAAAGAAAGACATGTCCATTCCTCATATTACTCACTTATCCCCTTCAGTTTTTGTATCTCCTTAAGCTCGCAGATACTTTTCAGAATATTATTTCGCATAACCCTTTCAATCTCCTTTGTGCGATAACCATCGCACCCTTCATTTTTGTCTTGAAAACACAACTTCTGCCTCTGTATCCTTTCTGCTTCTATAGAAGTAATATTTCTTGTTCGCTTAGTATCATTACTCGCAGAAAACCCTGCTTCAGTATTTTGCTTATCTGTTTGTCCAACATTATATACCGTGTCCATCATTAACCTCTCATCTCTTTGACTATCTGCAACATGCTTTTTTCCAATTTCTTCACTTACTATCTCTTTCTTCGCACTTGTCAATGTCAATTTCTTGACAATTTCTACTTTCAATTGTATATCCACTTATAATACCAATACCCTGGGGTAAAGGAAATTTTATGCACTGGTGAAATGTGGAAGCCACACCCAAGATACTATGCAACCATGGTCTTCCAATTAGAGCGTTATAGGGTGATTCAATATCCACAACACAGAATGCAATTTCTGTTGGCATATTCTGAAGAAGAATTCTCATTTTCACCTCGCATTTTGGCTTTTTCGCAGTTCCATTGAAGCCATAAATTTTATATATTGAAGGAATCAATTCGTCGTCCCTTCCACCCATGGTTTTGTATGTAGGATAAAAGAGAATGTCAACATAGCTTCCGGGATCTATAAGTATTCTATTTATACCCCAAGTGTTTGCTTCATCTTCCTCATCATCTTCTACCTTTGCTTTCGGATTAATTCCTAACCTCACTACTAATGGACATTCATGCGATTCCCCTCCTCCTGGTGTTTCTTCTGCACTAAATGAGATAGTCTTTTTTTGCCAATCCTTCAATGGTGATACATTCGCAAGATTGAGAATTTCTCTTCCATCGGCATCTCTCGCATACACCCTACTTAAGACATTGTCATGGAAGTCTTCTATATTTCTGAATGAATGTACAATTAAATTATAATATAGGTTCTTCATTTTCGCGCCTACTTCAACTAAAAATGTATTCTTTCCTTTCTCCTTTGCATATACATTTCCTCCTGATGGTGGTGGTGGCAAATTCTTTGGTTGCTGTGCTAAGAAATGATTCAATTTTCCTTGTTCAATCATTCACAATATGATTTTACTCACATTTCTGCAATTACTTGTCGTGTGCCCATGAAAGCGATGATATACACAAAATTATCTGCTCCTCCTCCCTGGTGGTGGTTCATCTCCCACATTATGTGGTTCTGGGATTTCTTCCATTAGGATGACAGTTTCCCATACTTTATCTACTGTAGTGTTCAGCTTCGGCAGGTTTATCTGCTCCCATACTATCCTTCCAGTTCCTTATCTTTTATTATAATATGGTTGTTGACCTCCTGAAATTTCTGGTGGATTATCCATTCTTTGAATCTTATTACTACCTCCATGATTTTGAAATTGTCTGTCTCTATATTCTTTATCAAATTCTGCTTTATCTGCACTACCCATGGCTATTAGTTTTTGTTCCATTTTCGCAATGTTCCTTCCTTGATTTCCCTGCGACGTACTCGCACCAACATTTTTCAATCTTGGGAGTAAACTTGCATTTTCACCTTTCGCATCAGGTACTGCAACTGGGTACGACTGCATATCTCTTTGTTTCTCCTCAAGTGCTATGTACTCCTCTTGAAATTCACGTAACTCTGATATTGTTATTGTATCCTTTATCCTAAAGATTTGTGTATATAATAAATATATAGCGAAGAGAGCATTGATAAATGCAAGAATAAGGTGTCGCTCATCCACTCGTCTTCCCATTTCGCTACACATGGTTCTCCAACGTGTTGTTAGATGACGCAAACTCTCATTTGTTCTTCTGCGAAGTCCGAGTGCCGTCTCAATTCCTGGTCTTGACATATTATTGCTGATATATTGTCCTAAAAAGACGTTCTGTAGATGGTGGAATGATCCAATGGATTCTATTAGTAATCCTTCAAACCATTTTAGAGCTTCCCCTGCCAGGCTTGCAGCAAAATATTTACACATTACTGCATCATTGTTTTCCCACTGCAATCGGGTGTAAGCTTTCACGTGTTGTATTGCACAGGCGCTTCCATAAAAAATGCTAGTGAATGCTGGTAAATTGCACTTAGACGGTATCACTTCCCTTTGAATCTGCTTTGTAAAGGGAGTTTTCCCAGCTTCCTCCACTGCTTCCTCTAGTTGTCTCCTTCCACCATTTCTTTTAGCAGTCATCATTTCTCTTAATTCCGCCATATTTTTAAGAATTTCTTCACTGAAGCTTTGATTTATATCTTCGCGCATAGGTATTTTTAATATTGCTTTCCTCAGTCTATTCTCATGATTATTCTGACGTACTGCCTCTTGTATCTCATATTCTTCAGCTTCTTCTCTTCTTCTCCTACGCCTTTCAATGTTTGTTTCGATCTGTGCTCTATCATGTCGTTCCTCTTCACCTGTGCGATCATGTCGATGTCTTGACATTTCTTTTTCTTGTGGTGCAACCCGTCCTTGTTCTATATCATCCATGCGATGATGTTTGCGCCGCCTTACTCGATTATGATGATTATTTTGACGTAGTGCTTCTTGCAATTCTCTCTCTTCAATTTCTTCCCTTCTTCTTTGTCTGTCTCTTTCATTCCTCACACGTGTAGCTTCCCTTGTGCTCTCTTTCTATTCTCTCAAGATTTCTCTTCCATGTAATATCATCTGTCCTTGCCTCGGATCCTCTTCTTCCCTTTCAAAATTATTATGTGTGCGACGTAGAAGTTCACGCGGATGCTCATATCGATTAGTTCCCAAATCTTGAGCCACATCCCTTCTCCTTTGTTGGTCCCATTGATTATCATCTACTTGCATGTTTTCTTCAATGGCTTCCATGCGTTGTCTTCGCCTAGTATCTTCTTGATTATATCGACTTTGTCTTGATGAACTCCTGCTTGATCTAGACCTTGATCGTGTAGCGCTTCTCGATATTTGTTCTTGAAATCTAAGATTCTCTTCTCTTAAGTCATCATTCTGACGTATCAAATTCGCACGCTCTTCACCTTCTCTTTGTCGTTCTTCAATCAATCTTTGTCTAAGTTTTGCAATTGTCATATTCTCATCATTCCCCTCAATCCTTCCTGCATTCCCAGTTCTTTGTGTTTCCTCTTCAGTTGAACTTGTTTGCGAAGTATGAACGCTCACTGTATCATAATCAATATCATTATTCCGTTGTTGTTCACGCTGAATTCCAATAGGATTTTCGTTTCCTTGATTTTCTCTTACTCTTTAATATCGTTGGTCAAGATTTGTAATTCTTCTTCTTTCAGCAATTCTATTCCTCCTTCTGGCTGTTGTTCCCTGTTCAATAGTAAATCCAAGTCTCACCATCTTCAATTTCCAGATCTTACTTTTTCCAAGATTCTATGAATTTACTACCAGGATTTATCACCCAAACCTGTTTCTGGCGCCAAAAATGTAGTTGCAGGAAAACCTACAACCACACCCCAATGTATCTAAGCGATAACCTAAGTAATCATAAAGAATTTTTTTTTTCTTTGGATCAATTTTTATTCAATGAAAACAGAATTTTTAAAAGAGACAGAAATATATATAGTCTGACTGTAAACAAGTTTTCACTCATTTGGTTTAGTGCTAATGCTTTTGAGATTGTGTGTGATTGCACTAGACATGAGTATGGTAGCTCTGTATGTTTCTTTGCTACGTGATTAACTATATATATAAGTATTTTTTGTAGTGGGGGTGTAATATATTGCTTCCATAGTAGGGGTTTTATATTCAGATTTGCCAATCCTAGTATGGAAAATTGGTAAAATATTGAGAAGGTTATGAGGTGTTTCAAACACATCAAACGCATAGAAATACACTATCTAAATGGTTACCACAATCCTTTAAGGATATTGCGAAGCTGATTGGACATCCTTTCAGTTGAATCCTTTAAGGTATGGAAAGATTCGATCCTATAATAGACAGAGGAACATACATATTAATGCAATGTGATAGTACCGCGGCTATTGCATGAATTGAGAACGTAACTACAACTACAAGAGTTGATTTTATGAGAATATAGATTATATAGTGTCTGAAAAGAGTTTTCATTATTCCTTTGACGAAAGGATTAATAAGAAGATGTGAATACATCTTAGGGATGAGGTTGATGCCCATTTATATTGAGTCATCTGTGATGGATACCCAACCTAGAAATAGGTTCAAAGGGACTAGACGAAGTCATAGGTGATATGGAGATGCGAGAATCATGCTTTTGAAGAATTCATCCCACGACATGATATCATGAAGGGAGTAGAGGTTGAGTTTAACTTTTAGATTTTAATTTTTAAGCTCTTAATGATGTTTATATCTCTATTTAGAGTGGGGTACATTAAGGAGTACTCTTGATAGACTCACCTATATGAATGTGAAAGTGTGACCGATTTCTATGATAATATGGGCAGTTCTCTAAATCATTCATTAAATTGGGATACAAGCACATGGCCTTAATGTGCTGGCTTTAGACTTTACACTAGTATAGTCGTGCGTGTTAAGCAATATTTTTATCTCTTAGAGTTCAAGACTTACGTTCACTCTATGGTCAGATTTTAAGAGAGCCTATTAACACTACGTAAAGGTTCAAGTCGCGAGACACCTTTACTTATGCACAACTCTATACGTTCTTGCTCAATGTTTTAAAAATATAAGTGAGGGATTGTTGGGATAAATGTTTTAAAACATAGTTTAATTTCCATAAAAATGATCTTTAATGCTCCTAAAGTTCTTCATAAAAGAAATTTATTTCTTACTATCTCTTGACCGTTTTATTTTTGGGAGTTAAGAATATTAATTACACCATAATAATTTCTCCTTAAATAGTATTGAATATCTAGACTATAAATCAGATTTTGGTTGGAAAATTAAAAAAGAGTTCAATGTCTTTTATGTTTTTGTTTTAACAAGAGAAAAGAGTTTTGTGAAAGAAAACAATGTGTGAGCATCATTTGTTTTCTAGAGTGATTCTGAGCAAGAATGAAAGTGTAGAAGTTTCACATCCTCTCACCGTGCAAGAGTGATTGCGTAAGAGATTGATCGCGGCTGTTTTATCCTGGGGACGACGCACCATTGAAGAACTAACTGCTTGCACAATCTTGGGCAGAATCGCGAAACGTCTTAAAGAAAGCAACCTACTTCGGACTCAGCCATAACAATGTTTTTTTTTTTTGTGTGTTTATTTTGCAGGCATAATGCAGCAATTGTTCCAACAGAAACTGCTCTAAATTAGAAATTTTATAGCCAAATTCAGATGTGTCCACTATGGATGGTCTTAGAATCTGTGTACTCAACAATGATTTGACACCACACAAATGTTCGAGTAAGAGTACATAATTTACACACAAAAAACCCAACAAAGAAGAATATATTTATCTATTTTTGCAATATAAATTATCATCGAGTTTTTGTCCAACCAATTTCACTTATCAAAACCAGTTTTTCAAGCATAAAAATTTCCATTCTCGATAGGGGAAAATTAGATTTTGTATCTTGTAACATAGATTCAAACTACCTTAATGCTCAATCTTGAGCGCAGTTGTGTAATGAAATAAAATCAACAAGGTGAATTGATTATTGTAAATACATGCTTGGGGAGGTTACATGATTTATGTTTGTTTCCCCGTCAACTGTTGATTTCGGGTTAAAATCTAAAGACTTAAAGGCCTAGACAAATAAAGCTTCCACGTTGAACACTGAGGAAACCCTCGCCTCCTATTGGCTAAAATAGTCTTTTTTTTGAGTTTTGTGAAACGAGTGTTTTGGTGAGGACACTTGACAACGTATGATTGATTTAAAAGAATAGGAAAATATAAAAAAACAAACCAAATTCAATTTGGAATTCATGACGTGATAATATCTAGGTGAGAACACTTGACAATATATGATTGGTTTAGAAATTATAAACTCAAAAGGAAAACCTAACTTACCGTGTTTGGAACTAGAAATAACCCAAAAAAATGAATTGGTGATGAATCCATCATGAGCAGTTTTACAGAACATTAGCACACTTAGCTCACTTGGAGCATCCATAATGCACGCATGACTAGCAATTTCACACCAAAACTCAATCACAATGCGCACTGTGCAAGGTACAAATGGCTTTTGTCAAGATGGCTTTTACCACATACTGATTACCAGATAGAACATCCCTGACAACATTTGGAATTATGTTGACATGAGCTTCAGGGAAACTCTAGTTTCAAAACTAGAGTTTCATTTCCAGTATACCAATCCGAGGAGCTTCATGCATATCAATTTACTCCAACATCAAACTACACTTTCATTTGCACACCGGATTTGCTTTACGCATGGTTTGAAACCATATCTTTCTCAACAAGTTCGTGCTCCGTCAAACAAAAATAAATTCTGGAATCTTACTGTCTAGTGGGAAGATGTAGTTTAAAACTTTGGATAATAAGTTGAGTTTTTCTTCATTAAGGATTTACAACTCTAATTGCTCTCCTTGTTAAGTACCCTAAAGATCATTCTCATCTGAATCATGTTCAGAACATTCAAGAAGAGTTGACGATCGTGTAAGATAAAATTATTAGAGTAACAAAGTGCTATTCCACTCACCTCAATTGGATTATAGATGAACTGGGGGCCCTCATGATTGCAACTTTCGCTTATCAATTTACTCCAACATCACAACATACTACTTCCATTTGCACCAGAATGTGTTCCTCTTTTCGTTCCTTTAGCTCTTCAAAAAAGAAACATTCACTTCTATTTTCTCAAAGTGGTGCTCATTTATAAGAGTTTACTGTATGTTGTGAATGATACGAAATGAGCTGGTGATGAATTCATCATTCCATACACATGCAGGTGGAGTTTACATGATTCATGAGTAGTTCACACTAACATTAGCATACCATAATATAAGTGGATAATTCTCGGATTGCAAAGAAACTTTAGTGTTTTAGTTTGAGGAATATAGCTAGCTAGAATCAGGATAAAAGGTGAGTGAGGTTCAGATGGTGAATTGGATTGCACCTTGATGCCCCTACAGAAGAGCATATAAAAAAATCATTAATGATTGTACAAGTTTTTAGGATTTATTTGAATACGTAGGAGTAGGTTCACCCATGCGTTTGAGTTGCATTATGTAATTTCAAAATAAGGGATTTGGTTATATACTATTAAACATTAATGTATCTTCCGGTCACTATGAAACTCATGCAGACCCAAAGAATGAAACCTGCACTGCCCATAAGGTCGGATTTGTTAGGATAACATGTCTGTCATACTATCAAGTAGTAGGTTTATATTCATTCTATTTACCTATTAATCCAGGCGGTAAGTACCAACTGAACATATCTGAAAGAAAGAATAAATATGTTGCTTTCTTAACTTTAATATGAGTGGCTGACTAGCTATATTTTTGATCAATTGTAGGTGAATTTCGTCACTACGTCACTGGTTCAAAGGTACACTGAATTTTGTTGATTGATCACATCAGCTAATACAAACCCTACGAGAAAGAGGTCAACCACTAGATCTTCACAAAAGGCTACCTGGATATAGATACAACACAATATGTTTCCCTTGTTATGTTAAATTTGGATGTTTGATATAGTTTGTGTTGGATTCCATGAACTTATAATACAATAGCTATACAATGATGAACATATTTTGACTTCTATTCTTTGCTTTTTGACTTTTTAACTTATAAGTCAAGCAGTTGCCAAACAAACTTATCCACTATTCTTTGCTTTTTGACTTTTTAACTTATAAGTCAAGCAGTTGCCAAACAAACTTATCCACTTTTTAGCTTCTAAAAAGTACTTCAAAGAAGTCCAGAAACATTTTTTGCTTCTGCTTCTGTATCCAAACATGCTATAAAGATTTAACAGTGAGAAAAAAATAAGTACGAAAATGTCATCATGCGAGAGCGTTAAGATGTTCAGTTGTGAGTCCAGAATTTTCGTATTTCGGTTTTCTAAGCAATAAAAGGATTTGGTCATTTTTTTAAACTTTCTAGGGTAATTATATGGAGTACGGTTTCTAATATTTTCATAGGATGTCTTGGTTTTATAGTTTTTGTTATGTTACTCTGATACTCTTTGACCCCAGAGTATGAGATTTTATGCAACTTTGGATTCTTTAAATCTCATCCTCCATTACCAATGCGTTTGTGGAGATTTTTCCGGACATCAGTTCGTTTTAAAATCAAAATTCGAAAAAAAATTTTGAACTCGCACCGCGAGTTCAAAGAAGAATTCGCAGCATCACAGGCGTTGGATGATGCAGATATAACATCATCAAACCAAGGAATCACCCCAGTTGTATATCCTGATTTTTAAAATATATGCCGTATCTTTTAGTAAAATATATTCGAAAAATCTAATATAACAAATCTAATGAAATACGTACCCAACAGTTCAGCCAAATTTAGAATCTATCATGCCATCCATAAATTTCTACCATCCACAACTTCAATCTAACGAGGTTTCCTCATAAAACTTCTTCCCCAAGTAAAATAAGCTTGACATGCATGCAAGATGGTATATTTACCTAGAACCAACTATGATGGAGGCGAAGCAACCCATGGTGTCAGCAGAATTTATCACTTTCATATCAAATACTAATACTAATACTAGTAATCTATGTAATTTGATGAGCCACTTTTTTGTTGGTCGACATAAATCATAGTAGTTTCACCTGTGAATGTCTTACGGTAGATAACAAAAAACTTTTATGTCGTTTTATCTCATCTCTTCTTGAGACCTATCACTAATTACTGATAAAAAAAACACTATCACTAGTTGTTGCGACTAAACCGAGAGATTAAATGGTTAAGCATACTTGCTTTTTGCTCATTATTGATTGATTTTTAATTTAGTTATCAGTTGTCAATCATTCATATGCATATGTGAGATAATTTTGTCTCTGTTTCTTCTTTTGATCGGTGTGTTGATCTGTATGATTTCATCTCTTTTGATACAAAAACATTTCAGTCAGTAAAGATACGGCGGATATTTAGAAACCCAAATACATAACCATGGTTAATTCATGATGTTATAACTGCATCATCCAACACCTGTGATGCTGCGAACTCCTTTTTGAACTCGCGATGCGAGTTCAAAATTTTTTCCTCAGAATTCCCCAAGGTAATCTTTATTAATTATATTTTTCATACAAATATACTATTGAAACCCTCTTATAAAGAGTTTTCTCATTTTAGTTATAGGTGATCAAAGCTAGACTTCTGATCTAGAAAGATAACAATACATTTTAATATGTAATTACCAATTTACTCCAACATCACAAAAATAGTTTAAATTGCAGTTTCAATATAACTTAGTTCGAAACTTTGCTAGTATCAAATTCTTTTACCAATAAAAAAACCAAAAAATAAAAAGTATAACTTAGTCTTTATTTTCCTCTTTTGATTGGGGGCCATGGATTTTAATTCGGAGCCATGACATTTTATTTGCACCTCAAATTTTTCAGGGAAGTATCAATAATAAAATGAAAATATTGTTTTAGCCCTTATTTAAAAAAAAATAAATAAAAATAAAAATAACTGAACAAAAGAGATCAAAATCAATGACGACTCTAAAGAAATCAAAATCAATAACTGTTTTAGTCCTTATTTTGCGTTTGCAATTTTTTTTCTTTTCTTTTTCCTGCTTAGATTTGTATGAAAAGTCGTCATGTAAGTCAATGACGACTCAAAAGAGTCGTTAATATTTTCAATGACGACTCTAAAGAGTCATTAATGTTTTCAATGACGACTATTTAGAGTCGTTAATGTTTTTCACTGGCTACTTTCAGTGGCGACCCTAAAGTATCGTTACTGTAGAGTCGTCATTGAAACAATAACGACACTTCAGAGTCGTCATTGAAAACATTAACGATCCTTTTGAGTCGTTAATTTAAAAAAAATACCATGACGACCTTTCGTATATATCTGAGCAGGAAAAAAAAACTTGCAAATGTAAAATTTGAAAATAATAATTAAAATTTAATCAAGTAAGATTAACAGTAATTAAGTGAGATACCACTAATTAGATAAGGGGTAGATTGGTCATTACCAAAATATTTGGATAAGGGGTGATTCGAATTATGTTTGGGTGACCTTTTTGTCCTCTAATGGGAGGCCCCAATTAAATTCCATGGCCCCCGATTAAACGAGGTTTATTTTTTCTTTCCTCAGCTTCTACTCATTTTCAATTCCCTTAATTTTCTTTGTTACTGTCTTTAGGTCCGGAAGTGATCAGAGAAATACATTTTTATAGTTTCAAACGGTAAAAAGAGAATGATACAAAACGAGCTGGTGACGAATTCATTATAATGAGGTTTTGAAAGAGTAATTTTTATACAAAACGAGCATTTTTTGCACAAAGAGGTTTTGAAATTCATGATTTTTTTCCATCCAAATATCGTTTTTTCTTAACGAATATAGTCCATAAGTGAACAGTAATTGTTTGGTAGTGGGGTGTTTAGCCCAGTTTAATGGTGTGGATACCTCTGTGTCGCCGGAGTTTGGGGCGCCACGACATATATGCCTTCGGATTGCCCGCAATATTGATTTTTCCTTCTTACCCTTTTTTTCCCTGTATACAATACTTTTTTTCTTCCAATATGATTTTTCTTCCTAAATACTTTTACGAAATATTGTTTTACATATACTGTTTTTTTCTTTTCTAATGAAAAGAATTTATTAAGAAAAATAAAAACTTAGAAGGGGCGTAATAAAGCCAGAACCTCAAAGATAAATGAAACGGTAAGCATCACAAAAGTGAAAACTACATTTTCGAGATCATCTAAAGAAATTCATCCGAAAATTCTTTCTAAAAAACTATAGGTACACGAAATAGGATCGTCACGTGTCACACCAAGAAGAGTTAGGGAATTTTAGTCAAAGATCCTCGTCAGTGACCTATCAAATCAGTCAGTATCAGAAGGCGAAGTACAATTCCAAGCGCGAGAAAGCTCCCTGCCCCGAACTAAAGTAGGAGGACCATAAGGGTATTAAGGTAGAAGAGTTTACTTGGCGAAGAAGGCAAGACGCGAAGTAGATAAATTATCAAGCAAGAAATAGGACAGGTGTCCCGACAAGACCACGTGAAGTCAGCGAAAGGTGGGGGAAAACTTTATGGAATATGCTCCAGGCGAAGTATAAAGTAACCCCGGCGAGATAATGTGGGTTGTATACCATTAGGGTTGTTGGAGGCTATAAATAGAGACCTTGGGCAATGTAAAGGGAGAGATCTTTTAGAGAGGGAAAGGCCTAGAATATGAGATAGAGAATTAGGGTTTCCTTGTAATTCATAGGCTTAGAGAAGGGATTAGGGTTTCCTGGTAACTCATGAGTGTAACTTGCTTACTTTCCATTTGGGTGTGTTGCTGGAATTCCAGTAATCACATTTTGGCGTCCAGAAACATGGATCTTAGATTGGGGGTCAATCCTCATCTAAGAGTTAGAAGAAAGTCGAGGTTGTGAAAATAGGAAATCTAGATAATGAGGGTTGGAAAAAGTTCAGTTGATATTGAAATAAGGATAGGTTGATGGCTAGAACATCAAATCGAGCAGCACATGTGATAACAATAAGGAAAAACAATAGATTGGCAGATAAGAGGGGAAGGATGGAACGGGCCGGAACATCAGCTGTGGGAGACAGACGAGAAGAGAACCAGCGGAAGACGGAAGAAGATGGCCTCAGGGAAGGTTCAGTGCACACATCTGATACAGACACCGTTGTCGAGGAGTAGATGACTCGAGAGTAGATGGAAGAGAATATCGGAGAAGAAAACATGACGTTGGACCAGTTAAGGGAGACGCTTCACCGTGAACGAGAACGGGACCGGGACTTGGCGGAACAACAGGTGCAGTTGGTAAGGAATAATGCTAGGTTGAGGCAACAAAACCGACAACTTAACGAAAACGTGGAGATGAATTCCATAGATTCAGAAGGAAACACTGTATCTTCGGAGGAAGATGAACTACGACGAAGAATATATGATCACGAGGAAGATGGAGGAGGACGAAGGAGAAGACGACGAATGGATGTCGACGAAGAAAGAGACTTGAGAAGAGCACTGAAGATCTCACAATGGGAAGATCATAGGCGGAGACATGAGGAGGAACAAAGGCAGGAGGACGAACTGCAACGTCAGGCGAACCTTATCCGAGATGAGGAGCAAAGACGACGACCAGGCGAAGGGAGGCTTAGTGTGATGAGAGGCCGTCACCATGAGAAGGATGGAGGAAACTTGAACCAAGAAGTTCTAAACGGGCTGGGAGACATGTGGGCTTTAATAAATAACTCACGAAGAGGTGGAAGAGTGCAGTTAGCAGAAGCGATATAGGAAGCAGATAAGTCTCCATTCACCTATGAGATCATGCATGTGGACATCCCGGAGAAATGTGTGTTACCAACGCTTGCAAGCATATTCAGTGGAGCGGAAAGTGCAGTGCAACACTTGAAGCAATATACCCTTTCGCTGATGCAATGGGGACGAAATGACACAGTACTTTGTCGATATTTTCCTGCGAGCTTAGCAGGGGAGGCATTAGCCTTGTTTGATGGACTCCCGGAAAAGTCAATATCATCATTCAAAGATTTGCAGAAGATATTCTTGACGACGTATATAAGCAACAACTTGTTGAGGGCAGGGATAGAGACTATGTTCAACCTGAGGAGAAGGCCAACGAAAGCTTGCGAGGGTTGGTGACGAGATGGAGAACAGTGTGTAGCGAGTTAGCAGGAAGAGTTGATGAAAGAAACTTCATCTTAGCCTCCGTGAATGCTTTGATCCTAACGGACCTGCTGTACACACAAATATTCATTATTCGAAACTCGATAACGATGAATAAGCTGAGGGAGTACCAGGAGGAATACATAGCGTTAGAGGAAAAGCAGAGCAAGGTCAGCGAAATGATGTGGCCCCAGCGAAAGAAGGGAATTCTAGGCTATTACCAAGGACAGTGCACGCAGTAGAGGATGAACCCAGACGAGGAAAGGGAGATCCAACAGTTTCAGTCCCAGCAAAGCTTGTAGCCGTCTTGAGTGGAGATCAAGAGTAAATTGATCAACAAAGGTATGAGGAGTCAAAACGAAGAAATCATGAGCCACGAAGCTACAATACGGGATACCAACCTAGGAATAATCAAGGACCCAAATACTGGGAAAGTATGCCTAATGGACCAATCTTCGAAGATGTGAAACTCCCACGACTTAACACAACTGTGGAAAAAGTGTGGGAGGCAATAATGCTGACGGAGGAAATCCCGCCCCCACCAAATTTCGGAAGAGATCCTCCACCAGGATTTCGAAGTCATGAATTATGTAAGTATCATCGCTTCTATGGGCACCAAACAGGTGATTGCAGGAACGTTCGACGAATTATACTTCGCTTGATAGACCAAGGAAAACTCGCGCATTTCCTAGAGGGCTATGTGCCACCACCGCCACCTCGTGAGAATCAACCAATATACCGGATCGAGATAGACCAAGGAAAACAAAAATTAGACTGTAATTCGATAATTCATGCGACAAAAAGTCTCCAAGACTTTCATGACAATGTGCTTAAAAGAGTTCATGAAACGGATTTCGAGGGAAATGAAATATTCAGCGTCATGACGAAAGAGCCATTAGAGGAATGACAGAAGAGGGAGATAACCTTCTCGGCGAAGCATGCACCTGATGGGGAAATTTCGCACACAAATCCTCTGGTCGTGACCTTGGGATTCGGAAAATATTCCAGATGGGAGGAAGAGCAAGCTGAGAAAAGGAGAATTTGAGTAATAGACAGAATATTAGTTGATACTGGGAGTTCAGTCGGTATCCTGTTTTACCATACCTTCAGGACCATGGGATACAAGGACTCGGATCTTGTACCTTCTACGTATAACATATATGGGTTTAATGGGGTAGCGTCCAAGAAGAAAGGGGAACTGACCGTGAAGATTTTTGATGGCGAGCTAGAGACGAAGGTCACAGTCTGTGTCGTGGATGTTGATTCTCCTTACAATGCTCTCATAGGGAAGCCTTGGATACACGGAATAAAAGGAGTCGCGTCAACATATCACCAGGCGATATGGTTCCCAATGCCAAATGGAATCGGCGAGATAAGAGGAGATCTGAGAGATGCAAAAGACTGTATAACAAAAGACGTGCATAATTACGAGGATAAGTTAAGAAAGAAGATGGAACAAAGGGAGAAATCCAGCGAAGAAAGAAGAGCCGAACAGCTGATGGTATTTACGATAGAATCTAGAAAAGAATTGAGTGAAACGCAGGAGGATGAGGAGGAAACTAATGAAGAAAAAACTCATATCGAGGAAGATAATAACGCAACTCCAGAGGAAGGAGGCCATGTCAATCTAAAACAAGGTGGAAAGGCCAAGAAGGGGAAGGTGGCTGAAGGAAACGAGATGACAAAGAATAAAAAGGAAACTCCCACGACAAAGGAGAAACAAACTCCACGAGAAGGAGGGAAGGTGAACCGGTCAAGAAGCAAAAAGGCACAGGGACAAGAGGCAGAGGAAAGCGTTGAAATGAAAAATTCACAGAGTAAATTAAAAGAAAGTCGCGAAGAGGAGGAGATGGCCCGATTAAAAGATAAACTTTACCAGGAGAGGCGAAGGAAAGAGAATCTGGTCAGGGAACGAATAAGGTTAGAAAGGCAAAACAAAAAGATGATTATCAGAAATAATCATTTGAAAAGGAAGCAAACAGAGAGTAGTATGGAGGACATATATGATGTGAGAGAAGCACGAACTAAAGAAAGACATTATGTGCAAAAACAAGAAGGCCTGGGGCGAGGTGAGCAAAAGGAGCGAGAAGATTTGAAGAAGGCCATAGAAAGCAGCAAAAGAGAATTCAGAGAAAGGGAATATCGAATGCAACAATCAATAGCAGTTACTCAAGGAAGAAACAATATCCCCAAGGAAAGGAGAGAAAGTGGTTTGCAAATGGTAAACAAATGCTCAAGGAATAAACCGTGCAAGCCAGAGATAGCAGTGTTATTCTCATTAAGGCAGAAAGAGAATGAGAGCTTGCGAAGTCTTGTCGCGAGATGGGAAGCAGTATGCAAAGAATTAAAGGCAAGGATCTCGGAAGAGGAGTTGGTGCGATCATTTATCTATGCTTTATCAACCGGACAACCGTTATTCTCCGCACTATTCAAGATAAGAAATGAAGTACGAATGAAGGAGTTGAAAAACTACCAAGCCGAGCACATTCGTATGGAAGAAGAATAGGAAAGGTGCAGCGAGACAATATAAATGTATTCATTTTATTTCGATGATGAAGATGAAATGATCGATGTACTCAATTTTCAAAAAGCATAGCAATAAAATTTTGATGAAATTTTGATGAATCAAATATTCTCCGAGTAACCAAAGACAGTAAGACCTCAAGATTAGGAGGAAAATAACGAATATGAAATAAACAGTTTCTAGGGAAACTAAAAACCTTCACCTAGGAAGGATGGGAGCCCGTGGTATGCATCCTAGTTCGCATAAAAATGTAAGAGGTAAGACCTAACGCATGTCATGGACAACTCTCGGGCAGAAATCTAGGGGCAATGATAAGACCTATCCGCTGAGGGTCCCTTTTATGATGGCCTTCGGCAAGGTGCAGAAATATGACCAAGGCGCCGACGTATTCGGTTGAGCTGCGGGTTCCTGGGACGTATGGAGTGTTACCGGCCATGTCCGTCTGGAAAGTCTTGGATACGATGCACTTGATCCCAAAGAAACCCCACTCAGGGTGTGACTTCGTAACTCTGAGCCTTATCGGCGAAGAGGATAAAAAGTCACGAAAACAACTGAATGTCGTAATAACCAGATGGGAGGAGACCAACATGCATGTTAGGGTTAACCTCCTTGAAGGGGCACTCAGGGGGAATATAAAGGGATGACACCCTCCAGATTAGGGAGCTGTGTGACCAAAAAAGACGACAATGTCATGGGGCTGTTATTCATGGGAATAGATAGGCCTGTCATATTGTCGCGAAAAGAAAACTTAGCAAAGATATTAAGGCGAGGTTGATGGATTTCTATTCGCAAAAATAGCAAGCGCCTGAAACTTCGCCGAAGTAGTACCCTTAAAAACAAGGTGAGGCGCAATAAGACCTTAATTAGGAGGCGCATTAAGACCTCATAAAAAAGGAAACCAAGGAGATAAGAAAGAAATAGACACAACTACTAAAACAACAAAGTTATAAAGGGAATTCTTAGAACCATCTCGTCTTGATCGGATAATCCCAACAAGAACAAGAGGCAAGTATATACTTTTATATTTTTTGTTCTTTTGGCATTATCCGCACGAAACTACAAAGCGATTAAGATACAATCTAAAGCTACAAGACAGGGCAAGAAGGAACCTGAGGTAAAAAACTAAAATCGGGCGCATACTTTAGCAACCGATGCTCATCATTCTTTTAAATTAGCATTCTTACTCCCGCTGAAAATCAAAAGGCAACATGAATGAGTAAAGAAAGAAAGTCGGAACTGAGGGTGATTTGAAAGGTGAAGGAAGAAACGAAGATGAAAACTCGCAAAAGAATAAAAGAAAAGTATATACTTAAAGGCTTCACTATTCTTTTGAGAGTTTCCATGGTCAGTATATACTTGAGGCAAATGGTGGAAATCAAATAACCATACGCTTGATAAAACAAAATTATAATATCATAAAATGCGATGATTCCCAAAATAAAGTGTTTGCCCCCCAAGCTTGGGAGCGCCCATAAAACTAAAGCTGCTACTAAGGAATGCGATGATTCACTAATCTGAGATGAGAGAAGACAAAACTAAAGATGCTACTAAGGAATGATACTATCAATGGTGGTTGTCTCAGGAATCTCGTCGCCTGCCCCGGTGAGGCTAGTAGAAGATCCCTTGGACTCCTCGTTGTCCTTCGCGGTGTCAACCTTTGGTTCCTCGTCGTCATCCAGAGACGCTTCCTCGTTGGTAGGATCAACAACTTCATTTTGAGGCTTCTCATCATCAAAAAAAACCTCCAAAAGGAAAGAAGGAGGAGGAATGCCATGTTCAATGCAGTAGTCATTAAAGAGTGGAACCAAATAGCTCTGAGTGTTCTTGCGGGACGTCTTGGATACCTTCTTGGAAGAATCGATGATCTCTTCCATATTATCATTTAAGTTCTCAACCTCCTCATTAAGACGAGAAACGTCACCACGAGCTTCATCTCTTTCCCTAGTGATACGAAGGACCTGACTCTTATAACGCTCATCGATCTGCGAAGACAAGAGAAACTACGTTAGAAACAAGGAAGTGAGCCGGGTCAAACAAGATAATAATACAACTAAAAAATACCTTCCGCCTGAAGGATAGTAGTATTTAAAGTACTCTGAACATCAGAGTAGAGATGATCGAGCTTGGAAACTTCGAAGTTGGATTCTTCAAGTTGAACGCATAACTCATGATACATTCTATCCAAACCTTCACCATGAGGGGATTTCAAAGTGCTCTTGTCAGACTAAATGACGAGAGCGCCTTTTCCCGCGAAGACTTGCAGGCTTGATCGGAGGAGAGGATTTCGCAGGCTTTGGATGAGAGGAAGTGGCTAACTTAGCTTGCAAGAGTTCCACCTTTTTCTTCAAACAATTAATCTTCTTCCAGTTGCTCATAGTTAGCAATCGACGAACAATGGAGGTTCCGCGAGGTAGTAAGGGAATTAGAGACCCGTTGAAGCTCTGACTTAAGGCGCAGGTTGTCATTGTGAAGATGGAGGTTCAGTTCCTCGTTACGTGAGCATTCAACTGACATACGGTCCACTTGCAAACAAAGAGTCTCGGCCTTTTCATTAAGGATGGATTTCTCAGAAACATAAATATCATTTTGAGTTGTAAGGTTCACCATCTCAGCGCGAATATCTTCCAGCGAGGAGGAAGCTTCGTTGACGCTCATTTGAGGTTGCATGCATCGATCTTGACGAAGCACCAAATAAGAAAATAATGGAAGCAAAAGCAAGAACAATAGAGGGATATCCAAGAAAAAAAGAACTTACTCAGAAGATTCTCTATCTTTTGGCTTTGCTTGAGGGAATGATCTCTTTCTTGCTGAAGGTCCTCCGATAAAGATTTGATTTTAGCCTCATCCTTCCTAGCCATCTCGCGAACAAGCCGAATTTCCACGAGGTTGGCCATGTGACGGCAGACTTCCTGCGAAGCGAAACTTAAACCCATAAGATATATCCCGGAGCCGAAAAGGAAAAATACCAGAGAAGGCACAAAGAAATCACCTGGTTCATCAAGGCGGAGTGCTGCTGGAGAGATAGATTCATTGAAGCACTCAAAAGCACAGACGAGTCTTGGGAGAGGAATTCATCAGAAACAAAGTTGGAAAAATACTCCAAAGCGCGAGATCTCATAGCCGGATCTTCTTTGGCCTTGTGGTAGATACCTTGAAGAAATTGCATGTCAGGGTCGAAGAGAGGATTTGACATTGAAGGATGGAAGGGTTGCTTTCCCTCTCGCCAGAGGGAGGTACCTCCGGAAAACTCTTAGGATGTTCAACTCTTGGCTGAACAAGGGAATCAGCGGCCTTAGAACGGGTAACTGAATCAGCTTCTTTAGGAGGAGCATGAGCATGAAATGAAGGAGACTGTTGCTTAGTGCGAACGGGTCGACCAAGGAGAGCGACAGGCTGTATTGTAGCTAAGGTATCCACATCCAGGGTCTTTCGCGGCCTCTTAGGCGCACCAGACGGAGGAACACCCGTCTGCGAAGTCAAGAGTTAAAAACGAAAGTGGCTTAAATTTACAAATAAAAGGCGATAATGATGGGACCTGAGAAGGAGGAGGAGGAGTAGGGTGAGAACGTTTCTTGTGACCCTTGGGCACCCCAGAAGTGAGTAGTTCATCCTGCGAAGAGGCATGACGTCAGGATAGACAATTATCACAAAATCGCTAGCAATAGACGAAAATGATAAATTTTTAGAGGGAGTCTTCTTAGCAACCACTTTCTTCTCCTGTCGCGCCTTGACGAGTCCAACAACGGGCATCACATACTAAAAAAAATTGAGAAGCATAAGTACAATTGATAGTTCCAAATGATACAGATGGAAGTAGGAAAAATCATACCTCGCTTGGAGCAGTCCAGCGAAGTCTCCAGGGATCACATCCCGCTAGGTAACAATGTCTGAGAAGGGGACCATTGCGAGGAAGGCCCTTTTCGTCGTAACCCCAGACGGAAGGACCTCCGACTACTAAAGGAAACCTCGCCCAGTCATCAACGGAGATACGAAGTTGGGAATCCACATCCAGTAGAAGCTCCTTAACGGGGGGAGAGATCACTTTCCTGGCAAGCTCGAGACCCCACTCCTGATGCTCCCTGGTGCTTGTAAACACGGCTCAATAGTTGTCCATGAAAGAGTCTATGTTGAAATCCAGGGAGTTAAATTCCTCCGCCGAAGAAGGAACTTGCGAGATACCATCACGAGAACGGATTTTGAACTCGTTAGCGATCCGAATCGCATTACCAGTAAGCTGAAAAACCCGCACTGCAGCCTACCGAGAATCTCTAGGAAGATAGGGTTTGAAGGATCATACGGAGGGAAGGACAATCCCGCTCTCAACTGACCTAAAGAAACTATCACCTTATCAGCAGACCAGGTGTCCGAACCAAGCCATCGGTAATTCAACTCCATCTCCTGGGTTGCAATAACAGCAGGATCCGGGGAAGAATCGACAGCTGAGGTTAAAGATAAACCTAACTCTTGGAGTTCAACTTGAAATTCCTCTAGGGTTTTGAGTGAAGTAGATGCTAAAGCGCCTTTGGGAGACATGGTGGTAAAGAAAGCAGAAGGTTTCGAAAAAACACGGTAAGAGGTGAGAAGGAACACTGAGCAAGGAAAGAGCAGAGGTTGGGAGAAGCAGAAAAGAAATCCAAGTAAGGGTTGAGAAGTGTATTTATAGCAGGAAAAAGAGACCGGCAAAACCGGAAACGACACAATCGAAGTAAAGGCAACCGGTGACAGGAGGTTACACAAAGAACTTGGCCACGTGGAAGCATAGGGATGGAGAACGTGGAGATTAAGGAATCTAAACCAGTTCTTATTCCATCCTCGCAGCAACTTGGACAGAATAAGAAAAGGCAAAATGTAGGTACACGAAATAGGATCGCCACGTGTCACACCAAGAAGAGTTAGGAAATCTTAGTCAAAGATCCTCGTCAGTGACCTGTCAAATCAGTCAGTATCAGAAGGCGAAGTACAATTCCAAGCGCGAGAAAGCTCCCTGCCCCGAACTAAAGTAGGAGGACCATCAGGGTATTAAGGCAGAAGAGTTTACTTGGCGAAGAAGGCAAGACGCGAAGTAGATGAATTATCAAGCAAGAAATAGGACAGGTGTCCCGACAAGACCACGTGAAGTCAGCGAAAGGTGGGGGAAAACTTTGTGGAATATGCTCCAGGCGAAGTATAAAGTAACCTCGGCGAGATAATGTGGGTTGTATACCATTAGGGTTGTTGGGGGCTATAAATAGAGACCTTGGGGCAATGTAAAATGAGAGATCTTTTGGAGAGGGAAATGCCTAGAATAGGAAATAGAGAATTAGGATTTCCTTGTAATTCATAGGCTTAGAGAAGGGATTAGGGTTTCCTGATAACTCACGAGTGTAACTTGTATTTCGCTTGAGATTAATAAATAAACTTAAGTTCTTGTGTTTATCATGTCTTAGATCTTACTTACTTTTCATTTGGGTGTGTTGATGGATTTTCAGTAATCACAAAAACTTTCAAATAAATTTCTTTTAGTATTACCCTCCTTATAACCACGCAAAACAGGTTAAAAACCGTCTGAGAAGGGAGAAGGAGTATGAAATGACGAAAACAATTATTTTTTTTGATTTTCGTCTTACGTCTGCTTCTGAAACTATGTAAATTAATGGATGGATTCAGTGCAACTCTAATGACGAAGACATGCTGCTCATTTCATTTCCAGAAAACCTATCTGAAGAGATTTGGGTTTCTCAATTTACCCCAACATCACAACTATTTGTGTTTGCGCCATACTGTGTTTCTCTTTTCATTCTTTTACCTCCTCACAGAAAAAAAAAACGTTCACTTCTATTTTCAACTCACAAATCTCTTCTATGGAGGCCTGACCTTTTATAAAAAAGGAGATCAACGGCAAAAACAAAAATGACACAAAACGAGTTGATGGTGAATAGATCATTGTAGACACATGCTTGTCGAAGTTACGTGGTTCATGTTTGTTTCCCATCCCAACTGTTGATTCAAGTTTAAATAGTTGTAAGTCTCAAATTTCACCACAACATTACCACATTAGCGCCACCTGCTCAAGCACATAAATGCTTGCAACATTAGCCAAATGTTCAAGCGCACAAGAAAGATCAAAAGTTTCACTGAGAGTCTGCATTAGTACTACCACCAATAGCAGAATGCAAAAAGCTGACGCGACATATATAATGTCGATCTAGCACAAAAATTTAAACATAGAAATGGGCAATGTTCTGGTTGATTACCACATTGTGTGGAAATTGTGTTAGCAATTTGACTTCCATTTTATTTTGCTTCAAGATCAAATTACAGTTACAATGATCATGCTCGAAAAATTATAAGGATTTAAAACTCACTCTTGATTTCAAGTGCATCGCACACTAAAATTTCACCAACATCGTACACAATTGGCATCAACACCTTCCAATCGTGTGGTCCTGTTAACCCCTTAAACTAACCAATACCAAGGAACCAACTAACCGATATCCAGGAACCAACCAATACCCCTCTATTCCTCGCCAAAGTCCTAGCTGAGTGATCATATTCCTCACTGATATCAATTTAATCCAACATCACATTCAATCTCAATTTCATTTTTCATTAAAGCCTCATTTTATATTCAACATTCACTTCTACTTTCATTTCAACTTCCATAAATCTCTTTTGTGCATATTTTCTTATTGCTTCAATGGTTCAATAACAACTAATATAAGGTCCGAGAGGCGACCTCCATGTGTTTACATCCTTAAGGAAAATTGAGAACGATACAAAATGAGTTGGTGATGAGTTCATCATATATGCATGCGCAGTGAGGTTACATGACTCAAAGTGTTTTCAAATTTAAATGTGGAAAAATCAGTCAATCGATGTCTTTTTGGAGATATACGTAACTCTCACTAAGCCTCGTTTTTCTTATTTTGGATGATAAATTCACCGATGCAATTTGAATTTTTAGCAATATGACCAGAGATTCCGACCTTAAAGCTTGTGAATGGATGTCCACTCTCTTGAGAAGCCGATGTTAAAGTACAAAACTCCAGAAGAAATTGAGAACTTATACACACGACTTGAACAGATACAGAATATAAATTATATCTCAAGGAAAACATATCATTACACCTGACTCCGTCATCAAGATTTTCCGAATCCTGAAACTGTATTTTCAGGAATCAATAACCGATACTTTCTCACCGTCGATGGGTAGTCTCATTCCCCACTAATATAACAGTTGATCTCCACCAAATAAAACTCTCCCGAAAAAAACTCTCATCAAAAATTTGTGCTTGTTGTTTGTTTTCCATGGATGCTACTATTGTTTGAATGCTACTATTAGTTTGAATCGTCTGTACTTGTTTACTTGTCTCTATCTCGATCCACTCAAATTTTTAACTAAGACACAAGATCAATAGAATCTTGAGACAAACAAAAATTAAAGAACCCGAATTTCTCTGCACATACTAATTAAAACCCTGCTGAACAAAAATTTACAATTTGTTGATCATCTTCTTTAAAGAAACGAATGAGGATCTCAATTGGAGAAGCTTAACCGTTTTCTTGGATGGTCAATTGTTCCTCCACCAAACATACTTGGAAAGCAGTATGTTTAAACTTGAATTTACAACTCCTTCACCCACCTCTTCTTTTTCTCCCAACACTTTCGTTAGCCTACTCAAACTTCCATAGGGTTTATCCAGTAACTCCAATAACACACAAACTTTATTGTATAGGTTTTCGCGAACTTGGTTTATTGGGTTATTCGTGATGTAATGACATAGTTCTGGTTTCGTTTTCGACTCATAACTGCCAACTACAACCCCGTGATCGTTTCTCAACACATTCAACTTCTTTGTTTATAGTTGTCAAACCCCACAAATTGATTACTAGATAGAATATCACAGATAGTAGAATTATTCCTATCGGAGGAGCAGTTTCTATGCTTATAAATTTACTCCAACATCACAACTACTTTTATTTGCACTACATTATGTTTGTTTTCACCTTCTCAGGAAACATTCACTTTTATTTTGATTTTTATGACCTTACATAAAAATAACTTAACCGCACAAAAATAAAATGACATAAAATGAGGTTGTAATGAACTGATTACATACATGCTTGACGAATTAGTTACATGATTCATGTTTCCACATCCCAACTGTAGTTGATTTCAAGTTAAAATAGTTTTTAACTCCCAAATCCTTTCACTTAGAGCCTGTATTAATATTACCACAATGTGTAAGCGGATAATTTTGTCACCAAAGATTTTAACACACAAAGAACTCACAAAAAAGACAATATGTGCTTATCCATTTACTTATGTCCAGCAAAACACAACATTTCAGCTTACTCTATCATCCAAGATTTTCTCATCCTAAAACTACTGGATTTGTCATGAATCAACCAATACTTTCTTACCATATTCTCGAATGACAGTCTGGGCGGAACTAAAGGCCCATTTTCTTTTCCATAAAACTTGAACAAGTTAGAATTTAACACTTAGTCCAAACAAATTGTTTTAGAATCATTTTTTAGGGACCATGATTTTTTAGAGGGGACCATGGTTTTATTAGGCCACCTTCCCTATAGTGATAAGGGGCGTCCCAAAACGTTGAGATGACTAACCTACCCTTAACCTAATTTAATTTAAAATCAACCTAATAACCACCACCTCCTCCCACCACCACCGCCGCTTACCACCACAGCTTACCACCACCACCACCTCCGATTATCACCACCACCAACCACCGATTACCACCACCACCACCGCCGATTACCACCACCACCACCACCTCCGATTATCACCATCACAAACCACCGATTACCACCACCACCTCCTCCCACCACCACCGCCACCACCTATTTAAGAAATGTAACAACATCAATGAAATCACAATTAAGTTCGGTTATATAATAATTTTATCGAGTATAAAAGACGTCAGCCGCAACCTGATTCTGCCATGGGACCATTCCGGAGGTATTTTCCAACAAATCCTTCACTTTAATTTGATTTTGATTGCTTCAATCGAATAGAAATCATCAAAATAGGGTTTTAATAGGCGTTACAGAACCATGTTCGGATAGGCCGATTTTCCAAAAAACCCTAGTTTACTAACCGAACTTCTTGAAAATGAAGAACACGAAGAACAATTCGATTCTATTGGATTTAAAAATAAGTCACCGAACTCTCTGTTCGGTTGTTTCGAAAAAAATTTAAAACTACAAAGTAACCGAACTCCACCCTTAGAACCGAAAAATAACAAATCCAGTCTAACCGAACTGTGTTGTTGTGGCCACTATGTTGAGTTCCAAAATAACCGAACTTAGCCAATAGAGTTCGGTTTGTTCGCAAAAACTTTTAAAACTACAAAATAACCGAACTTAGCCAATAGACGTTGGAACTTCACATTTTTTTTGTTTGTTAAGTTCGGTAACTTCACAATTTTATCGCAGAAACCGAACTCAGAGTTCGGTTGGTTAGCTGTTAGGTTCAAGTTTGCGAAAGAACCGAACTTTGTAAACTTATATACTCTTATATTACGTAAAGTTCGGTTAGATCAAAAGTGCATGCAGTTTGCGAACCAACCGAACTTTGTACACCAAAGTTCGGTTAGTTGAGAACCAACCGAACATAACGCTGTAACTCCTAGAAATTCTATTATTTGAGAGTTCGGTAACCTGCGTGTTTGGAACAAGTAACCGAACTACGCTTTCAGATGAGTTCAGTTACTTGTTCATCTCACGGGGCAACCGAACTACAGCTTCAGATGAGTTCGGTTACTGTTCTTCATATAAAGTAACCGAACTGTTCAAAATCCAGTTCAAATCCGGATCATTTTGAAGATTAACAAATATTCTAGGAGAGGATAGAGATGAAAAATCAGATGAGTTTTCATCATTTGAATACTCAAACTTAGTGAATTGGAAACAAATTTTATTTTCCATGTTTCTCTCCTTCATCTTCTCTAACTCTACTCTCTCAATAATTCTACTCAACTAATAATAAACCCATCTTTTAATTTAACCTCATGAATTGTTTTTCACTAAATCATTCACTAATCATAACCTAAAATTAATTAAGAGGGTAAATTAGGTATTAAATAAATAACTAGATATGGGGTGACCTAAAATTCCTTCTAATGCCTTTACCAAAAATAAAACCATGGTCCCCAAGAAAAACCATGTTCCCCAAAAAATCGTTCTTATTTTAGCTAGTCCACCAATTCGGTAAATTTAGTCCATCACATCAATAACTTAGTCCACCGAGCCCAAATTCCTTCTCCTTGATTCTTTCGGTGGTTGTAGATTAAGAAGAAAAGAGAAAAGATCGGAGTCTCAAGTTTTTATTTAATTGTGTAGCTGTAGGTGGTTGCTTATTAACAAGCACTATATACAGTTGAAACAATGAAGCTGTTAAACACTTTCGCAGTTACATTTACTGCCTTACATTTCAGTTGTTTCGAAACGTCGAAACTCCTACGAGAAAACATGTGATTCACAGTTGCACACAAGAAAAAGATTTTTTTGGACTACATAGGGTATAAAAAAATTAGTGGTCCTTTGACGAAAGGATTTTCTAAAGAGATAGTTCGTAATTATAAATCGAGGGGGAATGGGACATAAGCTCATAAAATAATAACTTGCCATGAAGGATACTCAACCTTGTTGACTGGAGATCCCAAGATCAAGGTTTCGAATGAGACAACTAATTTGTAGTGGGTAAAGGTAAACACTATTAGAGAATTAATTCTTTGTCCCTTCCCTATGGTGTGGATGTGATAGTGTGACTGCATGTGAAGGATGACTTTTAATAAGTCTTAATGAGTTCTATAGTTTCAATTTAAGATTGAAGTGGGGTGTAGCAGTGAACACTCTTGATGGAACTCACCTATCTGAATGAGGAAGTGGGTCGCTTCCTATGAGAATATGAGCTGATTCTCTAGAGCATTCTGAGAAACAAGACGTCCAGGGCCAAAATGGACACAACAGCGTAACTTGGCAGCAACCTTGGAGATATCATGCGTGGTTGTTATCGCGAATTACTCTAAATGTTAGACAGTTCAATACCTTATGGACACTGGCTAATAAGTAGTTCAGGTAACCTCTCACGAAGCAAAGGTTCAAGACCTTATGGACACCTATGCATATTCGTGATATTTCCTGTTTTCCGTGTTTTATCGTATTTTTATTCATGTGGGGGATTGTTGGAAAAATACAGTTTTATGTGAATAAAAATTAATAATAAAACGGTTTTTACAAAAACAAAAAACACCTTCCAAATTTATCTCTTAGTTTTTTACGGGATAAGTTTACCTTATATATTTTGGATTTGGGTTAGGATTTTATATTTTGATCCTTTACTAACAAAGGATCAAAGAGGTAGCCCTATATACCTGTATAACAGTAAATTGTGGATGATACAAAATGAGTTGGTGATGAATTCTATATTATTTATACATGCTCGTTGAAGTTACATTTTTCCTGAGTAGTTCACACCAATATTAGCACAATTCAGAGTGTTCCACAATAATGCAACTGGATAAAACTCAAATTGCAAAGAAACTGTACGTTTTTAGTTTGTGGAATATAGCTAGCTAGAATCAGGCAAAAGGTAAGTGAGGCTCAAAAAGGATTTGGTTACTTTACCTACTTTCTTCATCGGTAAAAATAAAGAGTACAATTTTTCATATTTTAATACTTGTCTTCTCTTTGAGAATAATATCTTCTATATTTTTTTTTTATATATCCTAACCTGCTTATTCATATTTCGCAGACAAGGAGAAGAATTATCTTCAGAAGATTGGAGAATTAGAAACTCGCTTAGCTTTTGAAGAAAAAGATTTATCTGCTCGCAACTCCAAGTATCGGCAATTGAAGAAGAATTTCACCATCATGGTTTCAAACAATAGTAATGATGCTAATCGTGCTCGCGAAGTTGTTGTTAAGAAAATATGCGTTGAGAATAACATTCCTCTTACAAAGTATAAATTTCCGGAAATCCCTGACAATGTACATATTTCTGATATTTCGGACAGTGAAGGAGAAGATGAAGAATCTGAAGAAGAAATAAGCGGTTCTGAGGTTGATCAAGACGAAGAAAATGAAGACTAATCATTTTCACTTGTTGTAAATTCTTTTTTTTCTGAATATTTTCATGTAACCTTAAAAACATGCACTTTTTGGGCATTAACTTTCACTCCTTTAATATAAATTCCCTTTGTTCGCATTCGGTACTAGTAGACAGAGGCAAGTACGGGTCGAATCCATAGGGAGCGGTGGAAATATCGTAACCAATAATCCTGATAGACTAACCAGTGATGATGTTTTTGGATTTTTATAATTGAAAATGAAACATTAAAAATAAATAAAAAGAATTAACTAAATACAAAGAGAAAGAGAGTGTGTAACCAGGGTCTACGATGTCCACCATTATTTCCATTCGCTGCTGAAAAGAATTCATAATTCTAAATACGCGTTTAGATATCTTTGATCTATAGAAACACCTAGTATTGGTATATTTTTTCTAATATAACTTGCATCTCCTATGCATAACCCATCAAAGTCTCCAAAGCATGGTTTATCAAATTATAATGGTAAGCATATTATTGAAACTACGTATTTATGGATTTACGATTATTATTTGGTCGTTTAAGTATAACTCATCAAATGATTTAACCTAAGCATGGATTATCAAATACTATAACAAATGGAATTGCAAAACCATATAAATTAATGCACTTAGGCTATCGTATTACAAATCCGATGAAGCAACAGTAATTATTCTATAAGAAATCAATAGAGCGTAAATATAAAATTATTTGAATCAATACATAATTGCCTAAAACCAAATATTATCAATTTAATCATGGTCTATTGTTAGGAATGGTTTCCACCGTAGAACCCTAATTAAAAAATTATTAGAATCAATTCATAATTACCTAAACACAAGTATTATCAATTTAATCACGGTCTATTGTTAGAAATGGTTTCCACCGTAGAACCCAAATTACAAAATTATTAGAACATGGTTATGAATTTCTCAAAATCCATAAAAATAATCATAAGAAAGAAAAAGATTAAACCGAACGCTGTCGTCTCTTCAATCCGAATAAGCTCCTCAAATGGCACGAAAGCCCACACCGTCTGTCTTCCTTTCCCTCTGCTGTCACCGACCAGAGAAGAAAACCAAACTCCAGCCGCCCAAGAAAAATGAACTCCAGCCGACCTCCCTCCCCTTTATCCGTAACCAACCAGAAGAATATCCCCCAAGAATCTCCCCTGAAGCAGTGCATGCATGGATGGCGCCATAGAATCCACTTTGGAAAGAAAATATGTTCCATGGCTTTACTATCGACTGCATTTATTCAATCCCACTAATAAAGGTAGGTGAGCTGATGTTACTTCCCTTTTTCTTTTCAATTTTCTTTCCATTTTAATCCACGGGTGGAATACGAAATGGTCACTCGTGGTAAAACACAAAATCCACTCAAATGCCACCATCCATCACGTGCCCACCATCATCGTGCCCACCGTCATCGTAAAATAATTTCCTTCACCACCTGGACATCATTTTTCCCTCCATAAATTGTTTTCAAACTTCCAAAATATATTCACCAAATGGCCCAGTTAACCAAATCTCGCCCAAAGCCCACCATGCAAATAAAGAAGCCCAAGTTCCTTTTCTAGTTCCATGAGTTGCAAACTCCAGTATAACTTCCAATATAGCTTCCCGTTTAGCCGTTTATTTCCCAAGTGATCAGGTTTACTTCTACTTTCTATAAAAGCACTAAAACAGTGTTGTTAGTCAAAATAACGGATCCTAACTAATATAACTATGGGTATAAAATGTAGCACATACGTGCTTATCAGTTGATTATTGGAGAAACTGAAGCCAATACAGAGACCAATTAGCTGCATCTGTTCTCTCATCAATTAAGCCTAATGGTTGATCTTAACATACCTTTTCTTTTTTTCTCCTCAATAGTTTCTTTCTATTTGTACGTCATCGCTTTCCATTGCTTGTTTTGTATCTGTGACATGACACATGAGTAATTCAGTTATATTGCAGTAAGGAAAATCTTCCATGATTTAGGTTTAGGCGAAAATTCTGTAATTGATTAATTTTATTTTATTAATTGCATATATAAAGAAAAGCTGAGTCACCCGATTTCCTTTCTAACACAATTTCCATACTAACAGTCTAACACAATTTCCTTAGACAAAAACAGAATCACCAATTTCCTTTGTAAGATTTCCTTAATTAAATGGGAAACAAATAGCTTGACGATTTCATTTTTTTTTTTTATGTTTTCTTTAACGATTTGGATGTAAGTGTTGTCCACCTTTGACGCTGTTACTAACCTACAGTTAAGTTTTGGTGTAAACACGGTGTAACAAAATTATTTAAATTCAGATTCTGAAATATGTATTATCCACCTACTTTGTCTTCCCCGTTATTAACAAACAGTTGAGTGTTTATTATAAACAAAGTGTAAGCAATTTTTAATTATTACAACCAATAAAATTATGCTAAGTGTCCTCACCATAACTTCTACATTAGAAAATATTTCGGCCAACATGAAGTGAGGGTTTCATTATCGTTTAAGGTGAGAGCATATTTTGTCAACGCCTTTAAGAGGGAAGATTAGAGAGCTAACTCAAGGAATTATAATTATCTTAAAATTAGGTTACGTATCCTACGAGTCACCTACTGATATATATATCATCCAAGTAATGATAAACGGATTGGGTGTCATATAGTTGATGACTAAGTCGTTGCATTAAAATAAAATCTGACTTTTTCCAATCTCTAAACAAGAAGAAATCAAAATCTGATTTTTTCCATCTCTAAACAAGAGGAAATAAAAGCAGAACAATGGGATAATAATATAATATAGCATTTAACTTTTTATCATCTTAATTGAACATTTGTTCTAGTTATTTATAATTTATTCAGAGTAGCACAGAAAGCATATTTGGAAACGTATGTCTTGATGAGAATGAAAAGTCCATTAAGGCATACCGAGCACATACCTTCGGAGATAACAAAAAGTATATTTGGAAACATTTGTATACCGAGCACAAAAAATATCTTCGGAGATAACAAAAAGTCGAGATAGCTCATATATATGGAGTACAAGAAGTCGACATAGCTTCTATCCAACACAAAAAGTTTTTTCCGGTATAGCTCATGTATAGTAAGCAAAATCTCGTCGGACACATATCTCATAACGAATTTCAGCTTGTTGTAGTAGCGCACAGATCTTTTCAGAACACATATAAAAGGCTTACTTTGAGAACATATATAAAGATATCTCTTAACAGAGATATAAGGCCTTGAGACAAAAGATTGTCTCTAGAACGAGAGACAATTAATGTCTGTTATTTTCTCTTAGATGGAAGATGTCCCCGTTATTTTCTCTTAGATGGAAGATGTCCCCAGTATCTTAAGTGATATTTACCACAAAGATCTTTGTATCTCGAATTGAGGATTTTTCTAAATATTTCGGAAGAGATTCTGTATTTTCCCGGACAACCATGCTAGAAATGTGGGTCCATCTGCGCAACATTAACCACCACCAGTTCGCACGATTTTTTGTCAGTTAGATCCACGATATAAGCAAACCACGTTATTAGTCAGGGTAGAAAATACAATATCGTCTTCGTTAATTCATTTGTTAGAGTTGTTAGAGCTGCTAAATTATATCATCCCCGCGCGTAATATCCGGTGTAAGTTATCATATTATTATCCACAGTTAGAGAGAAATCTTTCTTACGGTTGAAACACGCAAATTAAGAAGATACCAATCTTGAGCAGTGGACCAGAACCTCGTGGGATGCGAAAAATTAAAGAACCTCCACGCATACATGGATACAAATACCCAGGAGAAGGAGGAGTTAGATTCTGTGTAAACTAATCCTTTTCTTCTAAGAGTTCTAATTAATATCCAAGCTCAAACTTATAACTACTAGCACACGAAACGATCAAGAAATTATTCAAAGAAGATAGGAAAAGTTAGAGATGGAAGAAATAAACATGGAAGGGAGTTTATTAAGACAGATGATGAAGCTGATGATGACCACTGAGAAAGAAATTACCCCTCTTGAACCTCATCTGGCATTTTGTTATTCCTCGTTCATGAAAGATATCCAGGGACTTCTTTTTGGAAAGGCTTCTAAGATTCCTAGTATGCTGTTTGGAACCGAGTCTCAGACTAAACACATCTTCGCTATTAAACAATATTTAGGCCTCGACGAGCTTCTAAATGCTGTGAGTTAGCATATTTTTTTGTACTGTTTCAGGTGCATGCTATACGTTTTCCTTGTTTTGCTTCGGTTTAATTAGTTCTATACATAACTTGATGATCTCTTTCCTTGCAGTTTTGCGTGTTGTGTTCTGTTTGCAGGGCACTAGACACAGTTGGTTAGTTCCCTTTATATGTCAGACTACTGTTAATTGATGATTTTCCGATTTCTCCTGCTAGACTGTTCTATATACCCTCCTGTTGTAGTAACAAATAGTGATTATTATCGGTGGCTTTGCTATTTTCTTGACGCATCGATCGCTAGTATTATCATCTTATCTTATGGATCTGTTTCCTCTTTATTAGCTAATGGTAGGCTTAAAATTAATTGTCACAGAGGATGACACGACCATCCCTTCAGAGTTAAAGGTGCATGTCCTGGAAAATTTTCACCGTCACATTTATGATCGTGAGCTTCCCTTTTCATGTAAGCAGTCGTCTTAATCACACATTGTCATGCATTTTTGTAATCACATTGTGCTTTTTATAATGATGGATAATCTTAACTCATGGTCTGTTTCATTTAAGGTGGCACCAAAGACCACAAAGTTCTCATGGACCAATATCATCACGTTTCAACCGCATTGTTGGAGCTCCAAAAAGGGTAATTGTACCAGCACTTCAAAGCAACTAATTAAAAAAATCTTAATTATCGAACTGTTGCGAGCTCTATAAGAAAAATTTATTTTAGTTTTAGGACTAATATTAAGCTAGTTCTAGCCATCTTGTGTTTTGCTTCAAAGTTGCACGTAACGATTATTCCAACTTCTCATTAATTGCTTTGCAGTTACCAAAATTCAATTGAAACCATAGTGAAAACAATGGGTGCTGGAATGGCCAAATTTTTGCTGAATGAGGTCAAAATACTTTTTTATCTGGACATTATATATATATATAAGTACGTGGGTCTTCAATATATAGATCAATAATGAATTTCGGTGGATCATTAGCAGTTCATTTTATGTTCTATAGGTAGAAACGGTGGATGATTACAACGAGTATTGTCATTATGTTGGTGGATTTGGTTTTCTGGAAATGTCGAAACACTTGCACGCCTCCAATTTGGACGATATGACTTCGGATCATCTCTCCAATTCCATGGGTTTAATATTTCAGGTCATATTCTTACTGAGAACATAGGGAGTGCTAACTAATTAACCACTCAACCAGGGGATTATTCATATCCGTAATTAACATGTATTTATATATCTATCCAGAAAGTACATTTTATTGAAGACTTTTTCGACGATATGAATGAGATACCAAAAGGACGCATGTACTGGCCTCGTGAAATTTGGAGTAAATATGTTGACAAACTTGAGGTGACGCTACTTCACGTTCCCACTTCAGATTTTGTACATACTTTTAAAGATTGTTGTTCTTATATATTCTCGTTATGTCGTTTGGCTTCAGGACTTGTTATACAAAGAAAACTCGGAAAAAGCTGTTTGTTGTTTGAATGATATGGTTACTGATGCATTGTCACATGTGGTTGACTGTCTGGAGTACCTTTCCACTTTGCGGCATACTGGTGTATTCCAAGTATATGCTATTGGTCAGGTATGAAACTAGGATTCCAAATTTCATCCAAAAAACGAAAATTAAACCAGGAACCCATGGGATACTCGAACTTCAATTCTATGATCGAATTGAACGTGCAAGGTTATTTGAAGTTCACTTATATTTTGATACTGATCATGCATATTAGATTCTTGCCATCGGAACCCTGAGTTTGTGTTACAACAACGTTAAAGTTTTTAGAGGAGGAGTGAGAATGAGTCGTGGTAAGAAACTAGCTATATATCCTCCCTCAATGAACCTCATTACATATATAGATCTGATATTTTTCTAGTTTTGACAAATATCTATCTATCTCTCTCTATATATATTAAACCGAGCGGATGTTTACAGTCTAGCATGTGCTAATGATATTGTAGATCAGTTTTTTAAAGTTGTCCTTGGAACAAAAGCCATGTCTGATGTTTATCAAGCTGTCTATGATTTTTCGAGTACGCTGAAGATTAAGGTATTCACACTTAACCTTGTTAGATCTCGGTACACTCTAAGTTTTGCTCCAATGTGATTAATTAAAAGAATTCTGCCATGCCTTAGCTTGTTCTAAAGACAGAATGGCTCTACGTACTTCTACTTTTAAACTGATTTGCCTTATGGATACATAGTTCTAGATTAACAACTTACAAGTATTCGTTTTTGTTCTCATTGCGCGATGCTTTCCATGGAATTTTATTGCAGATTGATGTTAATGATCCTAATGCAACAAAGACACTTAGATGTGTAGAAGAGATACAAAAAGTTTGTGAAAATCCTGATGTATTGAGTCAAAGGTTGGTTGTTATTCTGTTAAAGTATTTCTTTTTAGTGGCAAATGTAATTAATGAGTTTAGGAAGGAAGTTCAAACTCAACCACCTAAAAGATTATCTGTAAAGAATAAAACAATTAGATGGGCCTCTTAGATTGGACCTATTTTTGATTATTTATTCTTTGATTGTTTTTTGTGAGTGGTCAACTAGATTGAACCCTGACCAACCCATCTGATTCCTTAAAGGGTCATTAAGGTGTACAGGCAATCTCTCAAGGAAATGACAGATTACCCACTAAGGTTACTATCTTCGAAACATCTTGAAGTTGATCTAGAACTATGCATCATAATTAGAAGCTTTTACCCAACAGAGAATATAACTGCAATATCCAAATATTCACAAAGGCACGACAAAACCATTATTATTGCAGCAGGAAACTTATAGATCAAGGCCACTGTAAAAACCCAAAATCTTAAATACCTAGTCTAAAGCTATATGGTCGAAAACCTTGGTTTAGATACATTAAATCACCCAACTAAGTAAAATAAAACAAAGGAACATTTATATAAGAGGAAATCTGAGATCAAATTTGGTCCCAACACGGACCAAATCCAGTTTCCAAGGGGAGGCCAATAGGGAGTCTTTTTTCTTAAAGTAATTGATAACCAAAAAGAATATGTTTTTTATTCTGAATTGTTAATCCATAGGAGTTCATTCTTAGAGACGGGAGTAGACGAGAAGAAGTGTCAACTTCAGCAAGGTGCAGTGGAGGAGCAGGTGGACCCATTTTCTCTTGTTGCTGATGAACTCTCTCTTATTGGTAACCGGTTAAGAGAGATGGTGGTTTCTGAGATCCCTAAGCTTGCCTCAGCTGCAGAATACTACTTTCAGATGGGGGTAGAGGGAAAGAGGTTTCGTCCCACAGTTTTGTTGTTGATGGCATCAGCACTAAATGTGTCACTCCCTGGGTCCGGGTCTGATGTTGTCACCAACGATGACATGCGTACAAGATATCATCGTATTGCTGAAGCCACCGAGATGATCCATGTCGCAAGTCTTCTTCACGATGATGTGCTAGATGATGCTGAAACAAGACGTGGTGTTCGCTCCCTTAACTTTTTAATGGGTAATAAGCTGTCTGTGTTAACAGGGGATTTTTTGCTTTCTCGAGCTTGTTTGGTCCTTGCCAGTCTAAAAAACCCCGAGATCGGTTTATTATTTTCAATGGTTTTGGAGCATCTTGTAACAGGTGAACTAATGCAAATGAAAAGTACCTCAGAACAACAATGTAGCATGGATCAATATATGCGCAAGACATACTACAAGACTGCATCATTGATTGCAAATAGCTGCAAATCAGTCGCTATTTTGGCAACATGCCAGGAAACTGAAGTTGCAATGCTGGCTTATAATTATGGAAGAAATCTGGGGTTGGCGTATCAGTTGATTGATGATGTTCTCGATTTCACAGGGACATCGGCTTCCCTTGGGAAGGGTTCTCTCTCGGATATTCGACATGGGATTATAACAGCTCCACTATTGTTTGCCATTGAAGAATTCCCACAATTACAAGAAGTTGTCAATCGAGATCTTGATGACCCCAGATATGTTGATCTTTCTCTTGAATACCTTGGGAAGAGTCGCGGAATACAAAGAACTATTGAGCTAGCAAAAGAACATGCCAACCTGGCAGCTTCAGCTATTAATTCTCTGCCTCAGAGTGGTGATGAAAACGTCATTATATCGAGACAGGCACTTGTGGACCTCACTCATATCGTCATCACAAGAAAAAAGTAGAGGGTCTTTGTTTGTTGCCTTCTTTAACTGTATTATTAGTGATAATTATTTAGATTTCGGTTTTCCGACTACAAATAACAATCAATTATTAAACTTGAACAAATTTAAGAAAGAGGCAAGATTGCCCAATTTCCATCTAGTCTTAGAGTTACTAGAGTTGCTGAGTTCTGAGTTAGTTGCTAGCTTTACTGAGTTAGCAGTAAGTTACACAAACGACGATCTAAACATACTTCTAACGAAAAAGTTATTAAATAAAAAGAATGTTTCCTAGAACGACGAAAACTGATAATTGAAACCCTACTTAAAGGAATTTGGGTACTGAGAACCCTAGGCAAAGGAAGTTGGCTAAATTGTGCATGAATTCCTAGTCTAATTTGATTATAATTTTTTCAATGTGTTCACTACATGAAGAGAAATTCAGAATACATTGAATACATAGACCACCAACTGCAAATAAAATTACTCTTGCAGATAGCCCAGAATTGCCCAGAATTCATATCACCCAGGAGGCAACAAGCATGGGAAATTGAGGTTTCCCACCAACTAAAAATAAAGTTGTCCACTGATTTTACTCAATGTCATGAAAAATACTAGATTATTTACTGAATACATTTTGCACTTATTAGACTACATGAACTCTACAGTTGACGACATAGACGTACGTGTGGGTCAGAAGCACCAGAAAATGGGAGCAAAGAGAATTCAACAAATCTGCAGCAAAAATTACATAAGATATAATAAGTCTTAACTCAAGAACATGAATTAGCCGGAAAAAAACCCTACTTCCTCTTGTTTTTGCTGCCAAATGATAAAGCGAAATAAAACAGAATTCTGTAGATAACACCAAAAGCTAAAGTGATCCACAAGCAACTCCATTTGCTTAAATCTATTGCATCCAGCTTTCTTATTATATCCAACCCAGTCATTACACAGGACATAGCTGGTTCAGCACCAACTTTGGCAACACATAAATTTGGCTTGTCGAATTCGTTCAACACGAGGGCTTGGAAAGGATATTTCATTGGAGACATATAATGGAACCAGATCCAGTATGATGGAATTCTATCTCTATTCATATAGAAACCACTGTATAATAGGAATAAACCAACGAGAGTCATAGCCACAGTGTAACCCACCACAACTTGGAAAAACAATCCAGATATCAAACATATTAGAGAATTAGCTGCCCAACCTGACGCGCATATCGCCAAGAAATAGAAAAGGAAACTAAGAAATCCACCATCTAGACTTACAGCAGGAAAAGTTATTGATGCTAATATAAGAGATAACACGATTAATGTAGGTATAACTATAATCGAATGGTATAGAATGTAAGATGAACGACGATACGCGTTATAAGCTGTTTCTCTCATAAAAATGTACCTTTCTTGGACGAAAACTCCAAGCCAATCTGTGTTTCCAAAGAAGATTATGGTCACTATAAAAACGAAGAACCCAAGTCGTTCTACAATACCTCTTTCTGTTTTATCAGGGTGCCAAAACGTACTAGCTAAAATAAAACCTGAAGCAACCACACCAGCCACTCGGACTAAGAATATTTCAGCTGAGCGCTTTGAGTTTATTAGTGATCGTTTCATCAGCACAATTATTTCAACCCAAAATGAATTAGCAAATTTTGAACTGGTCCATGTCCGGCCACTGCCGTTAGCACAAGTATTATATATGGCTTCTTTTAAGCTTGGAAGATCTAACCCATTGGAATGCTTTGAGGTGTAAGGGTGATTCCTTATTGTCTGCCAGGATTTGTTGAATTCAACGATGCTTTTAGTGCCGCCAGGTAACCCTTCGAGGTTGCTATATAAATCAAGCATGAATTCGGTGGTTTCGCCATTTTCTGTGACGGGATGACCAAACTCCGACAAGAAAACTGAGAGGTGTGTTGGCGTGCCGTAGTAGACGGTTTCTCCCTGTGAGAGGAAGATCAAATGGTCAAATAGGCCAACAACTCTGGAACTAGGTTGGTGAACCGACATAATAACTATTCTCCCTGTTCGAGCAATTTGTTGCAGGATTTTCACCACCATGAAAGCACTCGATGAATCGAGTCCAGACGTTGGCTCGTCGAGAAGCATTAGAATTGGATCATGAATAATACCCACTCCAATTGAAACCCGTCGTCGTTCACCTCCGGATATGCCTCTATGACCTTCGTCTCCTATTAAGGTCTTTGCAGCATCACGTAACCCAAGTTCTTCGATTACAGTTTGAACTCTTGCCATCTTCTTTGATTTGGACACCGAGCGAGGCAATCTAAACTCAGCTGAGAACATGAGTGTCTCTTCCACTGTTAACATAGGGAATAGCAAATCGTCTTGCATGACATAAGCCGATATCGATTTAAGTACCGCGGACTCTAGAGTTTCGCCATTCAATGTTACGGATCCTCTCAAGCTCTTCTTAGATATCTTATTTGCAAGTGCATCGATCAAAGTAGTCTTTCCAGAACCACTAGGACCAAGAATAGCAAAAATCTCACCTTCTCTAGCTTCACCTGAGATATCATTCAACAACACTTTTTTCCTCGACAGTGTATCTATTGTTCCGGTATCCTTCCGGCAAAGCATACGGCGGATTGTAATTTCCTTACGTATGTTAATGCTGTAGGTTAGATTGTTGAACTGGAGAACAAACGGAGTAGATATCGTCTTGTTTTGTTGTTCAAGATCCTCATTTTGAGACATTGAAGTCTCCTGCAAAGCAATCTCCTGTTGGAAATTTAGAGTAACCATATTTTCACCCATAAACATATAGAGGTAATAACCGATATTTTGGGGAACAATGTAGATATGTGATGATTTAGAGAAATAAAAATCATTTTCGTAATGCAACTAGCTAGCCAACTACTACCTTCCATTTCCTAGTAATTTGTGAACCGACAATTTCTAAACAAGTAATTTGGGGTCAGTAATTAATTAATTTAGAAAAAGAAAAAAAAAAGTTTCTTTCCCTGACTACCTTACGTGAAATATGGATCCAACTGCGGGGATCAGAACCTCGTGAATGTTGAAAATTGATTACCCATCAATCATACATGGAGAAATATGGGCAACAAACACAGGAGTTGGATTGTGTGAAAACTTAATGCCCATCGTGCGTGAATGGTGAACTAGTGCTTCGCCACACCTTGCACAGGCTCAAGTTCATCATCCCAAGAGAATTAAATGCTCCCTCCGTCCCACTAATAAGTGACCTAGTTATTTTTAGATTTTGTCCCACCATTAAATGACCTCTATCACTAAACAAGGAGATATTTTTAAAATTATCCTTTAATTGATTATAAGAAATATAAGAAATATGCATAATTTGATAGTCATGTTTATATTCGTTAAATAGGTGTTTTAAAATGCTATTCAATGGTACGAAGTTTGCGAACATCCGTGGTGTAGTTTGAGAGATAAACCATTTCAAAATTTCACTATTTATTATCCATAAGGGTATAACTGTAAAAAATGCTTAAAAATACTTTTCTCCTTACTTGCCTTAAAAATTGTGCAAACTTGAACTAGGTCACTTAATAGTGGGACGTAGGGAGTAGATGGGATAAAGGTTGTAGTCACTAAATGTCCCAGCAGCTGGTTGTTTCGCCACTACGTCCTTCAAAATTGTGGATAGAATAGTTATTTTATTGCAAGCATCCAATAGAATGGGTTCTAAATCTGACTAGTTTGAAACCTGTGTTATGCGTATATTTCTTACACAGTTGGTTCATGTCTACTGAGGCGGGGCTTCGCCTCGCACCCGCGCTAATAAGGATTCTAATAAACTGCCATAGAATTACTATCCAACATACTGACAATTAACAGTATTATGTTTCCTTCATCCCATGATACATACAACATAACATTTTAAATTTAGTTAATTAACCCAAACAAGTATATAACACTTTAGAAAAGAAATAAAATACGAGTTGACATTCTGTTTAATTCATTCAGTAAAATACCCTTTCTGTTAATAAATTTAACAATATGTACAGTTACAGATGTTGATACACACCAGTATTCGCCTATTAACATCAGAAAATCAAATTCTCATCTGATGCAACCCATATCAAACACAATAGATTTATAAAAATGCTATATGTTAGCTTTATGTTCCGATTAGCTTAACCGCTAGTTGGCTGCCGCTTACAATATCGGACTACCACAAATTATTAATTGATTTTGACCTTTAATTAACTACAAAGTAAAATAATCTAATGACGGGATTCTCATTTTACCATTTCATCAAAAAGACTATAAGCATAAGATCATCTTAAGTACAAGCGTAACCCGTTAACGAAGCTTGAATTAGGAGGGAATGTGTTGCTCCGGATAGAGTCAGTGATTTGATGCATCCCTTGATCATTCCTACCAAGAAGATTTAACATCATTTAAACCAATTGATAAGAAAAAAAATAAATAGTGGATTATAGATCTAACTTCTTCCTATTAATCGAATAAGAAACTCGAACTGAAATCAAAGAAATTAGGTTTTCAAAATCGTAAAAAATAATCTAAAATATATAAAGAAACATCGACAATTAAATTAAATGATAAACAACATGTTCTCATCTTTCATACCACTTTCAATTAATGAAATCTTCATATATGCTAATTGTGGGTGCAAAATACCGCACACTCATTAGTTACGCGAATTAATACATTTAGTGTTACACGAATAAAGACGCACATCATATATTCAGGATGACGAATTGGATGATGTTACTAAGTCATGATAAAAGTGTGAAGATCTATGCGGCAGTGAAGAATCCGAACGGTAGTATAAATGTCCAAGCGACTATGACACACGTTAGATCCAAAAATAAGGGCTTTATTACCCGTCCTCCACTATGTAAACTCCTATAAAAGGAACCAACTACCATTGTATAGAGGAGAGATCTTTTTGGTGAGCTTAGACGAGATATTTAGGAGAGAGAAAGTTATTTGCTTCCCAAGTTAGGGTTTTCTCGTATCTTTGTACTTGTTCTAAGATTTTAATAAAAGTTCTTAAGTATTTCATTATGGTTTCTTAGATTATATCACAGATTATATTAAGGGTGTATTGGCGCTAGAAATCAGCTCGGATGATATACCTTGTTGGTGAAATTCATTCAAAAAAAGCTCGAATATTTTCATAGTTTTTGTTCGCTTTATCTACAATCTTTGAGAGTTTTAGAGGCTTAGATCTGAAAAAAGCAACCAAAAGTTTTCATCTCAGAAAAATTATTTTCACTAGTAACACTTTCGATTCTTTAAAAAGTGCTTTTTCCTTTGTCAAGAGAAAATATTGTTCCATGTCAAAGAGATGGTGAGACAAGCATCTATAACAGAACAAGTGATAGCAACTAGGAGGAGAAGAAATCACAGGAAGAATAAGAAGCGAAATTGTTGAATCATCAAGGATGGGAGAGAGGAACAATCGAAGAAAACAGGTCCAAACTCAGATCCAACGCGAACAGGCGGAGAACAACAGCATCAACTATGATGCAGTAAGTGTCCATACTACGGATATAGATACGACAGAAGAAAATGAGCAAAGAACTGGTGAGGAAGGACTAATAAGAGAAAATGAAGATAATATGACCGTAGAGGAGCTCCGACAAAGGTTAGTCGCAGAAAGAAGGAGAGAAGAAAAAGCACGCGCGAATTTGACGCGTCAGAATGATGAACTAAGAGAAGCGAATAACAGATTACAAGAGAAGAGGTCACGAAGTACCACATGTGCAAGCTAAAGGTCAAGCAAAAGTAGGAGCACGTCAAGGCGTAGACGATCTAGCAGAAGGGATACTAGATAGGAGCAACTCATAGATAACAACATTGTTGAAAATTTGCAGGTAGGCGATAATATACGGGAGGAGCGCGATCATCATCGCATTGAACAACATCCAATCGATGATCGATACGCACAACAAGGTGAACATTATCGCACACAAGAAAACTGCAGAGGCAACCGCAATGAGCGGCATGGTGAACATAACCGAGTCCATCATGCTCAGGAAGACAAAACCGATGAAGAACAAGGGAGAACGATATTACATGGTAGATAAATATTGTGAAATCAACGAGAGTGCGAAGAAGAAGAGAAAAGCAACATTGACGCTCAGATCAATGCAAGACATGAAATGAATGAAAGAGATAGACGAAGAAGAAGAAGAAGACGGAGAAGAGAGGAGGAAGAAGAGCGAGCTACAAGAGGCTATGCGTCAAAATAGGCGTGACAACAGACTAAGGGAATCAAGGCTACCGCAAGATGCAGATCACACAGTGAATGAAGAAATCTTAAGAGAATTAGCGAAAGTAAGAGCAATGATGACAACTTGGAGGGATGGAGGTAAGCGACAATTACATGAAGTAATAGAAGAAGCGGGGAAAACGCCATTCGCAAGAAAAATACAAATGGCAGGAGTACCAACTAAATGCACCTTACCTGTATTTACTAACATTTTTGTTTGAACAACATGTGCAGTGCAACATATAAAGGCGTACAGCAGATCTCTGTTACAATGGGAAGATAATGATGTAGTATTATGCAAGTAGTTCCCCTCCAGTCTAACAGGAGAAGCTTTACAATGGTTTGAGGGATTGCCCAAAGGAGCAATAACATCATTCAATCATCTACATACCATATTCTTAGGATCATATATGAGCAACAACATGTTACGACCAGGTATAGAGAAGGTATTTAGCTTGCGAAGAAGGATCAATGAAGGCTTACGCAACTTAACCACGCGTTGGAGGATCATGTGTAGTGAAATTGCTGGAAGAGTAGATGAGAGGAATCTCATACTAGCTTTTATTAACGCACTTTTTCCAACAGATTTGTTGTATACGCAGATATTCAGGATAAAAGATACCATCACAACGACATACCTACGCGAGTACCAAGAAGAGTATATCGCACTCAAGGAAAAGCAAAGAGAAATGGTGTCTTATCCAGTTGCGATTACAAATGCAAAAGAAGGAAACGCAAGCCTGCTTCCAAACACAACAAATGCAGTTGCAAGTACATCCCAAGGGAGTCAAGAAAAGCTGGTAATAGAAGATAAACAAAAGCAAGTAGCCATGAGTAGTAGAGATCAAGAAATGTATGAAAGGGAGTACAAAGAAAGACAATACAATAACAATACAGGTAATAACAATATTCAAATGCTAGATAATCAAACAGAAGGCTCTGGAGGAAAAAATAGATACTATAATCAAGGCCCAGGAGGAAATAGAACAGTCTGGAAAGAAATAAAGATGTCGCGTCTAAATACCACAGTATACAAAATTGGGGAAGCGGTAATCTTAATGGAAAACATACCAGAACCACCAAATATGGGTCATAAACCACCACCGGGGAGAAGAAGCACAAAATTTTGTGCTTATCATCGTTTTCACGGTCACACCACTAGTAACTGTTGAAATGTGAGAAAATAATATTAAGAATGATTGACCAAGGGAAGTTAAACCACTTTCTGGTTCCACAACAACATAATTCACCACCACCACCAGAAGGGAAGGCACCAAGAGTGGAAGCAGGAAAGAAGACATACTTGATTGAAGTAGGAGCGAAGGCAAAGAATTTATAATGTAACTCCATAAGACACTCATTTAGAAGCATATTAGACTTCCACAACAATGTCTTAAGTCGAGTTTATGCAAGAGACAATGATGGGAACGAGATATTTAATTTGGAAAAGATATCACCATTGAAAGATTGCCAGAAGCAACCTATCTCCTTCAGCATAGAAGAAGTACCAGGAGATGGAGAATTGCATGAGAGTCCATTAGTTTTCAAACTGGAGATCAAGCCAAAGGTGAAGACTGATGAAGAAGACGATAATGACGCAGACGCATGGGCAATAAACAGGATATTATTAGATCCTGACAGCTCAATTGATATATTGTTTTACCGTACTTACAAGACTATGGGAGGCAGAGATGATGACCTCATCCCTTCAACGTACAAGATTTATGGTTTCATAGGATCAGTCAATAAGCCGAAAGGAGAGATAATGATTCGGATCCCACTCAAGACCATAACCACAGACATGGTATTCTGCGTGGTTGATGTAGAGTCTCCATACAATGCCTTAATAGGAAGACCATGGTTACATTGCATCCTTGGAGTGGCTTCAACTTTACATCAATGCATCAAATTTCCCTTACCTCAAGGAGTCGGGGTAATAAGAGGAGATCCAAACGAGGGAAGAAACTTTCATGAGATTGATGTCGACAAAAGTCAAGAACGCGCGAATAAGCGAAGAGACTGGAAAAAAGAGATACAAGAAGGCAAGCGAAGTGAAAGATTAATGGTTGATGTTGTGAACAAGGGTGGAGAAATAACAAAGAAATTTGTTTAGGCGACAACCTCCGCACAAGAAAATGAAAATAACAAGTGGTCAAAAAGAATGAATTCCAGGTGGGAGAGCTAGTATTAAGACAAACACCTCCCTGTCAGAAAAATGAAAATGAATAAAGAAGAACGCATGGGATGGGCCTTACATCGTTAAGAAGGTCATTGGAAATGGCATGTACGAATTGATGGAGAGACTACACCAAAAATGGACATTCGCAACTGCTTTTCTCTGTTGCAAATCGGGCTTGCAATTGCAGCAAGCAGTTGGGAAACGTGGTTAACGAATATTCGCAACGGAAATCTAGCTGATGCGAATTTTTGGTCGCAGCAATTTTCGCAACAGATTTGCTGTTGCCAAATTTTGGCAACATGAAAAAAAAGGTCGGCCTTTACTGACCTGGTCAAAATTCCCTGCAGATACCCCATGACCCTGATTCATCAATCAAGCAACCAAAATATCAAACCAATCACATTCTGCACCATTTATATTGATAATGATGTCAATTATACATGAAAGAAAAGAGAAGGAAACAACTTGGTTTTCTCCAGAATTCACAAAGATTCCGACTTAGTTTCAGAAGCATAGTGAGTGTACAAGATACAATTTTCTGCGTCAAGGGACAACCTAGATTTCAAGAAGAGAAACCTATTTGTAACCTAAATGAAGCATCTGATATTAACGCATATGCGACAACCCTGCAGCACAAGTACAAACCATAGTTATTAATAATTTACTAAAATCTTGAGTAGTCACAATAGTAAGAGTTTGACCAACGATGTCTTAATGATATCTGCTTGGTCCCAAATGCTTATCATTTATTTCTTAGCAGCCTGAGGTGATGCCCAAAGTTGGATCGTAAGAGAGGATACAACCAGCCTTCTGAGCTATCTTCATAACAGCAAGTTGTGTTGACCTGCATGGTTCCTCAATCAAACTCACAGAGCCATAGTGAAAGACGGATGCCTGTACAAAGTTCTATGAAAAACAAAATACTTAGTGACGAAATAGTTGGAGTTGCATCAAACAGAAATAGTTTCGGGTAATGTGAAGCAGAAAACAACCAAAATCTATGATTAGACAATTTCAAGCACCATTACTGGGCTTAAGTTTTATACCTTTTTCAGAAGGTCTTTATTAAGTTCTGATTCACAGAGAAGCATATCTGCACTTGGATTGCGGAAAAACATAAACTCGCTTTCACCATCAGCTCTCAGTATCACAAATGCCAATGCAGTTCTTGCTTTGGAGTCAAAACAGACTCCAGAATTATCCACATTGTTTTGCTTCAAGATGTCGGAAAACATGTGTCCAAACTTATCATCCCCAACCTGAGATTAAACGTAGGAATCAGTTTAAGAGTTAGTGAAAAGAGAATCAGACAAAAGTAGCTTCAACCAATATTAGAGGGACCTTATATGCACCTACCTTTCCAACAAAAATGCTGCTGAACCTCCAGGCCTTGCTATTCCAACAGCAATATTAGTAGGAGCTCCACCTGGTGCTTTCTTAAATGCTGGTGCTTCTGCAAGTGAAACTCCACCCACAGTGGGAACAAAATCAATCAACATCTCGCCAAAGCAAACCACAAGCAGATCTTCACTTTACTTCTTCCATCACGGTCGACTATCGTCTATCAAAGAACTTTTAGCTACACAAACACATACAAAATCAAATCTTCAGAGACAGAATAAACTTACCCATCCAGAGTAAAAACTCATCAAAAACATATCCTTTTCATTTTGTATTAACACCAATGCATATAGTACACTATTGTTGTGAATGGGACAAAGTCGTACATACAGAAGACCGTTGCTGCTGATATATGTCTTTTGTACACAAATGGAACAATCCATATGTTTGTCTTTTTCTACTCATATAATGTACCTAGATGCATTTCTGCTTGTTCAACTCCATTTTAAATTATTAAATCTCAATCTTAGAAACCCGCCATGCTGTGATGAGAATCGAGAAAACAAAAACAACACCATATTACAGAACTAGACACCATAGAATTGGGATGGACATATGAGTATAAAATACCATTAGCATACCATCTAAATCTTGAGAACAGAACTGAAGGTAGTATGCATACATACCTCGTTCGTCTAATTCAATGACATGACGTGTTTGATTTAACTATTTGAAAGCAACTTTCGCCCTCTTACAGTATCTGCACAAAACAACAGAACAGAATCAATAGTGATGGATCAGGGGAAAAGGGTATAAAATATCTGCAGCAGGGGAAAAGGGTATAAAATAAATATTATCAATAACTCCATAAAAGTACTCAATTTGAGCATCTGAGATTAAGGGAATTTTTTTTCTAGAAACCTAATATATAGAAGAAATTACAATAAATAGACGACCGATCCCATACTGGCAATAGTGGCAGAACAGCCATTGACTGGATGAATACGGAAGATTGCTTGCGGTTGGTAAACAATCTTCAACACCTTCTCCATAGAAACTGCAATTATTCAGCTTAAAAGTTCAAAAAACCAAACAATTCAGTATACAAAGCAAAATGCAACAAACTAGAAATGAAGGCATGGTAAGGCATGGTCGACACCAATATATACAGAAAGAAAGGAGACTTCCATGCACCAAAAAATTAGATAGAAAAAGGAGCTTGCAGACAGTCTCATACACCAAAAACAAAGATAGACCTTCTTTTAACATAATCAAGAATCCATACGGCTATATAACGACTTTGCATTAGATCCCAACGATATGTATACACAACAAAAATATGACAAAAGCGTGGGTCAACAAGAAATCTTATAAATGCAAGTGATGATAAGCCAACATGCATACATCCCTCTCAAACATCAATGATCAACGGATTATAGTTATCCAAATCACAAGCTAAATACAACAAATTAAAGCAGTAAAAATGTAATTCACTGAAATATAGGTTTTGGGTATAAGAAAAAAAAAACATAGGAGAATATAAATGAAGTTTATCTTTATTTCTTAGCTCCACACTCATTCAAATTCGAAAAATTACACAAACCCAATTCTCACAGTATCTAAACTGACCTAAGTTGAAATCCAAAACAGAAAACTAGATAAAGAAGATACCATACCTGATTAGCACTAGTAGCTGCAGTAACTCCTTGTGAAATCTCAGATTAAATGTCCACCTGCAGAAATTGCACAAAAAATCCCTTGTGAAAACCAAACCCTAACTACCAACAAACATAAAATCAAACCCTAACTACCAACAAACATAAAATTAAACTCAAAATAGAAAACTAGGAAAAGACGATGAACACACTCCTTGTGAAAGATGACCTAAAACTCCAGATCGGTGCTTCCAACTGCAAAAATAGCATAAAACAACCCATCAACAAACATAGAAACAAAAATCTAACTATCAATCTACCAAAATACACAAATAAATAGCATAATTAATCGATTTAACCAAATAAATAGCATCATTACTTCTTCTGGTTTCAATGGCGGAAGAGTTTCATGCCGGGATAATTTTTTCTACAGATCGGCTGTGCGATAGAGAGAGAGGACTGGGTTTGTGGTTGAAATGAAACTGAAAAAAATTTGGGAAACTTAGGCGCAGGCTAAAAAAAAAAATGATATTTTCATTATCAGGCCCACAATTAATTTTATTTACGGTGACATCCATAATTATATGAAATTATTAAAAATATCTGCATGACGGATTATGCATCCGCATGACTAGGGCTGTTCATGGTCGGTTTTGGTTCGGTTTCTAGCCAAACCAAAACCGAAACCAATACTATCGGTTTCTAAAAATCTAAACCAAACCAAACAATTAACCATTGGTTCGGTTTCCAAATGGTTCCAGCCGGTTTCGGTTTTTCCCAGTGGTTTTCGGTTAACTGATAATTATGTCAGTTTCCTGAAACTGACAGTTCAAATGTTTAAGAAAGAAGGAAGACGGGAAGAAGAAATTCCAGTAGCAGCAGTAACTGCCATAGTTGAGGGTGGACAAGGGAGGCGACTGAGAGAATGAGAAAGAGAAAGAAGAAAATATCATACAGAAATATTAGATTTGGGGTTTCTATTTATCCTCCAAATCCATGGATAAAATCTAATACTTGTAAATCAACGATGGAAACTAAGTATAAAAATTAATCGGTTTTCCAATGGTTTTTGGTTCGGTTTTAGAGGTCAAACCAAACCAAAACAAATTTCCACTTTCTACACCATAACCAATCCACTAGTAAATGGTTTGGTTCAGTTTCTTCCTAATCGGTTTGGTTCGGTCCGATTCCAACGGAAAACCGAAACCATGTTCAGCCCTACGCATGACGGGTTATGCATCAGGAGTATAATTGGCAACACAACTTGGATATAACGTATCTAAAAATCCGCGCCTTGAAATTTTACAAATTTTGTATCGTTGGAAATCTTTTTAAAAGAGCTACGCAACGAGTACAAACAACAACATCAAATTTTTGTTTTTCACGAAACTATCGGAGGTGATCTTCATTTTAGGCAAAATTTCGAAAACTGACTACATAACCATTTTGCAGTCACCAAAAACGATGCATAACACATTATGCAGATGCATAACGAATTATGCAACCATTTTCTCGACTGCATAACAAAGTTATGCATCTAAACACAAGTTATGTAACCATTGTTTTGGTTGATTTTAGTGCGTACATAAAATTTAATGCATAATGCAGTATGCATCCATATTTACGGATGCATATCAGGTTATGCATCTATTTTCTCGATGCATAAAACATTGTGCAACAATTTTCTCGATGCATAATGCATTATGCAGTCATATTTTCGGATGCATAACAGGTTATGCATCCATTTTTCAGGACTGCATAACAAGTTATGTAGTATTATTGTAGGTGCATGACAAGTTATGCTACCATATTTTTTGTTACTTTCAATACTGAGAAAAAAGTAGTTGCATAACGTGTTATGCAACCGTTTTATGGACTGCATAACAAGTTATGCAAAAAAAAAAAGTTGCAGAACATGTTATGCAACCAATTTTGAGAATTCATAACAACTTATGCAACAAATTTTGTAGATGCATGACCTGTTATGCATCACTATTCACACCTCCATTTTCTTACTTTACTCATTATTTTTTCTATTTTCCCGAAATCTGGTAAAACCAATGAAAGGAAGGTTAAGACAACGAAGAAAACAAACACGATTGTTAAGAAAAAGAGATAAAAATCATGATTTACAGATGAGTGCCGACCTTTAAGAAAATAAGGTCAACTACACTGACTACTTTAACAGAGTGGGCATCCTTTTTGTGACCTACAGGCTACAGCTCCACATTTGTCTTTCCTGCAGAAGCAGCATCACAACTTTTTTCCTGGAATTAAAGGCTGTTTTTCTACACTCAGAAATGAAAAAGAAAAAAAATCGTCCTATCATCCCCTACATGGGTATCAGCAGTGCTCAGCTTCCACCATATTCTCCCCTACTCTTTCACCTGGTTAGCAGCAGTCCTACGAGAAGATTGGTAAGCAGTGGCCGTTAATGTGCTCCATTTTTCCATAAAGCCTGGCAGCAAGTCATGTCTTTGCAGTGAGTTAACCAGTAATAATAATAACATATAGTCAATTAGCTAATCATATGTAACTGGTTGTTGGTACTGCTGAAAATTTGGACCACATAATGTGAATTTTCCGGTTCACATGTGTTGAACCACTACAACTTCAATGTCCACGCCCAACCAAGACGATGGCGATAAAAATGACAAAGAGTAGTAATCGTTCTCATTACTATTACTGTGCTTGATGTTATTAGAGCTCATCATCCTCAATTCATCCTCATTAATCACCTCCTCCTCTTCCTCCTCATCTTCTCTCCCAGCATCATTTTTAAGAAACAAAGATGATGAGTAAGAGGTGTACTGGGGCGCTGAGAAGAACCCAAGAAATGGAGCCAATGAGGAATGAATACCGCAGTTTTTGTTCCTCCTCTCTTCGGCACCAACCTTCTCATTGTTATCCTCACCCTTTGAAGACGTTCTCGTTCTCTTCTTAGCCTCGAGAGAGTGTAACAATTGCTCAAGTTCTTTCATAAAATCTATGGCACCTCCTATGATTGAAGCTTGGTCCCCCTAATCGATTAATTCAAGTCGATATGTGTTAGAATTCAACAAAAATTATGAGTATTTCACTTTCAACAGAGGATGATTAAACGTAACAAGTCGTAAACAGAGCCAATAGCAAAAGTCGGTCAACCATCAATCCCAATTGTACCATGGAAGCAGAAACTTGTTCTTCCACGATTCAAATCACCACCAGATTTTCTTCTCGATTCAACAACGATTCACACTTTTCTGTCTCAGATTGAACTCACCGAAACCCTTCTTTCTCCCTATTCTTCTTTGCAATTCCATGGCATGAGCTCAAACATCCACTGCAAGACGAAGCCCTAATTTCATGACCTAACTTCAATTTCATTACCCTTTTAGCTTACCCTTTTCTTCTTCTTCCAGAGCTCAATCGACTTCAGCACCATCACCTTCTCCCTCGATTCATCAAGCTACTAAATTTCCTAGAGATTATTCACACAAAATCAAGCTCAATTCCTTTGAATTGAGGTCAACAGAGAGACGGGAAGAACAGTAGAAAACGAGAGAAATAAGAGAAGAGAAAAATAGACCGGAACATAATTTTGCAAATTCTGGGTTTGTGAGAAATTTTCTCACGGAAAATGGGTGCGCGCCTGAGTTTTTCTGGGCGTGGGTTTCACAGTGGAAAAAATCTGGAAAATGGGCTTGTCCGTAGTTTTCACAAAAAATTTCCAAAGATAAACCCATATAACACACGCGAAATTGGCATGCGTGAAATAATAGTAATAAAAGTGTTTCCCGACACACGCTATTTTGGCATGCATGAAATTATACAGTTGCGAGTAGCAACAGAATGATAGCAGTTGCGAAACTTGCAACATCAATAGGCTATTGCGAAAATTTAGCAACAACAATTTGCAACTGAAAATTCGCAACAATTACATTTGTGCTGCGAATCTGAGTTTCTAAAAACCTGAATTTGTTGTAGTAAAACGAGGAAGGAAAACTTAACCAACTTTGGAACCAAGTATATTTGAAGAAGTACGATACATGCGGAAATCTAAATATAGCAGAAGAAATGGTCAGTATGCGAACCTAATGAAGTATAACGAATGAAGGAAATGAAAAGGTTGAAAAGTTATTTACAATAAGTAGTTATTATATAAGTGAATAAATAAAGAAAGAAGACATCAGCATTGTACTAACCAAGAGTATGAATGAAAATGAAAAAAATTTATTCTTTACATATATCAAAAATTTCATATAAGAAAAAGACAAAAATATAAGACCTTAATAGAAGGCAACATAAGTAAAACCTCTAACTAGGGAGGCTAGGCATCTAATTGTGGTGTGCACCCTAGTTCGCGTAATAGCAAGAGGCAATAATAAGATCTAACGCGCGTTATAATTGGGGAAAACCTGGTTAGCATGACTCCGAGGAAAGCTACATCGACCCTGGAACCTGAGTCATGGAGATTTGGGGTGAAATAAAAGCCCATCCAACATAGCGCCTTAGTCGAAAGATTAAGGTAAGAAGTTCTCTCCTTAGGAGTGCATAAAATCGTTCAGGGCGCCGGGGTACACGGTTGAGTCAAGAGTACCTGGGGCGTCTGGAGCGTACCTGGCCTCTCTTGGAAAGTCATGACTATGATGCACTCGGTCCTCAAGAAACCCCACTTAGGGTGTGGTCTCGTAAGCATAAGACATATCGGCAGAGGAATAACATGCCGCGAAAACAACTTGAAAAGACGATGGTACCCAAATATACCTCAAACTAAAACTTTTCCACCTATAAGTCCTTTCTCCGAAAGTGATTGTCTATGGACTGAGTCGAGACAATACAACAAATCGGTTCACACTTCTTGTGATCGTCTATGGATACGAGATCGAGATAATACGACAACAATATAACTTGTGTGATTGACTATGGATACAATATCGAGACAACGCAACAACGAAGTATGTTTACTTGATAAATGGTTCGGACTTAACCAAACACAAATAAGATTACTATCAAGTAAATATGAAATAACGTTTGTGTAATTTACTTTAAATTATAATAACAACAATTATAATTGCGGAAAATAAAAGTAAATGATACAACCAGATTTTGTTAACGAGGAAACCGCAAATGCAGAAAAACCCCGGGACCTTGTCCAGAATTGAATACTCTCAAGACTAAGCCGCTATACAAAATCAAACCAACTTCGTATAATTGAGACCAAGCAACTAAACCTATAGTTCACCTAGTTCTGTTTGTATTCCCACGCCTCCGACCTGTAATAAGTCACGTACTTGGAACAATTCTTTTGGTTCGTATTCCAAACAGTAAAGGAACAACAAATTTGTTTGGTATCAGATCTCTTCATCCAAGTGATATGAGTTCGACAAAGGCTCTTCTGTTTATCTCAATAAACTCCTTCGTCAGGTTCTTAGATCTATCTTATCATCAACTACCAAAGGTAACTGTTAAGATTTTGCAATCAATACTTTTAATCACAAAGAATTATATTGATGTCAATCTACACAACTAATCAATCTAATCTACCACAAGGATAAACCGATAATAGTTGGATCCTCTTTTACCGAAACAAGTATTGTGCACACCAAAGATTATGAACCCAAATCAGAAATCTTCAAAGTCTTCTTTTTCTTCAAATATCCTTAGATCTTCAATAAACACCTGCACACAATCAACTTGAATCTATTGTGGTCAATCACGCACAGAACGGAGTCTCATAATAATGGATTATCACAAGACGTCTTTAGATCCACAAACAGTCTAAAGATCCCCGTCGAAACTTCGATATAGTTTGAGTGAATCTTATATCAGAAGAGAATATTGTAAAACATAAATAAACTAGGTGCAATCAAAGTTCAACCACCGTTGGTCAATCAAATCAATCGAAAACAAAAGATAAACCGCAATCATCTAGTTTCCCATCAACGGTACTAATATAGCTTCTCAATCCCAAAGATAAACCGTAAGAGATTTCTCCTAATTAGGTTACTCTCCTCTCCAAATAGGCGGCTTCACCAGTAGCAACACAACTGAGACAGTTTGTTGTCACGGGGATTAGTTTGCTCGAACTAAAAACTTTCATATTTATAGACCAAGGAAGTTTGGACACCAAGGAATTTCCAAAATCGAAAATATTCTCAAGATACAAAATATATTCCATATATGATACTAAATAATTTCGCTGTATGACAGATGTATACGAATGCATAGATGATAGATTACCGCATAATAAAATAATGCATATGATAGATTTACGCATATATGGTAGCTTTATAAATAACATACACATATCCATTCCCATAAATGTATGTGAATACATACATGGTACTAAATAACATATGCACGAACCAATCATCTTGCGACGACTAACAGAGGCAAGAATGGGAATGCAAGAATATAACGAAGTGTTACTCGCCCCCATATGATAGACTCACGCATATGTTATTCATTATACATTATTATTAACGCATATGTTATATGTTATTATTAACACATATGTTATATATTATCATTTCTGGAAAAACACTTTGCTTTCGATTAATGACAAATTGCAGGATTAAAATACGCAAGAATAAAAGCATAAAAAGGATTATACATTGAAGAAAAATAATATACATTCAATTCTCAAAAGTCACAGGGTAACCAGTGTACAAGGGAAAAATAAGGAGAGAATAACACAAAGAGTAGATGAGGACTTTACAAGCGGAGAGAAAGAAAGCAAAACAGATTTCAGAAAATGTGGCTATTTCCCGCCCATATCATCTTCACCTTTTTCTTCAACTTCAAAATTACCACTATTTTCATCTTCAGTTTCTTCACACTCCTCATACTCTGCTTCACTAACAGATATTTCAGAATCTTCTTCATTAGCAGAGATTTCAGCAAAGTCATAATCTGGTACAGGAATATTATGATCAATACAAATCTCCACCGTATTCTTCTTAACCGTTGCATCACGAACACGGAGCACATCCTTATTCAAATTGGAAACAGTGACCACCAACTTTCTCTTAAGTCTGCGGCATTTATATTTCTGGTGGACATCTCCGTTTTCGAGTTCTCTATCTCCTGAAGAAGCTTCTTTTCAGTACGTATAAAGTATTAAAGCCGCATGAAAATAAAATTCAAGAAACAACACAAAAGTAGAAAACATTATAGAAGAATAATAGGCAACCTTCTTTTTCAAAAATAATGGTCCTAACCAATTTGACATGATCAGACTTTAGGCTAACATTTGTAGCTAAATCAGTTCTAGCCCTATCAATGACCCTTGCATCCCATTCAAACTCATCATCATTCTCTATAAGAAGACGAGAGAGAATTTCACTCTCACGGGCGAGAAAAACATCATTTTAACTTATATCATGATCTCTCTCCATCTGAATTTGGAGCTGAACTTCATGAAATTCCTTCAAAGATTTAGCACCTTTAAAAATCGCTTGATCCTTTTTGGCAAGGAGTGCATTCTTTTTCGCCTCAAGCCTCTTGATTTCCTCCTTATTTTCACGGAGGCGCCGTTTAAAACCATTATTTACTGATAGCATGGACCTATGTTCTCTATTAAGGATTTTATATTCGAACGGAGATCGTCCAGGATAATGTACTCTAACCCATCATTGGGGGAAATTATTCAAAGAAAATTTAAGATGCTCAAGAAGAGTCTCATCATCATCAGGGAGGTTAGATGCTTCATCACACAAATTGTAGATTTCTGCGAACACAAGCAATTAAAAGAAGACGAAGGCAATGCGAAGATATCAAAATGAGGAGGAGCGAAAAATACGTACCCACTAGATGATCGTTTATACCACGAAGACCAACTACCTTGTTCTTATAAGCGGAAATCTCATTATTGACTTTCCGATTCTCAGTCTCAAGAGGGCAAACCTTCCTATGCAAATCATTGGTGACCGCATAGGATATACGAGCATTCTATATCAACACGGGATAAGAGAAAAAATGAGTAAAATATGAAACCCAAGCAAACACTAACGCACAATAAGAAAACTCACCAAAGACCCAAGCGCGAATTGGAAATTTGGAGTTAAAGAAGATGAAACTCCTTGCACAGACTAATGACTCAAAGAGGGAGCATCACAAATCTTAGCAATCACATCGCACGTGCGAGTTAGTTCTTCATCATTAACAGAAGCTAATGAGTTGGAAAAAATACTTGACAAATGCGCCATATGAGATGTTGATACAGAGTTATCAGGAAGAGGTAATGCATCATCGTAGGAGTTAGTATTTAGGGAAGCCGGAGAAGATAGTTTTCTCTTTTTAGAGGTAGGCTTTTTTCCTTTATCCTTTGAAGGAACGCCGCCACCTTTAGGGAGAGGAACTTGATCATTGAGACCTTCGGCGTCTTCAGTCACCACCTACGCACAAAATGAAAGATAAGAAACAGAAGCAACAATATTGTTAAAGTTTAAATGAGTATTTCTTACTTCATTATCGTGCGAATATGGTACCTGAGACGCATTTTTGTTGGCCTTCTTGTTCTCCTTAACAATCTGAACACGGAGAAAATAATAAGAGAAAGTACTGAAGATAAGTAGAAAGATAAAGTTATAGATAACGAACCACATCAATTTCCTCGGGCCATTTAAACTCCCAAGGTTTGTAGGCGGCAAACTTCGTAGGTAATGGAAGAGTTGAACCATCAGCGCCCTTACCAGAGACGTAAGGACCCTCCAAAATAATAGGGTACTCCCCCCAAAGAACGTCCTTTGATTTACGGGAAGTGTTATTGGAGGTATCATGAAAGTCAACATCTCGCATGATCCTTTGATCTTCTGTGAAACCATCCACCCTCTTCAAGCGAATGACCCATCGAGATGATTCATTCTTCATGATCCCAACCTCATAATGGAGGAAGAAATTCTCGACAGTGTACTCTGCTGGGATGATTTCTTTCTGCGTGTGTTTCGAATTCCTTACATCCCATGGATAAATAGATTCCCCGCCGCACGACGGCCGTATTTTACCATTATCCTAATACAGTCACCACTCAGTTGGAATATACCACGCGAAAACTTCCCATGAGATAGAAGCTCGTAAAATAGTGGAATTTGAGGATTGTAAAGGGGAATAGGAAGACCAGCAAGAAGTTGCCCGAGCGAAATAATGATTTTCTGATCGTTCCATTGATCAAGCGAAAACCATTTAGGCTTAAGAGAAGAAGTAGATTCTGATCTACGAGGAATGGATAATTTAAAGCCTCTGTGCTCGAATTCAGCCTTTAGTCTCTTGAACTCTTTAACATTCTTCCAGTCGGGTTTAAGTGACATTTTTAGAATGAGAATGAGAGATGAAAGGGATTTAATCAAGATGATCAAAAAGAAGATGATAGTGAAAAAGGGGGCTCACAAGCGAGAAAAGGTAAGAAGGAGATATAAGAAACAATCAAAGGTAGAAAGAAAGCGCGAAACAGAGTATGATGATCAATCAGAAATTGAAAGACAGTTGAACAATGAAAGTTGAAGAGAATAGAAAAAAGGAGAGAAAGAATAAAAAGATGATGGACTATATAAAGGATCACATCTCCTTTTCCCGAGATATCTCTTTTTACGGGCGCATTAATGACAAGATAGATACGAAGAGACGGTTGTCAGATCCTACAGGGAAGTGTCGAATGATAAGTGGTGAAGTCAACACATGGGAATACTCATGCCGAGATCTCGGAATACAATCGATCAAAAGGAATATGAAAGAGTGAGTAGGTGCGGAAAAATAACTTACTAAAATTTCTCTCACCGTTTCTTCCTTGAAAGAACGATAGGAGAATATGCAAAATGTGGGTGCAAAATACCACTCATTAGTTGCGCGAATTAATATATTTAGTGTTACGCGAATAAAGACGCACATCATATATCCAGGATGACGAATTGGATGATGTCACTAAGTCATGATAAAAGTGTGAAGATCTATGCGGCAGTGAAGAATCCGAGCGGTAGTATAAATGTCCAAGCAACTATGACGCACGTCAGATCCGAAAATAGGGTCTTTATTAGTTGTCCTCCACTATGTAAACTCCTACAAAAGGAACCAACTACCATTGTATAGAGGAGAAATCTTTTTGGTGAGCTTAGACGAGATATTTAGGAGAGATAAAGTTATTTGCTTCCCAAGTTAAGGTTTTCTCATATCTCTGTACTTGTTCTAAGATTTTAATAAAAGTTCTTGAGTATTTCATTATGGTTTTTTAGATTATATCATAGATTCTTTTAAGGGTGTGGTTGTGAGATTTCTCGCAACTACACTAATTTGCTAAAATTCATCAATTTTGAGTTAGTCTTCGAGAGAAGGAACTGATGATGACGATTTAGGTTGTCAAAACGAATCCAATAATTGATTGATTATCATACTTAGATTTGAAGATTAAACTTTCGTTGAAACAACGAGATCAAATTTTATGATTTTTTTCTTCTCTCGGATACCTGTTTTCATGAAATAAAAATGAAAAAAATGGAAACTCAAATACGAAAAACTCATATTACTTAGTTGAGGGGCATTTTTGCTCCGGGAAAAATTGGTTTTGAACTGAATTTAGGAAAGTATTACTATACTAGAGACTCCACTAATCATCAATGATAGTTTGATCTTCTCAGCAACAAATATGCTTGAAACGCTGGTTTTAGTTGGTGAAATTTCAGCAAACTTATTCAGGTTCAAATGTGCGGAAGATATGGACGCACATCATATAGTGTGGCGAGTAGAAACTCTAATTAAATAAACCTAGTGATAGTATATGCATGATATGTTCTACCACCGGTGAGCCTGGAGGACAAGATATTATGGGTTATTCAATCAAATAAAAGGAAAAATAATTGTGGTTGTTGGGATTCGGTCCAAGGTGTCAACGCCCCTAAAAAAAGTAGGGCCTACGGTCATGTTTCTAATCCTTTTTGCTATCAGTTTTTGATGCACCGGTGTGATACCCAATCAAAACCTGCAGGGCTTCTTCAAATAATTAGCCTTATACTTTACTAGAAAAAAACCCATAAAAAGATACAACTTGATTGGGTATGGCTTTTTCAACTTGTTCATTGGATCCCCTCACACCCTTATTTTCACACTATCTCACAGGTTTGTAGGCATTTCTTTTAACCAAAACTAAACAATAATGTATTTGAAGCTAATATTTTGGGGATATGTTTGTCTTACAAATATCTACCACAAAAAATGAGCTCATTCCGAAATGTATAACTCCACCGTCTACTGTTTTGAAAATTGACCGTCGAAAGTCGAATAATGCTCAACCGTTAGAATTAAGATTGCTATATGGTGAAATTTGGTATTCCAGAATAAGTTCATTTTTGTGGGGGAGTAGAGCTTTGTAAGACGAGCATATCCCCAAAATATTAGCTTCAAATACGTTACCATTTAATTTCGATTAAGAAAATGTCTCTCAACGTGTGGGATAGTGTGAAAATAAGAGTGCAAGGGGATCCTCCCTCAAACAAAAATGCCTTCACGTACTTCGTTTAAAGCTTTTTGCATGAGCAAAACAAAATAAAAACAAAAATTAAAACAAAAAATGCAACCCAAATAGTTATTGCAACAATTTTGAGATCTTCCAGTAATGAAACCAATCCAAAGCCTGGTCTTATATCGATGTCTTGAGAATTTTGTCGTTGTGATTTTAATTTTAAGAAGTGGATTCTTCAACAAGAAAGTAATAGTTCTTATAAAAGATCTAAGGATTTACTTGGCTTGATAGAGAGAAAATTTTCAGGTTTCCAAAGGATTAATAAACATGATTGTATACCTTGGTGACCAAAAATAACATGATTTATAAAGGGGAAATCATCTCTGCATAGATAACATTCCATGTAAAACAAAATAATTCTGACTAACGGATTTCTAATTGGTATCACTTCAAAGATTTGATTGGCAAATTGTTAAAAATAAGGAGGGAATAGGGTACAATAGGTATTTGAAAGAAAACATGACCAGATAAACTATATTCAAATGTAACTGAAGTTAGGTTAAAATTTTGACGACACCACTTCCTAATAATCGCGTTCAAATGTGCTTGCCAAGTGTGCTGATGCTGTGTAAACAGCTCATGATTTATGTAACTCCACCGAGCACGTACATAGAATGATGGATTCACCACCAGTTCATTTTGTATCTTTTATATTTTCTCTCTATAGTCTATACACATAGAAAGCAGGTCACCTCTCTGATCTTACATAAGCTGTCACCAAAGAATTTGAAGTGAAAAAAAAAAAAAAATGCACAGAACAGATTTATGGGAGTTTTTTTTCTTTTTCTTGGAAAATTAGAAGTGAAATGCCGAATACAACTGACGTTACAATGAAAAAGAAATTTAAATTAACTGTAATTTTAGAGTAAATTGATATTGACAGCAAATAAGACTGGTCGATGAGTGGTATTGGTTGATTCTTCAGAATCCAATTTCAGGATTAGGAAAATTTTGGAAAGAATCTTAAAGTCTGCTGTGTAGCTTTACTTCAAGCGTGTGTTCTCAAATCTGTGCTTTCATATCACTTTTTCAAGAAAGTAGACATCATTCACAAACTGTGTGTACAGGGAAAAGAGAAAAAACAGGTTTAAAGAGAATTACATGTACTAACGAAAGACTTTGTTTACTAAGATGCAGGAGGAATAGTGCCCCATTGGTATACCTCTTTATCCACTCTATCCATCAAAATGAAACTGAAAAGTAAGGTGAAATTTTTAATTAACTGTGATGTTGAGTAAAAGTATATCAATCAGGAATATCAGCTTGGACAGAACATAAGGTGTGCGCTATAAGATGGTACAGATCAAAAGGAAAGAACTATTCGCAGCAGACATCAAACTCTAGGAGATACGGATAAAGTCTGATTCTAGAAGGCATCCTCTTGGGGATCATCGTATTGTCACCCCCCATATCATCCATTACTTCCTTTCAATCATGTAGTCTTCAATTTCATCGGGATATAAGTTCAGGCTCCTTCCCATGCCATGTCTTCATCATCTGACAAATTATCATCAACCTCGTCACCAAGTTGCTTCTCGGCACTGAAATCTTCTTCTTCATCATATGGACGGACAACATCCGGCCAATACAGAAATATTGGTTTGATAAATCTACAAAAACGTGGAAAAATGTATTTTCAGCGAAATTGTTCCTAAAGCATGGCATATGAACTCATCTCCTTACATGAGAGTATTATTCTTTAAAAGTTGCAGAACACAAACCTTTTGGTGTTTTTCAGTAGACATGGGTCAAATGGAAAAAACATGTCAAGTCTTTCTGCTCTACCAAAACCCTTGGAAAGATCTGACGAGAGCAAGTTCTTAAAAAGAAAGAATTCAGATGTGGTGAACAGAGAAACAACTTTTGCCTGCTTCAGAAATTCTTCCACAACACAAGGCTGACAGCCTATTTGAGATCGAGGAGGGGAAATGTCATCATGAGAAAAAGATAACTACAATTTCTTTATTGAAAAGTATAAAAGAGTGTACTGGTCATGATTTAGTGTTACACCAAGATGCGAGTAGTTAATTAACCTTCAACGGATCCAAAGGATGCAGGAAAATAAGATGTAGAGGAAATCCAAATATTAGCGATCTATGATCAGGATCATCCAACATTTCCCGCATGTGGTAGCAGAGCACGTACATTATGGCCTATAGAGATGAAAACTCAAAACAAATAGTAAGGAAAATTCTAAATACAAAAAAAAAAACTCTTAACCAAAAACGGACTGGCTTTTGGGAGAAAAATATACTATCACTTTATATTTTTAGCCTATTTAAATCACAGCTTGTTCAGAATCCTTCTGAAAAATAATGTGCATGCATACTCAAATCATGTATATCACTTTTTTTTATTAGAAGTAATAACGAGCCTTGAACTGGAGAAGAATCAAAATTTTACCAACAGTTGTAATTTGTAAATGCAACAATCATTAAAAACTCTTTACTAAAAATGATTATTCGTTCATGGATACTCAAATCATGTTTATCACTTATGTTTATTACCGGTATGGAGCCTTGAACTGGAGAAGAAACAGAGAAATTTACCTGGCATCCTGAATAAAAAAGTGTATGAGCTTCCAGATTTATTGTTTTCTCCTCAACATCAACGAACCGACAGTATTCTACGCACCACTTTACTAGCCTGAATGTAATTAAGTGGGAAAATAAAAACCTGTCAATAACTTTTTTAACAAAAAATCGGGATACTAATTTAGTGGCACTATTAGAGCTCTCTCTTTCGAACTGATAAATTCCAAGACCTCACAGAACAAAACTGAGAATACTCACCTTTCTAATGTGCTAGCGATGATACCCCGCCTCAAGAAATTTTGCCCGAGACAGATACCTAGCTAGATAAGCAACTGAACTCATCCTACAATCCAACCAGCTACAAATATCATTGACAATTTGCATACAAAAACAAAAAGACACTTGGAACATTTAAGATTTTTTTGGTGAACATGAGAAGCAGGAATCTACTGGTAAAAAACTGATGTCATTCCACGTGAATGCCAAATAAGCTTGAAATCATCTTCCGACAACATTTATGGGTAGAAGTTATTTCAACATTTGATTTAAGATGTTGATGTCAAAAGATTGTAAGGAAAACTTTTGACCACCATTAGGTCAAGAAACATTTTCTCAGGTTACCTGGTGAGTGCAATTCCAGTATTGTCAAAAAAATCATCTGCAAGCATAAGTGCAAAGCTCAACCAGCATTTTTTAGGATCTAATGAGCAGGCGTAGAACATAAAAAACCGCACAGAAAGAAAAATCAAGTTACATTTACAGATGATAATTAACAAGAGAATTTCATAAATTATTACAGAAATAATAAATGAGAGGAATTACCTGGGCAGACGTCAACCTGTGGGTTTTTAGAACCGAAACATAGAAGGACTTGAGAAGTGTCTCGAACACCTAAATGTACAGGTCGGTCAACATAAGAGAACTATAAAAGTTACATTAATACCTATGTTGTTCGCTGGAAAAATACTATCCCTCGAAACTTATATAAAAAACGACGGTATAGTACAGCACCTCAAACAAACAACCATTTTCAGCGCAAGATCTGAGATGTTGACATACGAGTACCATCAAGCTATCCAGCTTTGCAACAAAAGAATTTACATGCCCAGTCCCCTGACCCTGATTAATAAGTTGAAGATAGAATTAAGTTGTCAGTTTCTAAGTAGAGTCGCAACTCAACTTACAAAGGAGTACTGTGTTCAGACATTCATAAGGGAAGCTCAAGCACAATCATGATACAAAATAAGAACAGCTTAATTACCCCATAAACATCATCAAAATTGTCTTCGTCCATATTCTCTAGTAGTTCAATAAGTTTCCAATCTACTTCCACCTGCGAAGGTATAAGACAAATTAGTTAACTACGCTAATACCTGTGTGTGCGCGTTAGAGAGATACAGAGAGGTTACCTGAACTCTTCAAGGTACTTACATCTAAATCTACAAGCCTATCAACCACTATTGGTAGCATCGAGCTTTCAAGAAATTCTCCAATTGGGCCACTCTCGAGCCTTAACATGTTCTCCACATATATCGTCATTACCTGCAAATAAAATTGCATACAGTACTAATATATCCTCTGATCAGTTATAACAATTGTGTATCGATTTAGTATTAAAGTAGACATGTATGAGAACTGTATCATATAATCCAAAAGACGCAGGACCTGTGAGTATACATGGAAACAGTAAAACTGTAAACTCACATCCTTAGTAAAGAGTATCCAACTACAAAAGTCAACCAGAAAGAACTTCCAGATCAAGAAATTAATCTAAATACTCACTTCTTGCTTAGCAGAAATGTGAGGCATCCACTGTTCAAGTATGGGGAATAATCTAAGAGGTGCAAGAGGCATCATTTGGTGATGTTTACCAATGCTGAATGCACACGATCAAGCACTTGTTCCTTTTTTACAATGCCACGAGGTTTATTCAGCTCGTTTAAGAATGACTTGTGCGGCATAAAATTGGTAACAAGCATGTCCAAACACGAGTAGAGATATCCGCTGGTAGCCTGTGATATTAATCAGAAATCATCTTCAAGCAACCAAATAACCAGTGGATATGTGGGGAGGCCGGGGAAGGATAATTAAATACACCAGTTGAAAATAGATACCAATCGGATAACCAACTCCACCAACGCATCCATAACATCTGGATTATATTTCCACAAACTCATCCCAAAAATCTGAAACACGAGAAAATTACATGATGCAAACAGAAAAACATATCCCATTTCCTTCAAGTAACTAGATAACATCAAACACACACGAACGAACTTACAGCTTTTATAAGAGTTTCATGACGAACAGTATCCATACACGCAACTGCTCCAGATAAACACTTTAAAATCGTCTGCGGAATATATATTATGTACAGACATAGACGTTTACAAACTACTAATATCTAACTGGAAAAAGAAAACGCATAAATTATGCTTCTTACCACAAGCAACGCGACGTCTTCGGGGAACAGATTTCCGGACTGGTTCAATTTCCCTACCAACTCATGATATTCGGTTGTATCACCCTACCCCAAGGAAATGAACTTAGTCTAAGTATGAAAAAAACGGGTTTGTATTTCAAACCTATAAAATGCTTACTTACCCGAGGAACTCTTGACAGGATACCACGAATATGTGCAGATACCTGGGAATCATCAATTTCTTCTGCATCGGTGTATTCTTCATCTTCCATATTTCTTTCCAATTCCATTCGCATAGCAACCTAATTATGCGCATATTCCATGAGATTACCAAAATCACGAAAAAAAAAATAAAGAACATATTTATCATAAAGACTCGAGTAATTAGTTAGGGTTGTGAGGGATGAGGACCTTCAAAAGCCGCCGCTTCTGCTTTGGAAGATGTTGGCTAACTGGAGGCGGAAACCCGCGTAAATAAGTTAGGCAGAAACTTGAGTTTCCACCAACACTGAATTTAGATTTGATTGGGAACGTGTGGTTTAAGATGTAAAAGGTCAAAAACAATGATGTTTTGTTAAAAGGAAGAGCAAAACAGGAATTGAGGAGCAAAACAGGATCTGAGGCTACATAAGCTGTCTCCTGTTTAGCAGCAAGGTAAGTTTTCTAGGGTTCTTGATATTTTTCTTTTTATATGATCCATATTTTTGAACCTATGCGGAAAACATGTGGTATGTAGGGGTATTTTAGTATGAATCAGCAAAATATACTGAGTTGGTCCTAGTTAATGAGTCGACCATGATTTTTGTTCTTCTCGGATCATATTTTGCTCTCCTCTAACAAAAATCAAAACAATACAGTAATATCGTGCATAAACTAGGTATTTGGCAGTGGGCAGAGCAATGTAAAACTTAACATTTAGTCCCATATATGTTGGGCTTTGGACACTCTAGTCCTGACCTCTTAAGCCTAATACTAGGAGATCCAGATTTTCCAAATTTCATACGGGTTAATTTATAAGTGGATAATTCTTGTAACATGGATTTGAAACTATAAAAATGCTCGATTATCTCATATGAGGTTGAGCTAACTAAAAAATCATTTTCACTAGGCTTTTGATGGAATCCGTTAAGTCCAATCCTTGTTCTTGCAACATTTTCCTCATATTACAGCTCTCTGAGCACTACACCAAAAAACATAACGGAAAATGGGTCATTTGTCCAAATATTTTTAAATCATGGTTCAAATGGACGAGTAAAAAATAGTTTGGGTGAAATGGCCAAAAAAAAAAATAGTAAGGATGAAACCAGTTTCATCCTAGCTTGAATTTAAAAAATAGCAAGGATGAAACTGGATACATCCTGTGTAAATTAAAAATAAGAAAAAATATTTGAAAATGGGCACGATGAAACTGGTTACATCTTGCCTATTTTTACATTTTTGTCCATTTAAACAGTATCAAAATCTAACTGTCCATTTCACCCAGTAATTGTTGATTTTGGTCTTTTTAACCAATTTTGTGAAAACATAAATTATTCCATCTATAACAAACATTTAACCATTGAACTAGTAGGAAATCATGTTGCAGTTTAGTTTGTAACCAGAGTATTTTGTTTTTCCAATAGGTTCTTTCTAGTTTCTAGAGTACAATATCTTAGTCATCGTTCACGTATAACAATCATGAATGCCCCAAAAGCACGACATGCATTTCAACATCAAGTTTGACCGAATTCGTTAGGTCCAAACTTCCTTCTTCCTCTCATGCTCTCTAATTTATTCCCTATATCACATACATTGAAACATAGAAATAAGCGATCGTGTTTGCATTATAATTTGTAACCAGAGTATAAATTTTGTACAATTTCTGGTTGATTATTACATGTCGTGGAGACATGTTAAAAGTCAGACTTACATTTATTTTGAAAACACAAATCTTATTCCGAAAGTAACGAATGACTATGGATCTTATTCCATCCAAGAATCAACGAATACCCCCTGATCGTATTCTTATCGAAACGGTCATATTCGTCACTGATATCAATTTACTCCAACATCACAATTAATCTCAATTTCTTTCTCAACTCTCACTTATGTTTTCATTTCAACTCCGATAAGTCTCTTTTGTGCATTTTTTCTTTTCGCTTCAAAGGTTTACAACTAGTATAAGTTCAGAGGGGTGACCTTATATAATTGTTTAATGGCAAATAGAGAACGATACAAATTGAGTTGGTGCCATGTTCGTTGAAATTACATAAATCATGAGCAATTCACACAACATCAGCACATTTAGCGCATTCGGAGTATCCATGATGGAACGCAATTTCACCCCAAAACTCGATCATAGTGTGTAAGGTATAAATGGCCTTTTGTCAAGATTGCCATTCGAGATTGCAAAATTTTGGTTTTCGATCTAAGATCAAGTCTGAGATTATCGTCCTCCCTTCCAAATCTACCACGACTATGATTCCAAACTCGAGCTGAAAGTTTCATCCTCGATTTGTGTTTGAGTTTCCACGAATATTTGCATGGTGGTTGTTTTTCAAACCGTGACTTACTAATTTTATATCCAAATTTAGATGTGTCCACTTTAGATTTGTCCACACGAAAATACATTCATCATACTGATACACATATATTTGCAATTTTGCACTTGCACTTCCACTTGCAGTATAAGATAACATGTTTGGATTAGAAAGGAGTGTGAATCCGTGCACACTCCTTAACGGGTGTATATTTCACATTTCAATCTTTACCCTTGATTTAATTTAGGGAGTTATGCAACGAGGGTCGTGATTCTAAACATGGAGGGTAATGGGACCATCAGTTAAATAATCAACCAATCAGAAATTAATGTGAAATATACACTCGTTAGAGGAGTGTGAACAGATTTAGACTCATTACAAAGTACATACTACAATAGTATTGAACTTGCAAAAAAAAAAAATGCTACAAAGTACATACTTCATAATAAGTTAGCTTCTTATTATGGGCGGCTTTTAACGAATCCATTCCTACAAGGACTATGTTAAGGCATCGAGGAGTTCAGCTGGAATCAGATTTGTGCGTGTTCTGCAACAGATATTGTGAGACTGCCGATCACATGCTAATCCATTGCGACTTTTCTTTTTGTTAAGAAACGTTGTGTTGACATCCTGAAGGAGTGGAGATCTTGCATATCTTTCTACCTTTACTCGAAGATACTGGCGTATATATATTTTCTAGTTGTTACGCATATATTATTCTGCATGCAAGATATGTATTAGTGTTATTTCCTTTCTAAGTCTCTGTAACTTGTATAAGAGAAGCTTTGCTTCATTGTATCAGAGCCACAAGAGATCCAATCTTCCGCTGCAAACCTTCAATAATCAGAATCCTTTCAAACTCTGAAATCGTGTTTGCTCTATTTATTTTCCTTATCTCAATACCTAGTTTCTCATCATGTCTCGAGAAGACTATGCCCCAATTACAGCCAAGTTCGATGGAACTAACTATAACCATTGGTCTTTCCTCATGAGAAGTTTCCTCAAAGGAAAAGGACCGTGGAAATACAAAGATGGTACAGAAAGGCATCCTTCAACAACTATTCCAGCGAAAACAGACAAAAAGGAACCCTCAGCCAGTGACAGTCTCAATGAATGGGAGATCAACAATCACAAAATTCTTACATGGATCGGAAACACTGTTATTATATCCATCAGTATGCAGCTTACCAACTTTGAGGTCGCCAAGGAATCATGGGACTTTCTCTCCAAAAGGTATACTCAAATCAATTTTGCTCAACGTTATAAACTTGAACAAGATATCTGATCCTTAAAGCAACAGAGTGACCAAACAATATTAGATTTTCACTCAGAGATGTCTGTAATATGGAATCAATTAGAATTAATGGAACCCAGATGGACTACTGATGCACAATTGTGGAAAAAATATCGAGAAGAATCGCGGTTAGTTCAACTTATTATGGCTTTGAGAGACGAGTTTGAATTTGTTAGAGCTTCAATCCTACACAGAACACCTCTACCAAAAGTGGAAGCTGCATTATCTGAACTCATCACTGAAGAAACAAGGAAGAAAATTAAACCAGACATCTCAGCTGTCTTTGCTGCATCTTCAAGGCCAAACTATAATGCTCAAAATAATTCATCAAGCCGCGACATATCTCAAGTTCAATGTCACAACTGCAAACAACTTGGATATCTAGCCAGAAACTGTACCCAACCATCTGTTCAATCATCAACAACATCTCAAGCTTTATCTCCATATAAATGTAACTACTGCAAGGAATTTGGACATACAGTAAACAACTGTACATTACCAACGTCAAGAAATATGCGTGAGAAAAGGAGGAATTTGAATTCAAATACATCAACAAGATTCACTGCAGCACCAGTTTCAGCTGAACCAGAAAAGAAGTATGAACCATCTCTGCCTGATATTCAAGAAATGATCAAACAGATCATGTCAATTGGTAATAACTCTTCATTGGCTTATGCACTGGCAATTCCTACAGGTATATTCTCAACTGAGTGGTTTCTCGACTCAGGTGCTTCCAATCATATGACCTTTAATCCACACTTGTTTGAGAGTATGAATCCAATAATAACTCATAAAATTCATACCGCTGATGGATCTCAATTAACTGCAAGTCATATTGGATTGGTTAAAATGTCCAACAAGTTGTGTATACCTGATGTACTTCTTTTCCCTAAGATCACAATGAATCTTATATCTATTGGACAACTGTGTGATCAAGGATATAAAATTCGCTTATTTCCTTCTGGTTGTGTTATACAGGATCCAAAGACGGAGAAGCTAGTTGGGATAGTCCGTAGAGTGGGTCGACTTTACCTTCTAGAGATGCTCATTGTTCCTGTACAATCCAAAGAGAAAGTTGCTTCTATTTAAACCTCTACCCCGTCTTCCACATCTCCATTCATGTCTTGTCACTCTAGGTTAGGACATATATCATTTCCTCGTCTTAGATATATGATTAATAAAGGGTTGTTAGGTTCTGCTCAACTAGAAAAAAAAACCTTACTGCATTACTTGTAAGATGGCTAAACAACCAACATTACCTTTTAATAACAGTACAACTTTTTCGAATGATCCTTTTGATCTTATTCATTCCGACGTTTGGGGGAAATCACCTTTTGTTTCAAAGGGAGGGGCTATATACTATGTGATTTTTATCGATGATTATACAAGATATACTTGGATATATCTCTTTAGTTCAAGATCAGATTTCTTAAAGAATTATACTGAGTTTTCTACCATGATCAAAACCCAATTTGCAAAAAACATTAAAACATTATGTGTTGATCAAGGGGGGCGGGGAATATATATCAATTCCTTTTAGAAATCATCTTAAGTCTGAGGGTAATCTTCTCCAATTATCTTGCACACAAAATCCTCAACAAAACGGTGTTGCAGAACGCAAACATCGTCACATAGTAGAAACAGATAAGACTCAGTTACTTTCTGCTTCAGTTCCATCTAATTTTTGGGGGGAATCTGTTCTTACTGCGATTTACACAATAAATCGTATTCCAACATCTGTCATAGGTGGAATATCTCCATATGAACGTCTCTATGGAGAAATACCCAATTATTCAGAACTCCGTGTGTTTGGATCCACCTGTTTTGTTCTTCTCCCTGAATGAGAGCGTAATAAACTCAGTAAAAAGAATTCTATATGTATTTTCCTAGGCTATGGGATAGAACAAAAAGGGTATCGTTGTTAAGATCCAACAAGTCAAAAACTTCGTGTGTCTCGACATGTCACCTTTTGGGAGAAAATACCATATTTTTCTCTTCCTAGAAGTAAGCTCTCTAAAAATTTCACATATCAAGATCCTTTTGATATATGTACTCTTTCACTATAACCTGTTTCTGAGACAGGTACATCACCAGAGAAATCTCAATCTTCCATTCCTGATACTCAAGATATGCCTGAATTTTTTATTCCTCCTGAAAAACAAGAACCAGAATTCTCCACTTCTGATGCTCAAGATGAACCTAAATTATTGTCGAATCATTCTATGCATCATCCTGACACTGCTTCTCCTGAACGGGATCCTACACCTGAAGAGAAACCTTTGGCTCCCCGTGAAAGACGTCCACCAGCTAAGTTATCTGATTATCATTGTTATTTGTCAACTATTTTGCCATTATATGAACCTAAATTTTACAGAGAAGCATCTGCCATTCCGGAATGGCAACACTCAATGAAGAAAGAATTGGTTGCACTAGATGAAGCTGAAACTTTTGAAATGATGGATCTGCCACCTGGGAAATCTTTCATTGGATGCAGATGGGTTTACAAGATAAAAACAAAGGATGATGGTTCTATAGAACGATGCAAGTCTCGTCTTGTTTCTCAGGTACATACATGAGAATATGGAATTGATTACGAGGAAACTTTTGCACCTGTTGCACGTATGACAACAGTTCGCACTCTCCTTGTTGTTGTTGCAGCTCGTGAATGGGATCTTCATCAAATGGATGTTACAAATGCCTTCCTTCAAGGAGAACTTCAAGAGGAAGTGTACATGAAGCCACCTCCAGGGATGCCTCACTCTCCAAACCAAGTCTGCAAGCTTCGTAAAGCCCTGTATGGTCTCAAACAAGCACCTCGTGCTTGGTTTGAAAAATTTAGCACTGTTATTCTCCAATATGGATTGAAGCAAAGCTCTTACGACTCAGCTATGTTTTTTAGGAGATCAAGCAAAGGAATTGTGATGCTTCTTCTTTATGTTGACGACATGGTGATTACAGGCATTGATATAGAAGGTATTGATACGCTGAAATCACAACTGAGTTCATCCTTTGAGATGAAGGATCTTGGTCATTTACGATATTTCCTTGGCATTGAAGTAGATCGATCATCATCTAGGCTTTACATATCTCAAGTAAAGTATGTTATTGAGATTCTAAGTCGTGCAGGGTTAACTGATAACAAGACTGCTGATACTCCGTTAGAAGTGAATGTTAAATACAACCCTATGGATGGAAAAGTGTTATCTAATAATACATTATATCATCAATTAGTTGGTAGTTTAAATTATTTAACTATCACCCGACATGATATTAGTCATGCAGTTCACATTGTGAGTCAGTTTATGTCAGCTCCACGTTCAACACACTATGCAGCTGTTCTTAAAATATTGCGCTATATCAAAGGTACCGTATATCAAGGATTACATTTCTCTTCAACTTCTGATCTTAAACTCAGAGCGTATTCCGACTCTGACTGGGCTGGAGATGTTACTGATCGTCGTTTAACCACTGGGTATTGTTTGTTTCTGGGAAACTCTCTAAATATCGAGCACTTGCTCATACTACTGCTGAAATTGTCTGGATGAGATGGCTTCTTAGAGATATGGGAATTCATCTTTCAAGACCTACTCCATTGTTCTGTGACAACAAAGCTGCTATACATATTTATCACAACGATGTTTTTCATGAACGCACAAAGCACATTGAGATTGATTGTCACTTTGTGCGCCATCATTTTAAGAAGCAAACCATTGATCTGCAATTCGCCAAGTCTGAACTGCAGATTGCAGATTTATTAACAAAAACACACCCCTCTAATCGTCTTCGCTTTCTGATATCCAAACTCAATATGTGCTTTAGGCCATCTTGAGTTTGAGGGGGGGGTTAAGAAACATTGTGTTGACATCCTGAAGGAGTGGAGATCTTGCATATTTTTCTACCTTTACTCGAAGATACTGGCGTATATATATTTTCTAGTTGTTACGCATACATTATTCTGCATGCAAGATATGTATTATTGTTATTTCCTTTCTAAGTCTCTGTAACTTGTATAAGAGAAGCTTTGCTTCATTGTAATGAACATACCGATTAAGATATCAAACTTGATTCCATGACATCTCTTGTCACTTTTAAGGTTTGGGATTTCTTTGTCAAATCCTTTCGCATATCCTGGCCTCTTCCTCCAACTATTCTTCAACTTTTTATTGCGTGGGATTAGAACGTTCTAAAGAGCCTTTGTAAAACCTTATGGACTGTAACTCATTTCGCTATAGTTTGGAACCTATGGAACAAAAGGAACAATAGAGTTTTTGGGAAGAGACACAAGTCAGTAGAAGAGATTATCATTCTGGCGAAACAGACGCTAGCTCATCCTTTGGAATTGTGATACGGATGTTTTTAAATATGTTGATGTTAACTCTGTGTTACACAACTGGGAAGATGTTCTACACATGTAATCTAGTTTGTGGCTTTGTTTAGTCTGCATTTGTATGATCTGCACTAGAAGAATGGTCTTGTAACTCATGATCTTGCAGGCTCTGCCTGTCCTTTTAATACTAAACTTTTCTCTTTAAAAAAAAACAAAAAAATCTCCATCCTCAGGTTTTTGTCTAAATTGTTTAGGCTCAGCAGAAAAATCTACATAAAGCCCAACCCAAATCGTCTAAAGTAGTAAGTTTTTTTTTTTTTTTTTTGAGCGTCAGAGACTTAAGAGTAGTGAGATTGTCCCCACTTGTTTACAATTTTCACATTCATACGGCTAATCGGTTGTAGTCTAAAGTTGATTTCATTTCTAGACTCTAGTATACCTATCTGATGAACATTATTTAATTTTTTTTTTTCTTTTGAAAGAAAGGGTTAACATATTATTGAAAACCGGCACTATGGCCTCCATACACAGTCACTAGCCCAAAGCTAGAGCCCAGAGAGAAGTACAATTTTCATACAAGTCTCCACCTCAAACAATCAGATTTGCAGTTACGTGTATCTTGCGAGAACATTCCGGTTCATGACTAAATCTGTATCTTATCTGATGAACATTGCCTTTACCAATTTACTCCAACATCACACCTACTTTGATTTGCACCACGGCGTGTTCCACTCTTCATTCTTTAACTGCTCAACAGAAAATGTCCACTTCCATTTTCAATTCATCTCCAGATTCGTCATAATTACTGTGAGGTACCTTTTATATAAAGAAACAGAGGTTCTGAATGAAACGTAAAAAAAACCGCCCCTCACGCATTTTTGCAATTTGTTGTCCCTAATGGAAAAACCACCCCTCACGCATTTTTGCAATTTGTGGTCCCCAATGGGTCCCATTTGGCGGGAGTTTAACAGGGGTCACCTTTAATGTGTCTAGGGATTTTCTCGTGGTTTTTCTAACCCGTCTGTTCAGACTTTTCCGGATAAAGAAAATAAAAAAGTTGGTGATGAAATGATCATTTTACACCCATGCTTGGTGAAGTTACATCACTGTTGATTTCAAATTAAAATAGTTTTCAGTCATCACAACACTACTACACCTTGCTAGTTAGGAATTCGGGATTCGGCAAACGTACGAGTATTATACGGTTTTGTAGACTCAAATGCGATTAAAAATTCGGTCAACGGGACGTGATTCTTCAGTAATTTGTAACGGCATACGTACGTGTATAATTCGATTTATAAATGTGAGTTCGGCTCTGAGAATTCAGTATCTATATGTAATAAACAATTAGTATTTATAAGGACATAGATTAATTTTTATGCATATGTGCGAGTTATTTAAGGAAAAAATAAACTTAATATGATGATATTAATAATATATACAACACTAATCATCCAAGAGGACGTGGTATAGTGGTTTAGATGCTCGGTTAGTGAGTTTGAGATCTCTCTCACCTTTACCTTCAAACACCTTCAGTCATTTTTGTTTCATAAAATTACAATAAGGGTCGTGTATGTTCGGGAGCAGTAAATCCCAAAAAGTGGGGCCTTTGAAAACGTAAAAGCTAAAGAATTTTTGGCGAATTAAGCGGATGTATCATTCGGGATACGGAAAGTTCGTGAACGATTCGTGAATAATCCTGAAATACCATATGATACGCGACTTGGGTTCGAAGTTGCAAACATACGCGAGTAAAACGGTAAAATTCGAGATACAGAAAAATTCGTGAATCATTCGCGAACTTACTAACTAGGCTACCACATCAACACCTACAAGTTACATCACTGTTGTCATGCATTATAGTGGACTTACACGTTAATGCAATTAATATCCTTGAAACCCTTGGCCGCATTATTGAAGCATTTTCAAGTGCAGTAAGAAGAGCTTGTAGGCAAATATTGATGACTTTTAAGAAATCAAAGTCCATAAGTAACATGGAGTGCTTGTAGTCAGCCATTCATGTCCACCTCTAAAGGTTTTCGATTTTTATCAACTACAGCACATTCTCGCAAAGCAACAGTGATAGTGCACACTGCCTTAAAACAAAAATAAAAAAAATCTGTGCAACCAATAGGAAAATATAAAAAGCTTTTGCAATATGATACAGTTGTTCGTGATAGCCACCAGAAGCAGTATTTGCTATTTATGGAGAAAAATCTCATGGTAGAGAGAGTCTTAGTAAACAAATCAGCAAGCTGATGTTCAGTCGCAATATAGCAGAGTTATAAACAATCTGATAATATACGTTCTCTGACAAAGTGATAATGAATTCATGATTAATGTCACTTCACCGAGCATGTATATTGAATGATGAATTCATCACCAATTCATTTTGTATCATTAGCAAACCGAAAGCAAGTGGTCATCTCTCTTATCTTATATAAGCTGTCACCTAATTTGAAGTGGAAAAGAAAATGCACAAAACAGATTTATGGGAGATTTTTTTTCGAAGATTATAAATGAATGTTGAGCACCACGGGCTACAATGAAATTGAAATTGACATTAAATGTGATGTTGGGGTAGATTGATAATTGTGCACAATTATAGAGAAGCTAACTTCTCAGCTAATAAACTAGTAAAAAGAGGTTCAAGGCTGGCATGAGAAGAAGAAAATGTATATAAAGATCCACTTGTTTTCTTAACAAGTTCAAAATTATTTACGTTTTACATGATTTTTCATTTTTGTTTGTTAAAGTGCTCTTAAACTAAACCACCATTGGGGTATCCTTTCCAGAAATTGGGTCAATTGCCCAAATATGTTTAAAACATGGTTCTAGTGGACGAGTGAAAATTAGTATGGGTGAAATGAACACCAAAAAAATAACAAGAATAAATCTGGATTCATCCTGGATTAAACTTAAAAAATAGCGAGGGTGAAACTGGATGCATCCTTAAAAAATAGCGAGGGTGAAACTGGGTGTATCCTTATATAAATTAAGTAGGAATTACCAATTGGTACCATTCTTATGGGCCTGATTAGTGGCAGGTCCACCCATTAAGAGTTCAATAACCGAAGGTCCATAATTAAAAGAAAAAAGAAAAATGGACCAAAAATTTTATTCTCAGGTCATATACACGTGCGGAACCAATACGATGTATTTTAAAAATTCCCAAAACACCCTCCAGTATATAAAAGCACAGGAAACTATCTCTTTCATTTCAATTTATTTTCTCAATTTGTGTTTCAGAGAAGAGCTCCGAAGATCAAATCTTTTGAGATTCTCGCTCGATTCGTGAATTCAAACTCATATCTTGTAATTGGTAGGTCGATTTTCTTATTGCTACTCCTCAAGTTAGTGAATTTCATATTTGATTGTTTTTTTAAATCTAAATCATCTTGATGTTTCTGCTACTCATTAATCACTTATATCATCTTGATCTTCCATAGTTGGTGATCTTTTCGATCTTCACATATATATGGTCCTTTTTGATGTTTGATTAAAGTTTCAATCTCCATACTTAATTAGTTCATTTTTGTGAAAATAGTTCAGATCTAGATGGAGAATCACGTTTTTTGTTTATTTTGTTACGAGATTTGACTATACTAGTTTCTTTTTGTTAGTTTTAGATTATTTTTTTCCAGTTTTTTATGTATGAACCATCGGTATGTATATGTCGTACTGACAAAATACCTAATTTTTTTCTTAATATCATGTAAAATTCTTTTGATTATGTCATATACGTAGATTCATTACTAGGTTTTTGAACTCAATATTAAGATGAGATCGAGATTTAGTTATTGAGTTCGGTGATTTAATTGTTAATTTGTATTTCAAGAATTAGGTTTTTAATTAGAAGAAGGAAAGATGGTGGAAAGGGGGAAAGAAGAACAAGAGTATAATAAGAAGATTCAAAGAATTGAAGGTTTTTATTTTGTGTTTTTCTTTTATGTTTTTGATCCACTTCCTTATAAACTCACTCATGGTTACTTAGTTTTTTGTGTTTTTTTGTTGTTTGAGATTGTTTGATCCGCTAGTACATATATGGTATACTGAAAATAAATGCTTTGATTTTGTTTTGCATATATTCATAACTTATTTATATGATCCAGCAGTACATATATGGCGTACTGGGAAAAAAGTGTTTTGATTTAGTTATATAGATTCATCATTTGTTTTGACATGCAGTTGAATTTTAGGTTGTGAATCAGCACTACATATGTGGAGTACCAAAATAACATGATTTTTTTTTGTATTTATGCAATTTTCATGCTTGATTAGATGTATTATGTTGAAATTTTTACTAGATCTGATTATTTTAGCTTCATTTTGTTGGTTTGTGTTTGTTTTCAGTTTATTACACTACATTAGCTATCAGTATATATATGATGTATTGTTTTAATTAAGGGTAGGTATCTTTAAGATATAGACATGTATCTCTTTTGTATATATATGTTTGTCATTTGTCTTGAAATCCCTATTAATTGGTTTATTTTTTGGTATCTTTAAGATACAGACCCATATTATGTCTGTTTACAAATTTGTATTTCTTCTAAACTGCGTAATATTTTTTGACTGCGGTTTAGCTCATAAATATATGAATTTACTTTGTAGATTACTAAACCTAGTTTTAGCTATCATGCTTTCATAGTGATTGTGATCCGGTAAGGAACATGTTGCTAATTATATTCCAATAGGTTGTATCTATGAGTAGTTGTCTATTCGTTTGATGGTATGCTGTCATTTTCGTGTCTGGGTATTACCATTTTTATAGAGGAGTCCTCTTGAACAAGCAAAATTGGCTGAGAGAATTGGCAATGCTATTCTCTCTTATTAATTACAGTACACCATGGTTATAGTATGGTGGTGTGAAAAATGTTTTACGGACTGAGTTGAGTGCATATTCGATGTACTGAGAATATATTGAGTACATATTCGGTATACTGAAAAATCAGATGCTAGTAATCCCCACACTACCACCCAATGCAGTATGTTCGAACTAGAATAAAACATACAATACATAGCATATGTACTGGATTTTCTGAGTAGTGCATAACAACTATATTGGATTTTCGTATTCAAGTAAAAAAGATTTACTGCATACCCGTCTTCACACTACTACCAATGCAGTATGTTCGAGACTAGAATAGAACATACAGTACATAGCAGTTGTTTTGGATTTTTTGAGAAGTGCATAACAATTGTACTTCAGTTTTTGAGGTTGAAGATGTTTTTGATATTTCATTTGTTTCTTTCTTTACAGGCATGGAGAGATAGTCCTTGTAGTTCCTGCCTAGATGTTTTCTACATGGATCCGAAAGTGCAGCAACAACATCTCAATGTGTACTAAAGTTGTATTCGGCAAGCCTCCATACACAGGTTCGCCTAGAATTACAATATTTTAGAAATTTTATTAGGAAGGGTAGTAATTTTGTGAAAGAGTAATGTTATGGAGTACTAGCTAGGTTTAACCTTCCAATGTTGCCACAATCCTAAATCTCGTTTAGCTTACATTCGATGGTCACAGTGAAAATATATGTGTGTGTGTGAGTGAAGCCAATATGTACTGACGATTGTGGAAGGAAGAATAACCATCTTAGCATTACGCATAGGTTTTGGATGGAATTAGTTGTGTTTTTGAATGCAATATCTGTTAGGATGCTTAAAATCCACTGAAAATATGAGTGTAGTCAATATGTACTAAAAGTGGAGAACATCCCTCTTAATATTATGAATAGGTTTTGTTTTCATTTCTTTCAATAGCTAAAATATTTTGTTTTCTCTTTAATAATGTCCATGGAACATCACCAATGATGCTAAACAAGTTAAGCTGGGGTTTGGGAAGAGCACTGGGTATTACTACAGGTTCACTTGTGAAATTATGAAGAACGGTTTTAAATACGTGGAGTTAAAAGTGAATGAAAATATTTTATGTTCGTTTTTTTCTCTCCAGATGTACTCATTTTTTGTATACTTTTCTCAGTATATATATTAGATGTACTCATTTTTTGTATTTGAAGTTTTTCTCATCGTATATCAGATGTACCCATTTCTTGAATGTGAATTTAATCTCTATTTAGGCAAAAACACTTGATAGCTTTTGCTCAAGTATATAAACTGTTAGTTGATATCGATATATTTTAGTTTTTAGTACAACCAATATATGACATTTCTTAATCTAAAATTTGTATTTTTAAGCACAATTAATATGTAATTTCAGTACAACACATACATACTGTAGGATTATACTGTAAAAATCGACATAGTTTTTGTTTTTGTTAGCCATAACATACTAATGGAATCGAAATCTATAGAATCGTCGAATAAAATTAGTATTATTCATTGTATTAGTTATGTTCTTCTACACATTTAAACATAAGAGTAAATAAAATTAGCTTACTCCAACATTGCAGCTACATTAGCAACCAATATATACATCAAGGGTCCAAGATTACAACAAAAAAGAAGAATAGAAGATAAACAAAGAGGAAAAAAAAATTAAACATAAAACTAAATCTTCCACTCCAGTGATACCAATACCAAGACCACCACCAACACTGCCACTACTAAACTATGTCTCCCGGCACCAATACCTGTCACATTATAAAAGTTAGTTTCATGTCAAAATGAGTATGTAATGAAGTTGGACAAGATTTAAATAACTTCCTACTGGATTTCGTGACAACCTTACCTGCAAAATTAATTAGTTTTGTTTCAGTATAGCATTTATGTACTGCACATTCATAGTTTAAGCATAAACATATAGTTCTTTTTATAAGTATGGGCATTATGTACTGGAAACTTATAGTTCTTCACACACCTACAATTATATACAAAAGCATACCGTGATGTTCAAACATTGTTTTTTATCAGTACGAGAGATATGTACTTACTCATACTATCTAACAGGTGTATATACAATCATAAATGAAAGCATAAACAAAGTTGTTCAATGAGTAAAGGTTATGTACTACAAATTTATAATGCATGACACACTTACGAATCATATAATAGTTGCTATTTAATCAGTATGGAAGTTATGTATTTCCAGTAAATAATGTCTAAAACATACACAATCACATAGGTAAGCATAAACATGGTTTTTTTTTATCAGTATGTGAGATATGTACTCAAATCCATATTGTCTAACAGATATACAATCATAAATGAAATTATGTTAATGCCTATTTCATCAGTATGCGAGATATGTATTGATGGATCATTCTCTCATAAACCAAAAATATCAAGCGACGATGATTTTTTCCAACATAAATTTTTTTTCACCAGTATAGCAGATATGTACTAGTAGATCATGGTCTTTCGAAGCAAAAATAACAAGCTGCATGTTACTTTTTCATGATTGTTTCTAGCATAATCTATCTTTTTCACCAGTATAAGAGTTATGTACTGGTGGATCATTGTCTTTGAAACCCAAAATAACAAGCTGCATGTAACTTTCATGATGTTTCACCAATATGTGAAATATGTACCGGTGGATCATTGTCTCTTAAACAAAAATTACAAACAAAACTGAAATAAAACATATCTAGTACCTTTCTTCTGTGAAGTCGATACTCTTTTGTTGGGTTTTTTAGTTCACGGATTTGGTTTTCCGTCTTGATGATTCTTCAAAATCACTTTCTTCTGATCTAAGAGCAGTAGTATCTTCCCGTATTTCTTCTTGTTCTCATTTTCTCTAATTTTTTTTGACCTAGATCGAATCTATGTATTTTTCTGAAACTTTTCTGACCTAGATATGAAATTAGGTATCGAAAATGATATACGAGTGATTATTGATGATTTTTTAGTTGTTTGCTTTCTATGATTCAATTAAAAACATTCAATTGAACGCTTCAATATGGATTTCATCAAATGATTTCCGGTTTTGATTTACGTTTTATGTTGTTTTTTTTAATGGGTTTTGATTTTGCGATATTGGTTATGTGGAGAGGAGAAATAGGATATCGGGAGAAGGAGGCTGCTTCACACGTTTTGTTAGAAGGGCAGGAGTGTCTTTTTCATGTTTCAAAGTAATTTGGACCTCCTAATAACAATAAAATCCGGTAGGACCCTATAATAAATAACTAGATGGGCTTTGGACCAAAGAAGAAATTTTTCATAAATTAAAAATAAGAAAAAGTATTTGAAAATGGGTAGGATGAAACTTTTTACATCCTGGCTATTTTTCATTCTCTTCCATTTAAACAGTATCAAATTTTACATGTCTATTTCACCCAGGAATTATAGTTATTGGGTTAATTGACCAATTTTTTGTATCCTTTCTGCAACTTTTTAGGTTTAGTTTTGTACTCTTTGATCCTAATGTTTTTAATAAAAAAAAAAGTGCAGACTATTCCATGAAGATTATGGTGAGGGGGTATTAGTTCATTAATGAACAACCAATTCTACAACAACCAGGAAACTACACCCTACAGGATGGAATAAAGCAACAAAACCAATAGCCGTAGGAGGATTAGGAATAAGGAAAAGCACCGATCATAATAAATCCCTTCTCATGAAGAGAATTTGGAGTTTGCATGAAGAACCTGACTCTATATGTGGAAGTCGATTCAGTGCAAAATACCTTAATGAACAACCAATTCTACAAGGAAACGTCTCCATTCCATCCTCTTCCAGTCCTCAATGGAGACAACTCGTGTCAATTATCCCAACAATGCAAAATTTAATGTTCCATCGTATAGGAAATGGGTTATCAACTTCGATAGAGGCTAATTGGATTCCACACTCTCCAAACCTAGATCCAACACAATGCTACCCAATCTGAATAGTAGCAGATATAATCGACCCCATATCTCACTCCTGGAATCATGAAAAATTAAACAACATTCCCAAACCAACATTTCAAAAAATCATCAACATCCACCTTCCACAGAATAATACCCTAGATAAAATTATCTGGCCACACTCAAAATCCGGAAACTACACCACATCTTCGGGATACAAATGTCTAACCCATGGTCAACCAACCCACACACCTCTACCTCCTACCAAATTCTTATGGACTTTACCATGTCCACAAAAAATTCGACTTTTCTTGTGGAAATCCATCAATGAGGGACTACCAACCTTCTATATCTTACAACGAATCCATTTGACCAACTCAGACATATGCCCAAGATGCAATATTGATATGGAATTATCAAGTCACCTTTTAATTCACTGTCCAACAACAGCTACCTCCTGGAATAACTTATTCAATCAACTTACAAATGCACAAAACACCCACCCTACTCAGACCCTCACCTTAACTCCACAAACAACCATATCCCAAATCCTGCAACAACCAACATAAACTTCGATAATCTCCTCCTTATGTTTTCTATTCAGGACCCTATGGCTATCCAGAAATGATCTAATATACCAACAAAAACAAACAACTCCAGAAGAAATTCTAGCCTGGGCACAAAAACTACAACAAGAATACTCATGGGCACAACATGCTTCACCACCAATCATACCAGGAGATACACCAACAGTCAACCACCCGATAACAGATAAAAGAATAACAAAAATATCAGTAGGCTGGTCCATTCCGAATATCAACTGGATTAAGATTAACACAGATGGAGCAGACAGAGGCCACCCGGGATTTGCAGGGGCGGGATTCGTCTGTAGAGACTTTGATGCACGAACATTAATATCTATGGCTCAACCACTAGGAATTACGACTGCACTAACTGCAGAAACATGGGCCTTACTACTGGCTTCAAGAACAACAACAGAGAGACAATGACCTAGAATTCTCTTTGAAATAGACTCAGAGAACCTCATGCGATTCATAACATCAAATACCACGCCACCATGGAACATAGCAGGAATGATTGAAGAAATAAAAAGTAGATTTAGGCAAATTCCGCAAGTCGCTATACAAAAAAATACAGGGAAGGAAATCAAGCAGAGGACGTATTAGCAAATCATGGAGCAGATGGAAGCCAAGCAGGAAACTACTCAACCAAAATCTGGGACCAGGAAATCCCATCTTTTATAAGTCACATTTTATTTCAAGACTCTATGGGTACCACATTCCCACGGCAAGTTGTAATTTAAACTCTATATAATAAATATATGCTTCAAAAAAAAAAGTTCATTAGTCAGTTACACTTTTCCTACGAGGCTCTTAGTCTTTGATCCCATTAAGTTCCAAATGACATGCTACAAAGCCAGACTCGTGTATTATGCCATTTGATTCTCCCTGGGGTTTTCGCTTTTTGTAATTTCCTTTTCAAAAATATTTAAGATGTAATGGTTCACTTCTGAATCCAAGAAACTACTAGCATGCATTTTGAGAGATGTTTTAATTTGAAGTACTCATGTGAAAATTGAAAATTGATCAGTGTTACATGCAAAACCTTCTCATTTTCCAGCTGGATGTTGATTGGTCGGATGTTGGTTGGTTTCTTTATTGTTAAAGGTGGTGTGAAAATTTAAACGCCAAGACCTTCATTAGTTGTGTGCTTTTCTTGCAGTAAGCGTAGTGAATGACCACATGTACTGAATCACTGAAACATCAACTTCATTCATTACCGAAGTGTAAACATTAAACGTCGCAACCAGAAATGTAGGTACACAAAATAGACTCACCACGTGTCAACACGAGAAGGCCTTAAAAAGAGTAATGTATCTCGTTCAAAGATCCCAGTCAGTGACTTGTCAAATCAAGTCAGAAAGTCATTATTAATTAACTGGCGAAGATACGCGCACGAGATAATAGTGCGAGAAGAGTCCAAGTCACGAGAAAGCTATAGGAGTGTCTGGCAAGGTACCACACGAAGCATATATATAGGCAAAGGAATATTTCTTGGCTTAGAAGTCATTCGGCGAAGACAGTAAGTTATTGAGGAAGAAATAGGACAGTTGTCCTGACAGGATCACACGGGTATCAACGAAAGAAGGGGAAAAACTTTATGGAAAACTGGATGTGCGAAGGATAAAGCAAGACCACAAAGCTCCCACGAAGAAAAATGAGTTGTCCAACACTAAGGGTGATATGCCTATAAATAGAGGTCCTTGGGAAACGAATGATGGATGGAATTTTCGGTTGAGTAGGAACCTTAGCTTAGAGAGTAAGATTAGGATTTTACTTTGTGTGTAATCTTGTAATCGAGAGTTCTCATTCAATAAATCAATAAAATTTCTTTAATCAAATTGGTATCTCATGTCTTAGATCTTGTTTACTTACCATGTGGGTGTACTACTGGTTTTCGGTAGTTACATTTTGGGGTCCAGAAACAGGGAACTTAGATTGGGGATTTATCCTCATCTAAGAGTTAGAAAAGGAAAGAAGTTGACTTAGAGATTGTAGAGATTATAGATCTAGCGAGTTGTTTGAAGTTAGGGTTGTAGATCTTGAGTTTATTCGTAGACAAGGTTAGGGACATAGAATAGGAAGAGATCTTGGAATTTCCCGTGGAGAGCAGAGAAAGATCGTGGAAGTTAAAGATTGTTAGATGGCCAGGGCACCAGATTGAGCGAGGCATGTGATAGCAACAAGAAGAAGCAAACGTATAGAGGCGAGGAGAGAAAGAATGGAAAGGGAAGGAATGTCAGTTTCAGGGGAAAGGCAAGGTGCAAACCAGCGACAGAATGATCCAGACGGAGAGGACAATTACATAGAATGTTCGGTACACGCCTCCGACACGGAAACTGTTGCAGAGGAGGAGATGACTCATGAAGAGTTAGAGGATAACGTTGAGGAAGAACATATGACGTTGGAGCAGTTAAGAGAGACGCTTCGTCTCGAGCAAGAACGAGACAGGAACTTGGAGGACCAACATGCTAGGCTGACGAGACAAAACGGTAGGATAATGATGCAAAACGACCGGCTCGACGAAGAGTTAGCGGAAAATGATGTGGACTCGGGAGAAAACGAAATAATATCAGAAGATGAAGAGCCAATACGGGGAATATTTACTCGCGAAGATGATTGAGGAGAACGGCGAAGAAGACGACAACGGGAAGATAGTGAAGAACGAGATTTGAGAAGAACGCTAGAGGCAACAAGATGGGAAGATCAAAGACAGAGTTATGAGGAATAAAGGAGAATGACGGATGAATTGAGGCGAGAGGAAGAGGCCCGACTTGACGAAATGGAGAGACATCAGGGGGCAATCAGGCGAGGTGAGGGAAGACTTAGCTTGATGAGGTGTGGTCATAACGAAGGAAACGGGGGGAACCCAAATCAGGAGATCATGAACGAGCTGCGAGAGATGAGAACCTTGATCAGCAACTCGAAGAAAAGAGGAAGAGCTCAATTGGAAGAATCAATAGAAGAGGCGGGCAAGTCTCCATTCACCTATGATATAATGTATGCGGATATTCCAGAAAAGTGTGTGTTACCCACGTTTACAAGCATATTCAGCGGAACGGAAAGTGTTGTACAACACTTGAGACAATATACTCTGTCATTAATGCAATGGGGAAGAAACGAGGTTGTACTATGCAAGTACTTCCCGGCAAGCCTGACCGGCGAAGCATTGGCATGGTTTGACGGATTACCAGAAAGGTCGATTTCATCTTTCAAGGATCTGCAAACGATATTCTTAACAACGTATATCAACAACATCCTGCTAAGGCCAGGAATTGAAACCTTGTTCAACTTAAGGAAAATACCAGGAGACAGCATGCGAGCATTAGTGACGAGATGGAGTACGGTGTGCAACGAGCTAGCAGGAAGGGTGGACGAGAGGAATTTTATCTTAGCCTTCGTCAATGCCTTGTTCCCGACCGATTTACTCTACACTCAAATATTCATAATTCGTAACTCTATGACGATGAATGAATTAAGGGAGTATCAGGAGGAATATATAGCGTTGGAACAAAAGCAAAAGCAAGATGGCGAAGTAACACCCGTTACTATAAAGGAGGGAAATTCGAGGCTGTTTCCAAGGACGGTACATGCGGTAGAAGACGATAAAAGATGTGAGAAGAGAGAGCCATCAACCCCCATCCCGGCGAAGCTCATAGCTGTGTCAAGTGGAGATCAGGAGTAGATTTATCAACAAATATACGAGGAATCGAGGCGAAAGAGGTATGAACCGCGAAGTTATAATACATGATATCATCAGAGGAATAACCAGGCGCCTAGATTCGGAGAACGGAGAGCGAATGCACCACTCTTTGAGGATGTAAAGCTCCCACGGATCAATACCACTGTTAAGAAGATATGGGAAGCAATAGTGCTGACGGAAGAAATACCACCTCCACCAAACGTGGGAAAAGAGCCTCTTCCAGGCGCGAGGAGAAACGAATTTTGCAGGTACCACCGGTTCCATGGGCACCATACAAATGACTGCAGAAACATTCGAAAGATCATACTTCGTTTGCTGGATCAACGAAAGCTCTCCCATTTTCTGGAAGGATATGTTCAACCATTACCACCACCGCCATGAGAAAACCAGCTTGTGTGCCGAGTTGAAATAGATCGAGAAGCAAGTAAACTAAATTGTAATTCAATAATACACTCAGTGAAGAAACTTCCATGACAAAGTTCTCAAAAGAGTATACAAGAGAGACTTCAGAGGAAATAAAATATTCAGCATAGTGAAAAAAGGAGCCGTTAGAAGAATGGCAAAAAAAAGAAATAACATTCTCGGCGAAGGATGCACCCGAAGGAGGAGCTTCACACACCGAACCACTGGTCATAACTTTGAACTTCGGGAAATATTCAAGATGGGAAAATGATGAAGGGCAGAAGGAAAAAATCTGGGCGATAGATAGCATCTTGGTCGATACCGGAAGCTCAGTCGACATATTGTTTTATCATGCATTCAGAACTATGGGTTACAAAGATTCCGACCTTGTGCCCTCTACATATAACATATATGGGTTCAACGGCGTTGCATCAAGACCAAAAGGAGAGTTGACCGTGAAGATCTTCGCAGGAGAGTTGGAAACAAAAGTTACTGTTTGTGTAATAGACATAGATTCTCCCTATAATGCTCTTATTGGCAGACCCTGGATACACGGGATAAAAAGGATTGCGTCGATGTATCATCAAGCCATACGGTTCCCAATGCCCAGAGGGATAGGCGAAATTAAAGGGGATATAAAGGATGCGCGAGATTGTATTGAAAAAGACGTCAACACATATGACAAAAAGCTAAGGAAAAGGATGGAGCGAAAGAAGGAGGCACGTGAAGCCAAAAGAGATGAACGGATGATGGTGTTTACAATTGGAATAATCGAAGAGCATGCCAAAATACAGACAAGTGCTGAAGAGACATACAAGGCAAGAGGCGACAATGAGGTCCGCTGCAAAATGACTCCAGAATCCGAAATCCAAATGGAGGTAAAGAAAAGCGAAAAGACAAAGAAAACAAAGGCAAGCATAAGGAACGAAAATGAAGCTCCCATAGTCAAGGAGAAACGAACTCCACGCGGAGGAGCCAAAACGAGCACTTCTAAACAGAAGAAGGCATTCACACAAGAAACATATGAAAGTCAAGAACTAAGTGAGCTTATTCAGAAGGGAAAATAAATATGTGATGAAGAAAAAGAAATGAAGCAATTAAAAGAGCAACTATATCGAGAACGGCGAAACAAAGAGGAATTGGTAAGAGAAAGTATCAAGCTTGAAAGACAAAACGAGAAGCTATTAATCAAGAACAGCCACCAAAAACGAAAGCAAGATGAATATGGGGTACAAATTGAAGAAATGACACATGGGAAAGAGTAATGGAGGAAGATAATCAGGACCCAATGCGAGGTACAAAGGGGCGAGGTACAAACAAGTGCGCTAGAAGTGAACCATGCAAGCCTGAAATATCAGCTTTATTTTCATTGAAGCAAGGAGAAAACGAGAGCTTGCAAAGCATTGTGGCAAGGTGCGACACGATTTGTAAAGGACTACTAGGGAAACTATCAGAGGAAGACCTGGTGCGGTCCTTTATCTACGCCCTGTCAACAAAGCACCCATTGTTCTCGGCGATATTCAAGATCAGGAATGAAGTAAAGATGAAGGACTTAAAACGGTATCAATCTGAGCACATTCGTCTCGAATAAGGGAATTGATTCTGAGAGAGAATCGCAAAGAAAAATATACTAATTTGGCGTTGTACCAAAATTTAAGAAATAATAACAATGATATTTTGAAATAGGAAAAAGATCTTCATAAGAACGTATAAGGAAATTTCAATAAGAACTCAAGAATAGGAGGCAGATAAGACCCACGAAATAAACGGTTTCTAGGGAAACTTAAAACCTTCGCCTAGGAAGGCACCTTAGTTCGCACGAAAGTGTAAGAGGCAAAGCATAACGCATGTAGTGAACAACTCCAAGACAGAAAGTTAGGGTCAATGATAAGACCTATTCGCTGAGGGTCCCTTTTTATGATGGCCTTCGGTAAAGGATGTGGAATAAGACCAAGGCGCCGATATATTCGGTTGAGATGCGGGTGCCTGGGGCGTCTGGAGCGTTCCTGGCCATAACCTTATGGCAAGTCTTGGCTACAAAGCATTCGATCCCAAAGAAACCTCACTTAGGGTGTGACTTCGTAACCAAATAGCCACATCGGCGAAAGGGATAAGAAGTCACGAAAACAACTGGTGTCGTAATAACCGGATGGGAAGAGCTCAACATGCATGTTATGGGTAACTTCCTTGAAGGGGAATTCATGAGGAATATAAAGGGATGACACCCTCCAGAATTAGGGAGCTGAGTGACCAAAAAAAGACGAGGATATAATGGGGCTAACATTAACGGGAATGGATAGGCCTATTACATCGTCGCAAGATAGGGATCCAATAAAATGATAAGGCGAGACAGATGGATTACTACTTGAAAGAGTAATAAGCGCATGATACTTCGTCGAATTAAGATCCTTCATAAAGGATGAGGCAAAATAATACCTTAATTAGGAGGCATACTAAGACCTTGTAAAGAAACCAGACGCACAATCAAATGAATAACAAATAGATTAGATACTATTTGCCATTCATTTGATTGTGCGTTCATTAGGAGGCAAAATAATATAGGAAAAATAATACCTTAATTAGGAGGCATACTAAGACCTTGGAGGAGTCAGATCTTAAGATTTCCAAGGTGGACCTGTAAGAAAGGGAAGACAGGAAAACGCGAGTCACGAGTTAAGTAGATTAGATACATGTTTAGGGTTGGGAAATCCAATAGTAAGCCCCACTTCCTTGTGATCTCTGAGTAGACCGACAGCTGGTAGCTCGTACTGCACAAGAAATGATAGAGATGTGAGAACCAGTACGCCCAAAGTCAATACAAGGGGATAAGGAAGAGAGGATACCTCGTCAGGAACAAACCAGTACAACTTCCAAGGATTACAATTTAGAAGATGACGGTGCTTAGGAAGAGGGCCCTCTCTGACAACCCCATTCTCGTCAATTCCCCAAATAAAAGGACCTCTCACCACGAGAGGAAACACTTCCCAGTCATCATCCTGCTCAAGCTTGAGAGGACCCACACCTGGAGGGAGATTCTTCGACGAAGAAGACTTGTGAACAAGCTCGATACCCCACTCTTGGTATCTCTTAATGCTAGTGAATCTTGCAGGATAGCTAGCTGCGAAGGAGTCAGCATTGTAGTCGTGAGGATTGAATTCGCCCGCCGAGAAAGGTATTTGTGAAGCACCCTCACCGGAGCGAGTAGCAAACTCGCCAGAGATGCGAAGAACGTTACCAGTAAGCTGGAAAGCCCCACATTGAAACTTGCTCAGAATCTCGTGAAAGATGGGATTGGAAAGGTTGTAAAGAGGGAAAGTAAGCCACGCCCTCAGTTGACCTAATGAAACTATCATCTTGTCTGAGGACCAAGAATCGGAAAGAACCCACCGGGAGTTCAACTCCATGTCCGGAGTAGCATGAATAGAAGGAGTCACTGAGGAATCAACATCAGGGAGAAGAGACAAACCCTTCTTTTGGAAGTCTGCCTGAAATTCTTCGTAAGAAATAAGCAAAGAATGGGGTGATACTTTCTGAGAAGCCATGATAATAAAGAAAGATGAAGGAAGAGTAAGGAGGTCGAAGAAAGCTGAGGCAAAGAAGAGAGCTGTAAGGGTTTGTGTAGAAGGGAAGAGAAAAGAAAAACTCGAATAGAAGATTAGAAGAGATATTTAAAGTAAAAGGGAATGACCGGAAGAACAGGTTGGGTGGCACGTTCGAAGTAGTATAACCGGTAATAGCCGGTTACTAAAAAAAACATGGGAGAGTAAAAATCGGAGAGTGGAGAACGTGGCGGTTGAAGAATTTCTAGACGATTCTTATTCCGTTCTCGCGAAATTCGAACGAAACAAGAAAAGGAAAAATGTAGGTACACAAAATAGACTCACCACGTGTCAACACGAGAAGGCCTTAAAAAGAGGAATGTATCTCGGTCAAAGATCCCAGTCAGTGACTTGTCAAATCAAGTCAGAAAGTCATTATTAATTAACTGGTGAAGATACGTGCACGAGATAATAGTGCGAGAAGAGTCCAAGTCACGAGAAATCTATATGAGTGTCTGGAAAGGTACCACACGAAGCATATATAAGGGCAAAGGAAGATTGCTTGGCTTATAAGTCATTCGGCGAAGAGAGTAAATTATTGAGCAAGAAATAGGACAGCTGTCCCGACAGGATCACATGGATATCAGCGAAAGAAGAGGAAAAACTTTATGGAAAACGGGATGAGAGAAGAATAAAGCAATATCACGAAGCTCCCACGAAGAAAAATGAGCTGTCCAGCACTAAGGATGATATGCCTATGAATAGAAGTCGTTGGGCAACGAATGATGGATGGAATTTTTGGTTGAGTAGGAACCTTAACTTAGAGAGTAAGATTAGGATTTTCCTTTGTATGTAATCTTGTAATCGAGAGTTCTCATTCAATAAATCAATAAAAGTTCTTTAATCAAATTGGTATCTCATGTGTTAGATCTTGTTTACTTACTATTTGGGTGTACTACTGGTTTTCGGTAATTACAAGAAAAATCCAGATCTCTTTATTCGTACTTTTTATGAATATTTATATCACAAACGCAAGCATTTGATTCTCCTTACAGGTCTCTTTAAATATTTTCTATAGCTCTTTTAATTGCTTCTATTCTTTGTAGGCCTGGAATTGCATTACTATCATATGCATGTTCTTATTTTTATTTTTTTCCCTATAATCCATGTGCCTTAAAGCAACTGTAGTGGTGCGATCATAACTAAAGAGTAAAAACCGAAAAAAACTAAAAGAAATGGGTTTAGTCCGTGGTGCGACGTTATGGTGGAGGAATAACTTTGGTGGAGCGTAATGATATGCTAACGCTTGAAGTGGGGCGCAACTTTAAAGAGAGCTCAGAGTGGGCGTAACTTTAAACTGAGCCTGATGTCTAGGCTTCACTCCATACGGGCGCAACTTTAATCTGCGCCTGAATTTCGAACGTAGTCCTAAATTCCTCCCCACATCGAACGCAAGTAAGATTTGCGTCTCATTTCTGGCGTAGTTCTAATTTACGCTCCACCAAAACCAAACTAAAGACCAAATATGATTTGGTTTTTGGTTTTAGTCTAGTTTTTGATCTTTGATCCGTTCCATAGTGGTTGATATCTGGTCCAGATTTTTGGTTTTGGTCGTCGACTGTGATTGCTCTTACACCTGCACTGACTATGCTTGCTTACGCCTTTTCTCGTGTTCTTCGGGTAGTATTTGATTTTTTTGCAAAGACCCAATCTCGATAAGTTCCAAGTCTTACTTAGATTGGCAAAACAATGAGCACAACACCTTTTCATTTTCCCCTTTGGATTACTTTATGGATATTGGTGCTTATTCAGTGGAAACTAGGATAGTCACCAGGGTCTATAAATCCTTCGAATAATAGGAGGAGCTACACCAATTTCATCTTACCGTATCATGCCGTTTCTTGGCGTGGCCTAGTATACTATCCAGTGGGACATTACATTGTCTTTTATGCCATTTGAATTATTGAAGAGTTGAAACTTAACTAGTCTTTTGTGTGACTCTCCATAAATTGTTGGACATAATGATTATGGGATCAAACGCTACATAGTGGTTTCGAAATAGGTGTTGATTGTTGGTTGGTTTGTAACGTTTGTTAAGCAGTCTCGACTGAAATGAATTTTGTAGCTGCACCGGTTGCTACATCCATGAATTTTATAATGAGTTTCAGATGAATTTCTAGTTGCAGCTCAGTTTATAAGTGGCTGCCTAATTGCAGCTTTGCCATTTATAGTTCCAGCTGAGGTCATAAGTGGCCATCATAAAATCCCAATAATTAGGATAATGTGAAGCTATAGTTGACTCACTAGCTAGCGAAAAACTAGAGTACCAACTTAGATGAGAGGATAAATCATCGTTCTTTGTGAGTACTAACAAATGGGGCTTAGTTTGGTTCAGCCTTTCAGGATTAAGGAAATTAGGTTAATTTGATGTTTGTATTCACTATGGCACAATGATTTTCTTCCCATCTCTTGTTTTTTCCCTGGTTTATCTAATGTTTCCAGTAATTTTAGTTTGTTTTTCTGTTTATGAGTTTCACTGTTGGTGATTGTTTTAAGTCTTGTACGTGATATGATGATATCTCTAGAAATGAATACCAAACTAGATGTGGGTATAAAATATCCCTCAACCAATACGAACACCAGGAAATCATTTAACGACATAATTCCTAAGGCGAAGAATACAGGGCATTATCGATTAAAATATTGTAGATTTTAAGCAAATTCTGTGCAAATGAAAACTGTCTTAGTCTACATTTGCAAACCACGAAACGAATGAATTGGAAAACGCCGCAAACCAACCGAAAAATCATCGCAAAAGTCAATTTAACAAAACTAAAATTAAATTACAGCAAACTTTGGGGCAAAAAATATTAGAAAGAAAAAACACTAGATTTTTTTTCTGATTGTTGTTTGTTTACCCAATGTTGAGAATGGTGTGAGACCAAAAAAGCAATGAATAGGAAAATGGATGTAGAAACAGCGGATTCTTCGCAGGATTATTATAATTTTGAGTTTTCTACCTGTTTAAAAAATTAACTAGATAAGAACACTAGAAGTTTGTTTTCTATTTTCCTCTTGTTTCAGCCGCTAAGAGATGACTTCCGGTAAACTCTACTGCAAAAGGGATAACTGAAGGTCTATTTCATATCTAGTATTCCTATGTGATGAACTTTGCTCTTCTCAATTTACTCCAACATCTCACAACTACTTTCATTTGCACTACAGTGTGTTTCTCTGGGCATTTTTTACCTCCCCAAAGAAGAAACATCCACTTCTATTGTCAATTCAACTCCATTTCTACTAAGGTTTGGTGATCATTACTTACTAGGAGGTATGACCTTTAAAGGCAAAAATAAAATGACATAAAACTATTTGGTGATGAATGACCATTGAAGATACATGCTTGACGACCTTACATGATTCATATCTGTTTTTCCATCCCAACTGTAGTTGATTTCAAGTAAAAATTGTTTTCAGTTTCAAATTTCACCACACGTTACCACCAACAAGACGAACACTATAATTCCAAGAAAGATCAAAACTTTCTCTAAGAGTCGGTTCAAATGCTACAAGTATGAGCAATCGCTAAACACAAAGTGAAAATAAGTTCAGCCATATCGAAAATTTTGATTTGGAATCCGAGTCATCTTACAAAGTGACTGAGTCGATAAGTCTAGATTTTCATCACTATAATCCATTTTAGATATACCGGGAAGAACAGTTTTTCTCTCGTGAGTCTGGATTCTTGGGGTACCATCGATTCCCAACTGAATCTTAACCCACTTCAGATATCCTGGGAAGAACAATTAAATTCGGGTTACTCGGTCTCTTACATGTAGGTTCTTTTTTTCAACGGTTGGATCTTAGCCCACTTTGGGGATAGAAATGTAAACTCATTATTTGTTTTTTACAAAATTAATTAAAGTTATGTCAAGACAGTCAACTCGGGTCAACGTCCAGTCCAGGTACCAAACCCTAACGTTGGACAAATATTAGACCAAAGTCTAGTGTTGGTCAAAACATGAGTACCAAACAACAATTATCCCTATTTTATATAAGTATTTAACGGGTAAATTACCAAAGATACAAAATGGATTTGCCGTGAATCCATCATTCTATATACGTGCTCGGTGGAGCTACATAAATCATGAGCAGTTTACACGACATTGGCACACTTGGCGCATTCAGAGCATCCACATTACGGCAATCCAATATTGCCAAAAAATTGGTTTCGGTTTTGAGATCAAGTTTAAGATCATCGTACTCCCTTTCAAATCTAGTACGAGTGTGATTCCATACTCGAACTCGAACTTCTCTAAATTGGGTTTGGTTTCGTACTCAATATGTAATGGTGTTTGAATTTCATTGGAATCTTTTCATTGTCATGTATCGACTGTGGATGGGTTTAGAATCTGTAAACTCGCAACAAAGATTTGACACCACATAAATGTTTGAAGTATCTTATACACAAAGTAAATCCACAAGAAAAATGTATTCATCTTACATTTGCAGTTTTTCGCACTTGCAGTGCACAATAGGAATGAACTTAAAAATCATTAAAAAAATAAAAACAACACAAAGCCCAAATAAAAAGAATTGTTTTTGGGGAACGGTATGGAAAAAGCAAAGAAGAGGTACAAATGTCTTTGTAATAGTTTCTTCGTTTGATGTTAATATCTTTTGTGTTCTCTCCAACTGTTTACAATTCTCACATTCGTTGTGTTAAACTCTAGTAGCAAAAAGATGATTTCGCTAATAGTATACCAATATACGTATCCGATGAAATTTCTCCTTTATCAATTTACTCCAACATCACAACTACTTTCATTTGCACCACACTCTTTCCATTCTTTTAAGTTTAACCTATTAAAAAAATAAACATTCACTTCAATTTTCAATTCAACTCCATCTCTTGTATGGTTTGGTAATGCTACTGCTGACTATGAGGTATGACCTTTGGCATAAAAAGAATTGCAGCGAAAATAAAATGACACAAAACGAGTTGGTGATGAATTGATCATTTTAGATACATGCCTGGCCAGATTACATGATTCATTTTGTTTTCCCGTTCCAAATGTTGATTGCAAAAGTAAGAATAGTTTCCAGTCTCTAATTTCACCACAACATTACCACGTTAACACAAACTGCTCAACACATACTCTAACACCGGGAAAGATCAAAATTCCACTTAGAGCCTGTAATTAGTATTATACATTCTAGTATCTTATAGGTTAATGCAACTAAATTTTTTGAAAACCTTTGTTGCATTATGTCATGTGCCTCTTAAAGATTGTTGCCCTTATCAGTCCAGTGATGGTGTTAGTAGTTTTTAAATTACATTAGTAATAATTATTAGGTTATTTACTTTCTTTAGCAGTAAGTTAATCCTCATCGTGCGGCTGTGTAACACCCACGTGCAGTCAGTCGAGCCTTTGATTGCTCTTAGTTAGGGTTTGTGTGGTATTTATACTCACTTTCCTTCCCTGTACTGAACTTAAGAATTAAATAGAGAAGTAGAACTCGGTCCAGTGTGGCTGTAGTTAAAGTTTGTACTTGTGATTCTCGTATTATCAACATCAACCATAACAGTGGTATCACCCAGAAGATCTGGTAATCTGCAATGACTGGAGGTCCAACCATCAAAGATGTTGACCTCACAACAAGGGAGTTTTCAAGATTGATGACGAATCTTACAGAGATCTAGCGTAAATCAGAAGAAAAACGTGAAGCAGATGCTAAGGATCATCAGATATTAATGACTCACCTAGTACAAATCTCAGAAGACACGTTAAAGCATCTACAAAAACAACCTCAATCCTCTGTTGGTGAACAACACACTCCTCATTTTGGTCACTCAGAAACTAATAGATCTGTTCAGGGCTCTCCTGCAAATACTCTCAAACCAGCAAAGCTTGACTTTCCAAGGTTCGATGGCGAAAACCCCAGTAGCTGGTTACAAAAATGTTACAGATTTTTTCAGATCCATCCCATGGAGGAAGCTCAGAAAAAAGAATTTGCTGCTATGTACATGGATGGTGGAGTTGATTCTTGGTTCTTCGATTATTATTCTGGTAAAACATCTGTTCCTTGGTCTGAATTTTTTAATAATCTTTGCCGTCGATTCAAAGGTTTAGCTAATGATAACTATGTTGGCTGCTTTAATAAACTCGCTCAAATCACTATTGTGGAAGAATATTTCCAAACACTTGAGCAGCTCAAAGATTTGATGATAACCAAAAACCCTTCCTTGAATGAAGAGTATTTTGTTCTTAGTTTTATTAGTGGTCTAAAACCGGAAATCAGCAACTCAGTTAGAATGCATAATCCTACATCCCTTTCTCAGGCTTTTTTCCTAGCAATGCTTCAAGAACAAACACTGACTCCATCACCCAAATCTACATCCACTAAACAACCCACTACCTCCACTTATTTCAATAAACTATCTTCAATTACTAAACAAATCAGTGCCCCTGTGGTTCCTACCACATTAAACCCAATACCCAGAAATCTACTGACATCCCTCCTATCAGAAGATTAACTCAAGAACAATTAGCTCAGAGACGAGCCAAAAACTTATGCTACAATTGTGATGAGAAGTATGTTTATGGACATAAATGCAAGTCCCAACAACTCTTTTTGGTTCTATCTGAGAAAGAATCACCTCCAGATCCCATTACTCCTCCAATTGCACAAGACCAACCCATCACAGTGGAAGACTCAACCATGGAAATTTCACTCCATGCTCTCACAGGCCTTCATAGTACTGAAACAATACGCATTTTTGGGAAACTCAACAACCAGCCACAATTCTAGTATACACGGGGAGCACTCATAGTTTCATAGATGCTGCTATTGCTAAGAAATTATCCTGCACTATTCAGCCAACTTCCAATTTACTAGTTACAGTGGCTAATGGAGACAGGACAACAAGCTCCGGGGTATGTCAACATATGGAATGGCAAATGCAGAGCCATCAATTCACAACATACTTTCATGTTCTTCCTTTAGGTGGTTGTGGTCTTCTGTTGGGAGCATACTGGCTTAAAACTCTAGGTGATGTAATGTTCAACTTCTCAAAATTAACTATCTCCTTCATTCATTTATGCACTACAATCACCCTTACTGGTATTTCAAATAAGCCTTCTTTTATGATTGTTAGTGGGCAAGATGTTCAAAATTTCATTAAACACCACACCCCATCATTTGTGGGCCAGTTTTTTTCTATTTCAGATGAACCACCTACTACTACTCACATACCTACACCAGTACATGTTGTATTGGATCAATTTCAAGATGTCTTTAATGAACCTACATAATTACCTCCTCAGAGATCATTGGATCACAAAATCCCACTCAAACCTGGTGCCCAACCAGTAAACCTTAGACCCTATAAATGCCCACACATTTACAAGGAAGTGGTTGAATCCTTGACAGAAGATATGCTTAACTCTGGGGTAATTCAAGACAGTCACAGCCCTTTTGCATCTCCAATTATCTTGGTTAAAAAAAAAGATAAATCTTGGAGATTTTGTGTGGATTACAAAAAGTGAAATGATCTCAGAATTAGAGATAAGTACCCTATACCTATCATTGATGAACTTCTAGATGAATTACATGGCTCATTTTTTTTTACAAAATTAGACTTAAGGTCTGGGTACCACCAGATAAGATTATATGAAGATGATATCCATAAAACTTCCTTTAGAACTCACCATGGTCATTTTTAGTTCAAAGTAATGCCATTTGGGCCTACTAATGCACCTGCAACCTTTCAATCTCCCATGAATTCAGTTCTTGGACCTTACTTAAGAAGATTTGCCTTGGTCTTTTTTGATGACATTCTTATATACATCCAGTCACTTGAAGAGCATGTTCAACATCTTTCTATTGTTCTTGGGATTCTCAGACATCACCATCTTTTTGCTAAATTTTCAAAATGCTGTTTTGCTCAATCCTCATTGGAGTATTTGGGTCATATCATCACAACAGATGGGGTAGCTGCTGACCCAGCCAAAATTGAGTGTATGAAGAACTGGCCTGTCCCAACTTGCCTTAAACAATTAAGGATTTTTTTTGGGGCTAACTGGATACTATAGAAATTTTGTTAAGCACTATGGCCTTATCAGTAAGTCATTCACTGATCTTTTAAAAAAAGAATGCATTTTAGTGGTCTCCAAGTGCATAGTAAGCTTTCCAACAACTTAAACAAGCTATGTGTACTACTCCAGTGTTGGTGCTCCCAGATTTTACTAAGACATTTGTTGTTGAAACAAATGCTTGTTCTGTTGGGGTAGGAGATGTTTTAATGTAGGATGACAGGGTTATCAACTTCTACAGCAAACCTCTTGGACCAAAATCTCTTAGTATTTCAACATATGAGAAAGAATTACTTGCAGTGGTCATGGCAGTCACCAAGTGGAGACACTATCTTTTTGGTCACCACTTTATCATTAATACAGATCAACAAAGCATTAAATATTTCATGGATCAGAAAATAACCACACTTTTACAATAAAGATGGCTTATGAAGTTATTAAAATTCAATTACACCATCCACTACAAGAAGGGTATGGAGAACAAAGCTGCAGATGCCCTGTCAAGACTTTCATCTTCTTCTCAATGTGCAGTCTTTTCTATTTCTACACCTACTTGGGCTCAAGAGGTAATTCAGAGATATGACAAAGATGAATGGGCTACAACCATAATTCCTAAGTTATTGGTGGCTCCTTCCTCCATTCCTAACTACACTTATGTGGATGCAATTTTGAGATATAAAGGAAGAATTTATATTGGCACCAACAACAACCTCAGGTATGCCATCTTGAAATCTATTCACTCTTCTTCTGTAGGGGGTAATTCAGGAATGCAAGGCAGTTAATAAGAGCCAAAAGACATTTTTATTGGAAAGGCCTCAAAAAGGAGATGTTATTATTAGTTAGTCACTGTGATATATGCCATAGGAACAAGGGTGAACATAATTTTCCTGCTGGATTGTTACAACCTCTACCAATTCCAACTCAAGCTTGGGAACACATCACCATGGATTTCATAGAAGCCTTACCCATCTCAAGTAAAAAAGATGTTATTCTTGTTGTGGTTGATAGAATCACTAAGTATAGCCATTTCATTGGCTTAACTCATCCATTTACAGCTTCCACTGTGGCACATGAGTTTCTCACTCATGTTTTCAAATTACATGGTCTCCCATCTTCCATTGTTTCAGATAGAGACAAGATTTAAACCAGTAACTTTTGGCAGGAGTTATTTAAAGCAATCAGTGCCAGTTTACAAATGAGCACTGCATATCATCCTCAATCAGATGACCAAACTGAAAGAGTGAATGCATGCCTGGAAAACTACCTGAGATGCATGACTGGACATCAACCTAAGCAATGGTAAATGACTTTCATTGGCAGAGTTCTGGTACAATACAAACCACCACACCAGCTTAAACATGACTCCATTCAAAGCATTGTATGGCTAGTGTCCTCCACATCTTGCTCTTTTCAATGAAGCACTCACTTCTGTTGCTGTTGTTGAAAATTACTTAGCTCAAAGAGATACAATGCTAGAATTGCTGAGAGACTCTCTCCACAAAGCCCAGGAAAGAATGAAGGTTTTTGCTGACAAGAAGAGGACTGATAGACAGTTTAAGATTGGTGACTTAGTCTTTTTGAAGCTTCAACCATACAGACAATCCTCCATTGCTTTGCGCAGGAACTTCAAACTCTCAGCAAGATACTATGGACCATTCCCTGTTATTGCCAAGGTTGGTCAGGTGGCTTACAAACTCCAGCCGCCTGCTTCTTCACAGATTTATCCTGTCTTCCATGTTTCACAATTGAAGAAGCGCATATGATCTTCTGCCATCACTGCCCCCACTCTGCCACAAACTGATGCTGATGGAGAGATTATTCTCAAACCTGTAGCAATTCTGGCCACCAGAGAAATCAAAAGAGGGTGTACCACAATTCCCCAGATGCGGATTCAGTGGTCTCACTCAACTGCAACTGATGCTACTTGGGAGGACGCTTCAAATGTCAAAGCTCATTTTCCAAAATTTCATCCTTGAGGACAAGGATGATTTGAAGATCGGGGTATTGTCATGTGCCTCTTAAAGATGGTTGCCCTTATCAGTCCAGGGATGTTGTTAGTAGTTTTTAAATTACATTAGTAATAATTATCAGGTTATTTACTTTCTTTAGCAGTAAGTTAATCCTCATCGTGCGGCTGTGTAACACCCACGTGCAGTCTGTCGAGCCTTTGATTGCTCTTAGTTAGGGTTTGTATGGTATTTATACTCACTTTCCTTCCATGTGGTGAACTTAAGAATTGAATAGAGAAGTAGAAATCGGTCCAGTGTGGTTGTAGTTAAAGTTTGTACTTGTGATTCTCTCGTACCTCTCGTATTATCAACATCGACCATAACACATTATCGAAGTATATTTCAAATGTCAATTGGAAGAGCTTCCAGGAGACTCTGTCCGCTTTGAAATTATTCCATTAAGCTGGTCCTTGGTTTTCCATTTCATTGTGAAGGATGGAAGGTACGAAATAAGAAGAATGCACTCCATCTGCAGTAATCATACTTTGTTTATTTGTTTTTTTATCCAGCAATCGAACCATTTTTTTTTCTCGCTAATCTTGGTTACATATAGATTTACCTAAATTATCAAGGATAAACACTGAAGAGAAAAAGAAAGACATTTCAGTATGTAGTCATGGATTCAATTTCGGTCAATCCATGATTTGAGAATAGGTTATTTTTGAACATTAAAGTAACAACAACAAATGATGATAGAGAGAGAGACCCATTTCCATTTCATAGATTCATGGCCCAAAACAAATGATAATAGAGATAAGATCCATTTCCAAATGTGTTTATCAATTTACTCCAACATCAAAAGAAAGTTTCAACTGTACTTCAATCTAACTTGATTTTGTTTCTCCTTTTCCCCATTAAGAAGAACATACGTTTTTGTTTCATTTCAGATCCTTAAATTTTTCTGTGTTTCGACCAGTCATGTGTACCTATAAAGATTTTCGTCAACATACAGGGGATTCTCGCAAAGCAACAGTCAGAGTGCACACTCCCACAAAAATCATACATTTCTGATAACAAAATCAACATAATGTGCTTGCTATCGCCACCAAAAGAAGTATTTAGGGAGAAAATCACAACATTGAGCACAAACAGTGATATCAAATTCTCCCCACATAGAACCTAAATAAATTTACTTAAATATCACGTATCAGAACTACTATTTCAGGCATATTCTCTATTGTTGAGAAGATCAAACTATCATTTGATTCATTTCTAGATATGTGATAATTGGTTCTGTGTTATCGTAATATGTAAGTGGATATTTCTTGTAACATGAATTTGAAACTATAAATATGATCAATTATCTTATATGAGGTTGGACTTTTGACAGAAATCGTTACAACCAGTTCTTGTACTCGTCCCGTACTTATTCTCTTTTTATAGTGTTGTACATTAAAACATTTTAAACATACAAAAATGGGCAACCATGTTGCAAATAAATTTGTTAACGGTGCATTTGGTTTATTGCATGTTTTATGAAAGAAGTGGAACATCAATTTTGAAACAAAAAGGCGAAATTTGGAAAGTATAATTGGAGATATTAAGATCCAAGCTTACTTTTGGGTGGAGTCAAACACTAGCATGTTGGATTTAATGGCTAACATGGTGATAACTTTATGGCCGTGTTTGGGAGCTTTGACTACATAAAGCTTAGCTAGGGAATTTTTTTCTCTAACTTGAGCAGGATTATCTCAAGATGTATTAATAAAGATGAAGTTTGTCTTTCCGTTATATCCATCACGGGTTTATCATGTATTATGTTTGTCTCTCCATATTTTAAATCTGTATTTTTATAAAATAATTATGTATTATGGATAAAATTGTCGGAGAAAAAAATAAAAACATAACAATAAAGTTAAAAAAATTGAAAATATTTTGATTAATTAAAATAACTACCTCTATAACCGTCTAACCCAGGCAAGGATATTGGTATCCTGGCTATTTTGGAGAATAGCATAACCTTGCTTTTTTAGCTTCCTAAAATCAAGGAAGATTTAGTTGTTCATATCCTAGACTAGAATTAGAACAAGACAAACATAATTTAAATGTATTTTCTTGATAACCCAACCTAGGATAGGCATTTCCAAGGGGCCAAACACGACCTATGGGATTCGTATTTTCATCGGCCGCTTTGACTTGGATACGAGACGTTTGATGTAAGGTTTGTTTGTTAAATTATTTTGGATTTTTGTTTCTTTGTTCTCTTCTTTGGGTGATCGTTTCCAAACTCGATCTCCCTTTTTTGGATCGGTTGTATTTATTGGGTTGAGGTACCCCTTAAGTACCTCTTTTTCAATGAATTTTTTCCTTTTGACCGATCAAAAATATAAAATAATTGAAACAAAAAGAAAATTCTCCAAATTCTCTCATGGTCTTTGGTATTGTTCTTTATTGATTGTGTGACCTTGAATTTTACAAATCTGATAAGCACTGAACCCGGATTTTTGGTTTGGATTATTCGTAAACACTAGAATTTGGATTTAGAATTATAAAACATGGAAGGTCATCAACTTTCAACCATTGTTGATGGTATACATATTTGGATTTCAAGTAATTAAATTTGGATTCCTCCGCAGCTTCTCCTAACCATATTCCTCATCGAGGGCTTTTACACCTATTTGATATCAGTTTACCCCGACATCACAGTTAATCCCACTTCAACATTTACTCCTAATTTCATCTCAACTCACATAAATCTCTTTTATGCATCTTTTTTCTTTTCACTTGGAAAGCTATGTAACAAATAAGAGATCAGAAAGACTTTCATTTATAGGAATTCAACTATAAATTGTGAATGATAAGAAATGAGTTGGTGATGAATTAATCATTCCTTATACATGCTAAGTGAAGTTACATGTTTCATGACCAATAGACAACAACATTATCATATTTTGTGTCTCTATTAACAAAACATGCTCAAAGTATGACCAAATCACAATAAATTTTTGGCAAGAAAAAATATATTTGGATAATTCTGTCAAGTCGATCTTAAACAAAAAGAAACTCACAAGAAAAAATGTATTCATCTACATTGCACAACAAAAGAAGATATGTTTGAATTACAGACCCCAACAAGATTGAACTCTAGAAATCATCAAAATCATCTTCATCATCAGGTTACTTTCCAAATCCTTAAGGTCCAACTATAGATCTCCCAACTTTCTTCCCACCTTGCTTATTCTTCTTCTTCTCACTCTCTGCTTTCTCATACTTCTCTCTTTCTCTCTTTGTCAAAAAATCTGTCACAGCTATTTATATGACCTGTAGAAATCAGCACAAATCCATAATAATTACACATAAATACTATAATTTTTGTTTGGATAATATGGACTAGTTTTTTTGTGTGGTTGTTTTTCGCTTACCCCAATAGTGAGAATGGTGCGACCAACAAAAGAAATGAATAGGGAGAACAGCAGTATCTTCATCGGATGTCACTATCTTTAGAATTGTCTCTACTTGTTTATTACTACTTCTTCATTTGAATCTGACATTTCCAAATTTTGGGTGTTTTTGTGTCATGGGTATGGACTAGAAGTTCTTGTTTTGAGGCCGGGAATGGTGGCTCAATTGGAGTGATGGGTTAGAGGATGAAGATTCATGTTTGCACATCCAAACTTTTCAGTCTCAAATTTCACCACAACATTACTACATTAACACCAACTGCCCAAGCACATACACTAATTCCGGGAAAGTTCAAAACTTCCACTTAGAGCAACATATATCAGTATTACTATGCATTATAGTATCTTATATGTTGATGCAACTAAAATTCTTGAAACCCTTTACGGCATTGCCGAAGCATTTTAAATGTATATATGAAGACATTGTAGGAAAATCAATCCGATTTGAAATTATTCCCTTAATTTAGTCCTTGGATTTTAATTTTATTGTGATGGATGGATTGGAATGTACCAAAAAAAAAAAAAACCATGCCCTCCATCTGCAGGAACCATATATGGTTTGTCTACTATTGTTTTTTTATCCACAAATATTGTTTTTTTATCCAAAAATAATCGAACCATTTTTCACGCTAATCTTGATAAACACCGAAATTATCAAAGATAAACACCAAAGATAGAAAGAAAGAGATTTTAGTGTATAGTCAAAGATTCAATTTGGTTCAATCCATTATTTGGTTCAATCAATTTCATAGATTCGAGAACAAGAACAAATGATAATTGATGTAAAACCCATGTCCATTTCATAGATTCTAGACTAAAAACAAATCATGCCGTAGATAAAACCTATTTCCGATTGTGGTTACCAATTTACTCCAACATCACAAAGAGCTTCAATTGCACTTTCAATCTTACATGTTTTTGTTTCTACGTTTTCTTAAAAAGAAGAACATACTTTTTATTTCATTTCCATTCCCTATTTTTTTTCTGTGTTTCTCTTCACGTTTGGAAATGATCCAAGAATAAATAATGTTTTGTGGTTTGTTTCAGTGGCAAAAAGAGAATGATACAAAGTAATGAAATATACATTCCGTATTTGTCTGCAACTACCTTGACTCTCCATCTCAAGTACTCTGTTGAAATCGATAGATTACAAGTGTAACAAGATTGATTAAGTTGTTACCGAAGTCAGTCGTACATAGTTTCTAGTCACCGTACAATAAGCTTTCCTCCTTTATCTTCCTCTGTACTTATCTAATTCAGTTGTAATAGCCTGTACTTATCTAAAATTCTTTACAAAGCGAGTTGGTGATGCACCATTGAAAATTATATGCCCGGCGAGGTTTTGAAGTTCATCTCTATTTTTTCATCCAAATACTGTTTGGACGAACCGAGTCCGTAAGTGGAATGAAACTCTTGTAGTCAGCCAGTCATATGCACCTCCAAAAGGTTTACGGTTTTACCAGTTAAGTCATACAGGGAATTCTCATAAAATGACTATCACGAATACTTTAATGCGTAGAAATAACCCCCTCAGGAAACAACATTCTGAAAATGCCACCCTTATTGAAATATACATTAAATTACCCTTTTGAGGTAATATAGACACTTACACCCTTATTTAGAAAAGGTCCACACCCTCTTAGCTGACTCAGCTACCACCTCAGCCAAATGAAAGCATGAGTCAGCTACCACCTCAGCAGAGATTTAATCTCTTGATAGTTCCGCCCCTCGTTATTTCCGTTTCTTTCATCTCCTTCCTCTCTTAGTTTTCTCTCTCAGTTCTCACATTTTCTTTCCTTCTTTCACAAAACCAAAGAAAAACCAGAAAAACCATAATCTTTCACATCAAAATACCTATATCCCATACCAGTAGATTTTTACATACCCAATTCTCCATCTATGAAGAATTGATATCAACTCAACTTCAAAACCATCGAGAAAACTAATTAGGTGTCTGGAAGAAGAACTGATTTTTACAGTGTCTGAAAGAAGAGATTAGGGAAGAAGATTTGGATACAGGGAGATCCTGTTCAGTGAAGGACACAAAGATATCAACTCAACTTCAAAACTAGTGGAAGAAAAAAAAAGGTATGCTTTAGGGTTTAAAATTATTTGTCATCAATCTGAAATTAGGATTCAATTTTGGGTATGTATGTAATAAAGTTTAATCGATTTCGTTATTTCATATTTAATCTGAAGATATTAGGGGAGAAGATTTTCGGTCTGAAAATCATTTTACATACCCAATTCACCATCTATGAAGAACAAATAATAATGGATAGAAATCAGGTATTTGGAAGAAGATATTAGGGGAGAAGATTTGGATACACAGATATCAACCGAACCTCAGAACGAGCGGAAGAAAAAAAAGGTATGATTTAGAGTTTAAACTTATTTGTTATCAATCTGAAATTAAGATTCAATTTTGTTGGATATGAAATGAAAGTAGGCAATTTTTGGTTAGGTGTTTAAGATTTTGAATGATAAGTGGTGTTCTGAAACTTGATTTGGTTAATTGAAGATAAGATTTTGTCTTTAGATTTTTGGTTTTTTTTTTAATCAGATTTTTTTGGGGGTTTCTGAAACTGAATCTTAGTTTGTTTATCATGTTGTTATGTTAGTTTATTGTATTACCCTAGATTATAATTTTGTTATTCTGGTGCTACAACATTCTTAATAACAAAAGTTTGTTATTAAGTTAGTTTCTGGTATTACCACAGATTATCATTTTCTGGTTTTGTTATTCTGATGTTATAACATGCTCAAAACTTGCTCATTTATGTTTTCTGATAAGATGTGTAATGGAGGTTTCAGTTGTACTTATTGTAATGACAAACGCGTTATTTAATCTTTACAAATCGATGGGTATATGGGGGTTAATTTTTAGAATTTACAATAGACTCTAGGAATTGAGGGTTCATATCATGGTTTAGATTGAAGAATCAGGGAACTATAGTGATTGATGTAGTGTATGATGCTTACAACATTGGCTCTTGGTGGTAGGATTAAACGTTGTCAGAAGTTTTATTTTCTTCTGATATATGGCCATCAAAAATGATTCTTTTGCAACTTAAAACACTGGCATGAACCTATTTTCAAATTTGATGCATAAGTGGTTCCTACTGTTGTCATTTAAGATTGCATTTATTTGGTTTGTTGAGTGTGAATGCTTTATCCTTCCACTTGGTTACCTCCATGCAGCCCAGTGTGGTTGGAAATTAGCTGTGAAGCAAATAGAACAGTGTGTGTCAGTAAAATAACGTATTTGCAAGATTGAAACGTTTGGTGGGTGTAGGGAAGGTCTGCTGAAACTCCTTATTTTTGGTGTTCTTATTAGTGGGTGGTAGGGAATTGTAACTGTGAAAGTATCCAGAACACAAAACTTGAAACTTGCAAGTTACGTTAAGGTGTTGCATAGATGTTGATAATTTTAGTCTTGCAATAATAAAATATCGTTGATAATTTTAGTCTTGCAGAAATTTTAAGCTTAAAAACAATGCCTGAAATGTTTTCTTCGTTGATAATAATGCTTGATACAAAATTGAGGTCGATTAAGCTCTATGTACAACCATGGATGAATGCTCAATTGTTTTGATGTGTGGTTTGCTTAAGCTTCATGGTTACCGTTCTGACCTTCGTATTTTTCTGTTCATTGTCAGTGATCAATAAATTCAGGAAGAAACAAATAAATCAATTAGGTTCGCCTCCTACTCTACTGTTTTTTATTTTATTTTATTTTGAAGTTGAGTGTATGCGAGAGATTATGCGTGGAGCATGATGCCTAGGTCGGTGAAAATAGAAACCTGAAGTGTCCTTGCGTGAATTTTAAGAGCTTTAAATTCCAAAGTATAGCACTATTTTATGAGAATTTAGTATGCTCACAGTAAAAACTAGTTTATTGTTCAATTGGTAGCGGCTAGACAACCGTAGGGATGTGGTATCCACAGATAACGCTTTTAATTTAGTCGCCTTTTCTTTGTTAGTTTGTTTTGGTAATTAGAGCTTTCAGATTATTTATGTTGGTGCTCGTATGTGTGTGTTGGACATAGTTTTAGGTAGATAGGAACTTAGTTTTACTTAATCACTATAACTTTGTGTCGGGAGTTTACTTTAAGCAACTAAATAATATCGATTATAATATGTTTGTAGGTTCTAAATTATGGGTGCAGGACAGAAGAATAAGAAGTGTTCTAAAAAAGTGAAATTTGATGATCATGTGGAGAAAATTATATCACCGAATGCCACTGTGGAGGACAAAAGAGTGGTATCTGACGATGGTGTTGAAAGGTAATAGGTGACATTTAGCCTAATGTACTGTGTCATGCCAACTTTTTTTTAATTGCTGGAGATTCATTGAAATATTTAGGAGAAACGACATGTGATAACAAAAGAAAGAGAGGGTATATTAAGTACTGAATTCATTTTTAATCTGCTTCATCATTTAGGAATCTATATCATGGCTTAGTATTTTTCCCTTCTAATGTCCGTTAGACTGTTAGAGTCTTTCATTTCATACATGAATTCACTATTGTTTTTTTCTTATTCTTAACTCTGATGGTACCGTTGAGCATTCCCTGTCAAATGCTGAAATGTATGCATTAATAGCCTATAAGTTAAATTTGAACAATGACAATAACAATAGTTTAGTTATTTATATATAAAAGAAAGTTAGATGCCTCTATGAGAATCCTATTTTTTCCATGTTGCTGCATTGTTCTTTCTAGGTGTATTTGGTATAAGCCACTTGTAAACGGAAACTAGATCGGTCATTCGTTGAGTCACTTTTACAACTTGAATACAGGTGGTTATTGGATTAGTTGGAATGTACGATTATTTATCTTTTTTCAATGTTGCTGCTTTCCGCTCTCAAATATTTAATTCTAAGAACTTGTATGTTGTAATTGGTGTAACTATTTATTTCTATGTTGTAGGATGTTTGTTCACCCTGCCAGGTACCGGGCTTATACGTGCAAGGTAACAACATACTCGAGCCCGAAGGTTTTGAAGTGGGTGCGTAACCTGCTGTCTCCTGCCGAGCAAGAGAAATTTATGTCAACTACAATTGGCCCCTTACTGCACCTGCCAATGCAAACGTGGTCTAGTGCCTTGTTACAAAAGCGTCAGAAAAATAAACCCTGCACTGGCCCTTCTGCACCCATTATCGTTCTTTCTGATGATGTTACAAAAGGTCAGGGAAGGGCTAGGAGGAAAATAAATCCTGCACCTTCCTTGTTGCCCCCGTATACTCCTACAGGGAAAGTGGCGAAAAAGAACGCAAAAAAGGTTCCGACAAGCGAAGAGCCTGTTATCATGAATTATTTTGAAGAAGACACATTGGATCAGCAAATAACGAAGCAGGATATATATGATGTGAAAAGATTCATAAACCTCGGGTTAGACTCATCCCTAGTATACCCTTTTGTTTCCGTGTCTTGTTGTTTCTCTTCCCTAGTATACCTTTTTGTTTCTCTGTGTTGTTGTATATGTGAAAACTAACAATCATGGTGTTGCCTTATAATGGATCTTAATTTACCACAATATCAAGGAACATGGCGATAACTATAATGGTGATGGTACATCATTATTGTCTTGTTCTGAGTATAAACTACTACTACGTTCAACTGGTTGGTTATGCGGTAATGTGAGTCATATTGCATCATTTGATATTGACGATTAAATCTAATAATGAGAACATCATTTGGGTTGTGAAAAGTTTTATGTTTATGGGTCTTCCTGCAGATTATTGACAGTGCATTGGTGCTTTTGCACAAGTATTATCCTTTTAACAAATCCACTGGTAGTACAACCAGCCGATATGAATGTACACAGTTTACTGAGTGCAAAAAATGATATAATCGGAAGCTAAAATATATAGTAAACCAGCCGAATATAAATAACCGGGAGATAACTTTAATCGATAAACATCCGATTTTCAAGTTTTCGGAAATTTTATTTTGAGACCACTGTGATATTTGGCAGTCAAATAATGTTAAACTCATACCGATTGTAAAGGATAAGAATACTGAGTTTTGAAATTTTCTGAGGAATTCGTTTTTGGGGCCATTCGGGGGTAAATAACTCTACATAACTACCGAATGTAGATTATTTTGGAAAACCAGTTTGGGGTTTTTTCTCATATTCAGCAGTAAACTAGTATCTTGGAACTACCGAATATACATATTTGGTACTCAGTGTGTTATATTCGTAAGTTTATTCTAGAAATTATCTACCGAATCTGGGTAGTTCATGGCATTCAATGCATGCAATAATCGGTTTTTCTTGTTTACAAAAGCACACAAACGCATGCAAATCGAGTATTTGAGTTTCTTAACACAATACATGTGTTTTACATGCATCGTTAGCTTCAATATCGGGTGATTCTCCATTTTCTTCCATGAAAGGGTCGTCTAGGTTTTCCTCTCCACAAAAGTTTGGATCATTCAACATATACCCCAAATCGTCTTCTCTAAACGGTCGTGAACCCTCAACATTTCGTTCTTCGCCATGATTCTCACCTTCTTCTTCATATCCATCCATTTTTGTAGTGATAAAATGGGTTTTCTCTTTTTTTCCTTCACCTTCTTCTCTATAACTCTAACAACTCAAAAATGAAAAAGAAATGGAAAAAATGAAACAAAAATCATTCTAATACTGCACCGACTACAATCGGAAGTCTGGGAAATATTTTGGCTTCCGATTGTAATCGGAGGATAACAATGTTATCATATCCTCCGAATATATAAGGGTAATTTCGCCATTACGAATTACGCGAGATAAGGGCTGGCTACATTTTCCCTTTGGGTGATCTTTTTTGTTTTATTGTTGGCCCCTAAATCCTTTTGAGTGGCCCCTAAAAACGCCAGGTTAAATAGTATCAAAACTAAATGAATTGAATGTAAAATTAAATTCCGGTTTATAACAAAATTTATTTCCAACAACAATGTCGAAATATAGTTCGATACAACACTTTAAAATTAGGATTGAGTACGTCCAACTACACAATATTATCAGCAGAACTCTATGTCACGCGCAGTTCGTAGAAGTACCAATATCTGCAGACATTGGTCTAACTGTGTTCCCAAATAATCTTAACAAATGAACCCTGCTTCTGGTGACCCATCACAACATGTGAAGAGATGATTCATTCAGGCATCTGTCATAGCCTTGCAATAACTCATTCAGTCTCATCGGACCAATGAGTAAGAATCATATTGTTTTAGAATAATAGGATCAGTCACAAAATACTAAAGTCCAGTCTCAACGCACCTTCACGCACAACCTAAACTTCTTTCTTTTCATTTTCCTGTTATGTCAAATATTTTCACTTTGACGATCTTTATCAATAAAAATAATCTCATTAAAACAAATCATTCAAGAAATTCAACTTCACAGGTTTCTCCCAAAAAATGAAATACATAGGGAAGTTGTTCAGAAAACCAAAAATTTTACCTCCATTTCAGGTGATATAGTCCATTCAATATTTTACTTTTGAAATTCAAGTGTAATTCACTTGATAACAAACAAAGCTGACCCCAGAAATCATTACGCACACCGATCATTGCTTGGGTACAGTTGTTTTAGGTTTTAGCGTATCTTTTGTACACATTTAGATACAAGTTACTGAAGTATGAAAACTATATTGATAGGATGGACATTTTCTTTCCTATGTCGACTATATTGATGGTCCAGTAAGTCTTCGCAGTCTATGTCTACAGCGTGTAACTTTCCTATCCTACATAACCTTATTACAGTTTCCATGGTTACCTTACCCTTCGTCAGTAATGTGATGCACATTACCCTTGAGTAAGGTCATGTCTCTCTGTTAGAATGGTAGATAACTACACTATTGACACGAATAAATGAATCAAAATATACTATTCACTGATATTAAAAAAATCAAAGAGATAAAAATTCAAAGTTCTTGTTGAGATTATTAGTCCATCATTGTCTGGGAAATCTAAGATCCTGCGGTTTATAATCCTTAGGGCCTCTCCACTCATTACCAATTGGTTTTGAGTTGGATGCCCGTATTCTAACCTGGTATCAGAGCAGGCTATTTGCGACGAGTCATTGACCGCGCCTTTACTCCGCGTCACCCGATTTATTGTCCACGTGTTAGACCCAACGAGGCTACACGTGAGGGGGCGTGTTGAGATTATTAGTCCCACATTGTCTGGGCAATCTAAGATCCTGCGGTTTATAATCCTTAGGGCCTCTCCACTCATTACCTATTGGTTTTGAGTTGGATGCCCGTATTCTAACGGTTCTTACCTTTTTCGAGTTCATATTTTCTTTTTGATGAGTTGCAGCAATGCAGAAGCTATAGAGCTTCACAAAGACGACATGGGTCATAAGACATATCTCCTGCAAACAGTTATCTCTTTAGACGCTTGGCATCACATTGCAAGTACAAACCGTTCTTAGCAAAATTCATAAAGTCACACATGAAACTAACACTCACCACCCAAGAACGATGTAAGAAATAAGTCGAAGAGAAAAGACAAATGCAAATAAGAAAAATATGTGTTTGCTAAAAGAAAACCTCTGGTTATAGTTTTATTGAGTAAACCAATTTTGCAATTCCAAAGTATATATAATCCCCCAAAATGTGTACAATTTGGGCTGATTGCGGCTTGTATTGAGACTGCAGTATTTCTACCAATGACAAAGGTGAATTTCCAGTGAATTAGAGAACTGATAGTCTTACAACTCATCTGCTAATTAAGGTATCCTAACAACAATTTGAAAGAAATCAAAATTTTATTTTCTAAGATGAAATCTGATACATCAAAAAAACAACCCGCTACGATCAGTTCCTCATTATTGATAATACAACAATTGATTCAAATTTCAAAAGATTTAAAATTGGTTGGTATAAGCTTAACAATTTTACATTTAAATTACAGGACCTCTAATGAAAAGAGCTAAGCATACCCTTTGGATGGGTATTTCAACTACGCAGCTATAAACAGATATCACAGGTTCAAAATGAATATGATGCAACCGAAATAAGAAGAAAAAAATAACCATGCCAAATGAATAAATTTAAGAAGGACTACATTTGGATTAACATGCAGATGTTTATGACATACCTTTGGAAAAACATAAGACGGATCTGCAAGTGACATAGAAAAGCATAACCAAAACATTAGACTGATCTGCAGAGGTTAACCCAAATATTAAACTTTGAGAGTCCAGGTAGTAACCCTGAATCATGATCAGTGTAATCTATCTATATAAACTCAAGGGAATGACTTCTTACCGATACGAATTTCCACCAGAAGTTATGAATCTTCAAATTGGAACAAACCCTAGGTCCCTAACCAACAAACACCTTTACTGCACAAACACCTTTAAACCTTAGGATTAAAGAATTAAAACAACTGAATGAACCAAATATGAACACAATTCCAAAAAAGAATCAGTTAACGGATAGATCATGTACAAACTCCAAATTCAGGTAAACAACCCAGCATAATTTGAAGAACAAAATTATCTTGAAGCCAAAGTAAACCCCTACGATAGACAAAAACGAATTGAAGAAAAATATATCACAATCAATAAGCAACAATAAATCAAACATATACAGTGAAGAGGGGAATGAGAGAAACCTACTTCTTTGTGCCTTTGTGGGGTGGGATCGATGTTGTTTTCGAATCCTCTGATAGATTATATATGGAGAAGCCATTAAATGCACAGATAGTCCTTTTAAATCTCAAGGAAAGAATATCACTTCCATGTTGTACAACCTAGTTTTTTGCAATTAGATAAATCAGTTTTCAAATGCCTAGAAACATCTTATTTCAATGGACAGACAGAAACACTTATATCAAGATAAGAATAACATAAGAATCTATTTGTCAGTTGGATTATATACTAAGCATAAGATAAGAATCTCTTTGAAAAATAAAGGAATGACTAATTAAATCCAGCTATATAAACACCAACCTTTTTGGTGGATTAAACTTGTGGGTGATCCATGATGTCCACATACTCTTTGTAATTATCCTACAAATATAGCAGATCCACAAATAAATTTAAAAAATTACATCCAATTTAAGAGGCCCTTAAAGACATGCAACAAATAGTTTGTGACTACAAAGCCATTTTCTGAAGCCATAAACTGATCTATTGAACGCCACAAATAGTATGAGCTTCTAAACCTATCACAAATAGTTTGAATTCAAATCCATATGGCTCATAAAAGAACAAAAAAAAAATTATCAATCAAATTTTCATGAATGAAAAGTAAACCACCATGGACAGAGAAGTTACGAAAGAGGGAAAACTTACATTTTCAGGTGGTGGAATGGATGGTCTTCTCGGATGGATCAGACATTATATATTCAAGAAGAGTTTATCTCTTGTAACGTCCAAAAAAAATTCAAGAAGCGTAAGATAATGCGAAGACCAATAATTGCTGGAGGTCGATTGGAATTGAAAGGATGAATTCTTCGAGTTCAAATCTGTTCACACTCCTCTAACGAGTGTATATTTCACATATTCTTCTGATTGGTTGATTATTTAACTGATGACCCCATTACCCTCCATGTTTAGAATCACTGCCCTCCTCTAACGAGTGCACGAATTCGCACTCGAATTCTTCCTAGGTTTTTTGCGTTACAGAATAGAGAAAGTATAGAAAACGTAAAGTAGCGTCTGCCGTGGAAAATAAACGATGCATAGCCATTGGATTAACTAAATTCAGATCATGCTAGGTGGGGAGGATGAGATCACAGCCGCTAGTTGATCCCAACAGATGTATCTTAGCCGCTAGGTGACACAACAATCACTACTGTTGTGTAAGCATTGATTTAAATTTATTAAGTATTTTTATAAAAAATGAATACAAAGTCGAAACCCTCAAATTTCAAGTCTTGAAGACTGAATCTGGGATGGCAAACTTTTACATATCGATACAGTCGACAATACATCTTCACGAATACACTTCATTGATATCAGTTTACTCCAGCACTTAGTAGCCGGGAACGGAAACGAGGTCGGGAGCGGGAGCGAGGTCGGGAACGGGATTCGTGAAAATCTCAAAAAATAAAATTCGTGGAACGTATTGGGAACGTAAATTAGGCTCATAGAAAAATTAGATATATTACTAATTTTCCTACACTATCGTTCATTTTCTTTTTTATTTTTGTGTCTTCTAGAATTTGAAAGCTAGTTTGGTGCATAGAAAATATAGGGAAGATATTGGGCTTGGGCTCCAACTTAGCCCCCGGTAAAAACAAGACATTTTTAATTAAAAATAACCCAAGCCAATTCTAGGGTTTTAATTCAAAACAACATTTTTTCTTCTTCTTATTTTTCACGCAGCCGTCTTCTTCTTCCTTGCTTCTTCTGTACTTTCTTTCCCAGTCTCTTTTCTGTGCTCTCTTTCTTCCCTTTCTTCTTCCTGTCTTCTACTATACTTTCTTTCCCCTTTCTTTTTCTCTGCGCTTTTTCCCCTTTCTTTTTTTTTCCCTTGCACTGAAACGTTTCTCACAGAGTGGGAGCGCGTTTCTTCCATGTCAGGAGCGCGTTCCCATCACGAATTTCAGTGGGGAACGCAAAATCGCGATTTCGAATGAGATTCGTGAGGTGGTTGGACGTTCCTGGCTACTAAGCTCCAGCATCACAGACAATACAGTTAATCTCAAATTCACCATTTCATTTCTACATACATTTTAATCTTCTTTTCACTTCAAATTGTTCTGTAACAACTAATATAAGTGTGTTTAAACGGTAATTAGAGAATGACACAAAATGAGTTGTTGATGTCTATACACATGCTCGGTGAGGTTACGTGATTTATGACCGGTTCATTTAAAATCTGTTTCGAGTCTTTTCACACCACATAAAAGAAGTACAATCATGGCTTCATGGTTTATGTGTTTTTTGATGAGAAGGAGAAATATATTACCTCCGTCCGTAATTGGATGACCTAGTTAAAATTTATTGGTAAATTTAGAAATGATTTATCTCTCAAATTATACAACGGATTTTCGTAAACTTTGTATCATCGGAAAGCATTTTAAAACACCTATCTAATGAATATAAATATGGCTATCAAAGTTTACATATTTCTTATAATAATACTAATCTATCACTCCACTTATTTATGGTATAGGTCATCTAATTAGGGACCGAGGGAGTATTAGATAAGGATATACAAATGTACATAGGAAAATAAAAGATACAAGATTACAAGGAGACTACACTAAAAGCAAAGAATTATAGAAACAACGTCTCCCAATTCAGCTTACTTTGCGAGAAATTTACAATGCCCTTCCATCTATAATTATCAAATTCTGTGCTCGCTATTCCTGGTGCCTTTTGGTGACATATTTTTGCCTAAAGATTCAGCATAGGAGCTACTAATAAAATACAACATTTTAGAAACAGATTATAAACAAAAACTCATTTAGTAGATTTGACAATAAATAAACAAATTAACAACTCGGTAATTAACTTTCTGAAAACAAAAATTCATCATTTAGTAGATTTGAGAACAATTGTTGTTTTTTTAATCAGAAGAACAACTGTTTCAAGCATACTCTCTATTATTTAGAAGATCAAACTATCAATCTAAATATGTGATAATTGCTTAGGTGTTATCGAAATCTATAAGTGGATAATTCTTGTAACATGGATTTGAAACAATAAATATGATCAATTATCTTATATGAGTCTGAACTTTTGACCGAATCCGTTAGGTCTGGTTCTTGTCCTTACAAAACTTTTTCCCATACTCGTTTCTTTTGAATTGTCTTATACAGTGGAACATTTTAAACATAGAAATGGGCAACCCTATTGCATTCTAATATGTAACCCCAACATTTTGTTTTTGCATGTTTTAGGCAAGAAGTTGAACATCAATTTTAAAACAAAAGAAAAATCTGCTCTTATGGCCTTTATTGGTCGGGTTACCTTGAATTTTACAAATCTTAAAATCACCATTCATCAAATCCAATATTTGGTTTGGATGATTTATTAACACCAGAATTTGGATTTCAAATTGAATAACAAACAAGGAATGTTAATTTTAACCGTTTTTCACCATATAATCATCTACATTTCAAGTCATTGAAATTTAATCCCTCAACATCTCCTCATTATATTCCTCATCGAGGGATTGTATACCTAATATATATTAGTTTACTCCAACATCACAATTAATCTCACTTTCTATATGTAGTTTTAATTTCATCTCAACTGCCATAATCTCTTTTCTGCATCTTTTTCCTTTTCACTCGAATGGTTCGGTAACAAGGAATTGATGGGAGTGGTGCTCATTTATACGTGTTTAGCAGTAAATTGTGAATGATACAAAATGAGTTTGTGATGAATTCACGAGCTCAGTGAAGTTACATGATTCATGAGCAGGTCACACCAACATTAGCAGCAGATTAGCACACTTAAGAGTACCACAATCTGTAAGTGGCTAATTCTAGCAACAACAAAGATTTGACACCACAAAGTAAGAGCAATTCTTAAACACAATAAAACTCACAGGGAAAATGTAATAATCATCTACATTCGCAATATAATAAAAAAAAAGTCAGGAATTACAGAATTATAAATTCTGAATTTAATCTAGAGAAAGATCGTTCCAAGATAGTTGACCAAGTTAGAGTTGTCAGAGTTATAAATTTAATCATTTAGCATAGGTGAAAGTCTACCATCCAAAAATGTCCACTCGAAATCTAATATCTTATACTACGAACATAAATTAATCATTGATAAAAGAGTTAACTTATGAATCTCTAGTTGATGCGAACGAAACTCCAAACTGATTTGAGATCTATTCATCAAGTTGGAGTTCATTCTGCATACTCATTTATTTATAAGGTTTCATTCAGTTTCTGATAATTAAAAATGAACGTGTTCAGTAAGAATACTCAGAATACATCCCCTCATCTTCTTCTTATCCATCTTCATTTCTTGTTGTATTAAATGATTAGCATCTCTCAATTTCCATTAGCTAGTCATGGATGCCACGAACACGAGGGGAGAGGACTTTTAGATTTCAAATTATCTTTGACTGACGATCAAACCGTTTATCTTCATGGCAAGAAGGAATCCAACACGAAAACTGTTGCCAATGACATGGGATTAGATGTTCCTTGGATACTTTTCAAGTCATCTCCATCGACCTACGAAATACTGAGCTTGAAATTCACAATCTTGAATATCTTGCTGCTGCACCACCAAAGACTGCACTTATATAGGTAAACTCTCTCCTTCCCTTTCTAATATTACGCATCTCGAATATCTGGATCTTCCCTTGAACGATTTTCAAGAATCACGAATCCCACTTGAGCTTTCTCATTTAACTAAACTCACTCATCTTGACCTCTCCAACTCAAACTTTTCGGCATAAATTTCGAACCCAATTCACCAACCTTTCATCTCTACATCACCTTGATTTATCTTGCAGAGGAGACTTATTTTATTATTCTACCTCATGCCCAGAATTATCATCTACAAAATGGTCGAGAGGGTTAATAAAACTACAGGTCTTAAGTTTGAGGGGTGTTAATCTGTCTAAGGCTTCACAAAAGAATTTTGCTGAACACATATCATATCTTACCAATTTAATACATCTTGATATCTCTTATTGCTCCCTATATCTACTACCATTTCTCCCATCCATGGTTTTCACAATCTTTTTCGTCTATCTGTTCTAAAAATGAGTGACAATCGTAAACTCAGTTCTGAAATCCCAGTTCAGATGGCCAATTTAACTTCGCTGTCATTTCTTGACTTATCTTACTGTGGACTACAGGGTTCAGTTCCTTATCTTCCCCAATTGCAATCTGCGAGATTCTTCCTCTTCAAGTTGTGATTACTGGAAATCTAGCAACACACCCAAATGGAGAATATGTAAGATCTAAGACATCATAAACACTAGAACTTCAACTTATTTATTAATCTCAAGCGAAACACAAGTTACACTCGTGGGTTACAAGGAAACCCTAATCCCTCTCCCAGCCTATGAATTACAAGGAAACCCTAACTCTGTCTCTCTCCTATGCTAGACCTTTCCCTCTCCAAAAGATCTCTCCCTTTACATTGTCCAAAGGTCTCTATTTATAGGCCTAAGAAACCCTAGTGGTATACAGCTCATATCATCTCGTCGAGGTTACTTTATGCTTCGCCTGTAGCATATTCCATAAAGTTTTTTCCCACCTTTCGCTGACTTCACGTGGTCTTGTCGGGACACCTGTCCCATTTCATGCTCGATAATTAATCTACTTCGTGGGGGTAGCTTTTCTTCCAAGACAAGTCACATTACTTCGTGTTCATTTCGTAATGGACATCTGATTCCTTTCGCGCTCTACGTCCCCTTTGGCGAGTTACCTCGTCCCAAACTTTACCTCGCTTCCGTGTGGATAAGGATAATTCTGACTTGATTTGACAAGTCCCTGATGACGAATCTCGGGGCTTGAAGTAAGATCTTTTCACCAGATTCCCGCACCTTCCTATGGCCACGTGTCGGCTTATACTTTGGTAACTACATTTTGCCTTTTCTTATTCTGCTCGATCATAAAGAGAGGAGAATAAGAACCGTCTGAAGTTTGATAACCGCTTTTCCTCCTTTTCTTCGTCTTCCACGTGGTTCTCTTTTCCTCGTAACCATCGATTACTGGTTTCTTCTGTCGTGGGTCATTTTGACCAGTCATCTGGTATAAATACTCCTTCTTCTCATCTATCTAAGACTTTAGTCTTCTCCTCCTTTCCCCTCTTATCTACAGTAAGCTCTGTTCTTCTGTTTTTAATGGCTCCCAGAAAGATTCCCCCTCCAACCACATCCTGGACCTATGAAGAGTTTAAGACCAACCTTAATACGGTAGGAATCACCCTATCTCCCGCAATAGATTCCTCTGTTACTCCTCCCATCACTGCTACTGATTTGATGGAATTAAACTACCAGTGGATACAATCTAAAACCTGGACTTCATCGAGGATGATTGTCACCATTGGACAGTTAAGAGCAGGCTTTTCTTTCCCCTATATGATCCCAAGAATCCTCTATTCGTTGAGATTTTAGCTCGCCTTCGCCCTGGTGTTTATCAGCTAAATGGGAACGCTATTCGCTCGGCTAACGAATTTGTTCGAAGATCAAATGGCCTTTCTTCTCAGATTCCCGAATTAGGGTCGGACTTTCCTTCGACTGATTATAACGTCAAATCTTTTCTGGAAAATTACCTCGTCCAGTACTTGTCCACAAGATCGTACCAAGAGTGGGGTGTGAAGTTTACCCGTAAGATCTTGGCTGATCCATCCAAGGCACTACTTTTGGATGTCGATCCTACTGGTGAAAAGAGGAACATGTATCTTCGTTTATCCAACGACGAAAATTAGATATATATCCTCTGGTGATCGAAGGTACCTTCGTGTGGGGATTAGACGAGAATGGTGTGCCTCATTCCGGTCCTCTTCCGAAGCATGCCCACCTCGCCAAATACGAACCGGGTCGGTTTAATTGGCCCAGGATGCCCCCTGGGGTAAGTTTGACTTTTCATTCAATTTTTCCTTTATTTACTGTATAACCCCTCTAACGCCCTTGCCTTTTGCCTTAGTATTTCTTCCCACCTCCTGGAATGATAAAGGACGCTCCAAGAAGCCACCTCCAGCTCAGGTTTGTATCTCGCGAGTCGTATCTTCTCAATTTCTTAATCCAACTCCTAATCTTTCACTTCACATAGGGAGGAATCTCGAGTTGCAGCGGGCCCTGCTGCAAACACAAGAAAGCGTGCTCGCTCAAAGGTTTCCTCCTCCTCCGCTCAGGTTCGTCCCTATTTCACGGCTTGCCTTTTACCCTTTGATTCATCTATTAACTTTTTGGTTTTTAGGATGACTCTTCAACCTATCCTCGTGTTCGGGAGCCTTCTCAACATCGTTCTCGTACATTGGACGTAGACAGCCTATCTCAAGTTCATCCTTCGGGACTAGCTCGTCCTACTCCTAGCTCCTCTCGCGCTCATGTTGATGATTCTAAACACCAACATATCTTCCTGATATGAAATTCCTTCGGGATATCTTCGTGAAAACTCGTTCGAACTCCTCCTTGAGATCCGCGGATGCTGAATCCTTGAGATGTTATTCCTTTCTAGATGCTGATCAAGGATTTATCCAGAATGCTTCTTTGAATCTCTTCATTCAACAACATGATGTCCTGCTGTGTTTGGTAAGTGTGACAGCCGATTCCTTTCTTATTTTCCTTAACATCATTACCTTACTCATTTCTTTCTTATTCTCCTCCTTAGGGACATAATCACAACATGTCCCATCTCGTGGAACTTCACGAAAGTCGGGACCTTATTGGTCGCCAGAGTGCTCGTATCGCTCAGTTAGAATCGCAACTTGCTGAGGAGAAAAACCTCTCGTCTGATCTTCTTCGTAAGTTTGCCTTTCTTAGCCATTTAATTTTGCCTTAGATTTCCAGATAGCCTACTTACTTATCTTTCTTCATCTCAGGTTCTGAGAAAAAGCTTAAGGACCAAGTCTCTTATCTTCAAGAAGATGTACGTGGCTTAAACGAGGATCTTGACAAGATGGTGAAGGACGCAGTTTTACTTGCAAAGAAGCTTCGCCGAAATTCCCAATATGAAAAGGTCAGGCTCTTTAATGAATTTTGCGACTCAGAGAATATTCCTCGCGTTCCCCTAGAGCTTGAGGTATTTTCAGAAGATGAACCCGAAGCGGAGCCTACCATCCATGAACCAATCCTTTCTTCCGACGAAGGCACAGAGTCTGATGAAGATAATGAGGCTGATGGAGATGATGATTAGAGAATACGATCTTTTACCCTTGTATTCTTCGCTTATGTATATAAACTTCAATCCTATATGTATATTATGATCTTGCCCTTTTGTCAATTAGAACTGCTGTTTCCGCCTTTAATCTTTTCACCCTAAGTATATACTTGTGTTCTAGTTATAAAAATATGAAGTCTTAATGCGCCTCCTAGTTAAGGTCTTATTGCGCCTCACCCTATTATGAAGGGTATTTCTTCGGCGAAGTTTCAGGTGCTTTCTATTTTGCGAATAGCAATCCATCAACCTCGCCTTAACATCTTTGCTAAGTTTTCTTTTCGCGACAATATGACAGGCATATCAATTCCCATGAATAGCATCCCCATGACATTGCCGTCTTTTTTTGTCACATAGATCCCTAATCTGGAGGGTGCCATCCCTTTATATTCCCCCTGAATGCCCCTTCAAGGAGGTTAAACCTAACATGCATGTTGGTCTCCTCCCATCCGGTTATTACGACATTCAGTTGTTTTCGCGACTTCTTATCCTCTTCGCCGATAAGTCTCGGAGTTACGAAGTCACACCCTAAGTGGGGTTTCTTTGGGATCGATTGCATCGTAGCCAAGACTTTCCAGACGGACATGGCCGGTAACGCTCCAGACGTCCCAGGCACCCGCAGCTCAACCGAATACGTCGGCGCCTTGGTCATATTTCTGCACTCCTTACCGAAGGCCATCATAAAAGGGACCCTCAGCGATAGGTATTATCATTGCCCCTATCTTTCTGTCTGAGAATTGTCCACGACATGCGTTAGGTCTTTGCCTCTTGCTTTTTTTATGCGAACTAGGGTGCATGTCGCGGGTTCCCAGTCTTCCTAGGCGAAGGTTTTAAGTTTCCCTAGAAACCGCTTATTTCGTCGCCATTATTTGCCTCCTAATGTGAGGTCTTATCTGCTCGTGTAAATGGATCCATTTGTATAAAATTGTAGAAATATTTTATTGATAAGTTTTGTTCGCTTCTTACATTTAGGGATAATATTTTTTAATATAAATAGGGTTCTAAGGATGATCTAGCCTTCTATCTTGTCGTTCTACTGCACCGTAAATTATCTTCCCTTCTTTGTCAGTATCCTTCCCTTCACATTCTTCTAATTAATATGCCCCATTTCAAACCACCCTCTTTACGATGTACGGACCCTCCCAAGTGGGTTCTAGCTTTCCTCCTGGTCCTCGCTGATAAGGTGGTATTTCTCGTAACACCAGCTCTCCCGGGGTGAAGCTTCTCGGTTTTACCCTTTTATTATATACTCTCGACATCCTCCGGTGGTAATTCTACATATGCTGTAATGCAATTTCTCTATTTTCCTCGAGATCATCCAATTTTGCAACAATTAAGTCCGTGTTTAACCCTTTTCCCATGCCTCTCTCCTTGTTGTGGGCAGGATGGATTCTACTGGTAGCACTGCCTTTGCTCTGTACATTAAACAGAACGGTGATACTCCTATTGCTTCTCGCCTTGTGGTTCTATATGACCATAGTACGTTCGGGATCTGCTCACACCATCCTTTTTGATGCCCTTCCAGCTTCTTTTTCAACGTGGAGGCCACCGTTTTATTTGTAGCCTCTGCCTGCCCATTACTCTGGGGATATAATGGAGTAGATTTCCCGGATTGAATCTTAAAGGCGTTGAACATCATCTTCACATTCTCCCTTCGAACTTCTTTTCATTGTCTGAAACAATCAGGACTGGTATACCAAATCTACAAATGATGTGTTCAAGGATAAAATCGTATATATCCCCGACTTTTGTATGTTGCACAGACTTTGCCTCCACCCACTTTGTGAAGTAGTTTGTTGCTACAATCAAGTACCTTCTTTGCTTTGTCCCCGTGACAAAGGGCCCCACGATATCTATTCCCCACATGGAAAATGGCCACATGCTCAATACTGAGTTCAAGCTTGTGGCTGGTGCATGTATCCTTTTGCCGAACCTTGGACACGCCTCACACCTCGTAGAAATCTGTTTCGCATCTTTATGCATGTATGGCCAAAAGTAACCTTGTGTTCGGGTCTTGTAAGCTAGTGATCTGGTTCCGTTGTGGTTTCCAGCGTCCCCATAATGAATTGATTTCATAATTTCAATCCCTTCCTCCTGCGACAAGCACCTCATCAGTGGACCCAAGAATGATCGCCTATAAAGGATCCCTTCTCGCACCTCGTAATTCTTGGATTTGCTCTTGATTTTGTTTGCCTCTTTTCTATCTCGTGGCAAGTATCCTTTCATCAAGTATCTGTAGATGGTGTTCTCCAATCCTCTTTGCTCATTACCGAGTTCTCTCATTACTTGAAGTTCTCTTTCTTCTCTGCTTACTGACGGCTGCATCAACCGCTGAATCACAATATGCCCGATTTTTGGATTCTCAATCATGGAAGATATGAAGGATAATGCATCTGCATGTCGATTGTTATCTCTATTTATGTTTCTCCATATGATACTTCGTATTTTCGCTGAATAGTCTTGCACGAGCTGCTGATACTTCTTTATCACTGGATCGACTGTATTATACACTCCTTAAATCTGACGAACTACCATTTGTGAGTCACTAGTAATTCGTACTTCGTCCAATTCCATTTCTATTGCAATTCTTAGAGACTGTATTACTGCCTCATACTCGGTTCATTATTCGTGGATTTGTATTCCAGAGGAAAACAAAATACTATTCCCTCGCCTGCAAGCGAGGTGAATACTATTCCTACACCCCCTCCACAGCTATTACACGCCCCATCAATGAAGATTTCCCATCTCCTGGGATGACTTTCCTTTAACAGATCCCTTGGGTCCGGTCGGCTTTCGTCCGTCTCCATCATGTCTTCCGCACTCCCATTTTCTTCCGAAGGAAATTCAGCGAGAAACTCTGCTATTATATGCGACTTCGTCGAAGTCTGTACTTCGTACTTCAGCCCGAAATGGTTGATGTGACTGTTCCACCTCTCTACTCTCCCAACCCTTTGGGAATGCTTCAAGACTGACTCTATGGGTATCCTTGTGAGGACTTTGATTTTGTGGGTTTGGAAATAAGTCCACAATTTTCGTGATGCATAGAATAACGCCAATATCAATTTTTCGATCTTAGGGTAATTTCTTTCTGCGGAATTCAAGGTTTTACTTACGTAGAATATGGGTTTTTCTACTCCTCCATCGTTCCTGAGTAGGACTGCACTAATAGCATTGGGTGTGGATACGAGACAGAGTAACAACTCCTCCCCTGGTTCCGGCTTTTGTAGGATTGATAACTTGATTAGGTGTTCTTCTATTCCCTTCAGAGCTTCTTCACATTCTTGTGTCCACGCGAATTTTGCTCCATTCTTTAAAATATCAAAGAAGTGTTTACATTTATCAGATGACCGCGAGATGAACCTTCCCAGTGTCGCGAGCTGCCCATTTAACTTTTGCACATATCTTTTACAGTAGCTGGTGATGGAATTTCTTGTATCGCCTGTACCTTTGTAGGGTCCACTTCTATGCCCTTTCGAGAAACTATATGTCCTAAGAACTTTGTTGATTCTACCCCGAAAATGCACTTCAACGGATTGACTTTCATCTTGTATCTCCTTATCTGATCGAAGATCTCTTTCAGGTCTTCCACATGAAAGGTCGTCGTTATCTTCCTTATTCGTTGTCTTATTGTCTTGATTGCTGGGTCTAATTTCAATCGATGACACGCAACACGCGGATCAATGCCTGGCATTTCCTCCATGCTCCACGCAAATATGTCTCCATATTTTGTTAATAGTTCCACCAACCTTCTTTCTTCTTCCTCCTCCATTTTCGTCCTAATTTTTATGATTTTTGGTTCGTCTTCCATTCCTAGATTTACATCTTTCGGAGGTTTGACTGCGGAGAAATTCAAGGTTGGCTCTCCCAACGGGGTTGGTTCTTTTATGGGCTTCGCGGGTTCTCCCTCCTTTTCTGATACCTCGCTAGGTATTTCCCATCCTTCTTTAGCCTTTGCCAGGTATACCCGTAATTCGTCATCCTTCTTCATCTCCAGTACCTTCCTCTTCCGTTCCTTCTTCCTTTTTACTTTACTCTCGTAAATGTCAACATCTTTCTTGTTGTAGTTCTCGGATTCTTCGCTGCTTCCTCGTATTTCGCTAATTCCACTTGGCATTGGGAACCGTATCATTTGGTGATAAGTGGACGCAACTCCTTTTATTCCATGCACCCATGGTCTACCTAGAAGAGCGTTATATGGCGACTCCACATCTACCACACATAGAGTAACCTTTGTTTCCAACTCTCCCGCCAATATTTTCAAGCATATCTCTCTTTTTGGCCTTGTCGCCACTCCATTGAATCCGTACAGCGTATACGCAGAAGTTAACAAGTCAGAATCCTCATACCCTAGAGCTCTAAAGGTATGGTAAAAGAGGACGTCTACTGAGCTTCCCATGTCTATCAAGACTTTGTCCACCGCCCAAGTCATCTCCTTATTTTGCTGACCCCTTTCCTGGGATGCAATCCGGGCTACAGCTAGGCTATCGACTAGTGAATTCATATGCTATTTCTCCTTCTGGCACGTCCTTCGCCGAAAAGGATATTTCTCTCTTTTGCCAGCCTTCTAATGATTCTTCCTTCGGGTAGTTCATTATATCATTACCTTTGGGATCCACCTTGTACACTCTTGAGAGTACATTATCTTCAAAATCTTGGAAACTTCCCCTGGAATGCGCTATGAAATTACAGCCTAATCGTCTCCTTTCTCGGCTTTCCTTTGCTTGCTTATTATGACAAGTAATTATCGATGTCTCCTTTCGATCAATGTAGTGCGCGAGTTTCCTTTGTTTGATAAGCCGGTGTATGATCTTCCTTACACTCCTGCAGCTGTTGGTATGGTGTCCGTGGAAAAGATGATACCTGCAAAATTCATGACTCTTGATTTCTCTCCTCAGATTTGGTGGTGCTGATATCTCTTCGGTCAATATCAACTCCTCCCATACCTTCTCCAAAGTTGTGTTAAGTTCTGGAAGTTTTAACTCCGTCCAGGTCGTTGATTCTTGTCCGATCTGCCCTTTGTTTTTCAGCTTATGCCTCCCTCCTCCATCTCCTCGTGGATCTTTTCGTCTGGATCTTCCCCTTTCTTGGTCGCCCTTTTGTGAACTTCCAACCTGCATCTTTAAGCTTCGTAGCTCGCATAATATCTCGTGATCTATGGTTCTCCTTCTTATTTCATCAATGTTTACTTCTGTTTTGACGTGTTTGCTTTTCTCCTCACGTTTCCTCTCTTCCTCATACCTTAGCTCGCGATTTTCCCGTCTCGCCTCTTCTAAAAGCCTCCTTAAGTCTCTTTCTCTATGATACTCTTCTAGCAACTCCATCACCCCTTGTTCATATATCTCCTGATTTATTTCGTTACGGATATGCCTTTGAGATAACGTCGTGGTTTCCTCCGCTTCATTGTTTCCTTCCCACATGAACTCATCAGTCATTTCTCGTTCACGTTCTTCATGCATCATCTGGTCATCTTCCTCTTGATTAGGGGTTTCACCCAGGTCTTTCGATACCTCATCCTTTTCGTTATCGTTTGCCTCCGCCTTTTCTTGGTTCATTTCCTTTTCCGCGATAGTCCCAGCTTTCACAATCCGACCAGGTTTCTCCACAGTCCCGACTTTCACTTTCGATCTGCGTTTCCCTTGTATCATGGTCCTTCCTCTTTCTTCCTTTACCAATATATCGTTCTTCACCTCATGATCCCGAACCTCCAATCGTTTACTCCTTTTCAAAACCGTTTGTGATTTCGTTTTCCTCACCTTTCTCTTCATCGTTTACCTCGTTCCGAAATTCGTCCTTGTACCCACCTCTTTGCTAGTCTTTCCGCTTAATCCTCAGATCTCTGGTTTTCCGCCTCTTTGGTGCAACCTCAGCTTCTCTCCCTACTCTTTAGACGAGGATAGATCCCTAATCTTCAATAAACATGAGGATAGATCCCTCTTTCTAGAGCCAAAATGTGATTAATGGAAATCCAGCAACATACCAAAATGGAGAATATGCAAGATCTAAGATACCATAAACACTAGAACTTAAACTTATTTATTAATCTCAAGCCAAATACAAGTTACACTCGTGGGTGACAAGGAAACCCTAATCCCTTCTCCCAGCCTATGAATTACAAGGAAACCCTAACTCTCTCTCTATTTCTTATGGTAGACCTTTCCCTCTCCAAAATATCTCTCCCTTTACATTTTCCAAAGGTCTCTATTTATAGGCCTAAGCAACCCTAGTGGTATACAGCTCATATCATCCCGCCGAGGTTACTTTATGCTTCGCCTGGAGCATATTCCATAAATTTTTTCCCCACCTTTCACTAACTTCACGTGGTCTTGGCGGGACACCTGTCCCATTTCTTGCTCGATAATTCATCTACTTCGTGCGGGTAGCTTTTATTCCAATCCAAGTCACATTAGTTCGTGGTCATTTCGTAATGGACATCCGATTCCTTTCGCGCTCTACGTCCCCTTTGGCGAGATACCTCGTCCCAAACTTTACTTCTCTGCCGCGTGGATAAGGATAATTCTGACTTGATTTGACAAGTCCCTGACGACGAATCTCGGGGCTTGAAGTAAGATCTTTTCACCAGATTCCCGCCCCTTCCTATGGCCACGTTTCGGCTTATACTTTGGTAACTATACAAGTGATTCGTTTAGATGATAATAATATAACCGGAGAAGTACCAATTTGGCTCACGAAGATCCATAACCTTACTCGATTTGATGTTTCTAGAAACTCTATTGGAGGCACTGTTTCATTGATCAATTTCATTAACGACTTAAACCTTACCACCCTAAACCTGGGGTCAAATAGGTTGACAGTAGTTATTGATCAACCCTTACATCTCTACTCTAAATTTCAGCTAGAGCACTTGGATTTGCCATCATGCAATCTGAAAGGACTATTCCCTGCTTTCATCTGTAAAGTGATTCATCTTCAGCATTTGGATCTATCTCAAAATCATCTAACAGGAGTGATCTCTTCTTAATGTTTCTCCAAACTCCAAATTTTTGGTTTCTTTGAACAACAAATTTCATGGTCCTTTGCCTCTTCCAACTCTAACTTGTCAATCTTTCAAATAACAAATTCAGTGGTGAAATCTCTCCAGAAAAGGGCAAAAGACTTTCAAGTTTTGATTCTATTTGTAGGAGTGGAATATCGCCCAAATAATAAGTATGCGAAGTAGGGATTATCTGATGTAAGCGAGGACTATCGCAAATGGCAAAGTTGAAGTGACGTATTGGATAATGTCAGCAATGTCACGAGTAAAGTGTGATGTTCTATGCGAAGTATAAGTTGTGCGAGAATGAGTGAGTGTAAATGAGCGAATGTATCGCACAATGATTCCGTAAATAGTGGATCTCTTAGCTGTCATCCACTATGAGGAATCACTATATAAAGGAAAGAGGTCATCACGTAGGAGAGAGATCTTTTAGTGTGTGTGAGACAAGAAACTAGGAGAGGGAAAGTTTATTTGGAGAGCAAGTACTCGATCAGGGCGCCGAGGTACACGGTTGAGTCAAGAGTGCCCGGGGCGTCTGGAGCGTACCTTTCCACCCTTGACAGGTCCTGACTATGATGCACTCGGTCCGAAGATATCCCACTTAGGGTGCGGTCTTGCAACCATAAACCTCATCGATAGTGGGATGTGAGACTGCGAAATCAACTGGTTGTTGAATTAATTGGATGGGAAGAGCCATACCCTTAACCCGGTAGAGGTAAGCTTCCTTGAAGGGGCAATCAGAGGGAAGATAAGGACGGCACCCTCCATTAGGGAGCTGAATTGTGTCAAAATACGTAAATGTCATAAGACTTTTTACTCAAGGGAGTATTAAGACTTATCATATTTATGCGATAAAACCTGAAGAGGAAATAATACAAGAAAAAGATAAGATGAGATCAATGGGTCGATACACTACAATGTAAACACCGCCTGCGATCTCATCGCACAAAAATAAGGCAAGATAAGACCTTTACATAGGAAGGCAATATAAGACCTCATAAGAAAGAATATATACAAACTAATGACTGTTTTGCAGGAAATTCAAAATTCATTAGATCGCACACTTGTTTTATACAAGAAATATAATAAGAGGCAAGTATGGGAATTGAAATAATAAAATATTATCTTCCTTGTAACAAACAAGTTCAAAATGTATCAAAACAAAAAAGGGAAATACTAGATGAAAAGAAAATTAAACATGTTCAGCAGCTACATCTTGTTCGACCAAAGACTTTTCAGCATCAGTATTGGGCCCAGGATTCTCAATTTCAGCATTAGTCTTATTAAAAGACTTGTCCTTTTCGATTTGATCCTCTTCATACTCTTGGTCCTTCTCATCATCGGTCACAAATTCATAATCACTATCTGGTTCAGGGTACTCTTCATCTTCGCTTACATTAAGAGGAGGAATCTTACTGCAGGAAGAGAGTTGCTTAGAAGAATTCCGTTAACTACAGATTGAGCACTAGCATGAGCCTTGTGACTAGCTCCCATTTCAAGGTTTCTAGCATTGATCTCTAAAAAAGATTGTTGATATGCGAGTCTTCTTCGCGCTCTGTCTCGAGAAGCAGAAAGAGAAAGTTCAAGATTCGCATGAGATACTTCCAGGTTCAAACGCTCTTTGCGAACTTTGGATAAATCAGATCTCAACTGAGCAATAGTAGATTGATGTGACTTTTCAGAATTTGCGAAGAATAATAAACTATCAAAATTGGAAATAAACCTCGCATTAATGAAATTCAAAGAAATAGTTAAACAGTAACAAGGAAGACAACTCTAGATGACTACCTTCGCAGAATTTAGAAAGGAGAAGCGTGTTATTCTTCATACTTTCCATAGCTTTATCAAAATCATCACCAGCTGAACCATTAAGACGGGAGCGAATATTCTTTTCATCAGCAGAAAGAGACTTATTCTTTTTCTTAAGAGCATCATGAGATTACTATAGTTGATTATATTGTTATTGAAGCTGATTCTTCTTCACAGTCAAATTTATTTTACTTTGAATGATTTTTTCATTCTGGGTCTTTAATTCCTTAAGTGATGTCTCATGTTGTACTTCAAGTGAACGAAGAGCTAGCGTTTGATCTTCGTTTATTTTCTGAAGAATTGAATATTGATGCGAAAACATTGCTTCTTTGCTTAAGAAAGAATGCTTCTCCCTAGAAAGGGTATGATTTTCTTCTGACAATGTTTCATACATTAGATCGGCACGTGACAATTTAGAAAAATGGGATATTCGACTATTTAATACTTCAATTTCGTGAATGATATGGTTATTCTCATGGGTTAGATTATTAATCTGATCAAGTGAATATGAATGTTGATTGTTTAGTTGGTTTAACTGAGTCTGCAACTTCTCGTTATTCGCTTGAGTATCCTCAGCAAGATATTGAAAAGAATATCTCTTCAAAACTCGCCTCTGATTTAAATCTTAATAAATGCATGAAGAAATTTAAGGAATGTTGGTAAGCAAAGAAATATATCATAAGGTACAATAAGAAAAGGAGAAAAAGTCACCTCTAAGTTCTTGGTTTCGGTTGCGAAGGTTTTCAGCCTCAAGATTTGCAACTTGAAGTTCTCCCCTCAATTTCTGGACCTCTTGAAGTTCCACTTTCAACCTATTGACTTCATTCTCCAAGGAAGCATTTTGTTGCGAAAGTTCCAATTGAGAGCAGCTAGATTCAAAACGCCCTTCGGCAAGAATCATTCGACGATGAGAATCGTAAAGAAGAAAGAAGATAAGGATAAGAGGTTAAGATATTAAACTTGAGCCAAAACATGAAAAAGGGGACTTACCAAGACATCTAGAGCAGTACGGAAGCTTGGATCAATTTGAGAATAAATCTCATCGCTTGTAGCTCTATCAGAGGGAAACTCGCACAGAAGTTTACTTAAAGCAGAGCAAATGCGAAGTTTTCAAGGGTCATTAGTAGAGGATTGAGCAGAGTTGATGATTTCGGATAGAGTTTGGGAAGCAAAATTCACACTATCCAAAGCTTTTTTGCTAAGATAAAGGTAATTTAATAACAGAGAGGAAGATGAAGAAGAAGGATGGATATAAGAGGAGAAGGAATAGTAAAATCTGTAGGGAAGGATACATTAGCAGAATTTGGTTGAAGATCAGTATGGATGAATGAAGAGGAAGTATGATTCGCACCCGATGAATTCGCAGAGGAAGTAATAGGGATATCTTTCATCCCTTGATCAACAACAGTTTCCTTTTCACCAGGAAAAATTTCTTCAAAGGTGACAGAAATATTTGCATCAGAAGTTTGAATTGGGGTGATAGAGGCATTAGTATCAGAAGTTCGAATTTTTGCTAAAGGGGTGACGTCTGCGATATCAAAGTCAAGAATAGAAAGATTTGACTTCATTGTTGTGGGCTTGCGAACTTTCTTAGCCTTTGGTTTCTTGACCCCACCCATCTCATAATCAGAAACCAGCGAAAACAAAGTAGATAAGAAATAGAGGCAACAATATTAGTTAGTTAAAATTGGATATTTCTTACTTATTTGTTGTGCGAAGTTTTCCTCTTATGAGATTCTTTATTTGTATCATCTGAAGAGGAATTAGGGTTTGGAACAGTTATCCTCAGGGCGCTTAAAGAAGAATTTTTCCTGGAATAGTATGGGAATTGGATTAATTAAAAAGATAACAATTACAATCAATAATCATGATTATCAGAAGAATAAAAGGATAAATCTTGAAAGAGGAAAACAAACTTTGCATTTTTATCCATGGAAACAGTAGCAGAAGAACAATAGCATTAGAAGCAGAAGAACAGTGGCAGCAGGAATGAAGCAAACAATGGAAGAAAGAAAAATTTTAGTGAAGAAGAAAACAAAGGTTTATTCTTCTTAAAAGAAGTCAATAAATAGGTGGAAGAGACGACTGCTTATAAACGGTTTGAGCCGGTAAAAAGGAGAAGGATCGACACGTGTGAATAAATAAACTGGAATTCCGGAGGAATGTCGGCAAGGTAGAATACGAAAAGATATACACATGCGATATTATAGGATGGAAATTTCTCACATCGCTCACTTCACAATGTAAGCGAAATGAGAAGAGGCAAAATGTAGGAGTGGAATATCGCACAAATAATAAGTATGCGATGTAAGGATTATCTGATGTAAGCTAGGACTATCGCAGATTGCAAAGTTGAAGTGACGTATTGGATAATGTCAGCAATGTCACGAGTAAAGTGTGATGTCCTATGCGAAGTATAAGCTGTCCGAGAATGAGTGAGTGTAAATGAGAGAATGTATCGCACAATGATTCCGTAAATAGTGGATCTCTTAGCTATCATCCACTATGAGGAATCACTATATAAAGGAAAGAGGTGATCACGTAGGAGAGAGATCTTTTATTGTGTGTGAGACAAGAGACTAGGAGAGAGAAAGTTTATTTGGAGAGCAAGTAAAGTCATTGTAAAGTCATTGTTATCCATTGTATCCAACTATAATCCTTGAAAATTAATAAAGAATTCATTATGATTACTTGAGTGATTGTTTTAGATACATTGGGGTGTGGTTGTAGGTTTTCCTGCAACTACACTATTTATCTAGCTGGGAATGAAATTTCGGAAAATGGTCATTTGTCCAAATATTTTTAAATCACGGTTCAAATGGAAGAGTAAAAAATAGTTTGAGTGAAATGGCCAAAAAAAAAAATAGCAAGGATGAAACTGGATTCATCCTAGCTTAAATTTAAAAAATAGCAAGGATGAAACTGGATACATCCTGTGTAAATTAAAAATAAGAAAAAATATTTGAAAATGGGCACGATGAATTTGGTTACATCCTGCCTATTTTTATATTTTTGTCCATTAAACAGTATCAAAATCTAACTGTCCATTTCACCCAGAAATTGTTGATTTTGATCTTTTTAACCAATTTTGTGATGAAATTTCTGGTCCAATCCCCATTTCTATATTTTAAAGAGATTCAAGAGTTGATCCTTTTAGTATTGAACACTCGAACAACCAATTTTCACGTTCAATTCTCTCCTCTATATATTCAAAAGGCTCGACATCTAATCCTAGAACTATCGACCTCTCAAATACCAAATTATCAGGAATGACACCTACAAGTATTGGGTACTGCACGGATCTTTGGTCTCTAAACCTTGGCAACAATAATCTCACTGGAAATGTTCCAAATGAGCTTGGACAACAAAAATCAATGTTATATCTTCAACTAAATGACAACAATCTCGACGGTGGTCCTCTTAACTTCATTAGTAAACTTCCAGATTTGAGAATTCTCAACTTTGCAAATAACCATTTTGAAGGTAGTATACCATCTGCATTTGGTCCGGCTTTCGGTTTAAGCATTCTTTCTCTAAGGTCAAATAAGTTCAATGGATCAATCCCTCCAGAGATTAATCATCTGGAACAACTCCAAATACTGGATCTGTCACAAAACAATCTCTCAGGCCACATTCCTAAATTATATGGGAAATATTGGAGGGGTATAATAAGCAACTCTTTTGATATCTACTATCCGGATAATATTCTGCTGCAAATGGTGATTAAAGGGATCATGATACAATTCAAAAAGTTATACACCTATAGCTCGGTAATTGATCTATCTTGCAACATGCTCGATGGAAATATTCCAATAGAGATAGGTTTGTTAAAAAGACTTGCAACACTTAATTTGTCCCATAATCAATTCTCGGACGCTATCCTAGGGAGTGTAGGAAACATGTCTAGTTTAGGGTCTTTGGATCTAAGTTTCTATAGACTATCTGGACATATCCCACAATCTCTAACATCGCTCGACTCTCTTGGGGTTCTAAACTTATCTTACAATGAGTTGAGTGGCAGGATTCCTAGAGGAGACCACTTCGACAGATTGAGTGTTGGTGATTGGGCTTTTGTTGGGAATGATTTGTTGTGTGGAGTGGTGAGCCAACCACGAAATTTTGTGATGGTGATCAGGTTACCAACACTAGTGACACTAGTCTTATGAAGGAAGTTGAAGAAGATGATTCTGAGGATGCAATGGAGAGAATACTGTTCTATGGTGTTATTGCGGGGGTGTGGTGTGGGGGGAGGGGATTTGTAGTTGGATTTTGGGGCCTTTACTTTGTTTTGTTTCTCAGAAAAGAGAAATGGTGGTTCCCATATATATTGGAGATTCGTTGATTCCATTGCATTTAGAATAAAAGATTTTATTCTGATATAAACAGTAATATACGTGCTATTTGATTCTAGTCCTAATTTTGTGTATATTGAATCCCTCCCGAACATCTGTTCACCTTATTCTCATTGAGGGCTTGTACACATCATAAATATCAGTTTACTCCAACATCACAATTAATCTCACTTTCAACATTTACTTGTACTTTCATCTCAACTCCCTTAGATCTCTTTTGTGCATCTTTTTCTTTTCCACTCAGCGAAGTTTTCGTAACAAGGAATTGATGGGAGTGGTGCTGATTTATACGAGTTTACCTGTAAATTGTGAATGACACAAAGTGAGTTTGTGATGAATTCACAAGATCGGTGAAGTTACATGATTCATGAGTAGTTCCCACCAACATTAGCAGCACATTAGCAAATTAAAGTACCACAATCTGTAAGTGGATAATTCTAGCAACTTGCAAAGATTTGACACCACAAAAATGCTTAAAGTATGAGCAATTCTTAAACACATAGAAACTCACAAGAAAAATGTATTCATCTACATTTGCAATATAAGAAAAAATGTTGTGAATTACAGAATGCAAATTGTATTGAACTCTAGAAATCATCAAAATCATCTTCATCATCAAGTTTCTGTCCAAATCCTTTAGGTCCAACTCTTGATCTCAAAACTTTCTTCCCACCTTTCTTCTTCTTCTTCTCGCTCTCTGCTTTCTCATACTTTTCCCTTTCTCTCTTTGTCAAAAAATCAGTCACAGCAATGTATATGACCTGATCTCGCAGAAAATTTCCAGAGAAAACCCACAACAATTAAAATTAAAAATCACAAAAAACTGAAAAATAAATAAATAAGAAGGATTAGTTTTGTGTGGTTGTTATTTGCTTACCCCAATAGTGAGAATGGTGAGACCAACAAAAGCAATGAAGAGGAGAACTGATATAGTTGTAGACACACCAGTATCTTCATTGGATGTGATTATATTTTGAACTGTATCTGCTTGTTTACTTAATTCCTCGCCATTTGCAGCTGAAATTCTCCAAATTTGAGTGTTTTTGTCCGATGGATATGGACTGAAAGTTCTTGATTTGATGTTGGGAATGGCGAGTGAACTTGAATTCAGTGATGGGTTGGAGGATTTAATGGAGAATGATGATTTTCTAAGATTGAATTTGGAGGTTGGAGGTGGTAGTAGCAGTAGAGATATAGATGAGGAACCCATTATCCCTCTCATCCATTTCTGGCTCTTTTTCCTAGTTTTGTTGGCTTTAACTGAAATTGGTTGTTGTTATTTCATGTCCTTGGAATGTCTATATACTAACTCCCGAAATTGCAAAGCATTTAGAACTACGACTATAAGACTCGGCCTTATAGAGGTTCCAGACCACTTCCCAGCTCTAAAAGTCGTGGCCTAATCCCTTCCTTCCCGCTCACGTTCTCTACTTTGTGTGGATTCCAACGGCAAGGGCTAGCCAATGATGGTTGCCCGTTTTGAAAAAGTGAAAACCGAAAAATGATTGTCCATTCCATTCTCAAAATTCTTATGACTTAGGGGGTCTAGAGAGTATTTAGGATTTTTTTCTTTGGAAGAAAAAGATTATATTAAAGAGAAAAAAACCTTTACACAAAGTAAAGGTAGTTACACAGACATAAAAGTCTCTCAATTACTCCAAATAAGACTAGGAGAGACAAATTTAAAAGTGCCGAAATCACAAGACCATAAGTTATTCAACTAGAGAGATTTTAGCATAACAGTCAGATTTATTTATCAAAACCAATAATTAGTATCCGTCTTCTATTTTAGCAACTTGGTCAATTAACAAAAAAATAAGTGGGGTTTCAATTAAATATTATATAAGATGAACCCATCAAATTATAAAACGGACAACCACCGTCCGTTTTTCTTTCAAAACTAGGAAGAACCGACTAGGCTCTTCCCAAACTGACGTGGAAAGGCAATTGGGAAGAGCCATGAGACCCATGCAAGTCATTCATCCAAAACTCGGTACAAGTTAAACTGAAATCCTCTACGATAGCAAGTAGTTGATGAATAATGGTTGAAAGTTCGATTCAAGTAAAACAAAAAGAAGACAACACTATATTGGACGTGGCTGAACTTCTTTAATTCACAGTTGTAGTTTAAATGAAGTTGTAATCTGTATGCATATTTAAGTACCTTAGTAAGATCTCTTTGCCTTCTATTATGTCTTGTTAGAGTTCTACTCCTGTAATCTGCACTAATTAAACAAAATTCTAATTACATGAAATGCCATTGATACTTTAGTTGTTGGTCTACTTGGAGTTCCCTCATTTATACCACGATTCCCGACGCCCTTTGAACAAGAATGCCACTGCTCATATATTTACTTAGTTCCCTCCGATATCTTCAATATTTTCTTTTAACTTGAAGAAACATACAAAAGAGGCTGTCAATTGTAATCTTAGATATTACTTTTCCTGTCATTTTACTTTTACAGGTAGGATATAAATATCCACCTATTGTTAACACAGAACATATCAACAAATTTGTGACTGTTCATTGGTACATGTAAATGAACTTCTCGTGAGTTGACCCATATATTCGTGCAGCTCTGCTTCTCTTCCAAAGATGTTGGTAGAGGGGCTCATTAGTTTGACAGCAACGTTCTGCGAAAATATGTTGGGTTGTTCTGTGTTTAGTCCCAATGTGACCATGAGAAGTATGCAATAACTGAATGAATTCCTTGCTTATATTTGTAGCATCACTAGTACAAAATACCCATGAGCCAGATCCCCAGAACACCTAGCTGGGAAATGCTGGTTAGAGTAAACTTCATTAGTGCAAAACGTATTGGGTTATTCCATGACTAGCCTGAAAAAATATGACCATGAGAAGTATGCAATAACTCGAGCAGAAATGGTAGAATGAATTCTTTTTAAAGGAAAATGTTACGAGATACTGTTACTGTACTCAGGAATACAGAAAAACAGAGAGCCCAGAACTGCGAAACATCTATCTGGGAAACAAAACTGTAGCCGTACTACTGGCTTGAAGGAGGCCCAAGACCAAGTAGCAGCGGTGGTTCTTCTTTCTTATCTTTCTTCTTCTCAGCTGTGCTCTTATTATCTGCAGCCAAGGCTCGTAAAGCAGGTTGGAAGAAGCTACTGGCCACATCAGGAGGTGGTGCATCATCACCTGGAAGATCGAGTAATCCCTTCTTTCTGAGAGAGGATGGCTCATTATAACAAACACTCCAGAGCGAGTCTATTAGGTTTCTTTCGTCCATGACTGCACCGAGCTCTTCCTTTGTCATTGCACTGATGGCTTTAACTCTTTCTTCCAGTATTTGCTTCAACTTTTCATCCTCTGTGCTGGACACACTGCTGCTGCTGGTCCTAGATTGCTCATCTCTAGCAAGCTCAAGAAGACCTCTGAGTGCCGCTTCTCGTACATCTATATCTTCACTGGAGACGAGGTGCATCATAGTACGAGGAAATCCGAGTTCCGTTATCACACTGCAATCTGAACTGTTCTCTTGTAGCAGGTACTCGACCAAGCTGAGAGCTTTCCTGGTTTTCAAGAAATTAACTTGGGTTAGTTTTAAATACAACATTCTGGTAAAGGTCAATTAACAGTTTAACCTTCACTATCTTAAATATCAACATAGGAAGACATGGATAAATGGTTAAATAACAGTTTAATCATAATTATCATCTAAATGTTAAAACAGAATTTTCCAATGTGCAAGGAACAAATAGAAACGAAATTAATCAAGTGCCGGAGCAAATTACCTTTGAAACCTAACATTGTCTGAACTCAATGCATCCCTCAATGCTCCATAACCATTTGCCAGCCTGAATGCAGCAACTCCAGGCTTGTTGTGTCGAATCAAGGCTGAAAGATATCCATAACAAAACACGCAAGAGGTCAGAAGTCTCTCAAGTGATGCCAGTTAACATAAACCAGCCTCAGTATTGATAACAAAGTTATCCAACCCGATAAGATGAAAACAGAATAGAAAATATATATTACTTACATGATATTGCCCCAAGAGCTTTAGTTCGAGCGGTAACATCTGGATCTGAGGTGAGATTAGCAAGCAGAGGTTCTAGACCATTGGCTTCCATTACAAGTTGCTGACTCTTAGGATTGTTCTGAACTATGGTAGTTATAACCTCGGCAGCCTTTGCTCGGATGCCTGCACTTGAGTTCTTCAGGTACTCAAGAAGGGGGGATAAACCACCAATTGTATGCAAATCTGTCAGACACATACCAAGGATATTAATTTACATAACGACACAAAATCACATATCACTAAGTCATACAAAGGCACCAACTTACCATTAGCCATGTCAATGGACTCAACATGCTCTTGCAATTCATCCAACAGGTCTGCCAAATCAACAAACAACAAGCAAGTCACCTAAACTGACACAATGATAACCAAAGTACACATTTCATGGTTAAACTAGTATACCTTCGATCTCTGCAGAAGTAACACCTTGTTCTTCCAATACATTCTCAGGAGTCTTCATAACAAGAGTTATCTCTTTCATTCTTTTGACCACATCAACCGTCTGAGACTGCATAGCTTCCATGAACCATCTCTTATCCTCCTCACTGCAGATTTAACAACAAATAAATTTCAGCCAACGCAAATTTCAGCAGTTTAGCAATATAACTAAGATACAGAACGCGAGATTATAAATGTAGTTAAGGTACAGAACACGAGATATCAGAAAGATCACTGACACCCATTGGGTGATATGACTCTGTTCTTCACCAAGAAGCTACTAAGACAACTAATGACCAGTCCCTACGCACTTACAAGTTCCTATTCCTCGTATCAATCAATTTCAAATTACTTCAACAAATGAGGAAAGTGACGTTGCCTGTTTGGAGCCTAAGCATGACTGGTAGTAATACTTTGAAAGACACTTATGAAGCTCTTTGCCAATAAGTGAAACAGTTCCTTGGTGACGGTTGTCTCTGGGGGCTGAGACTGGATGCCAACTATTCAATTCAGCTCCTAAAGACACTTTTTATCAATTCTTTGGCTGCATTCCTCTCCATTTGGAATTCTTTTATTAACCAGCTAGGCTACACAACATCGATTCTTCCAACTATGTTCCAAGAATAAAAAGATGTCTTGATAACTATAAAGGCAATAAAGATGTTTTTCTCATAATAAAGCTTACTCTAGAAAGCTACTGCTATAAAAAACTCTGTTAAAAGGAACACGAAAACACCTCCTGCTAAGTAGTAAGGATATCATACCGAAACTAGCTCCTGGTAGTCTATATGTAGCAGACACTAATTCAATTGGTTCATGAGTAGGGGCTCTCATGTACATTTTTCCTTCAAAAACTTATTCTGATATGTATGCTAAACCCCAAATTCTGAGTAATACAAATAATCTCTTCTTCTCCATGAATTAGGCAATCAATTATTCGAATTTCGCAATTTCCTAATAAGGTAGAATCTCAATTTTTTTTCCTATACAGTGATTTCTAAGAAATAACAATAAAACTCGCAGCTTGCCTACAGAAAAAACAAATCCGTCTTCTGATTTAAGTCTAATTTCAATTCATGCCATGAAAACAATACCGAATTTTTATACAGTGGTGGTTGTGTATGGTGGCGGCGGTTTATTACAAGAAGCTTAAATTTGTAATAAACCACCGCCCTCCACTCTAAGAGTTGCACCATTGAACAAAATAAAAACTGTACCTTTGTGGTAGCGATGGTGTGAGGTGGGGGTTACAGAAAGCTTGAATTTGAATCAAACCACCTCCACCACTGCTCACCACCACCACCACTACAAGTTTTGCAACTTTATACCGAAACAATTGCATCTTTGAACACAAATTTTACTCAACAACTCATACCATGAAAAAAAATCACAAACAAACCCCAATTTTTTTCCTCTGAAACTACAAAAATTGAAATCAAAATTAGAGTAAGAAACAAACCTTATTTCACGAGAAGGACGAGTCCCGTCACTATGAGCTAAACTCCATTTCAAAATCCCTTCCAAATTCTTTGATCCTCCTTCGTTCGCCATCAGATCTTAAGACCTAATTCCTTTTTTGAAAGAAAATAAAATCCCTCTTTTTTTTTTCTTCTGTTCTTGAGTGAATTGAAAAAGCCCTTGATTTCTCAAAGCTATTTTGTTTTATATAGGTAGGAATTCCAAGCCACTTATATTCCAGATGCTTCTGGAATACTCATGAAGATTTCGATTTGGAAATCTTTGTTATCGACGGTTGAGATTAAGTCCTTAGTTTGGGAAGTCAAAACACTTTTACGAGTGGACCCCACCTTTATTTACTGAGTCGTAGAAGTAACACCGATTCACCATGAGTTTGATCGACCGAACCAAACTGTGACATGATAGATTCTGGCTTCCAGTAGCATCCAGGCCTGTCAATGGATAACTGAATATGTGGAATCCGTCTATGTCGCTTGCATATTTAGGCTTGGGTGCTTGAATCAAACATTAGTTATATTAACTTACTACTGGACATCGTTTCAAACAAACACTATTTAAGTTAACCCAGGTTATGATAGAATTTAAGACAAGCATCACTAAAACTAATCAGTCTTCACGTTATCATAAATTAAATTAAGATAACCTAATCTAGGATATGGTATACCATTTCTGAGCTCCCAAACAGATCCTAAGATATTATCCGAGTTATAATAACATCGAGTCCACATGAGGTTGATCGACCAAACTACATGTGACTTGATTGACCCTAGCTTCCTATTGTAATTATTTTGAAGAATTCCTATTCTATATTTTGTTTTTGATCTGCAAAGAGAGAGATGTATTGATAAAAAAGAGAGGGTATGAAAGTATTATACCACCCTTGATCTACAGACAGATCAAACTTCAACAATTTAACCCATTAAGTTTCAAAGAAAGTAGAATGCCAGTTATTCATTACATCAGTGGAAAAATGAGTTCAAAATATTTGACTGTTAAGGAGCAGGAATACAGGTAGTAAATAGCCTTATTAGTAACAGTAACTTCATTGCAGACTTTTCCAGTGAAGATCCTAGCATTCCTCTCTTGCCAGATACGCCAAATAATTGTTGCAGGAATTAAATTCCATATAGAAGTTAAAGCTAAAGAAGATTGAGTTAAATACCAGGATTGAATAACAGTTGTAGTATGTTTAGGCATTGAGAAAAACCAGTTAAGCTTATCCACAAAAAAACACCAAATCTCCAAAACAAAAAAAGACACTCAGATGGAATATCCATACCTTTCCTTCATAAAGCATCTCTTGTGGGAAGCCTGTCACGAGCGATTATTCAGAGAAAAAAACCTATCTTCGGAGGATACTTCTGCTTACATATAAAAGACAAAACTGCATTGTCTTGATGATTTGAGTCTAAAGTTGAAAGAAAATCATACAAAGATTTCATCGAGTTCACTTTTGTTGAGCTCAAAGACCATTGCATCCCATCTTCCAAATTAAGATTGAAGGAAAAAGAGCTCGGATCTGTAAGAATAATAGTATGCTCCACAACAGCTTCTCCAAACAATCTTCTAGGAGCTCTAAGGTTCCAAATAACACCAGCCTCACCTGTAATACCAACATCAGCAATTATCAAATTCTTGGACCTTGAAACATTAAACAAATGAGGGTAACAATCTTTAATTGGTTTGTCATATAACCAGCTATCCTTCCAGAATCTTGCAATTGTGCCATAGTGCACTTTGAACTTGATATGTTTAAAAAACAATTTTTTGCAATTCATAATAGCTCCCCACACACATAATTTCCACAACAACATTTTGGAATCTTTGCCGACCAATCTACCTCTCTCACCCCATATTTATCAGCTACAATACTTCTCCATAGAGCATCCTTTTCCACTAGTAAGAAAACTAGAAGAAAGTGGGACCTTCTCCAACTAGAAGAAATAAAAAAGGAGACAAATGATCACCTTATCTGATTCCTTTTCCACTAGTAAAAAAACCAGAGGCACTGCCATCGTTCAACACAGAAAACTTCACAAATTCCACACAACTCTAGACCCACTTTCTCCATTTGTCTCCAAAACCCATAAGCTTTATAATTTCATCAATGACTTCCTAATTAACATGATCAAAATCCTTCTCAAAGTCCACTATACATACAAGACATGGTTTCCAACATTTTAGTCTTGAATCAATGAGTTCATTGGCTATTAACACTGCATCCAAAATCTTATTTTTCTTGATAAAGGTTGTTTGATGTAGAGATATAATAAAAGCAAGAGTGTCCTGAAATATTTCTGCTATCATTTTGGAAATAATTTTACAAGCACCTTGAACTAAGCTGATGGGCCTTAAGTCCTTCATTTATTCAATTATATCCTTCTTTGGTATGAGACCTCTTAAAGTGTTTTTGAGCCTCCAATCTTGAAAACCCTCTAACTTGTAAATCCTTTATCACCAACATGAAGTCTTGCTTAATAATGTCCCATCACAACATAGAAAAGCTCACTGGAAATCCATCTGGCGCAGGAGATTTATTTTGACCAAGCAACTTGATAGCTTTTAAACATTCATCTTCATCAAAATCCTTCTTCAATCTAGCACAAGGATCCTCATAAATTGAATTAAAATACATTCGTTCTATAGTGACATGTCTTTGAGAATTTGCTTTGAAGATATTTTGAAAATAATCAACAATACCAATGTTGATTTCATCTTCTTTATCTGTTTGAACTCTATTCACATTTATAGAACCAATATAACTCCTTCTTCTGTTGTCATTTGCTAGTTGATAAGTGCTTAATTCTTGCATATTTACTACTCAAATTTACATTATTTAGTTCTTTATTTTCTACATATTTGATAATTTTATTTATTTTTGCAGTTTTTAATAAATAAAGCACGGCTGCAATATAATACGGTACTTGACCCGTAAAATGGATGAAAATTCAAATATCTCGGATGAGCGGTTGGAATTGGATTTAATTCTAAAAATGGCAATATATTGTTGGGGTCCACTAGTGGCAACATCATATAATAGGAATAATTCTCATATTTGGAAAATATAATTTGTCTTGACTACCACCTATGGAGGATTAATATAATATCTCTCACCTACGGAAAGGAAAATGAGGCAATATTTTATTCAAGGAAGAAAATAAAAGTGTTAAGTAAAAAATCTACATGGAGTAATTGATGAGAAGTAAATATATGAAGAGTATGGAAATAATATTACTTTTTATGATTGGAGTTAATAAAGAGTAAATAATTCCCAAATAAAAAAAAATTGTAACTGCACGAGAATTATATTATTTGACGCATGGCACATTCTTATTGGAGGATTTTTCATTGTCTTGACATGTGGCGCATTCTCATTGGGCGATGATGTGGTAGTGGTAAATAGAAAAGGAAAGTAGTTTCCTTTGAAAGTTATAAATACGTTGTGGATACAAGGAAAAAGGGAGTTCGGAGTCTGAGCAAAATAATAAAGTTTTTATTTCATTCTTTTAATTTTCTTTTGTAATAACTAGTAAAATCGCACGCGTGATGCGAGTGCCGCTCGAACCAAATTCTTCCACGATCAAAAACTTCCCATATAACACCTCATGGTACCCGCTCATACTAAAACCTCACAACTTTGATGAATTTTTATTTCTATGTTTTGTTTCGTTTCCATAAGAAAACGTTAGGAGAAAACCCCTTACTCCTGAGTTACACTGGTTTATTGTGAGCTCTTTTGATGGACCACTTACTGAATATAACTCAAAGTGGAGCGTACAACCTAACTCATAAGATACCGCATCACCATTCTCTTTACAGCACGTCCCTCAACCTTGTGAAAAAATAAATAGCACTTCCCCCTTGTTTTCTTTAAGAATTCAATCAAACCAAAGTCAGCAGACTTATCTCAACAATGCCTGCATCAGTAGAAGCCAACATAGACGAACGATACAGTTGCATTATAAATGTCAACAAAATAATCAGGAAAAGGAGATTAAGGTTGAAGATGTATGATAAATGACATGATTTAGTCAAGTTATGATCCATAACTGTTGTCCCATTGAATATTTTAATTTAAACGTGTATTGGGGAAAAAATACCAGATCAGATCGAACATACCTCAAAATAACTATAGAAATGCATGTTCATGCAATTCTCCAAAGTGATCCTTATAACGCGGAGAACGCTGAGAACATCTCCTCTCTGGAAGGGAAAATCCACGGCAAGAGAATCATTTTAAACATGCCAATCCTTTCTCAACTTTATGTGCGTCTCAAAGAATAAGTCAAAATGATTAAAAAGATCAACCCAATGGCGAGAATCTCTGTGGTGCCTTCATGGAAAACAAAATGTAGTAAGTTTATTTGCTGAAACAATAAAATCATAACAAAATAAGGAAATAAAATACTCAAAATCCCACCTTATCATATTTCTAGGCAAACCCTTCTAGGAATTCCTCTAATTTCTCTTGTGGAACAGCAGAGATGCTGTGAACAAATGACTTGATTTTAGGAGAGGCTGCAAACAGACACAAACAAACCTTAGCAATCCTTAATGTAAATCAAAATGCGCGAGTAAATAAATTAGGTAATCTCTCTGCTCTTTGTAGCTCTAGTAAAACTTCAACCTAAGCTACGTGTGGTTAACTCAATGCTTAGACATATGTTGCTCTATTTGCACAACTAATATGCATTAGCTTCCTTTTGCTACGTGACCTTCGGATGAACTGGAAAATTTATATTTGACTAAGTAATTTCTAAAACTATCGCACTTAGTGAACACGGTGAAGTCAGTAATTTACAATTGATTCGTTTGGTATATCAAAATTACTAAAAGCCTATCTAAAAACTCCAAAATCCACCCAATGAATGGACGTTGTTATAATCAAAAATCATATTAACCATCACTGAAGTGATCCATAAAAATTTCAGTCCCCATAATCTATGACTATACTAATAAGCCAGTCCAACATCTAAAAACAAAAAAGGAATGAGGCAAAACGGAATACCCTAAAAAGTCGTTCCATGGATCCATTGCAAGAATCATATAAAACTGGGAAGAAAAAATCCCTTATTTTGTAATAATGGAGTAATTTCTCTGCTAGGGCGGAGGAGGAAGCCAATTCTGATATGTAAGAAACTCAGGTATTATCTAATACAATATTCTTTTGGATTAAATTTTTTTATTAATTTCTCTTCTAAAAAGCTTCGTTCTTTAAACCGTTTTGAATAGTCTTCGGCTATTGATATTTTATAAGCGAAGGAAATTATACCATTTTGAGTTTACAACAAAAGTTATATATTTATTTTAATTGCAACATTTTCCAAGACATGAAATTGACTACGATATTGTCTTGAGTGATAATATGAATATTTTTTAGAGATGCAATGAGAACTTTACACGATTAGTTTGGTGGAATCCAAAACCCTAGTATTCTTTTCTTTACTAGTTAATTTATTTTCTTAGTTTTATTAATATTTCTCCTTTTATTATTCTTATATTATAATTTAATTAGGAATTTAGAGATAACAATTATTTGGTATCTATGGAACGAACCCGTATTCTGCATACTATCTCATCGATAGCCGTGCACTTGCGGTGTTATAATTAAATCCCATCACTAGTATGTGAAAATATTTTGTATTTTTTTCATTATTCTTCGTGTCATTAGCTCAAGCTCCACATCTCCACTTCTCAGCTCTCACCAAAGTAAGCATGCACCATTCTTTCCTAGCAGCAACTTTTTCATCCCACTGATCAGCAGAAAGTCCATTATGCATATCTTCTTCAATATCCAGATTAGAAAAAATCTCCTCAAGTTCATCCAGCTTTCTATCTAGTTCCCCATACTCTTGCTTGCTCCACTCCCTTAGCTTTGGTTGTAGCATTTGCAACTTTTTGCAGAAAACAAAAGTTGCATTAACAGAAACAGAGAAAGACTCTCACCAACTTTTAATTAAAGAAATGAAATCAGGGTATAAGAACCAGTAATACTCACAGCGAAATGGGGAAGGACCACACTTCAAACCATCACAAAAAATAGATATAGGGCTATGATCAGAGAATGGTCTAGGAAGAGCTTGTTGAATCATATTAGGATATTCTAAATCCCAAGGTATGGAGATTAAAATCCTATCAATACGACTTCTCACACTTTGCACTTGATTATTAATCCAAGTATAAGAAGCACCAATAAGCGGAAGATCAATGAGTTGATGGTTTGATGTGAATTTGTCAGTTTTTTTATGCCAATAGTTGTATCACTGCATGTAAATCTTTCATGACCAAAACGAATTTCGTTAAAATAACCACCAATGACCCATGGGTAATTCCAGAAACTGAGAACCTCTTCTAATTTTCTCTAGAAAAGCTTGACCTCTTCAGTGTAGAAAGCACAAGGAGCATAAATGCCAGTAAACATGCATTCAAAAGAAGAACCAATAGTTTTACATAAAAAAGTAATTGAATAAGGACCCATAAGGAAATCTGAAACATCAATCTTCGAAGACTCCCAAAGACATAAAATACCTCCAGAGCTACCTTGAGAGGGAGAATCAATCCATTTAACATTCTTAATATTTTGTTTAGTGATTAAGATAATTTTCAGAATTATAAAGGTTGTCTAGATGAAGAAATTTGGGGGGAAAAAATCAAAGTTTTGGTTAAGAAGGAGAGAAAGAGAAGGAGAAAGTGAGAAAATTTTAATTCTTGATTCAGTGGAGGATGAGGAGGGTCATAATTCACATAAAAAACCTAGGAAAATACATATCAACTACAACAATGATTCCCAAATGGCTGATTTCTTAGATTATGAGAATGATTTTACACAAACTCAAACTCAAGCTCAAACTCAAACACAAACTCAAGATGATGATTTTTATGAGCCAAATCCAGATGATGAGTACATATATGAGGAACCCAATACTTCTAATACACGGGTACACTTCTATCTTATGCTCAATCTCAATTCTATAGCTCGAAATTATCAAAAGTTTGGAATTTTGGTTCATGGTTCGTTGAACCAGGTTGAGGTTCGACTCACATCTATGAGCCGAATCAACCAAATGATGAACAGTTCATCTCACTAAATCTTTTTACAGCATGCGCCGAACCTTTAATTTTCAGTTCCAACCCTTTTGCTAGACACTAGTTCGGCTTATATGAAACTTTCATAGTAAGCCGAACAACATCCTGAATAGCCCGGAATAAAAATAATTACTGGTTCGACTTATATATTCAAAATCGTATGAGCCGAACATGAATTTGTTAATTTTTGGGTTAAAATATTGTTATTGGTTCCGCATATATCGAGAATATCGTATAATCCGAAACCTCTCAATGTTCAAGGTTCGGCACATAATATGATTATCGTGTGAGCCGAACATGAATTTGTTAATTTTTGGGTTAAAATATTGTTCGTGGTTCGGCACATATTGAGAATATCGTATAAGCCGAAACCTGTAAATGTTCATGGTTCGGCACATAATATGATTATCGAATGAGCCGAACATTGTTATTATATTCCTTTTCTAGTATTTAACCTTGTGATATTCTTTGTAGATCGTGCTTGGCGGACCTGTACCCATGGAAAATCAACCTGATCCAGTACACATAATTCACGAGGATACCAAGGATCACTTCCAAAATGATTTGGTATGTAAGAACTTCTTTTTTACCTTAATGTTGTCGGAATATTCCAAAGTTTTTCTTACAAATTATTTGTTTTGGAATGAACGTAGAGATGGAAAACTAAACCCGAAGTTTTTGATTGGGTTGAGGAACACGCGATGAAGGTAAATTTTATACTAGTTAAAGGACAACAAAGCCGAGGGGGTCAGTTTGAAATGATTTGTGAGCGTAGTGGAACCGGCGCTAGCGAGGTTAAAAAGGGTATCGTATATGTTGGGAAGACCGGGAGAAAGAATAGGACGAATACGAAGAAAAGAAATTTCCCTTTCAAGATCGTTTTCAACCTCAAGAATAAGTCCTTGAACAAAGAAGATCAATATTGGATAATGAATAAAGATATGGATTGTCGTCATAACCACCCACGTCCCAAAGACCTTCATGGACATGCGAAAGTAGCGCGACTCAAACCCGATGAGATGCTAGAAGTGGATAAAATGACAAGAGCACGTTTGTCACCGTCTAGGATTCTTAGCAAATTGAAGGCGGACAATAAGAATAACAAGTCGACTATGCAAACTATCTAATGCAAGAAAAAAGATTAGAAGACTCAATTTGCAAGGTAGTATGGTGATGCAACAAGTAATGTGGTTAGGGGTGAAGAATAACTACGCTTGCCAAAAGAAGTTGGATGACTTCGGTCAAGTCACACACATTTTCCTTGCCCACCCGGAATGTGTAAACCAGTGATCCGTCGATCATCATCGTCCTTCTCTTTCTCGGGTTCTGCCACCTTCTTACCTTTCTTGTCTTTCTTGGGTTTTCCTTGGGGTTGTGTTTCTTGATGAACTTCTTGATGTTCTTCTTGATTATCATCAACTTCTTCATCTTCAGCTATTCCTTCTTCTTGTCTTTCAACTCTTACTTGTTCAGCTTCTTCTTCTAAAATGTCTCCTCTACCTCCCGCTACCAGTTTTTTCTTACCTCCTCCTCGAGGATCGGGAGTTTTAGATGCATTGGTCCTGACACAAGTATGAAAGTTATAAGTATGCTTCGAACAGCAAAGGGATACAAACTATATGAAATACGGATTTGAAATGGTCAACAAATAAGAAGGCTCGGCTTACCCGAAATAACACATATGAGCCGAACCATGTCTTGAAATTTTCATTAGCTTACACAGAGAGTGGATCGGCTCATACTACAAAATAATTATAAGCCGATATTTTATATTTAGCTCACAACCGATACTGTCGAATAAGCCGAACCTATGATTATGAACTCAAACATGTATTCGGCGCAACATGATATCATATAAGTAAGACGATCCTATACACTTGTAAAATTTATGGAATTTTAACAATGATATTCGGCGCAACCCTAATACTATCGAATAAGCCGAATCTAGACTTATGAATTGAAATATTTATTCGGCGCAAAATGGTGTCATACAAATAAGCCGATCCTACACATGCAGAATTCATGAAATTCAAACAACATTAATCAGCACAAAACTAATACAACCATATAAGCCGATCCTAAGCACATGCAAAATTTCTGAAATTCACAAAATATTTATTCGGCACAAAACTAATTTCTACCATATAAGCCGATCCTAAGCACATGCAAAATTTCTGAAATTCACAAACATCTATTCGGCACAAAACTAACATCATCGAATAAGCCGATCCTAAATATAAAGCTCTGTGTCATCAAGTTCGGCTCAAAAAGGATTTGCATTTTAAGCCGAGCCGTTCATATGCACTTTCAGAGTTCAGTTTTAAGAACAGCTCGGCGCACATCTAAGGTTTTTTTTACGCCGAACCATACCCTGTAACCGCCGCACAAACATGTTTTTGACGAATTAAATCTATCATACCAATCAAAAACATCAAATACGAGATGGGTTTGTAGAACTAAACTTCTTATTCTCATTTCCGGAGTTGGTTCTTCTTCAATCTCTTCTTTTGGTTGATTTTGTGGTTGATTTTGAGTTTGTTCTTCACTCTCTAAATCTTCTTCTTCTTCTTCAATATGTTGTTCAATCGATCGATTAGAACGAGATACTGGATTACGACGACCCATTATATAGATGAGTTTAATCGTCGACTAAATTTTCACGAAACGACGATTAAATTTCGGCGATGATACGATGAAAAAAAAAAGAAGAAGAAGAGAATGGTGAGTTCGGCTGTGGAGGAGGAGGAAGAAGAAGGGGTTGAATGAAATTGATTTTAGGTTTATTGATTATAGATTTTTGTATTAGGGTTAGGAATAAATTAGTAATTAAAAGATTTAACGGCATATAGGTAATTGAACTACCCATAGGGCACCCCTTATAAGGTCACCCAAGTTATGACTGTTGCTTTGTATGTCTAGAAAGATTTAAATATGACCAAAATCAAGGTTTTTATTTTGAGCATTCATTTCCCTAGTTAACCGATATTTTATTTACCAATTTATTTTATGATCACGTGCAGTAGAGAACGATTTTTTTTTTGTTTATTTGCAATTGGCTTATTGACCATAGGTATCCTTTAGTTTCTTAGCTACTTGATTGCAGATACTGCGTGCTTTCAACTAGTTAATGGCATTCTTGTCCGACACTACTCGCTCAAAACAATTTTGACACTTTACTCACTCAAAACAATTTAAATATCACTTGGAAGGATTTTTTTGAATTAGCACTAGGCTTCTTGAACTTGACCTTTAGCTTCGCTGAAGGTCCTCCACCCAGTCCCAATGAATATAACTTTGACACGAATGTGAGGAAACCATCCGTTCAATGAGAATCAAGATACTGATATTATCCACCTACACATAAACTACTATATAAAGATTTTGAGTAGATTTCTTCGCAATATTTTATCCAGTAAAGTCAATGATAAGATTGCTACGTGTCAGAACCACACAAATATCTTCCTCTTCTTCCTGTCCACACCGTCCCTTAACATCACCCACGTTAAAGCTAACAAGTGGGTTGCCTCGAGTTAAAATGGTTAATGCCTTCGGATAAAATCCTGAAAGCACGACCCTGTGGTGGGTGACGTGGGTCCACTTCCACCAATGCCAATCCAAAAAATATTCATTTCCTGTCATCCGTTGGATTCATATACGGTGTATTTTTTTGGGACAAAAATCCAGATTAACCTAGAATCTTTGTGCTTCGAATAACATTTCAAGGAATTACGAAAAAGGGTGATTTAAATTTGAATCAGTTCTAAGATCAAATTGAAATGTGAGCTCTAAATCTAAAGATAAGTGCTCAATTTAGGTAATTTCTGTTTTAAAATTTTGCTAAAATCTTTAAGTGCTCGAAAAATAATTTTTAATAAGTTTTATTGGCATATATTATGTGATGAATTGATTTTTTCTTCTTAGAGAATTTCCTTCATCACATGTTAAGAGATATGTGAATGATCAAAAAGGTCTTAGCATGGTTAAATCAATCCGGTATACTGCAAAAAAAATGTAGGGGTGAAATATCGCACCGAGCTAAACACATGACCTCCCCTGACTAAGACAATTACTAGCACAAACGAAGAGAGAAATTAGGCGAAGAAATACAGCGCGACAAAAGGGACCAACACGAAGAACACCCACCTGACAATCACGTCAAGAGGAGTATGAAGCAGCAACGCGAAAGATAGCGACATCTTCCCAAAGCCTGGCGAATAAGACAGAATGGGCAGAGATCAACTAGCAGAGATTTGCACGTGAACTTAGTTGTCTTCTACCATGACAATCGTCTATATAAAGATTCAAATAATGAAGAGAGAAGCAGGTTGAAAAGAGTTCAGTCAAGAACAAGAGTTGAAAACCACCACTAGAGAAGAAGAAACCACTAGAATTAGCTTTACTTATCATCATCTTTCTTATATGTATGAATCTTTGTGATATCAATAAGAACATCATATTCTCCATACAAAACTTGTGTAAAGATCATATCTAGTGTCAAGGGGTGTATAATATCATTAATATTTGAGTTTATCTTCATGACTTAGACTTAGTGTTCTTATCACTTCATTGGGTGTAGTTGTGGGATTTTCCGCAACTACATTTTGGCGCTAGAAATAGAGAGGATTTATCTTCTCCTGTTAATGTTCAGATAGAAATCACCATCTGGCTAAGTGTGATAACTGTTTACCACCACCTTCCTGCCCATCGCCAGAATAAGCCCGTTCATTGTTAAAGGCCATCATCGTTTTAAAATTCAGTTCTTATAAAAACTCTTTCCAAAAACACTATGTCTCTTCAGTACTCTAAAACATCAAGAAACCTAGTCATGCAAAGGGAAAATATGAACAGTTGGTATGAAAAAGAATCAACCATTGTCAAGGAAGATCCACGATACTGGATAGAGTGGGTGCAACCATATGACCCGGATGGACCAATGATAGACATTAGCAGAGGCAATGGAAGAATAGAGAGCCAGCACCGCTATTAAAGGAGCGCGAAGAAACTCAAGGCGATAGGAGAACTAGTATAATGGCACAAAATCTCGCTGAGGCAAGCATTGAAACGCGAAGGAACTCAATGCGAAAACCCTTATTTTCAGATAAATATCATGCTCAAAACAAATCTTAAGATATACTAAAATAATATAACATGCCTAGGTTCATTATTAACATCTTGTGCTAGTCATGAAAAACGATACCATATCAGAACTATAGACTCACATAAGTAAACTTATATTCTTTAAGATACTTAGCTTATGCAGTAACTCTATCAAATCAAAAACAATATTTAAGGCCCCTCGCCCTCAAAGGTGGAAAGCAGAGGCAAGTATGGGGATGTAAAATTTATATGCTTCCCCCCTTTTCAGTTGGAACCCTTAAATATCGTAAGACACATCTTGAGGAGATAAACTAGTGCATATATACATCTATTTTTGTTCTAACAGCAGGGAAAACACATGAGTCAACAAAAAAGCATATCCTTCCCCCCAAGCTTGGGAGCGCCCAGAAAAAACTATTCAGATAGGTTAAAATGTGTGAGAAGGAGCATAATCAGAATGATGCCCAATCATGCGAAGGAGAAGTTACTTGCGAGGAATTCTTGGCCTCAGATTGTAAAGCACCACCTTGAGAAGGCGAAGTAGGACCTTGATCATCCGCAGCAATGAGAGGAAGTTGATGCTCGCCTTGAACACCATCCACAACGACTTCATCACCATTGAAATGATCGTCATCCTCTTTCTCATCAACCTCTTCTTCATCACTAAACCCATGCTCCACAGATTCATCGTCTGAAACAGGAATATCAGGAAATGTCCTAGCAGGAAGATTATTTTCAACAGTAATGCGATCAGCGGTATCCCTGGTAATCTTATTACAAAGCCTCTGCGCCTGACGATTAGCATTAGCCTACTGGGCCCTCTTACCACGCTTCAACAAAGCATACCTAGATTTCGTTTTCTCCTTGTACTGCTCTGCTTCTGTCTTCATACGAAGAACTTCGTCGTTCGCCAAAGTAAGCCTCTCTGTCAAGTTAAGCACCTGCTGCGAAAATGAGCCACCATCACCCTTAAGTGTTTCTAACTCTTGTCGCGCCTTCTCAAGCTTACTTGACAAAGTCTCCACCTCAGCATTTAGATTCTTATCATTTTCTGTGAAGAAAGAAAGAAAGTCAGAATATTAAAAGAAGAAAACCAAACACAAGATCAAGACAAGCTATCAAAGACACCTTCTTTGTACATGATCACGGAGTCTAGTGTCTTCTGATGTTGCTCAACCCAACTAGCATGTTTAGCAACAACAACCCTATTCTCCTCAATCTCGCCTAAAGACCTATCAGAATCATTATTGCCTTCAATTCTAAGACGATTCCGGATCTCCTCAATAATTACGTGAAGTTCATGATTCTCTCGAAGAACCCTTGCCCTATCTTCAGTAATCTCATCCTTCTCAGTGGCCAAAGCACTTTTTCACGTTCCAGCTGTTTAGCAATATTGCGGAAATACCGACCGCGAGACCGGGACCCACCTATGACTGCATATAATTTTCTAACTTCAAGTTTAAGGTTCTCATAATTTTGTATGTAATCCTCAGAATCATCTTCAATATCGTTCTCCTCATGCGCAGCCAACGAAAATTCTTGGTTAAGAGAATTAAAATGCACCAGAAGGGCGTCCCTATCTATGTAACGGATAAATCAGACAAATTTAAGACCTATGCAAGGAACCTCACGACCCTCAACTAATAAATCCACCCCTAGGGAACCAATGACAAGAAAAGATGAGAGCATGAGAAGGCTTACCTGCAAAGAGGTCATTCTGAACGCGAGCAACATCTACTTTAGCAGTCAATACCTTAGTGATTCGACTATGGTCCTTTTTGAGCAAGGAAACTTCACCTTGAAGACTCGCGACTTCATTCTTAAGGGAAGAAAGCTGGTTAGATTGAGCGTGAACTACATTCACAACCCTCCGATAGTCTTCAACTTGGGAGATTGAGCGACACACATTCTGGAGTAGAATTCCCATCCAAATGGAGAAGCACTAGAGGAGGAACGAGGATAAAGGTTCAGCGCCAAATCAAGAACAGCAGCAAGATGAGGATCATACATGGATTGGGCAATAAAAGCTATCTTGGAATAAAAATCAATACTAGCACCCTCAGAAGAAGATTTTTCAGACGACTCTGCGTGGGAAGAATGAACAAAACCACTTGAACCCATTCCTCCCTCAGGATCCGCGATGGTAAACTTATCAAGTGAAGACAACTCGACAGGCCTAACAGTATTGGTTGAGGCAGACGCATTAGTGGACCCCAAAGCTAAAGGATTTACCACATTGATAAGAGGTTTATTCTTCAATGCACCCTTAGGACTAGTTGAAGTCTGGCTGAATTTACTTGTCTTCTCCTTTTTGGATTTGTATGAGATGGAGGGACTTTCGTGATCAGACTTCTCATCTTCGCTCTCAGAGCCTTCCCCTTCCTTACCTTCTTCACCTATTCCGTCTTCGGTTTCCTCGGAAAGGGATTAAAAACGTATGGAAAACAACTTAGCAGCCGAAAAGAATGAAAAGACATATCTACAAGACAAGAAATCCACATTACCTTTTTCGAATGCGAGGATCATTTCCCTGCTTTCACCTCTGCGAGCTCCATGTTATTCTTCTCGACAGCAGCCTTCACCTTATTCTCAAGCGAAGTGGCCTCTTTCGCCAAAGGAGACACATAAGAATCATAATACAGGGCAAAAAGTGAAGAACAAGAAAAGAATCCATATACAATCTTCTCGGTCAGTCCAGTTGAATTTCCAAGGACAATAGTGAGAGCATCAGATCCCACCAGCGAAGCATCTAGGGCATCCCGGGGAGTCTCATCTGCATTGCGACCCCATTGGAGAGGACCCTCAATGATCAAGAAAAAGTTCATCCAACTAGGATCGCCAGAATGCCGAAGAAAGGACTTAGTGTTGCTATGGTGATCCACGATATTCAAAATCCTTTTCGCGCCATCCTTCAACCTAGCTCTATTCAAGCGAACACCCAAACACGAACCATCATTCATGGGCCAATTCACGTTATACTGTTCAAAGAAGGACTCAACAGTGTGATCCGCAAGATCATAAGGATCCACTACATCGGGGCAAAAATACTTACCGACGCCAGTTGCTTGGAGCGAAAATTGACTGATAATACGAATCCCATCCCCACTAAGTTGATAAGGGGCTCGATAAATCTTCGCAAGAATCTGGTAGAATAGAGGAACCTCAGGATCAAAGAGAGGAAGCGGGAGACCAACTTTTAATTGACCAAGAAAGACAGGCATGCGAGTCGCATTCCATGAACCCTTTAAAATATCCTTCTCACTCAAAGGAACAACAGGTGACGAACCAGGAGGAACAATAATGGTGAAACCTTTATCCTTAAGTGCAGTTCGATATTCTTCTAAGACATCACACAATTTTTTAGCAGGTTTCCGCTTCACACTGCATAAACAGGGTTGACAGTACGGGGATTAGTATGGGGATGTTAAATTAGTAACAGAGGAAGCAAAAGAAAGCCATTAAATGATTAACTGAGGAAAACTGACTTACCCAGAAAGTGAAGGAGCAACAACAGCAGGTATATCTTGATCTGCCATGAGGTCAAAAGTAAGAAGCTAAAGAAAAGAATTTGAAGAGAGAAGATGAACACGAAAGAGAGAAGGAGGAGTAAGAAAAATAAAAATGTTTTTACCTCTCTCTTAGATATTTATCCGAAGGAGGGCAGTAAAGACTTGCCGATTAAAGAGGAGGAAACCGCCAACACGTGTGACGGTTACGCGGAAATCACGGGAGCATGTGGGAAAAAGTAGAGAAAATGAAAAGACGGGTCTGACACGAAGCACTGACTGAGAGATTCTCGCATTATTCCACTTACAGAAGAACAACGCGAGAAGAGGCAAAATGTAGAGGCGAAATATCGCATAGAGCTAAATACATGACCTCGCCCTGACTAAGACAATTACTAACACAAACGGAGAGAGAAATTAAGCGAAGAAATACAATGCGACAAAAGGGACCAACATGAAGAACGCCCACGCGACAATCACGTCAAGAGGAGTATGAAGCAACAACGCGAAAGCTAGCAACATCTTCCCAAAGCCTGGCGAATAAGACAGAATGGGCAGAGATCAGCTAGAAGAGATTTGCACGTGAACTTAGTTGTCTTCTACCATGACGATCGGTTATATAAGGATTCAAATAATGAAGAGAGAAGCAGGTTGAAAAGAGTTCAGTCAAGAACAAGAGTTGAAAACCACCACTAGAGAAGAAGAAATGACTGGAATTAGCTTTACATATCATCATCTTTGTTATATGTATGAATCTTTGTGATATTAATAAGAACATCATATTCTCCATACAAAACTTGTGTAAAGATCACATCTAGTGTCAAGGGGTGTATAATATCATTAGTGTTTGAGTTTATCTTCATGACTTAGACTTAGTGTTCTTATCACTTCATTGGGTGTAGTTGTGAGATTTTCCGCACCTACAAAAAAAAAGGAAAAAAAAAGGAAATGGCATGGCATGGCAATTTATTTATTTATTTATTGTTAATTTTCTCCACCCTTAAAGTCATTGTATCACAATTTTAAATCTGTTTACAATGTCTTCTTTGGGAGATATACTCTTCTACATACAATTATAATCCCTCCGCATATTTTGTATCTTTTTTTTTTGCGAACATGAAGAAGCATGTCATGATAATGGAATGTCTTTATTCCTTCGCTTTTGATACATTTTATTTCTTAGTTCCAAAAACGGTTAGACTCCTAAAAAAATTTCAGAAAGTCATGCACCCGGTTCGACAAAATTTGTTTTCCAAAAAATAGGATTTGCAATTCAAAAAGGGCTTGCATTTATTTAAACCGTAAAGAATTTGGAACTAATAAAAATAAAAATTAAAGATATTTTGAAATTAAAACTTTTGGTGGATCAATAGCCACTTCCTAACTAGTTGCTCTGCATTTCCAACTTGCAGAGTTCCCAACTTCTTATCTCAGTCAATAAAAGTGAGTGAACAACAACACTCTAAAAGCAAACACAACAAAAAAAGGACATAAATATCTATCTAGAAACGTCCACGTGAGCAAAAAGTTCACACTTTTACACCACTTTTGCAGCTCAATTAATAAAGCAACCCGCTTGCTTTTTCATTATTTCCGAATCTCCCCCTTCCTCCCCCAAAAATATCTATCCATTCCTTTCATTTTTCTTCACTCACTCCCACACCAAAATCCCCCATAATTTCTTCACAATTTCCTCAAAATTACTCAAAATTTCTTCCCATCTAATCAAATCCAACAAAACCCCTATCATTTCATCCAATTTCCCCCAAATTTGCAATCTCGATTTGGTCGATTTTGGGTTTCAATTTAGGAACATTGTTCATTTCACAAACCCTAGATTTCTGATGGGAGAAGAAGTACAGATGAAAGATCAAGGTAGAGAGGATGATCAAGAACGAGTATCAGAATGGGAATTCGGATTACCGAATTGCGATGATCTAACGCCGTTATCTCACCCATTGATTTCACCGGAACTCGCATCAGCTTTCAGTATAAGTCCAGAACCGTACCGGACGATGGTCGATGTCAACCGCGCATCCAAGAGTACCTTGTCGAATCTCCGTATTCAAAATCAATCGAGGAATTTCCCATCGTTTGATCAGCAAACTGAAATCCTTGAAGAAGAGGATGAAGATGAGGAGGAGGATGAGGAGCCGTCGCGGAAAACACGGCGCACGGAGGCAGTGGTGGAGGTCACAAACGGGACTAATGATGATGATGGTGGTGGCGGCGGCGGCGGTGAGGATGATTCTGATCGGAATTCGAAGAGGGTGAGGTTAGTATGGACCCCACAGCTGCATAAGAGATTTGTTGATGTTGTTGGGCATTTAGGGATTAAGAATGCGGTGCCGAAAACTATTATGCAATTGATGAATGTGGAGGGATTGACAAGAGAGAATGTTGCTAGTCATTTGCAAAAGTATAGATTGTATTTGAAAAGAATGCAGGGGTTGTCCAATGAAGGGCCGTCGAATTCGGATCCGTTGTTTGCGACGACACCGGTTCCGCAGAGTTTAAACGAGTCAGGTGGACAAGGTCATAATGTTCCGAATGTTCAGAGGAATCAGATGCCAGCGCCGTATGGTGGAGGAGGGCAGATGATGTCAATGCCGGTTTGGAATGGTCATGGACATATGGGTATGCCTGTTGGTGGTGGTTATCATGGAATGGAGCAGTATCATAATCATATGTATAGAGAGCAACAAAGAGATTGGCACAATGGTGGTGGTGGTGGTAATAGGTTCCATTCAATTTCGTCCTATCCTAATGTTAATCAACATGATAAATAAAATTGAATCCGTTTTTGGCAATTTGATATGAGGTGAGTTACTCTTTGATCTTATTTAGCTTTATTGTTGTTAATTGAATGTGATAGTTTGTTGTTCTAATTTAACTTAGTGAACCGCGTAGAATTTAGAATCACTATTGCTTATTAAGTAACACTATCCATGTAACAGAGTTGTGGATAACTTCCTCTAACAGGTCATACTAAAATGTGACGGCAATGTGTTGTGAAAGCTGAAATATTTCCCTAAGGATCTGTGCAAATGAATAAAATTGTAGTTGCATATGTCACAAGGCTTGTCTCACTATGTTTGGATGAATGGGATTCCAGAAGTCATCAACTTACAGAGCACTAAGAGAATGCAAGTTCACAATTCATTTTCTGTCAGTTCAAGGCGATGTCAGTGGGTTCCAGAACTCAACAACATACAGAACATTGAAAGGCGAATGACCATTCGTATTCCAATTTCTGGTTGTAGATTTTTAGATGCCATTGGTAGTAAGTGTGCAAAAGGACCTGCAGCAGCCTTGGGTTGATCTGAGGTAAGATAGCTATTGGTGAAATGATCTCTCTATTTGTCTACAGACTCCTACTGTATGGCAAAGTCTGAAATGAGTAATGAATGTTTAATGTGGCAAATCCGAAATCATTTCATACACTATGTTTTTGTTTTTGCTTAGGCTGTTGTTGTTGTTGGTTGTTACAGTGCATTGGATAATGTCATTCATGTTTTGTGAAATAAGCTGAAATGTTTCCGTATCGATATGTGCAAATGAATAAAATTGTAGTTGCATGTATCACAAGGTTTGGCTCACTATTGTTTGGATGAATGGGATTTTAGAAGTCATCAACTTACAGAGCATTAAGCGAATGCAAGTTCCCAATTTAAGTTCTGTCAGTTCACTTGGTTTGGAAGAGGCGGCGTCAGTGGGTTCCTGAATTCAACAACTTACAGAACACTGAAAGGTGAATGAATGTGTTTGTAGGTCCAATTTCTGTATTTAGACTTTACAATACAACTGGCAGTAACTGTGCAAAATTGAGCTGCATCAAAATTGGGTGGATCTAAGGTAAGATACAAGATGTATGTAGCTATTTCTGAACTGATTGATGTCTCTACATTTCAGCTCATAAAAGCTCTATTTGTCAGTAGACAGAGGATACAACTCCAAGGAAGACATACCATTCCATAGACTCCTACTGTATGGCAAAGTCTGACATGAGTACTGCATTTTTGATTTGTCAAATCTGAAATGACTGCATACATAATCGTTCTGTTTTTGTTTGGGCTGTTTTTGTTTTGAGTAAATGTTGAACTGATTCTTTAGGTTAAGGATAATGGCTTTTGGAAATCAATTTTCCTGGTTTTCAACAATAGCTTAGTTGTCAATATTTCAAGCTCATACTGAGAAAATACATGCAGGAGCGGTGATTTAAGTTCAGAGCGTAGTAGGACAGTGATTATTAGAGTTGGTTATGGAGCAAACAATACCTTCTAGAATTAGGTACCCCTCCATCATTGAGAATTTTGACGATCTTCACAGAACAATTTCAGGAACTTAAATATGATGGTAATGAATTTGAACTTTTTTATTTTTCACCTTAATCTATAACATCCGCCTGTTGGTTTGAAAACTTTATTTGCTCCAACGTCGATAGATCATATTTGATCTAGCAGTCGAACATTTGGCATACTGTGGTATAATTAAATTGTTTCCTCAATTCAGTTCTGTTTTTGTAACTAATGCATACGAATTTTCAAATTTCTCCTTCATCTCAACATCTCGTTACCTATCTATGAAATAGTAAATGTTAGAACTATTTTCAGATAAAGTGGCGATGATTATAATATACACATACTAACGCAGATAACCTTTTTCCTTCCAGTGAATTTATAGGAAAGCACACTACACTCTGGACTTGTTAGTTTCATGCATAATTCATTCGGTGGCGTAGGAAGTGCAAATTAACGAATCATGAATTTCAAATTCGAAGTGTATAGCATATGCAGCTGGCTAATTCTTCTTTCATGTCACTAGTTTGTAGCTATATTTTTCTCATTCCAACGATACATACTTGCTTTGTGGCATTACGGAGACGCGGATAATTTCAAATTAATCGGCAAATGTTGCAGAATCTAGTTCTCTTAGTAACTAGATGCTGCGCCCGTGCGTTGCACGGGCCTAGATATTTTGTAGAGAAAAGTATATTTGATTATGCCGGAAATCAATATTTGATTGATGTTCCTTCTTCACTTTTCTAAACTATGAAATCTTCAATCTATATAGGAATCACCAGTATCACTATCATCACAGACATCACAAATATCATCGGCATCTCAAAAATTACCAAAAATACAGGCACCCCAAACTCACCCAGTACTACTATCATTTGTATGGCTTCATCAATCACTATTACTTCTGATATTGACACAATCAACATGGCAAAATGGAAGGAATTCTATTCTCAAGATCATGATAGACAATTACTCAGAAACCAGAAACACACCAACATTCTTAGATCCTGCTGGATAAAAACAAGAAATTTTAACCCTCCCCCTGAAACTTTTCAATCCAAGCCTACCCATATGAATACAGTTTACCTCCCACAAGGTCAATTTCATCACCATCATCCCCCACACTTTCAATTCAACAACAATTGCATTCATATTACACAACCCAATATAACAATTTATCTCACGGAAAAATCTAATTACCATTCAATCAAGACAAAGTATAAACAGCATAATCCATGTCTAAACATAGCATCAATCCTTCAACATCAAATCCGCTACCATAAGAGAAGAAATATCCAAAACAATTACAAACCCACATCTAAAAGTCACCCAAACATCCAAAATAATCCCCGAAATTTAAATAAAGAAGATAAAGAAGCAAGATCTAACCAGCTACTGTGGAGTACCTCGAGTCGTGCTCCGTGTTCCCTGACTAACACTTCTAGTTCGACTGCGAGTCAAACAAACTCTAGATGTTACTCTGTGCGCACCAGGCTTAGGAGATTGAAGCTCATCAATATCAGCACCACCTTCAGCAACATCAGGAGCAGAAATCGAAGGTTCAGGAGCAGTTGTAGAAGCACTTCCTTCCATTATATATGCATTGCTTAAACAAAGACGATAATGGGAGTTATAAAACATTTGAAAAGTAATGGAGGCATTTATCAAAGTTGCGAAGTATGTACCACAAAACAGAACTGAAATGCAAATAATGGGAAATTCAAGAGATCTGTATAAAGAATAACAGAACAATAATACATATGGACTTGGAAAACAACCACACAACTGTAAGAATAATCGTGAATGAGTTCAATTCTCATTGAGTTAGTTAGATATTCTTGAGCTTGATAGAAGACATACCTTTACCAACATTAGGGGAGAAACAGTAGAAGAAGTAGCTGAACTTCATTATTGACCAACTATAGTGCTAAAGTCTAAGGGATGGTAACCAAAAACAAAAAAAGCATAAGGGGATGACACTAAAATATCTACATGTAATTAATCCTTGTAGGGGTGACTAAAATGCCACTACTGAATATTTTTTTCAAGAGAACACAAATTTACTTTTTTCGGATCTAAAACCTATACAGCAATAATACATGAATAACATGACAAATTATGACCAGCAAATAAGGTACGGCAAGAACCAAACGAATCCATATGAACCAATGAGGAACTGAATCTGATTGAGTTCATTAAAAAAAATGAATCTCTCTCCCATGTGGAGGGGACTGTGTATATTAACTCTAAGAAGAGAGCTTATTGGTGGTGTGAAACAACAGAAATTTCTTATTGGTCGAAATACTTTCTGGTGGGGCCAGAAACTTTAAGAAGAGAGCTTTGTTCAGCTTTCAATCACAACAAAGAAAAATCACCTGAAATCATGTTATTAATACCAACTCGATAGTATCTAAACAAGTCAATGCTTGCCAGGAGAATGGGCTACATGCCCATAAACCACTAAAACGTGGTCCTAAACATGTAAAAGTTTGGGCTGGGTCAAGCGGACGCTAAAATATTTTGTCAAATATATATATATATATATCATTTAGCATGCACCGCTTTTTGGGATCATGGTTTTCTTGTGGGGATCATGATTTTATTTTGGGTAAGACATTAGAAGTAAATCTAGGCCCTTTATCTAAATATTTATATTAATACCTAAATTACCCTCCTGATTAATTTTGGATAATGATTAGTTAGTGTTAATAATAGTTAGTGTAATGATTAGTAAAATGATTAAGTTAAAGATAATTAGTGAGATTAAAAAATCAGATGATTTTTTTAAAAGAAGTAGAATTATTGAGAGAGCAAAGTTAGAGAAGATGAAGAAGGAAAACATGAAAAACGATGGATTTTACCAACCACAACCGGAGGAAGAGTATTTGGGTACCCAGGTATGCTTCAAATTTAGATAATGTTGGTTGAATTGCTCAAAATTTTCAAAAAATTGTAAACTTTTAGAATAGATTTGGGCTTGTTCAGTTACCTTATGTGAAGAACAGGTTACTAAACTCATCTGAAAGTACAGTTCGGTTACTTTTTCTAAACACGCAAATTACAGAACTCGCTCTTTAATGGAGGTTTTTAGTCGTTCGATTAACAGACATGTCACCGAACTTTTTTTATAGGATTTACAGAGTAATGTTCGGTTGGTTCGCAAACTTTAACCCAACAACATATCTAACCGTACTCGACATGTATGCAATTAGTGAAGAGTTCGGTTTGTTAAGATTTTTTGCGAACAAACCGAACATAGTGGGACAAGTTCGGTCAAATTGAAACTCAACATAGTAGGAAAAATAGCACAGTTCGGTTACATTGTTTTTTTTTTTGTTTTTGTAATATAGGTAGAGTTCGGTTACTAGATAGTTTTAGAAATTTTTGCGAACTAACCGAACAAAGTAGGCAAAGTTCGGTTAAATCATAACTCAACATAGTGGAAAAAATAAAACAGTTCGGTTACATTGGTTTTTTTTTTTTTTATTATGGTTAGAGTTCGGTTACTAACTAGTTTTAGAATTTTTTGGGAACCAACCGAACACAATATATTGGTTTTCAATGAGGAGTTCGGTTAAAACTATTTTTTGCGAACCAACCGAACTCAGAGTTCGGTTACGAAAAATTAAATTCGTTATAAACGAAGTGTTCTTCGTGTTCTTGGTTTCAGAATGTTCGGTTACAAAACTAGTTTTTTTAAAACTATTCCTAACCGAACATGCCACTTTAACTTCCATTTAAACCATATTTTGATGATTTCTACTCAATTTTCCCAATCAAAGAACGAATTAAAAAGATTGATGGGTTTTTCAATCGAACAAGGAACATAAGGAAAGAGAGAAGAAGAAGAGAATAATTTTTTTTTCAAAACTAATTTTTTTTGATTCCCCTCCTGTTTTTGTTTTTGACTTTGATATTGGTTAATAAATTCATTTAGATTAGATGTATATGATTTAGATTTATATAGTTATTAAGTTAGTTTTAACTTAAATTAAAGTAAAGGGTAAATATGTATTTACCTAACTTTAGAACACCCCTTATAAGTATAGGGAGTTTGGCCTAATAAGACCATGGTCCCCAAAAAAACCATGGTCCCTAAAAAATGATTCTTTAGCATGCTGGTCAGTAAGACTATCATTTCTTGGTTCTTCCACATATGAGATAGATGGATGACAATTGCAGGAATCAAATCAGTTGCCAATTGCGGTTTACAGATAACAATCATCACACAAGTTAGAACTATTCATCGAACTACAGTAAAACTTCGATAAATTAATTACTTCGCTAAAATAATAAAATTTTCTGGTCCCAACTAGGCTTGCACAACCTAAATTTTAACTCCACAAATTAATAATTTCGCTAAAATAATAATTTTTTTCGGTCCCAAAATTATTAATTTATGGAAATTTTACTGTACTAATCAAACTTACTATCCATATTGTAGTTTATACTCTACAACCTTGCTATATGAACAACTGTACACGAAAATCAAAAGATAGATTGGAGAATTTTATAGTTAGGAAAAGCACCGCCACAAGCAAAATCGCAGAACACCCAAACCAGCAGTAGATGAACCATACACGAGATTGATACGGGACGTATTTGGGGTTGGGATAATTGTTTCCAAGATTTGATGATATCTTGGATATCTATTACTTTTGGTATCTTACTGTTAGCATTTTATAGTTTCTTATTATGTTTATCTTGTTTAGGAAAGTTCTAGACTCTAGGATTTATGTTTGCAGGCTATAAATAGCCTTTTTTTATTGTCATTTCAATTTAGCTGCGACTCTCTATTATTTGATTAATGAAACTGTTAAGTTTGTTTGGTTAACATCATTGTTATTCTCTTTTAACTCTTGGATTAGAGTCTTTGCTCCTGCATTGGAGTTTCTATCATCACCATTAAGGAGTGGATTCTCCTTCTCTTTTATCGCTTCCGTTTGTGCCGTACCAGGTGGTAATCAGAGCAGGTTTTCTTGCGCTGTTCGTCCGTGAGGCCGCCTAGAAGAATCAATCGAGAATTCATGTGATTTCTAGGTTTTTCATCAAAAAAGAAAAAAAAAATCACAAAAAAAAGACAAAAAAAGAAAATCAGTTGTGGGAAGATTTGGGATCTTGTTCATCAAAGTAGTGCTCATCAGTTTGGTAAGATCTCTAAATTCTTTGTTGCTTATCGATTGGGGCTTTAGAATCAAACAGTTTTTATATTGATCACGTGCGTGCAGTGGAAGAGGCGTTTGTCTTATTTAGATCAGAAACAAATAAGTTATTTTGGGTTTATACTTGTGATTAGAAAAGATTAATCCCATTTAACTACTTTACTGTTGTTTCTCACTTGTTCATCAAACCCAACCACACCTTTCTTTAAGTCATTAGACATGATTATATATTATGCGACATAGAGCAGTTTTTCTACTGCAAACAATGAAACAATTAGGCTGCCGAAATTTTCTAGAGTAATCAATGGGACCGTATGCCGTTTTATCATGAATGCTGCTTGCATTGACAATTTGGTGTCAAGAAGAACGGTGGAGTCCTTAGGTATGGAAATGGATCGGTATCCTTATCCAGATCGGATCAAATGTGTCAACATGGGACAATTACCTATATCGGTGTTTGCAGATTTCCGTTGTCAATCGGTAAGGTATATTCTGATTCAATTATTAGTAAAGTTGTTGACATGGATTTATATGATATTGATATTGTGTTGGGAAAGCCATGCGTGCTCAAAGTTGGTGGCAAGCAGAGATGCTGTGACAATTCATATGAGTTTCGTTGGGGAAAGACAAATGTAATTTTAATACCAGGGTCTAGACCTACGAAAGAAGCCGAGGAAGTGAAGTCCAGTACTTAAAGCCAAGCACTTGAAAACATGAATACTTCCATTCAATTAACCGAAGACGGTAAGGTGTACGAGAACTTTGTGAGTAATATTTATGCATGATCCTTTTGTTATGTTTGGTGCTGCAACTTTCGTCTGATGCCATCAAGATTTTGCTTGGAACGTTTCGTGGGAGTTCTTACATTCCAAGGCAGGGGACAAACAACATGGGTTGCTAATTCGTTACGTGCCTACCAAATTTAATTTATATGCGGAAGGTTTAGTGATCCCAATGCACAACTCAAGGTCAACTTGTGTTATTAGCGGCAGTTACAAATTTCTCTCTTCAGTTTGTCATTTTCTGTTTAAACTCGAGACGAGTTTCGTCGCAGTAGGAAAGCCTGATACGGGACGTATTTGGGGTTGGGATAACTGTTTCCAAGATTTAGTGAAATCTTGGATATCTATTACTTTTGGGTTTATGTTTGCAAGTTGTAAATAGCCTTTTCTATTGTCATTTCAATTTAGCTGTGGCTCGCTATTATTTGATTAATGAAACTGTTAAGTTTGTTTGGTTAAACACCATTGTTATTTTCTTTTAACTATTGGATTAGAGCCTTTGCTCATGGATTGGAGTTTCTATCATCACCATTAAGGAGTGGATTCTCCTTCTTTTTTATCGCTTCGCTTGTGTCATACCAGAGATTAGACAAAAAATATTATCTATTTTGTCTATTCATCCATCTGTGGGGTTTACTACAGACTTCGCTTCCTAATTAAATACGAATAGTGATCAACCAAACCATTTCAATAATGATTCTCTCGTTTATATAACAGTACCACTATCTGCTATTGAGAGCTTAAAACATTGCTCACATTGTGAGTAATTTGGTCCATAGTTTCATGGCAAAAAATTGCAACAGATGTTCAATAATTGGTTTGAATGCTTCAAAAAGGGGAAAAAAAATTGGTTTGTAAATTGCTTTAAGGCATTTATCAAATAATTTCTTCCAACATATAGGCTTATAAATAATCCCATTTAAAACACTGCTAACATTTAGCATTTCATAGATCGCCACTGAGTACTTCTTCCAAGCCTTGATTCTACAATAAATGTTGGCAGTGCTTAACCCAGCAGGGGGTAATTTCTCAACTAATTTTTGTTCAATAACTATCAGGTAGCCGGATTTAAATCGTTTATTACATTTCCACTTGCCACCGAGCCTAAGTACTGTCAAGATATCAACTAATATATCTTTTTCAGACTATCTTGAAATTCCTGAATTACACCTTGTAGCATGTGACTTCAATTTCCTCCCCCATCTTAATCTTTTGCCACTAGATCTCCAAAACAAGGAATGTTATACCTATTTTAAGAGTTAGTGGCCACGAGTGATTATATAGTATTTCAATATTTTTCCAAATTACAACTAAAAACCACAATAAAAAAATTCCTTGACACAATTTTTATAGGCACACAATATTCTGAAAATATCGATTTTATCAACCCCATACATAAATTATATGAACATGGACTTTAAGTGAGAAGCACAAACAATATGCAACTCCTAACGGGTGCACATTGCAAAAAAAAAAAAGACAAACAAATATAAACGAATTTCAAACTGCACTAAACATTAGCGGTTCATGACATTGCATTCACTGTTTCTAGCCATTAGTATTATGGATAATTCACAATATAAGCGCGTATGCACCATGTCCTATGTCTACTCGAAAATACTATTGCAATTTTTTCTTTAGGAAATCAATTACAAAGATATCTTCTTTAAGTGTTATAACACGAGCTATATCGGGCAGTCTTATACTGGATACATCATCGCATGTTGGGGTTTAGCATTCCTAATTGTTGAGTATGCCCGTAAATTAATATATAACTTGGACAACTTGTTTAACCCGTGATTCCGCTCTCTTCAGGTTGTTTGTGGTAAAGCTGTTTCGAGTCGGTTCTTCATATATTTTACTTTGATAAATTTAACGTTGTTGTTTAATTGTTGCAAGATTCCAACAATCTTAACACGTTAGAGTTCCTTGTAACAATGGAAAAGAACAACGTTGAAATACCAAAAAAGTTCAACGGAAAGGAATTCAAGCAATGCATCAAATTAAGCTTTTAGAAGTATATGGAATGGTATGTCTTCCTTGGCGTTGTATCTTCCGTCTACTGACAAATAGAGCTTTGATGAGCTGACATATAAAGACTGTTAATATATTAAGGATAATATATTATTTCCTAGTATATAGGATATTTGCTTTATCGTAATATTTGGCTCTATATATTCATAAGCTGTGTAACCAGAATTGATAAGATTATCATAATAAGAATTATCTTCTACTCGATCCTATATTTGTGAAGATGGTATCTATGAGCTAGGGTTCTTGAATCATAGGTAGTGATTCAGAATTATACCAAAATAAATCAAAACAAAAAAGGTAGATGGAAAATAATATGCTCCTATTATCGTTCAATCTGAAGGTGCAGCATTCAAAGCTGGGATTATTCTTGATGAAAAAAACTATGATTTGTGGTCACAAATCATGGAGATGCATATTGCTGAAAAAGAAAAAACCTCCTTTATTATGGGAAGGACAAGAAAACCTACCGAGGAAGATCCAAGAAATGAGAAGTGGCACACAGATAATCAAAAGGTCAAGAGATGGTTTTTGATATCTATGTCACCTGAAATCATGAAGAGATATATTTGGTTACCTACTGCTAGAGAGATTTGGGATGCATTATCTAAATCCTTTTATGATGGAGATGATGAGAAGCGGGAATTTACTCTAAATCGACGAGCGTTTTCGGCAAAACAAAATGGCAGAGCACTCTGAATTTGTTATGGAGAACTAACTAAAATATTTGGAGAGCTGGATCATGGTGACAAGGTGGTTATGGAGAATTTTAATGATATTGAAGCCTATCAAAAATCAATTCAGCGCCTAAGGGTGCATATATTCCTTGCTGGATTAGATGAAAGTTTGAGCAGATCCGTGGTGAAATCTTGAGAAATGATCCTATTCCTGAATTGGAATCATGTTATGCACTCATTCGTCGTGAATCTGTTCGACGTACAACGATGGCAAAAGAATCGGAAGAAGTTGAACCCGCTGCTACGGAAGCTCGAAACCGGTACAATCAAAAAGGGTCTTTTCAGAGATACTCAAAGACTGAGGTGGACAAGTCATCACTTAAGTGTACACACTGTAATCAATCTGGATATACAATTGACATGTGTTTCGAGTTGGTTGGATATCCATATTGGTGGGATCAAAATCTAGAGAGATAGAAGGAGACAAAGAAAAATTCTGGTGCTCCAATGGCTTAAACAAAGAAAAGAAAGGATTCCATGGTAATATCTGCATTAGTAGCAAGGACAGGTAACGATGGTATGTTTTTAAATGTTTCTTCACTTGTTTCGAATAATTCATGGATAGTTGATTCCGGTGCCACGGACCATATGACATGTGATTCTAAACAAATCTCTCCCCTTAAACCATCCTTACAAAAAACAGTCTCTACTGCAAATGGCTCACAAACTCCAATTACTGGTGAAGGGTCAATATCTCTCACTGAAACTTTAAACTTAGATTCTGTCTTAATAGTTCCTACATTAGACTGTAATCTCCTATCAGTTTCCCAAATAACTAATACTTTACATTGTGTAGTGATATTTTGGCCTGACTGTTGTGTTTTTAAGGACATCACAACGAAGCAAACGATTGGTTATGGTGTTAAGCGTGGGAAGATATATTATCTGGATTTGGTGTCAAGTAGTTCGGATAAGCTGCGTCAAACTCTTCTTGCTGATGGTTCTGAGGGGGAAGACAAAAATCTCAAATTTTGTTATGGCATCGACGATTGGGACATGCGTCGTTTGGTTATTTAAAAAATTATTTCCTAGTTTTTTGCAAAACTTGATATTTCTAGTTTTCATTGTGAAGTATGTGAACTTGCAAAAAGCCATCGTGCTTTTTTCCATTATCATTCAATAAGAGTCCAGTTCCTTTTATGATCATACACTCTGATGTTTGGGGGCCATCTAAAACTACTACCTGGGTGGTTCAAGATGGTTTGTTACTTTTATTGATGATTGCACTAGAATGACGTGGGTGTGTCTCATGAAAAACAAAAGTGAAGTTACCGCCTTGTTTCAAAAGTTCCATAAGATGATTAACACTCAGTACAAAAACAGATTCAAGTACTTCGTAGTGATAATGGTGGTGAATATATGGATTCTGACCTTCAACATTATTTGGAGGGACACGATTATTCATCAAACTACTTGCTTAATACGCCTCAGCAGAATGGAGTAGCAGAGAGAAAGAATTCACTTACTGGAAGTGGTTTGTGCTTCATTGATAGAAGCACATATGCCATTGATGTATTGGGGAGAGGCACTTACTTCTGCAGCGTATCTTATAAATCGAGTGTCATCCACTACCATTGTGTTTCAAACACCTCATCAAGCTCTTACTGAAGCAGTTGTGGATCCAACTGTTCCTAATCTGCCTCCTCATGTGTTTGGTTGTGTAGCTTATGTTCATCTGCATAAGAACAAACATGATAAGTTGGCTCCTAGAGCTATAAAGTGTGTATTTGTGGGATATGCAACAACTAAAAAGGTATATCGTTGCTATCATCCTCCAACCAAAAGAATGTTTGTTACTTTGGATATTGTATTTCATGAAGATACTATGTATTTCTCATGTGATTCTGAACTTCAGGGGGAGTACCATAAGGAAATTCAGACTCTTAACTATGATGAAGATATATCGGAAATTGATGTATCCGTTATTGTCAACTCTGATGATATGGTAAGAGAATCTATTGATGAAGGTTCTTCAAGAGAAGAAACAGAAAGTACAGTATTGGATCGTGATATAGAGATTCAAGATGAGGTTATGATAGAAGAGATTCCAGAGTCTACATTACCTCAAGAAGATGAAACACCAAACCAATCATCTGCTACGGATGTTCTTGAAGAATCAAGGAAAAAACTTCCACAACGTGTAAACAGAGGTATTCCTAAAACCAGATATGAACCTGAAATCTCTAGTAAGGTTAAGTACCCTATGAGTCATTATGTCTCTCACCATCGTTTGTCTAAAGCTAAATAAGGAATTCGTGAATCAACTATCTACTGTTTTTATTCCTAACAATGTGCAAGAAGCATTAGCTGATCTAAAATGGACAACATATATAGAAGAAGAAATGAGGTCCCTTTTTCAGAATGATACTTGGGATTATGTTGATTGTCCAAAAGGAAGAAAGATTTTGGGGTGTCGTTGGATTTTCACCAATAAATACAAGGTAAATTGTGAGATTAGTCGTTATAAAGCAAGATTATTTGCTAAAGGGTACAACCAAACTTATGGTATCGACTATACATAAAATTTTGCTCCAGTAGCGAAAATCAACACAGTACGAGTCTTGGTATCGCTTGCTGCAAACTTGGATTGGCCTTTGCAGCAGTTTGATGTAAAGAATGCCTTATTGCATGGTGAATTAACTGAAGAAGTTTACATGGAGCTCCCACCTAGTATTTCAGTTCCAGGATCTCATGGTAAGAAGGTATGTAAGCTAAAAAAGTCATTGTATGGACTAAAACAATCTCCAAGGGCCTGGTTTGGCAGATTCACCAAATCTATGAAGAACTTTGGATATCTTCAGAGTAATTCTGATCATACTTTGTTCATAAAGAAAAGGAAGGATAAAATTACTGCTCTTATCATATATGTAGATGATATGGTGGTGACAGGAAATGATCCAGAGGAGAGGAAATCTTTGCAAAGATACTTATCAAAGGAATTTCAAATGAAAGATCTTGGTTCATTGAAATACTTCCTTGGGATTGAAGTTTCTCGATCCGGTGAAAGAATTTTCTTATCACAAAGGAAATATTTTCTTGATTTGCTAAAAGAAGTGGACATGTCAGCATGCCATCCATTCCATACACCTTTAGAAGAAAAGGTAAATCTATGTATTGAACCTGATCAAGTTCCTGCTGATAAAATGAGATATCAAAGACTTGTGGGGAGATTGATGTATCCATCTCACACAAGGCCAGATCTTGCTTATGCACTCAGTGTTGTTAGTCAATTCATGCACAATCCAGGTGAACAACACATGGATGCAGTTTTACGTATTTTGAGGTATTTGAAATCTGCTCTTGGAAAAGGAATTTTATTCTCTAAAAATGAAGATTATAGAAAGGTTGTGGCATATAAAGATTCCGACTATGCAGGAGAAATAGATGGCATACGTTATACTGCAGGCTACTTTATCTTTGTGGGAGGTAACTTAGTTACTTGGAGAAGTAAGAAACAAAATATTGTTACACGATCAAGTGCAGAGGCTGAATTCAGAGGTATGGCAGATGGCATTTATGAAACTTTGTGGTTGAGGCTTCTCCTTAAGGATTTGGAGGTTCCTCTCAAGGATCCTATTACTCTGTATTGTGATAACAAAGTTGCGCGTGATATTGCTCATAATCCTGTTCAGCATGATCGTACTAAACATGTGGAGGTTGACAGGTTCTTCATCAAAGAGAAGTTGGACAACAACATGATTGAGCTGCAACCTGTTCGTTCTGAAGAACGACTTGCAGATATTCTCACACATGGAATGCCAAGCAAAAAATACTTGAGTTTTCTGGACAAGTTGGGCATGTGTGATATCTATGCACCAACTTGAGGGGGAGTGTTAATATATATCCTTATTTAAGGATAATATATTGTTTCCTAGTATATATGATCTTTGCTTTATCGTAATATTTGGCTCTATATATTCATGAGCTGTGTAACCAGAATTGATAAGATTATCGCAATAAGAATTATATTCTTCTCGATACTATATTTGTGAAGAGAGACATCATTCAGTTTAGAAATAGCTACATACATCTGGTATCTTACCTCAGATCCACCCAAGGTTGATGCAGTTCAATTTTGCACAGTTACTTCCAGTTGCATTGTAAAGTCTAAATAAAGTAATTGGACCGGCAAACACATTCATTCACCATTCAGTGTCCTACAAGTTGTTGAATTCTGGAACCCACTGATATCGCCTCTTCCAAACCAAATAAACTGACAGAACTTGAATTGGGAACTTGCATTCGCTGCTTTGTAAGATACCCGTAAATCTAGAGACAAAAGGATAACAAATAGAAGATTCAATTTCAGGAACTCATTAATCCAGAGACAAAATCCCTTCTACTACAACCACACGAATATAAGAATACAACTTTTCAATCAAAATCATCTTTAAACCTTTCAGAAAATTAGATGGATTCTTTAAAGACTATTTTCGATCGAACTAGTAAAACCACAGTAGACATACAACAAGCATGCTAATAAAACAGATGTTCTCAAAGCTGACAAAATCATTTTTTTGAACCTAATGACCATTTCAGACTGATAACATACCCACAAAGTACCATTAATAGAGCATTTCAGTAGCAAAACACATATCATGTTCAACAACAGAATATATACCATTTCAGGAACAACTCATAACCAACTATACAGACCTAATTGCAAAAATTCCTAAATTGGAAACCCTAATTTTAAAATCGATTTGAAAAGCCTTAAATTGAAACCCTATACTAAACAAAAAACCCTAATTTTAAAATCGATTTGAAAAGCCTTAAATTGAAACCCTATACTAAACAAAAAACCCAAATTTCATAACAACAAAGAAGAGAAACAGAGTTAAGTTCGTGAAAATATACCTTCTTGGAGTTGCAGCAGTGTTGTTGTTCATTAATCCTTCATCAACCATTATCTTCTTCCCCATTTCTTCAAAAAACATAAATTACTCGCTAGAAATTAATTAGGTTTCCACCAGAAAATGCACTCTATCAACTGGTTTATGCATAGAAAACAAACTCAGATCTTGCTTCTTTATATACTGATAGAGTAACAAAATTCTGCGAGAAATCCTAACCAATTTCTGGCGGGAAATATCTTGATAATGATACATCAGTTGAATTAGTTTGGGATATATCCTAAATTGATGCGTGTAATCTTCTCAAACCAGATTGTTTTCTCTACTCTCCCGCCATCTTCTGTAACAACGAAATCTTTCGTTTGATCTTCCCATATTCGATAGAGTTGAAACAAAGAAGAAAGGTTACATGTGTCATTTTCCTTTACTAGACATTAACACCCGAACAACACCTTGACCTTCAACTGACAGATCAGCTAGGCCCCACTTCTCTATACATATTTGACTGGTAACTTTTAACGGCAGGGCAGTTTTATATGTTTTGAAAATAACGGGTTCACAAATGTATATGGGCCCACAAATTTGGGATAGAAATGACTAATACCCTGAAAAAAGTGTATATTGAAAATAGATTATGTGGCGCTTACTGTACGTTGATGTGGCGGCATAATAATTTAGAATTGTTAAAAATGAACGAGGAATCGACACATCAGCCTAAACGATTCACCTTTACATAAAAAAGTATTGATGATTCATGAACTTGTCTCCCTTGGGCTAGCTCTTCTTTATAATTCATTAACAAACCAACTAAATAGTATTCACCTTTTTATATTTCACTCCCAGAAACCTCATAGTACCTGCAAATCAATCTTGATTTCTTTATCTTAATTACAAATTTATTTGGAAAATAAATACAAATATGTCGCATAGAATTCATGTCAAAATAAGATTTGACTGTTCAACTTAAATGTCTACTATTGTTAATCAACTTCTAGGATTCTTCTTTTCTAAGCAAATATTATTACTTTATATCCGTTCTAACATTTGCATAAGTATCCTAAACAATAAAAATCTCAAATGTATTGTTCAGTCTCCTCCACCATCTCAGACTGTAGGGATTTTTACAAAGCAATTTTAAGGATCTCAAGAATTAAACATAACAACATATACTACTTTGTTGCTTTTTTTTTGCGGATTATATTGACCTCCTACTAACTTAACATAACATGTACAAAAACATTCAAATGGATGAAGATATAGGTGAATAAAAACATGGGAAATGACTGGTTAGCTTCCTGTCACGTAAAAAAAAAACATTTATTGACATGGAAATTACACCAATTTGCAATCTTTGCTGATTGAGAAAATTCATTCATACATGGCAGTTAGCACGACAACGTTGGAGGTCTTTGTTAATTTAAGAAATTTAAAATCGGCCTTGAGCCTAAACTTGACATTAGCCAAGTTTAGGTGACCAGAGTTGAAAACTCATCAAGATGCCTCAGATGGAATTTCGGCAATTCAAAATTCAGTTTTAAAACCAATCTGATCAGATATGTAGACTTATCATAGACAGTAAAGAAGATATACAAACTAACAAATTTCAAAGTGCATTAAAAGTAAACTTGTTTAATGTCACTAGCTAGCTGGAGATTAAAGCTTAAACAAATTACCCATTTCTCAAAACTAATTCAAAATCCAATACCAAAAATCTGGTCGGTAATCGAAAACACCTGAATCTCTGTTGATAACTTTTATTATTCGACTAGTACCTAAGTTTTTATTTTTATTTAAATTCTAGTACCTGAAAATAGAAAGGGATTCTTTCACTCCATTGATTAATTGTTAGAGATTTATGTTTTACTTTACTATCAAGAGTTTTCTAATATTCCTTTCTTTTACTGAGGGTTTATGTTTTTACTCTATTCATAATTGAAGACTTGAAGTCATCTGGATTCCAGACACTAATATTTATGGTGTCTCAATTTTTCATGGCTTGTATCATTCATCACCATCTCACTCTCCTCCATTGCAACTTTCTATTAATTTTTGCCCGAAAATTCGAAAAGAGTTTGATATATCACATTTGATCAATACCAGTCACTATGTCAACCAATACTATCTCTACTGTAGGGGATGATTATCGGTTGCACGAAACAATAAGGCTTTCTACAAAAAATATTGTGCCCAGTATCGAAAGAGTTGAAGCAAGCATTGCTGGTATACAAGCTTTGCTTTGTTGAGTCGTTGAGTCTCAAGCCCAGATTCAACAGCAAGGAGTCGATAATCAACAACAAATGATAGAGATGTTAAAGATACTAGCAAATAAAAATACTAATAGTATCCATAATGCTGGTATGTTTAATGATAAAGCTGCAGGAAATAATAGATCAGACGACATCCCTAATGAACAAAATCCTAGTGTTCCAACAATTTGTGATGAAATAGAAAATGAATCATCACAAATTAATGAGCGACACGGTACGTAGTTATTCTATTTAGTAACACATGGAGATATTTTTATTCTATTTTTATGAATTTCTACATTAATTTCTCTTTCTCCTGCTTTTCAGTTTGCAACCATTATGATGAAGAGGTTAACCAGGAGGATAATCAAGTAAATACACTTAATATTGATGGATATCAGCCTCTATTCAAAGCAATAGATGTACTAGACTGGAAAACGGTTAAGAAATATATACACGATCACCAAACAACCATTAAAGAAATCTTCATAACAAGAGATTCGAGAAAGGAAATTCATACTATTCTCAACGCAGCTGCATGCTGTCACCAGTTTACGTTTCTGAAGGAATTTCTGAAAATGGTGCCGCCAGAAATGCTTGAATTTGTGGACCCAGATGTTGGGTATACAATATTGCACAAAGTTGCTCACTTGGGAGAAGCAAAATTTGTGATGGCGTTGGTGGAGAAGAACTCCAACCTGATGCAAATCCGGAGTTCCAGTAACGATAAACAACAATGTGTGCCACTCGTCACGGCGGCTGGAAGTTGTGTTTCAGATGGACAAAAGGAAGTGGTGGAGTATCTATGGTCTGTAACTAGAGACACCCACCCAAGTCCATTCACTGGTGAACAGGTTTCTGTGCTACTCATCGGTTTAGTGAGAGCCAGTATGTATGGTAAGTATATATACTAAAAAGTAACAAGACAAATTTGGAAATTACGCACATAATCTGAGAAGCTTAGTGACAAAATCTGATTTGCAGGTATTGCATTATCTGTATGCCAACGATTCCCAGGATTGGTGAAAGTGGAAATGGCGGAGGTATTAAATATTATTGTGGAGAGACCGTTTGCATTTTTAAGTGGATCAAACCTAAACTGGTGGCAACGCAGCATCTATGCATGTGAGTCGAATAGACTGTATATCTTCACTTTTAGCTGTACGTGTTCCTTTTCCTTGTCCAGAAAATCTGATAGTTATGTTGGTTCCGTGAAGTAATTGAAGTGGATATAGATAGTCCACATGACGGAGGCATCCACCGAGAAAAACAAAAGGTTTTGGAGAGCGCCAATGAAGAAGACGAAGAGAATCCTCCTGAAACCTCAAAAATCTCCTCCTCGACTAATAACAGATCATCCATAACCAAGTACATCTCAATCTACTTCCTGCGCTCCATTAAACGAGGTTTTGTTCTTAGAAACTTCCACTTATTGTTATGATATCATATCAAATCTGCAACATGCAACAATGACATAACTTGATATAGATAACGATGTTGCATCATAGGGAATGTAGCTTTAATTTTGATGTAGATCGGTATGAAGCTAGGTCTTTCCATTATTATGCAATTTAATTAAGTCACTATACTTGATTCAATAGGATACAGTTAGATCAAAAGTTCGAACAAATGTAATAACCACTTTATACAAATTAAAGGTCTCCATGTTCAATACCTCTCTAGGGAGAAATCGTTGTTCAAACAATACAGGTTTCATGTCTTATTGTCTTAATTTGACCTAGATATCTCTGTGCATGTATACCTTAGACATTGCACTGATGATGAGTCTTCATCAAACAAACTAAGGTGATGGTCACAAACGTCATACCCAAATGTTATTTGGAGTGTGCCGCATGAATCATACTTGAGTGTCAGTCTATTATATATAGCTTCAAGGGTCATGCTTTGTAGTGCTTGTTATTTCAGTGCCTCTTATCAGGAAGTTATACGATCAAAAGTTAATGCACAAACAAGCTGTTGCGTTGACAAAGTATTTCCTAGCACTGCTACAGAAAAAAAGATTGGACAAGGTGGGCGTTAAAGAAATCTTTCTCAAATTAAATTTGTTGAAGATGGCTATGAAATTCGGAACCACAGAATTCGTACTGGAGTCTTTACGGGTATTTCCTTTCCTATGTTTGCATGAAAATGAGGGAGATATAAGTCACACATGTTTAAAGTTGGTCCTCCGCGAGCGGAATGAAATGATATATAATTTCATGTGTATCCTAAAACAAGGAAACCTACGCGATATGGTTTCTACACTCGACGAGAGCAATAATAGTATCCTTCATTACTGTGCCGAGTTACCTCATAACCGACGACTCAATGCTATATCTGGTGCAGCATTTCAGATGCAACAAGAAATACAATGGTTCAAGGTAAATTTATCATACTTACGAAATGACATTCCTAAATCTGCCTGAGTTGTACTTTTCAATGTGAGAAATTTAATCACCGTTTAAGGATATTAATTTTTTGTATATACGCAATCTAAGTTTTTATTTTGTCCAGTGGGTGGAAAGTACAATGGTACCAGCAGATAGGTTTGTAAGAAACAAAGATGGCGATACAGCTCACATGTTATTCACGGAGAAGCACAAGGGACTGATGAAGGAAGGAGAGAAGTGGATGAAAGATTTATCTACATCGTGCATGGTAGTAGCTGCTCTAATATCTACTGCAGCATTTACCGCTGCTATCACAGTACCTGGAGGAAACCATGCTAATGGTCTTCCAGTATTATTGAATTGGAATTCTTTTATGGTATTTGTCGCAGCAGATTCCTTGGCTCTTTTCTCCTCGATCATATCAGTGCTAATGTTCTTGGCTGTATTCACATCACGGTATTCTGAAGAAGATTTCTTAAAAGCCCTACCACAAAGACTAATATTAGGTCTTGCAACACTATTCATATCGATGGCCAGCATATTGGTTTCATTTGGAGCAACTTTTATAATTATTCTCGGAAAACGGATTCATTGGGCTCCGGTATCTGTATCGCTCTTCAGTTGTGCTCCAGTACTATTGTTTGGGTTTCTGCAATTCCCATTGTTTGTTGAAATGGTAATTTCCACTTACTGGCCTATAATTTCACGGAAACAAGACTATCGTATTTATGAGCCATACTTCTCAGAAACAGAGTGGACTATGTTCTTGGGAAAGAAAAAGGGTGAGAGGTGAACCATGAATTAAAGAACACAAAGACGCTAATACTGAAAACAATTGTGGATTCGAATCATGCAAAGCTTGGCCCTTTTGTTGTTGGTTTTCAGTTTTTTTTTCTTCTGTTGTGGACAAATTATGTATATTTCTGCTTTTTCTTTCACGTTTTTTGGAATTTGGTTCAGTCTCTAATTTTTTCTTTTATCAAAGTACGTACTCTATTGGAGACTTGGAGTTGCTCGTATTGTAATGTAAAACACATGGATAATTAGTTGAAGTTTCAGTCATTTGTATAGACGAGACAAGAACATTCAAATGGATGAATTTTCACGTAAAGTAAAACATGAAGAAATGATTATTGAACAGCCGGTCACACATAAAATTTATTGACATGAAAATTTGCACATATCTGCAACTTCGGATGACAAATCAGTCATACTATTTAACACGACAATATTCATAAACACTTTTGTTATAGGGAGGAAGTCTTTGGATCAAGGGAGTGGAAAAATCATAGTCAACCCATCCAATACTACCGATTCAAAATCATAGACAACTCTATCCTTATACAAAACCCCCCTTCCAAAACAACCCAATACTCAAATCATATTATCCCACTGCTTGTTCTTCTTTCCATCAACAACGAAGAGAAAACATAAACCACAGAATTGTTTCTCAAAACCTCTCAAAACCCAGAATTGTTCTTCTTTCATGTTTTATTATTAAATGGTTTGATTTTTACTTGATCTTTTATTTTACAATTTGAAATTGAGAATTAAGAATTGTTCACTAAGTGGTTTTGATTTTGTTCTGTGATGAATGTATAAATTTATGGATTAAGATTGGTGATTTTAAGAGTTATCTAACTAGAACTTGAAACAGTCACAGACTCAGAGGAATGTAGTTGCAGGAAATCCCACAAGTAACACCCTTTTAACAATTTCTAAATCTAAACTTATTTAACATGAAAATGAAGATAAAGATAATGGAAATGTAAAATAAGACACAAGATTTATGTGGTTCGATCAATGTGATCTACATCCACGGGTTAGGGTTCACTATGATTGTTGAAATTACATTTGGATTACATTGAGACTCCATTAATGAGTATTTGGAGCTCTAGGTTGATAAAGGAAGAAAAAGGATATAATAATAATACAAATTCTGTTTTCTCTCTCTACCAATGTGTCCTACCTTTTGTGATAATACTTTCTTTCTCATGCCTTTCTCTTTATATAGGTGTTTACGTATTGGATGACAGCTAACGTGTAGTGGAGTATAACTAATATTGTCTCGCGCCCATGCTACGTTCTCGCACGCTAAGGAAATGAATGAATCTCGCACACTAACAAATGTGTTGTGCGATATTTTGCCCCTACAAGGAAACTTAGGTTGAATTAGTTATGATCAAAATGAAGAGTGTATACGGTATAGTTAATGCCCCTTCTCAATTTTACAGTGGCTTTCGAAGTTGGATTGCTGTAAGCCTGTAACCAAAGAAGACTAAATAAATGACAATGAAATGCTGTATTTCACGTCTTCCGGTGGTAGTGAGATGTTGAATTTAACCACCTTCTGTTTTGTAAAGAAATTTAGATTCCACGTTTAGAGTTGTGAACGTGAATGTTGTATTTCTCTTCCTGGTACCAAGGAACCAAGGTTTTACAAACTGATTTTTTCCTTATTACACATATATACACTAAAACAAGAGAACCATGTTATAATCGATTCAGTACTTCGGATTTTTCTTTCCAACAAATTCTAGTGCATACATTTGAACTTTAAAGAGGTAAATTCACAAATGTTTCATTTTGGTTCTCTTAGCTTGAAAATGAATAAGGAAGTGTCAAGGGATGAGTGTCATCTTCCAAACCTTCAAAAATCATGTATTTACGGGCATGAAGATGAAGATATAGTTTCAGTGGATAGTGTCTAAATCTTGATGATTTTACAGTAACTAAACCATAGGTTAAATTAGATTTCAGGGTTTTATGAGAGTTTTTGGTTGTGGAGAGTTATTATGAATTACTAAACATAACTGATAAATTGTGACTCTGCGGGTTAGCAAAAGTTAATAAGCGAGTAACCTTTAAAGGGTATTTAGGTCCTGAAAATATTAGAAAATAACTCATTTGTAAGACTGAGTTAAACCCTAGTTTTCCACTTCCTTGATCCCAAATCCTCCCCCTATAACAAAAGTGTTCATAAAGTTGTTACGTTTTGAAATTTCGAAATCTGGCTTGAGCCGAAGCTTGACTTCAATTCATATGGTGAGTTGAAAACTAATTAAGACACCCTTTGTTCAGCTGCAGCAAAAAAATAGTTTTCCACGTTCATGAATGAGGACACCAACAGGCCCTTGCTAGCTTGCAGTAGATTCTTCTTCTAGAAATCATTATAAAAAATTGTGTACCCAAACTAGTTTCTAAACTTTCTGTTTTATTCATAAGTGGAAAAGAAACTCATTTAAGTGAGTGGCACCTAAATAGGGTTAACGCACCATCTCTTTTAGCTTGCCAATATTATTAGCGGTAAGGTTTATACTTTATAGATGTCCCCTACAATCTTTGAATAATTTATGATAACTGTTACAGAAACCAAAAAACTACCTACTGTTATTTGGACATCCCTCAAAACATCACCTGCATAACAAATTGAGTTATTGACACCACAAACAGAATACCAGAAAAATATTCCCAACCCTCAATAGGGTAGAAAAGCAGTTTAGAACTAAAGAAGTAATAAACTATAAGTTTCTAGTAATGCAGCGATTCAGACCTATGCCTAGAGGAAAGATTTTCCTTAACCTGATGTCTCTAGAAGCTACTTTCTCCCACAGGATAGTTTGAATTAAAAGGTCGTGGAAAAATCATTGGAACCAAGCAGGTGAGAACTGCACATCTAAGTGTATAATCGGTGAACCCTTGCAGAAATATGGAGAGCTCATAAGAACTTTTGATACTGTCGATGATGTAAAGCTTAACAAAGGTATACCACCTTGTTAAGAGACTCCGGCACTTCAATTCAACCCATCTGAGACAACCACTTTCTCTGCGTCCAACCAAATCAGTATCGATCTAGCTTTCTTTTTCTTTTTTCTTTTATTCCGCTTGAAGTTTCTTTCTTCTTTTCTTTTCGCTAGAAGAAAACTATGGCAACCGTTTTTAAGAACGCGATACGTAGCTTATTAGGTATAGATTTTAACGTAAGTGTTGTCTACATTAGACGGCGTTAATACGTCCTGTTAAGTTTTGGTGTAACAAAGTGTAACCATATTAGTTAGCTGTAAATTATGATGAAAGTATTGTCCACCAAGCATTAGACAGACGTCGTTACTAACAAACGGTTAAATACTTGATGTAAACAAACTATAACATAATTTTTAATATTTTGAACAATAGTATTTTGACCAATAAAATTATGCCAAGTGTCCTTACCAGAGCTTCTATATCGGAGAAGGTCTATTTCGGCCACTATCAAGGGAGGATTTCATCACCGTTCAACATGAGAGCTCATTTTTTCAAGGTTTTTAGGGGGAAGATGGAGAGGCTGGAGAACATTGGTGCTGACCTAAGTCCATAGTCAACTGGCCGGTCGACGCTCAAAATTGGACAAACTCAAGACGGGTACCAAATCTTGCATTCCAAATGCAAGATAAATCAAACCTCTATATTAAGAAGCGGGTTTCTCCATTAGAAACTTTAGGCCCGTACCAAATTGAATACAAGATATATACTTCCAATGAAATGAAATATGAAACTGTAAACACGATTGCAAAGGAAAGAACAAATAGAAATTTCTTCATGCTTGATTGTGCTCGCAACTGTGTTTGCTTTGCCATAGTGACTTACCAATTTAAAAAAAAAAATCTGAGGAAGCCTGTAAATTATTCTAGATTAAAAAGAGAAGCTAAAAGAACAAATTTTATTGCAAAGTTTTAGGCAAACAAGATGAAGCCAGTAATGGATCAACAACACAATCCATCTTATTCGATTGATCCATATTTCTTAATACTTGGTGCATTCTTTACCGCAATGGAATTTGTAACAATCAATCGCTTCCTGTCCACGAAGAGCTTGAGCGCTGCTTTTGTTGATACAATTGAAAACTGCACAACCAACTTTGCAGTAGGCGTATGCAGAGGTAACCTTACCGAGAGAAGCCAGACCCTTTTCACATTTATAGCGACAAATATAAGGACATAGATTTGGATCAGCATCTCCTTTGTATTGACAATCTGACACGCATTCATCCCAACACTCAATGTCCAAATTGTCATCATCTTTTGCAATACTCTTCCCAACAAACATTCCCAATATTAGCATCACCATCACAAAGCTCATCTTCAAATTCCTGCCTGCCATTTTCTCTACTCTTTTCTTTCTCGCTTTCTCTAGGAATTTTTGGTAAGATGAGTAAACAGTTGATGAATCCTCAATGACTAGTTCTGTCGATGAAGAAGAATATATATACTGACTGTAGAGTATTACAAGAGATTTCTAGAGTTGACTCGAGAATATTTGATCATTATAACCGAACATTCGTAATTACTGGAAATAGTTTACATATATTGCACATTCTTAAAGCAGGATATATTTTGGTAATTAATGTTGGATATATATTGTGTATCCGGTGGTAATTGCTGTTAAACAGGGATAACTTTTACGTAATTATTGTGCATATACGGTGGTAAATGCTGTTAAAATGGGATTTACTTCGGTAATAATATAAGTATTTTTTTTGTATGTTTTTATTAATCTAATGATTAGCTAACTGATTATTACATGAAACTGGTTGGAAGCATAACAAGCTACGCTCCAATAACGCATAACTATACTTTAACAGGTTACTGTGCTAGCCTATCAGCGAGCTTTATAAGTATTTTTTTATACGTATCTTTTTTAAAACAAAACTAGTCATAAAAAACCAAGGGACCAAACTTGTGGTACAAAAACCCCACTCAAATGTTGAGATCCATTAAAACTCCATCGTAAACAAAATTGATACAAAAACCCCAAATTTTTAAAACTTGATACAAAAATCCCAAATTTAAATGTTGGTTTCATCAAATTTTATTTTGGTTTCATCATAAAATTTGATGAAACCAAAATAAAATTCGTTGAAACCAACATTTAAATTTGGGGTTTTTGTGTTAATTTTGTTTTGATGGGGTTTTTATGTTACTTTTATTTTGATGGGTTTTTTATGGAAGGATGGTGACATCTCTGGGTTATAACTCGCGGACCGTTATTAAAATTGGTAATAATATACCGGTGCAAATTTGTGCACCCTTGAATACCTGGGTGCACGTTGCCGCTCATCCATTTGTCCACGTGGCTAGTCTTGTTTACGGTTTTCCTTTTTTTTTAATTTTTTATCTTAAAATTATATTTTGAATACGAGAATATATCTCTCAATTAATGCCTTTATTATCGCTTTTTTCGTCGAAAAAAAAGGAAAAGAAGACCGAAGGTCGACTGAATGTCCACCAATTTTCACAAACCCCAGCAACATCATGGTGTTGAAAGAATTTTGTGAAGTCAATTTGTAAACAGTACTTTAATAGTTAGGTTTGATGTGATATATTTGTTTTGCTTAGAGGTACTTGACGATAATGCTTGGGTACTTGAACGACAATAATGGTTAGAAGAGTGGTTGTGCACATCTGAGTTTCTTTCTTTGCTGAGGACTTCATTTTCTTTTCATTTTGGTGCAATCAATGGCCTTATCTTTTTGGCTCAATTTAAATTTATTTTGTCTCAACATTTGTTGTCATTGTTATGATTCAGTTTAACCATTTTGTTGTCAGAAGTTCCAAAGTGAAGTATATGTACTGAATTTTACTTGGTTGAATTTATGCTGAATTGAATTTTTGCTAAAGGATATGTACTTCTCCAATTTCTGCATCATATTTAGTATGAATTTATAGATTACCATAGTCGTATCATATAGATTCCATAAGAAGAGACATAACAAGCAGTTGTTTTACAATGACTACTATCGGTTGCGATGCTCAACTCGATGACAAAAATGAATAAGTTACAAAATGGAACACCAAACAAAACAACCATGCTCGTCTCTGTAATGCAACAATTTTCTTTTGTACAGTAATGCAATAGCTATTTTCAGTGCTTGAATTCTTTTTTTTTCTTGCCTTGTAACAAGCTGCTTAACACGATGCGTCTGCTGTCGATGCCATGTCTGGACACAGTCATTTATGTGTTTCCGGCTGTTTCAAAACAGCTTGTACTTGCATTTGAAATTCACGCGACGCATTAAGAACTTCCGCAAAGATCTTCCTTTGCCTGATTTCGATGCGGCTCTTCTATTCGTCCCCTATCCTTGTGTCCGTCTCAGCAACTCGCTTCTTTCTCTGCTGTCGATCATCTCTTTCCCTAACAGACACATCTCCAATACCATACAGGACCAGGCTATCTCATTAACCCCCAACCAAACAATTGTTTTTCAGGATGCACACATTTCTCACACAACCAGTACTCGTCGCTTACACTACACAGAACTTTACTTTGTAAAACTGCCAACTTCAACCCATAAAACTCAATTAAGCACCTCATCTGCAAATCTTCTCCTCTACTTGAAGGTAACTTTTCAAGCTCAGACGATTGGAGAGTCATAAGTTGGGATATCTATTTGATTGACATCTAGCTTCCCAGTTTTGATATTACACTAGAAGGTCCCTGAAGAAGTCCCCTGTAACACAAATAACAATTCAATATTATTAGCGGTAAGGTTTATACTTTATAGATGTCCCCTACAATCTTGGAATAATTTATGATAACTGTTACAGAAACCAAAAAACTACCTACTGTTATTTGGACATCCCTCAAAACATCACCTGCATAACAAATTGAGTTATTGACACCACAAACAGAGTACCAGAAAAATATTCCCAACCCTCAATAGGGTAGAAAAGCAGTTTAGAACTAAAGAAGTAATAAACTATAAGTTTCTAGTAATGCAGCGATTCAGACCTATGCCTAGAGGAAAGATTTTCCTTAACCTGGTGTCTCTAGAAGCTACTTTCTCCCACAGGATAGTTTGAATTAAATGGTCACGAAAAAATGATTGGAACCAAGCAGGTGAGAACTGCACATCTAAGTGTATAATCGGTGAACCCTTGCAGAAATATGGAGAGCTCATAAAAACTTTTGATACTGTCGATGATGTAAAGCTTAACAAAGGTATACCTTGTTAAGACACTCCAGTTGCTTATAGTAACGGTCTATAAAAAATTAACAATCAATTGTTTGTTTTATATTCAGTAGAGTTAGGAAATATGGACCAGGATAAGATAAAGTCAGAGTTGGATACTCAAAGGAGGTTGCTCGAGGTTTTCAAATCACAGAAATGGAAGAGCATGAGTCCGAGACTAAATCATACGAAATCGATTAGCTGAAAGAAATTTGTAGGGAACACTGCAATTCATCGCCTGGAGATTAAGGTAACACTGCTTCTACAGATGTTGGGCTAGGGATTAAGCACAGTTACAAAGCACAAATTGACTAAAAGACAACCCACCACCATCCTCTAGGGTATGAAGGGCTAAGGATAGAACTTAAAGTCAAAGACTTGGCCACTAACACAGTCTCATGGAACAAAATTGTCTCTCAAGTTTACTCCAATTTAACAATTTCAATGCAATTGACAAATTAATTAAAATAAACAAAAACACAACATAAGTGTAGGGTCAAAGTATCGCACAACAAGTATACATCATTATCAACATCAAGATCGTGCGAGAACGGAGCATGGCCGTGTGAGAAGATCTAATGTGAGCGTGCGAAAACATCACGTTAGATCCGAAATAGGAAAATATTAGTTGTACTCTACTGCATATTAGTTGTCATCCACTATGTAAACACTTATATAAAGAGAAAGTCACGAAAGAGAAGGAGGGAGACATATTTTGGGGAGATACATTTTGTAAGAGAGACTTTATTTTCTTTATCATCTTCTTCCCCAAAAACTAGATCTATAGAGCTCCAAATACTCATTAATGGAGATTCTAAATGTAATATTCATGTAATTACAACAATCACTAGTGAAGAACCATGGATGTAGATCACAATGATCGAATCATGTAAAAATTCTTGTGTTCATCTTTACAATTTTAGCACTCTTATCATCATTTTTATGTTTAGATCTAGAAAATATTCTAGGAATGTGTTGTAGGATTCCCTGCAACTCCAATAACCAATAAGAGTGCAACGAAATTACCAAACCCGTAGAACTCATCCTCCTCCTCTTGTCCTTTCCTGCACCGATTCTTGGAACAATCATACTTAGGAATCCGAATTCAACAACGTGTTTAATCCTCATGAATTTCTCTTGTGCATTAGCCTATATATCCAACAAAAAACTTTATCAAATTTGCACAAATATCATAATTTCTCCTACTCGTTTCATCAAACAAATAAATTGCATAAAAAAGGGGAGGATGACAAATAAAACTAACAACCTTCTTCCTTAATGTTTAGGATTGATTAACAGATTCAATCTACTGATGACGGCAACATTAGCATCTTCACTAATTTCCGGCAATTCAATTCAACCCATCGGAGATGACCACTTTCTCTACGTCACAGACCAAATCAATCTCGATCTAGCTTTCTTTTTCTTTTTTCTTTTTTTCCTCTTGAAGTTCCTTTCTTCTTTTCTTTTTTTTCGCTAGAAGAAAACTATGGCGGCCGTTTTTCAACACGCGATACTTAAGTGTTGTCTACATTAGACGGCGTTACTAACGTCCCGTTAAGTCAGGGACGGATCCAGGAAGGATAATTTTTTTTTTAAGGTCCGGGCTAGAAGTCTTGGTCGAGTAGTAATATTTTTTTTTTTGGAAAAAACTACCTGGGCTAAAGCTCCCTTTAACCCAGCTGTTGGTCCGTCCCTGCGTTAAGTTTTAATAACCAAATTAGATAGGTGTAAAAGTATTGTCCACCAACCATTAAACATCGTTACTAAAGGTTAAATACTTGATGTAAACAAAGTATAAAAAAAAGATTCTCCAAAAAAAAAATTAAGTATAACACAATTTTTAATATTATGAACAATAATATTTTGACCAATAAAACTATGCCAAGTGTCCTTGCCAGAGCTTCTATATCAGAGAAGGTCTATTTCGGTCACTATGAAGGGAGGGTTTCATCGCCGTTCAATGTGAGAGCTCATTTTTTCAAGGCTTTTAGGGGGGAGATGGAGAGGCTGGAGAACATTCGTGCTGACCTAAGTCCATAGTCAACTCGCCGGTGGACGCTCAAAATTAGACAAACTCAAGACGGGTACCAAATCTTGCATTCCAAATGCAAGATAAATCAAACCTCTTTATTAAGAAGGGGGTTTCCCATTAGAAACCTTAGGCCGTACCAAACTCAATACAAGATATATATATTTCCAATGAAATGAAATATAAAACTGTAAACACGATTGCAAAGGAAAGAACAAATAGAAATTTCTTCATGCTTGGTTGTGCTCGCAACTGTGTTTGCCATTGTGACTTTAAAGAATTTAGAAGACAATGTATTTGTTTTCACAACTGTGAAGATTGTTCTTTCATTCAATGCTTATATATAGTTACAGTTTACAAAACTGGAGAACAAAGACTAAGTAAAGATAAATCATAGCTAACTAAGTGAACTACAAAACTGGAATATTAAGACTTATTTGTTACAGTGTTGTAGCACAGGAAGACTACAAGATATTGTTGCAACTGTGTTGTAGTGGTACGAATATATAACACATATATCGTTAATACCCCTCAAGTTGGAGCAGGAGAGTTAGAACGAATACCCAACTTGCCAACCAGATGCTGGAACTGTCGCACTCCTAATGGCTTGATGAATATGTCGGCAAGCTGATATGTTGATGGAAGATGTTTGGGAAGAATCAAACCACTGAGCAATTTCTCGCGGACAAAGTAGCAGTCTATTTCAATGTGTTTAGTTCTTTCATGAAAGACAGGATTTTGGGCAATATGAATTGCCGCCTGACTATCACAAGAGACGATAATAGGGAGTTTACATGGAATATGTAAGTCCGTGAAAAGGTATTTTAACCATTGTAGTTCAGCTGTCAAATTCGCAAGAGCACGATACTCGGCTTCAGCTGATGACCGAGCAACAGTTGGTTGCTTCTTGGATTTCCATGAAATTGGACTATCACCTATTGTAACGAAGTTACCAGTAGTGGAACGTCGAGTCATGGGGCACCCTTCCAATCAGAGTCAGTTTATCCTCTGAGAAGCAAAGGACTAGAAGAAGACATGAATATGCCATGGCCAATTGTGCCTTTTAAGTATCTCAACACATGATGAGCAGCATCAAGATGTGCTGTGTGAGGATGTTGCATAAATTGACTCAGATAATTCACGGTATATGTGATATCTGGTCGTGTTACTGTAAGGTACCGTAGACGTCGAATTAATCGACGATAAATAGTCGGATCAGGCAAAGCTTTGCCATCTTCAACACGTAATTTCAAATGTGCATCCATAGGAAATGAAGAAACTCGCGCACCTGTGAGACTAGAGTCTTTTAGTATATCCAATATATACTTTCGTTGACATAGAAAAATCCCTTTTGGAGATCTAGAAACTTTTATGCCTAAAAAATACTGCAAATTTACCCAAGTATTTGATGGAGAAATGGGATGCAAGGCGTGATTTAAGAGAGGTAATGAAATCATTATCAGTACCAGTTATTACGATGTCATCCACATATACGAGAACAAAAATGAAAGTATTGCCTTGATGATATGTGAAGAGAGAATTGCCTTGTTTCAAGTCATACAATGATTTGTTGAGCTTAAGAACCTTAGTCTCACCTTTTTGGTTTAGACCAGGCGGGAGCTTCATGTAGATTTGTTCTTCAAGATCTCCTTAAAGGAATGTGTTATTGACATCAAGTTGATGTAAGGCCCAACCTTTGATGGCTGCAATAGATAACAATACTCGCATTGTAACGAGTTTCGCAACTGGCGCAAAATTATCATAAAAATAAATTCCTTCTTGCTGAGTATAACCCTTAGCAACAAGATGAGATTTGTATCGCTCTACAGTTCCATCTGCATTGAGTTTGATTTTAAAAACCCACTTACAACCCATAGTTGTCTTTCCTGGTGGTAAATCAACCAAAATCCAAGTATTATTGGCTTCAAGAGCGAGAATTTCTTTGGCCATAGCTGCTCTCCATTTGGGACATAGTTTAGCTTCAAAGTAAGATGTTGGTTCTTCAGAAAGAACAATTACAGCTAAAAAAGCTTTATGAGCTGGTGTAAATTTGTCAAAGGACAAATAATCAGTCATAGGATAGGCTAAAGTTGTGTTACATTTGGGAAGTGTACAATGATAATCTTTCAAATATGGTGGTTGAGTTCTAGTTCGAGTGGGTCGTGAGTTTTGCACGACTGGAGTCAAAAATGTCTCAGGAGAAGAAGATGAATCAGAAGCAGTTTTATGAGATGAAACTGGTGGAGATCGAGATGAATCCGACTCAGTAGATGAAACCATAGTATCGGCTACAGAATGCTGTGTAGAGTTCGCAGATGTAGTAGAACTAGATGTGGATTGAGGAACAGGTGAAAGATTAGCGGGACTGGAGCTCAGTTGTTGTCGCAGAACAAGATGTGTGTTGTTGCACTGTCACATCAATACTCTCAATATTAGAGCTATCTTGTGGTGCAGTATTACATGGTGTAGACCAAGTAGATGAATGTGCATAGTTATCAGTCTGAGAAGGAGTTAAAATGGAATCATAATAAGCATATTCAGAAGATGGAATAGGCTTAGGAGATGGCAGAGTGAAAGAGTGATTCTCATTAGAAAAAGGAAACATTGATTCATTAAAAACAACATCTCTAGAAGTATAGATGAGTTTTGTTTCAAGATCATAAACTTTGTAACCTTTCTGACCATAAGGATACCCAACAAAAACACCGGGTTTAGTACGCATAGCAAATTTGTGAGATGGACGTGTGTTTCGGCCAAAACAGAGACAACCAAAAACTCGCAAATTAGAGTAATTTGGCACTGTGGAAAGTAGCATCTCATGAGGAGTTTTATGAGACAAAACAGGAGTAGGCATTTTTTTTATCAAATATGCTGCAGTTAGGATACACTCACCCCAAAAACATAATGGGAGATTTGATTGAAAACGAAGAGCCCTAGCAACATTTAGTAAATGCCTGTGTATACGTTCAACAACGCTGTTCTGTTGTGGCGTGTAGACACAACTTGTCTGATGAAGTATTTCGTTTTGATGACACCAGGATTGGAGTTCATTAGACTTGAACTCTAAACCATTATCAGAACGAAATGTTTGGAGTTGTGGAATGAGCATGAGGCTTATGCCGGATGATATGGTTGCAATTTTATGACCATATTGTTTGATTGCAAAGTTAAAAATAATATTGCAAGCATTTGAGGGTCTCAGATTTGTTGTGCATCAAGTAAACCCAAGTACAACGAGAATAATCATCCACTAGTGTGAGAAAATATTTCGCACCAGTGTGAGAAGCAATGGAGAAAGGCCCCCAAATATCAGCATGAACAAGTTGAAAAGCATGAGATGATAAAGATGTACTTTTATTAAATTTCAATCTGGTTTTTTTAGCCAGGGGAAAAACAGTACATGAATGATTCAATTTGGAATCAATATAAGCAAAATTGTGAGCTAAAAGACGAAAACAATCCTCATTGGGATGGCCTAAACGGCAATGCCAATATCCATTGGCTGTTTATTTGCATTGAAAGAAAAAACAGAAGGGTGGAAGCTAAAATGGTAGAGGCCAGCAATCCTTCTACTCCATCCAATCTCCTTGTTCGTTTGTAGGTCCTGAAAAATACAAGACTCTCGTGAGAATTTGACACAACACTGTGTTGTATTGGTTAATTGGCTGACTGATATTAAGTTAAACTTGAAACTTGGAATATGAAAAACATCAAGTAATGTAATGGTAGGTGATAAAACAATTTGTCCAATGTGACTCCACAGATGTATATTAACCATCTGGTAATTGTACCTCAATTGGTTTATCAACCACTGTATAAGTGGTGAAAGATGACAAAGAAGAGCATATGTGGTGAGTAGGACCACTATCGACAATCCAAATAAGTGTAGAAGAATTAGAAATAGATGACAAGGTGATACCTGCGAAATTGGCAGATGGTGCTATGTCTCCATTGGCTGGATCGAGCAAAGCAAGGATGCGAGCATATTGTTCAGCTGTGATGGATGGTGCAGCAGGAGCAGGCACAACAAAAGAAGCCCACGCACGAGAATTATACCTGGATGCATCCTTTGGATAACCAACCAATTTCCAACAGATTAGCCGTGTATGACCATGTTTGTTGCAGTGGTCACAAAATGGTCGTTGGCGTTTGTTATTGCTGCTGCTGGCACCATTGTTGTTGCCTGGAAAGGAGCGATTGCTTCTAGGATCATGACGGCTGACATTCAAAGCTGCAGAGTCCACATTGTGCACCATAAAGGAATTGAGTCCCTGTTGTTCCTCTTCCTGACGAACAAGATTGTATTACTTCGTAGCAGAAGGTAATAGCTCAGTGACAAGGAGCTGACTTCTCAAGCTTGAAAAACGAGTTTGGAGACCCTGCAAAAATTCCATTGCACGATCTTGATCGGTTTGTTCAATATAAGCCTTACCTGCATGACAGATGCATTGAGTGGGAGGACGGAAGGAGTCTAGCTGATCCCAAAGAGTTTTCAGCTGAGTGAAATACTGAGCAACAGTATTATCTTCTTGCTCCAGATTCGAGATTGCTTGCTTGATTGCATACAGCTTGGTTGCATTAGATTGTGCAAAGCGACTCTTCAGATTCATCCACATCTCATGGGCAGTGTCGAAAGACATGATACTGCGACCAATCTCTGGTTCACAAGAGTTGCAGACCCAGCTTCCAACAAGATCATCACATCGCTTCCAATAAGGAATATCTGCTGATTTCGTTGGTTTGTTGATTGTGCCATCTATATATCCCGTCTTAGCTTTAGCACTCAAAGCTTTGTGAATCCCTCATACCCAAGTGCCATAGTTTTCACCTGAAATAAACGGTTGATAAAGAACAGTGGTGGGATTGTCAGCTGGATGTACGTAGTAAGGTCTATCTGGTTGAAGATTAGGGTTTTCATCAGCAACCTTATTTCCTTTCTCTGAGTTTTCTGAGGATTTTGATGGTGGAGTGGTGTCACCGTCTACCATTGTTTTGAGAATTGGATGTTTGTAGGGTGTACGATGTAACCTAGTGTAATTTTAGGGTTTCGGATCTAACCTAGCACGATGGTACCATAAAGAATTTAGAAGACAGTGTATTTGTTTTCACAACTGTGAAGATTGTTCTTTCATTCAATGCTTATATATAGTTACATTTACAGTAGGGTTTACAATAAATCAGGAGAACAAAGACTAAGTAAAGATAAATCATATCTAACCAAGTGAACTACAAAACTGGAAGACTAAGACTTATTTGTTACAGTGCTGTAGAACAGTAAGACTACAAGATATTGTTACAACTGTGAAGTTATTGTAGAGGTACGATTATATGAAACATATATCGTTAATAGACTTACCAAAAATTAAAAAAATAAAATAAAATCTGAAAAAGCCTGTAAATTATCCTAAATCAAAAAGAGAAGCTGCAAAGTTTTCGGCAAACAAGATAAAGCCAGTAATGGATCAACAATACAATCTATATTATTCGATTGATCCATCTTTTTTAATTCTTGGTGCATTCTTTACCGCAATGGGATTTATAACAATCTATCGCTTCCTGTCCACGAAGATGTTGAACGGTGCTTTTGTTGATACAGTTGAAAACTGCACAACCAACTTTGCAGTAGGCGTATGCAGAGGTAACCTTATCGAGAGAAGCTAGATCCCTTTCACATTTTAGGTAACAAGCCGCAGGACATACAGTTGGAAAAGCATCTCCTCTGAATCGAAAATCTGACACGCATGTATCCCAACACCTAATGTCCATATTGTCGTAATCTTGTGCGATACTCTTCCCAACAAGCATTCCCAATATTAGCATCACCATCACAAAACTCATCTTCAAATTCCTGCCTGCCATTTTCTCTACTCTTTTCTTTCTCGCTTTCTCTAGGAATTTTTGAAAAGATGAGTAAACAATGAATGAATCCCCAATGACTAGTTCTGTCGATGACGAAGAATATATATACTGATTGTAGATTATTACTCCCTCTGTTTTGCAAAGACCATCCTCTATTCCTTTTTCGTCAGTTTCAAAATTGTGTCCAACTTCTGTTTATAGTCATACTTTTTTAATGAACTTTCCAATATACCCTTGAATTCTTTATATTCATAAATCCATTTTTAACGTGACTGAATCTAAAATATTAAAGAAATTAGTATAATTAAGGAAACAAATATATCCTTCATTCCTTTCAAGAAAATATACATTTAACTCTAAAAATAAAATTCCTTATAAAGTTTATACTTCATAAATACGATATTTTTTAAATTTTCCTTTTATATTTCGTATTTATAATTCTCACAACAATTTTGGATAGTCTTTATTGCTAGCATTTTTATTAAAATAAAATAAGTAAGTAACTAAGGGTAGTCAAGTAAAATAGTATGGTCTCCTTAATATTTTGACAAAGTCAAAGCGGACAATCTTTGTGAAATGGAGAGAGTATAACAGATTTCTAGAGTTGACTCGAGAATATTCGATCATTATTACCGAACATTCGTAATTACTGGTAATAGTTTACATATATAGAACATTCTTAAAGCGGGATATATTTTGGTAATTAATGTTGGGATATATTTTGGTAATTATTATTGTGCATACGGTGGTAATTGCTGTTAAAACGGGATATCAAATTTTTTTTTTGATCGAGAAAGGAGAATTTTATTGAAATGAGAAGAAAAAATTACAGCAAGCAGATATAACGGAAAAAACGAAAGAAAAACTAAAGAAAAAAAGTAAACAATGAAAGTTTTATCTCAGCAGAACATGTTATCCCACGAGAAGATGCAGAAGTCTAGCCTAAATTTAAAATCTCTTTTAAAGGCACAACTCCAAGTCAAAAGGGATGTTTTGACCTCTACACTTACTTGGAAGTGAGAGAGAGATTTTTGCTCAAAAATTCTTCTATTCCGCTCATTCCAAATTGTCCACAAAACTGCAGCTGGAACCAAATCCCACATTTTCTTTGCCGGACCATTTATGCCATTGGCAGACCAACTTTGTGCCAAATGTAGAACTGACGAGGGTGGGTTCCAAGGGAGGTGGTTAGGAAAGATTAATGACCATACTTGTCTAAAGAACTTGCAACTCAAAAGAAAGTGTTGCGACGATTCGCATTCGGACAAGCAAAGTGGGCAACGACTTGCGAGATGGAGACTTCTTCGTTGCAGAGCATCTTGAGTGGAAATCTTATCAAGTGCAGCAGTCCAGAAGAACAAACAGACCTTTGGGGGAACATAAGGGTTCCATATGGTCTTGTGGGGAAAAGGAGAGGTCTGTGTTGTTGATGGGTCGTGAGTGATATCTGTGAGGAACTTGTAGGTAGATTTGGCTGAGAATGTACCTGAGCTTGAGAGACCAAGTGCGGGAGTCAGGATGGTTTGTCAAAGTTGGGGGAGTATCACCAATGAGCACCAATAAGGACATAAGTTGGGCAACTTCAGGTTCTTTGAGATCTCTTTTAAAGTGGAAGGACCAACAACGGTTGTCGCTTGAAATGTGCTCGCGGATTGTACCTTGTTTGAGGCCTGCTAATTTGAAGAGAGCAGGAAACATTTCCTTTAAATTGCCTTCTATGTTCCATTTGTCGAGCCAAAAAGCTATTATTGCACCGTCGCCGATTGAAAGATGTGAGAGTGATACCACCAATTGAGCCTGAGTTGCGATATGCTTCCATACAGAACAACCATAAGGAGTTGACGGAATTTGAGGAGCCCAGATGGACTGAGGTCCATCATATTTGTTCCACATGATGTTGTGCAATAGAGTGTTACGTTCATTACCAAATCTCCAACCCCATTTTGAGAGAAGAACTTGATTCATTAATCTTAGATTCTTGATACCTAGCCCACCAAGTTTAATTGGTTTCATCATCACCTCCCATTTGACCAAATGCGTTTTTTTGGATCCACCGCTATCCCAAATGAAATTCCGCATAATTTTCTCTAGTGACTTGACGACTGATATGGGAGCTTGGAACACTGAGAAGTAATACACAACAAGATTAGACAGAACATACTTTACAAGGGCTACTCTCCCAGCTCTAGTGAGAAAGCCTTTCATCCAATAAGGTAATCTGAGTTCAAAATTCTCCACAGCAGGATCCCAAAGTGATTTTGCTTTGGATTTTGCTCCAAGTGGCATACCTAGGTATGAAAAAGGGATCTTCTCTGTTAAGCAACCAAGTCTTGCAGCCCAGTCTTCAAGTTCTGGAACCATTCCCACTTGGATTAATTTTGTCTTAGATGGATTCACCCTCAGGCCAGACACCGCCTCGATGCACTTGAGAATACTCATGAGGTTATGCAGTTCTTCCCAATCAGGATTGATGAAAAAAAATGAGTCATCTGCATAGTGAAGGTGTGATATAGATGGGGTCCCCTGCTTCACTGTGAATCCAGAGCACAAACCAGACTCCACAGCCTTATCAATAATTTTAGACAGACCTTCCATGACAAGCACAAAGAGTAAAGGAGATAGCGGGTCTCCTTGTTGGAGACCCCTGGAGGTAAAGAAGTTACCAAAAGGAGATCCATTTAGAAGAATTGAGAAAGTTGGAGAGACGTAGCAGAATCTAAGCCAACTCAACCATTTCTCTTTGAAGCCCATTTTCCGTAATACATCCTCTAAAAAGGACCAGCTCACTCTGTCGAAGGCTTTCTCTAAATCCACTTTACATATCAGACCGGGAGACTTGTCTTTTAATCTTGAGTCCACAATTTCATTGGCAATTAGAATACCGTCAATGATTTGTCTTTCAGAGATGAAACCCGTTTGGCTTGGATCAACTAAACTTGTCATTAGAGGTTGGAGACGTGATGACAAAGCTTTGGAAATGATCTTGTATGCACTTGTGAGAAGGCTTATTGGTCTGTAGTCCTTGACAGTCTCCACATGATGCTTCTTTGGAATTAAGGTAATAAATGTTGAGTTGTGTCTTGTATCCATGAAACTCGTAGTTGAAAATTCTTGAACCATAGCCATGAAGTCACACTTGAGAATAGGCCAACATTTCTGAAAAAATGCTATGGGGTATCCATCGGGACCTGGAGCTTTATCATTTGCTAAGCTTTTGAGAGCAGTCAGTATTTCCTCCTCGGTGATCATTGCGTCTAATGCATCAGCTTGATCTTCAGAGATATGTGGTAGATTGATGTCTCCGATATTGGGTCTGTGGGGGAATTCTTCCGAGAATAAATTAGAATAAAATCCAGTGATGTGGTCGACAATGATATCTTTTTCCTTTACGATATTGCCATCGATGAACAATTGCTTGATCATATTTGACCTTCTCCTATCAGATGCCACCTTGTGGAAGAAAGTAGTGTTTCGATCGCCATCTCTCAACCATTCATTTCGCGCCTTTTGTTTCATGGAAATATCTTTCTGAACCGACATATTTTCGAAGTCTACTTTAGCCTGAGCACGATTAATGAATTGAGTTGGTGATAGAGAACCCAAATTTGCTTCAATGCCATCTAGAACATCAATGGTGTGTAGACATACTTGTATCTTGGGATCAAGAAGACCAAACACCTTTTTATTCCACTCTTTTATCTTGTGTTTGAGAGATTGAAGCTTGTTCCAGAATACTGTGCTTGGAGATCCAGTGAAGGTAAAAGACGACCACCATTCAGAGAGGCTTGTCATAAAAGAAGGATGCTCGAACCACATCAATTCAATCCTAAAAGGAGATGGACCCCATGATGGATCAGCCAAGTCCAACACTATCGGGATGTGATCGGATGTTGGTCTTGTCTTTGCCAATTGTGTAATGAATGGGAATTTAGTCTCAAAATCTGTTGAGAATAGCCACCTATCGATTCTGGTTAGGACCGGAGATGCTCGACCATTCGACCATGTGTATCTGGATCCAATAAGTGGGGGATCTATCAGAGCATGGGTGGAAATGAATTGGGAGAATTTTCTCATGCTCCGAGTTGTTCTACCGAGATTATTCTTGTCTTCAATTCTTCTAATGACGTTGAAATCACCACCAATCACCCAAGGAATTTCCCAAAGGCCTCTGATATAGTACAGTTCCCTCCAAAAAAGTTTTCTTTCAAAGAGGTTATTAGGACCATACACACCTATGAGAAGCCAAAGAAAGTTAGTGGAAATAAATCTACATTCAACTGATATAGAGTAAGCACCTTCTAATGATGATAGAACTTCAATTATATTGGGATTCCATATTATGATTATGCCACCAGAGGCACCAATGGACGGTTGAAAAGTCCATCCCATCGATCTTGAACCACATATGTCAACAATGTCTGAGTTTCTGCATGTTGGCATTTTTGTTTCTTGCAAAATTACGATGGTTGGCTTATGGAGTTGTAGCAACTGCTTGACTGCCGCTCTTTTGGAGGGGGAGCACAGGCCCCTTACATTCCAGGACATGAATGTACCACTCATTTGAAACTCTTTTGAGCCCTTTTCCTTGCAGACTTGGCGCCTTCCGGGGAAGACTGTGGAGGAACACTGATGTCCAATCTTCGAATTTCTCTTTGTAACTTTTTGGGTATCAAAGGCTGGATATTTTCTTGTGTATTAGGGGATACGGGGGATGAAGAGGGATCAAGGGAATCAGAGATAAAAGGAGGAGATTGAGATGATTCAAGGGGATCTAAACTGGTTGAGGCTTTTGTGTAAACACCTGGAGGGTTCAAACCGGATATTGAGGCTTGGGATAAGGGGGGGATTCTGTAGATGGAGAAACTGGATTATTGTGGACGGGGTTAGAGAAAATGTTCGAAATATCTGGTAAGATGTCTTCAATACTTTCCGATGGTAGATTGGGATTGAAAGATGCAATGGGTAGTTCATAGAGAACCTCGTTGTTGGGGTCAATTGAATCAAAATGAGATAAAGCAAAATTTGTATCCGAATGGGTATTTAGAGGTGGGAAGATAAAAGGTGAGTTAAATTTGTCTATGGGACCATCTCTTGCAATAAGAGCATGCAAAATTGACTTTGAGGTGTTAGGTGTGGCATCAAAACCAATACCGATGCTTGACCCGAGAGAGAGGAGGCGCATAACCTCCAGGTTTATCCAATTTGACGATAATTGTACACCATTACCTGGATAGGGAACAAGAGAAATGAGCCATAATGGAGCAGGACAAGGACCAAGAATGCCATCCGAGGATGATACGGGATATCAATCTTTTACGTATTTATTGTGTATACGGTGGTAAATGCTGTTAAAATGGGATATATATTGGTAGTGATATATCAAAACAAAACTAGTCATAAAAACCCAAGGTGACCAAATTTGTGATACAAAAACCCCACTCAAATGTTGGGATCCACTAAAACTCCATCGTAAACAAAATTGATACAAAAACCCCAAATTTTTAAAAATTGACACAAAAACCCCAAATTTAAATGTTGGTTTCATCAAATTTTATTTTGGTTTCTAAAATTTGACGAAACCAAAATAAAATTTGATGAAACCAACATTTAAATTTGGGTTTTTGTGTTAATTTTTTTTTTGATGAGTTTTTGTGTTACTTTTGTTTTGATGAGTTTTTTGTGGAAGGATGGTGCATGATACCTCTGGGGTTATAACTCGCGGACCGTTTTCGTAGTGTGTGATCAAATCTATGTATGTTTTTTTTTTAATCCGGGATATTTTTGTGAAAATTGGTTTGCCTGCATATTTTTCTTCCTAAATACTCTGGAATAATTCTATCGTGGTGGCAACCATTATTATTCCTGAATCATGTAACTATGAAGCTGGTGATGTTAAGTCCGGTTTTAAACGTCTTTTTGAAAAAACGTTTTCTGTCCGTTATCTTCGGGATGTCGCCGTTTGAGTGCTGTACAGAGACATTTAAGTCCTTTAAATCACTGAGTTCATTGTTGACTCAGTCTAAAATCGGTCATTAGCAATAAAAAATCAACCAAGAATTGACTTCTCCGGTACAAAATCAACCAAAAACTGATTCGAAAGACCCCAAACTAGTTTTAAGCCATTCCAAGTAACAACAGCTCTTGCATCCACCTGACAGTAGTTTGCACTAGTGAAATCAAAACATAACATTAATTCGAAAGACCCCAAACTAGTTTTTGTGAGTTTGAGGAATCTTACTGACCAGGTATGTAACTCGAACACCACTCCTCTTCCTCTAGGCCAGGGAGGATGAAAGGCTTCAACGAACCCTGTAACAGAAGCAAAAGCTTGTTGTACCTTTACCATTTTACACATATAACAAGCTCTTAAAATGTGATCTTCAAAGAGGTGGGTCATTTACAGGGGTTAGTCAATTGTAATCTCTAGTAAACTTATTAGGTATTGGAAGACAACAATTCTTTTCTTCTTTTTTTTTCATTTTTTATGAATTTAATTGTATCTTATTTAGTTATTGTTTTTAGTATTTTGATATTAATCCTTCAAGAAAAGAAAAAGAACTAAATCTCTACAAATCTCAATTGACTAACCCCCTGTTAAATCAAACAATAAGGATCAAAGCAGTATTAGCTACCATTTAGTTTTTGAGATTTCTTTGACAATTAGGATCAGAATATTATAACATTTTAATAAGGTACAATCCATCTTATTCGGTTGATCCATGTTTCTTAATACTTGGTGCATTCTTTACCGCAATGGAATTTATAACAATCAATCACTTCCTGTCCCCGAAGAGCTTGAGCGGTGCTTTTGTTGATACAGTTGAAAAATGCACAACCAACTTTGCAGTAGGCGTATGCAGAGGTAACCTTACCGACAGAAGCCAGATCCTTTTCACACTTTAGGCGACAACCCATAGGACATATAGTTGGATCAACATCTCCGACGTATTGACAATCTGACACGCATTCATCCCAACACTCAATGTCTAAATTGCCATAATCTTGTGCAATACTCTTCCTAACAAACATTCCCAATATCAGCATCACCATCACAAAACTCATCTTCAAATTCCTGCCTGCCATTTTCTCTACTCCCTTTTTTCTTTTCTTTTTTTTTTCTGATCAGTAAAGAATTTGGTGCTGGCGAGTTTCTCTGCGCTTTCTTTCTCGCTTTCTCTAGGAATTTTTGATAAGATGAGTAAACAATGAATGTATACTCAATGACTAGTTCTGTCGATGAAGAAGAATATATATATAAGAGATCGTAGAGTTGACTCGAGAATATTCGATCATTATAACTGATCAAAAAAACAATATTCGATCATTATAACTGATCAAAAAAAAAAATTCGATCATTATAACCGAACATTCGTAATTACTGGTAATAGTTTACATATATGGAACATTCTTAGAGCATTTCCAACAGAGGGTGGATCTATTTATTTTTAGTGACACGTAGGATTTTAGACCCTCGTTTGGCATAAATCCATCTCCAAAAGTAGGGTCCTGGAAATTAGGAGACCAATTACTAAATATGAAGGTGTTCAAGAAAGTGTTATCTACACATCTGATTGCACCTCCACGTCATGTTTTTAACCAAATTTCTTTTAATTCTAAGGATTAAATTTCTCATTGTTGGAAATGGTTTTTTAGATATGAGGTCCTATATTTACTCTATGTGTAAACCCCATAAATAAAAGGATTAAATGAAAAATCCAGGTAAGGTTTTTTACACCTTCTCTTAGAGATGCTCTTAAAGCGGGATACATTTTGGTAATTAATATTAGGATATATTTTGGTAACTAATGTTAGGATATATTCGGTGGTAATTGCTGTTAAAACGGGATATCTTTTACGTAATCATTGTGTATAAGTGGTAAATGCCTTTTTTTTCTTTTTCTTTTTTTTCGAAAATGATTTGTGGCACCCGTTTTAGTGCACCCAACTGCACCCAACTTTAGGTGTGTCATCCAGGTGTTGGTTAAAGGGAAATAAATCGTTGAAGAACGTTTTAAGTTTTAACTTTCAATGGATGTTGATTCTGTACGATTTTTTATATCAGATCTAGATATAGTATGAGATTTATCATGCAGACTGATTGTTATGTGCTCTCTGCGTTAGAACTTAGAACAAAGAAGTTAGAACTTAGAACAAAGGAAAACCATCAATTCAATTTGTTCTTTAGAAAAAATACCTAATTGTTAATGGGAGCAGAAGGTCAAGAATCATGCTTCATTAACAACATCATCACTAGTACCAAGTTTTAATTACAGCTATTTTTTAATTTTTTTGGTAACCATTGATGATACCTCTTGGATCTTTGGGTAATAAATTTTTTTCTTAAGACGTAATCTGAAATCCACGTTATGGCTAATGAGGTTAGGGTTCTTTAGTTTACCGTAATGGTTAGAACAAATCATAAAAAAGTGTGGTAACACCAAAAACTAATTCTGAAATCAAAAAACTTAAATGAGATTTTGACATGGTGAGATTGCTTTGTGTGTAAATGTTATGGGATGACGTAGGTTTAGATTCTCCCGATTTGATATTGGTCTCTGTAAATGATAAGAAGAAACACTAATTTATGTAAACATGTTCTTTTTTCCTTTTAATTAACACGTCATCACCGAATAGATGCCACATAATATTGGGTGCATTGGGTGCACTAAATACGTGTGACACAAATCATTTTCGAATTTCAATTCATTCAAATCAAAATAGTGATTACATGTTCACTTACAAGATTAACAAAAACATAAAAAATATCAAGATAATCAAAACCCTAATACAAATAAGGATATCAACTACAAGTAGGCGAAGAAAAATAGCGATAAACCGCAGAGATACCCAATTTTTGATTATGTATACGGAAATAATTTCGACCATTTGATTTGATTGTATTCTTCTATGATAAGAGATGCTGCTGAAAGAAAGGAGTGTCGAATCGTTGATGTTTTTGAATCGAGAGTAGCAATCCACGAACTAGCCATCAAATATTGAAGAACTCGCCGCACAACGACGAAGAAAAATCGCCCCAAAACGGCGAAGAAACATGCTGAAAGACACAAAAAATGATGTAGATACATCTTATTCGATAACTATTACCTAAAACTAGAAAAGAAAAAATGATGATTATACAAAATCGGTTTGATTCATTTGAATCAATTCATGAACAGTATAGCCACGGTTCTCAAAGATTGCATTCCTTATAATTCATTTGAATCAAAAATCCTTGCTCAGATCTGGTCTTATTTGAGAAATAACCAGCTTGGGTAATCGTACGGGTATGCGTATCTTAGCTACCGGATTTGAGTTTCCAAACTCAGCTGAATTTTTCAGGTAGCAAAGTTCCACCAGTATGCGAGCGGGTACGCGTACCTAAGGTGACTGGTTTATGAGTTCGTAAACTCCAAACTCAGCAGAATTTTCCGGGAGGAAAAGTTCCGCCAGTACGCGTACGAGTACGCGTACCCAACCTGTCTCCTTCACCAATACCGTATGCACACATATGTACACACTTGGTTCCTGGCACATGGATTTATATACTAGTGTGCGAACACACTATATATGCTTATATCCATAGATGGTTACATAATCTCAACTCTACATTTCAATCATTGAAACATTCTTTTATAATGTTATAAAAGTCGTTATTCACAACTATCTTCATCAAATCCATTTTCAAGATTGAAACGTCATCATTGAAAAACCGGGGTATAACAACCTCACCCAATATTTCGATTAGCAATCTATATGGACTAACTCCAATATACTTTCTAGAGAATCAACTAGACAGTCAGACTCAATCTAGAGAAAAGTATATCGAGGAGTTAAATATCTCTGTCACCTGATTTGATCTTTACTCAAGTAAATAAGAATTTGCGAGTCTGTATCAAATATCATAATAATAAACTTGGATGGTACCAAAGACCTATATCCAAGGATCAATCAATTTCCAATCAACAACCAAAGGTTGGGTTTCACAATTGATCGATACAACGCACAATCTGTGATATTTCAATTATATAACAAAATATAATGCGGAATAGAAATAACATAGACACCAGAAGTTTTGTTAACGAGGAAACCGCAAATGCAGAAAAACCTGGGACCTACTCCAGATTGAACACCACACGGTATTAAGCCGCTACAGACACTAGCCTACTACAAACTAACTTCGTTATGGACTGTAGTTGAACCCTAATCAATCTCATACTGATTCAAGGTATAGTTGCGCTCCTTACGTCTCTGATCCCATCAGGATACTACACACTTGATTCTCTTATTTGATCTCACCCACAACTAAGAGTTGCTAGGACCCAAAGTCGAAGACTTTAATAAACAAATATGTATCACACAGAAAAGTATACGATGATAGATAAATCTGTCTCCCATATATAAACCTATAAGTTTTGTTCCGTCTTTTGATAAATCAAGGTGAACAGGAACTAATTGATAACCCGGACTTATATTCCCGAAGAAAAGCCTAGTATTATCAATCACCTCACTATAATCTAACTCGTATGGTAGCGAAACTAGATATTGTGGAATCACAAACGATGAGACGAAGATGTTTGTGATTTCTTTTTATCTTGCCATATCGGAGATATAATCTCAAGTCAATTATTCGATTTAACTCGTACGATAGAAAATGGTAAGATCAGATCGCTCAACTACAAGAAAGTGGTTTCGTCTGGCTTCACAATCCCAATGAAGTCTTTCAGTTGTTAACCGACAGGGTCTCGAGAAGAAACCTACGGTTAAAGGAGAATCGACTCTAGCAAAACCAACTAGTATCACACAAGAAGTGTGAGGATTAGTTTTTCCAGTTGCTAGATGTCTCCTTTATATAGTTTTCAAATCAGGGTTTGCAATCTAAGTTACCTTGGTAACAAAGCATTCAATAATCACTGTTAGATGAAAAACCTGATTCAACCAAGCTAATATCTTTCAATCGTTGGAACGAAACTTAGCTTGTCACACACAAATGAAATGTATTCATTTAGGTTTGAGTAACCATACCTAAACGTGTACACTTAGTTGGTTCACAAATAGTTAATCAATGGTTAGCCATATGAGCACTTTCATATTGACCGTATTCATCTTTCTCATAACTAGTTCAAATGACTCATAAGAACTAGTTCTAGAGTTGTTCAATTGCTTAGGTCTTTATACATAGACACAATTGAAACAAAATCGGTTTGATTCACTTGAATCACTAATGGAAAAAGGCCGTTTTAAGATAGTCGGATAGTGTCGTTTTGGCCAGTTAAACGACACTTCAGAGCTGCCGCTGAAAGTGCCATAGATTTAGTGTTCTGGAACGACACTTTCAAGTTTTCGCTGAATTACGATACTTTCTAAATGCCGTTGAGCACGACACCTGGATTACGTCGTTTATTTAATTTATTTTAATGTAAAAAGATAATTCAGTTTTAGCTAACTGATTTCGGCAATTCTGACTGGGATTAAATAATTCTGATTCAGACTCAAATTATACTGAAACTCAAATGACAATTCAAATGAAATTCAAATTCAGATAAAATACAAATAATGATTCATTTCATACCAGATGCCAGTTCCATTCATTAAATTGTAAATTTAGTTCAAAATCATACAACTACAAGTCCCAAAGAAATAACTAAATCAATCTACAAGGATTTTGTAATCAATTTCAGTGATTATGACCTGAGAACCAAAATCCTTGGTCACAAGACGCAAGACTTGCAGAAATTTAAACTCTACTGGTCAAGGACAAGGTATTCACCTCTACCAATCGCAATTGTAGGTAGGCAGTGGCCATGGGACTTGTCTAAATGCAGCAACTTCCAACCATCTGGTACAAAGTAACACCAATGCAGCAGAAAACATAAGCAACAATTCACGAGCATGATATCTTGCACCCTTCAACAATTCACAATCATAGAAGCCGATGATTTTGCACCCTTCAACGATCTTGCAGTCATAGGCAGCAACAACTTTCTGAATAGCTTTAGTTAGTAACTTAGTTGTTTATTCTGCATAACATTAAAAGAAAATCATCAATAGAAGAATCATTATAATGGCAGAACGTGAAGCTTTTTTGTGTCACGAGTAACTATCTAGGTTTAAGACTCGCAATCTCGCACATCATAGAAGAATCATTATATTTAAATTGTATTCATAAATTTAGTTCAAAATCATACAAACAAGGATTCAAGTCCTAATTCATAAGTTTAAAGTTTCTTAAAGAGGAGAACTACAAGTCATTGGCAGCAACAACATTCTGAATAGCTTCAGTTAGTTGTTTATTCTGCATAACATTAAAAAAAATCATCAATAGAAGAATCATTATAATGGCAGAACGTGAAGCTTTTTTGTGTCACGAGTAACTATCTAGGTTTAAGACTCGCAATCTCACACATCAATAAAATAATCATTATATTTAAATTGTATTCATAAATTTAGTTTGAAATCATACAAACAAGGATTCAAGTCCTAATTCATAAGTTCAAAGTTTCTTAAGGAGGAGCGCTACAAGTCCTAAAGTCCAAGGTTTCTTAAAGACAAGATTAAACCGTCAAAATAATGAACTGTCTGATGATGAATTACGCCCACGCACTTACGACTGGTGCACCAGCAATGAAAGTAAGATCTCAACATCAATTAACCACTGCTTATATTTAATAATCGGAAACTGAAAATAAACATTTAGAGTATCAACATAAGAAATGCCACAAGTTTAATGATAGACAAGGTGCCAAAAGACCTATACATCTAAATGCCATATAACAAAGAGATTGCATCATTTGTCCCACCTAACTTGAACAAAAGATGCAACTATATCTACTTTCAGTCCCAAAGGCAGCATCATTTCAGAAAATCAAACAACAAGCATTAAACTCAAAGCTTTACCCTAATAGAACATATATACAAATCCAAATATTTCTCTCGAACTCATATAGGAAAACGCAGAATGTGAGCATGCCTGACAATAGATATGCGCAAGAGCATGAAAGCAAAACCGTTACAGAAACAAAGATAAACACCTTTCAAATTCAAAAAGAAAAAGAGCCACAATATTCTGTCGTTGGTACTAATATTTGCACATAACCCAGGGATTGAATACTAACAACATCAGCTAAATCAACATTCGCATACCCACTCGGCAGACTCATTGGTGTGACATTTGCATACTAGTTAAGTGTAATCAGGATTGGGGCATGCATTAAGAGAAGGCTTACTATGACATTTCATAGTAAGGAGTGAATAAGTAAATCAAACAAATGGGGACTCGTACTGATACCTTATAAAGTTGTTTCCAACTGTTAAGAACCAATTCCATCGGCCACAAAGAGCCAATTTCATCTGCAACGATACAAAAAAGAGCAAGAGCAAAAGGTCATACACTAGTTAAAATAAAAGTGGAGGCATTGAACTTAAGATTCTATTGATATAAATGAGATCAGGAGATCAACTTAAAGGGGAGTTGTATTCATACCTTGTAAAATGGTTACTTCCAATAACATACGTCTGTTCCAATTAACTTTAAGTTCCTCCATCCTAGGGTCCCTTAATACTGCTAGCAAGAGTAAAGTTGGAGGATAACACTATGAGGCCGTGGACCTGAGTAATGAAATGAATGATGCATTTGACAATGACTGATGCATTAATAAAATTTCAGATTAATGAAAGCAGTTGAACTAAGGACTAAACTAAAAATCAAGTAGGTAAAATAAGTACCAAGTACGGAGCATCTATTGGTTCCCATCCTTCATTGAAGACATCAGTTGGTAGATTGACCATACCAGAGCAATTTTTGGTACAACCCTTTGGGTACATTCCAATCCTTAAGCAATTACAACCATCCACTGCCTATCTCATCAAAAGCCTACAACATATTTAGAAGGAAAAAAAAGACTGAAATGAGCCCATCAGGACATCGTCTGGCTTAATATCTTAATACACGAAAATCTAACATGAACTAATTCAACTCAATTGATCTGACATGAGCATTCACAAACGCGATAAGGACATGACTAACAGAAAAACATTAGCACTAAAAAATAACAGCATAATCATCAATACAAAGTTTATGGAGGCTTACTCATTATCTTTAGTTCAAATTGAAAAACTTAACTGCATGCTGCCCTGTGGTTCGCCAAAAACCAGAGAAGTTTGGTTAATAAAGAAACATAGTTATCTCAAAGCAAAAGAAACCAAAAAGTAATCAAGAGTAAGAGGAAATGTGTCCATCAAGGTTACATAAACCTGGGGTTTAAGATTGTGGCATATGCTTAGAATGTACCAAATGAATCTCAAGTAGAGAGAAACTTATAATTCATGAAGGACGAAGTAGATATAGAAATTTGGACCGACTTACATAAGCATATTGTACATGGAGAAAACAACAAAAGTCAACATTATGAAATGAGATATACCTTAAGATAAATGCTTTCTCATCCTCAGCCCACTTTTGTGATTAATCTCGAGTAAACAAATTATGTCCTGTTTGAAAAATTGCTTCCCAAGGCTTATACATAAGGCAGCCCCTCAAAGTTTCAAATAACTCTTTAAATCATATAATTTCCATAGGACAGGCAACGCAAAGTGCATCGTGATACCTCATAACTAATAATCGGCTCATTGTACACTTTTTGAACTTATTATAGTTCTTAAAAGAAACTTACATACGAGAGTTGCTATTTCAGATATCCCACGGACTTGGAACCAACATATCCATAACCTATAAACAAGTAAATAGGAGTCTTATCACATAATCATGTACAAAACACACACATTGAATGACTGAAACAGCCTCACTTGTTAGCACAAACCAACCAGAACATACCATGATATAAAAATCTCCTTGGTTTCTCCTGTAATGAACTCTCGGCACCCATTAGTACCACCAAGCGTGCTGCACAAACAGAAAAAATAGTACAAACACAATTTTTTCTGAACCACATAAACAAAAACCAAAACTTTTTTATGGATTTAATAATATACAAAAATTAGCACAAACATGAAAAATATAAAAAACCAATCGATTACTGAAGAATAGAGAGAAAATATGAAACCTTGGAAGTTTAAATTTCCACTCCAACTCTGTCAGTACTTGCTGGTTCAAAGCAAAACCAAAAAAAAAATAACAAAAATCAAAAACCAGAACCAGATCTAGAAAACTAATAATCCAGACATAAAAATATGTAAGAAATGAAGAATCGCTCGTTTCTTACCACTACAAACCCCCAATTTATAAATCCCCCAATTATAAAAACCTAGGGTTTCATTCTAATGAAAATCCAGAAAATTGATTATACGAAAAAAAACTAAATTGGTTGATTCTGTTGGCGCAATGCGGAAATGTGATGGGTTTATGGAAATGATTTTGAAAGAGAGGTTGGTTAATTGGAAAGTGAGGCTTTGATTAATATGAAAATGAAAATGTTACAAGAGGTTTGTGTAGCAACTTTGGCTTCCACTAGTTGTTTACAAAGAGGCACTTTGGCTCTTACTCTAACTCTAGCTCTCACTCTACTACTTGGTTACTCACTTGAGTTTTTGATGATCAAAATGAAACCATGGAGTGCCTATTTATAGGCCTAGTGAAGAAAACTCTAGAAATGAAAATTCTAGAGACTATGATCTACTATGCCTTAAGAGAATTCTAGAGAAAGAATTCTCTAGATTACATGTGACTAAAAAGAAGACTCTAGAGGCCCAAAAACTCTAGAATGTATTGGGCTTTACCTAGTCTAGGGAACTTCAAGATTATTCTAGAATAATGATCACAAATTAATTTTTATTTTTAACACTCCCTCTTAATTTGTGATGTTGAGCTTTTCTCTGAAATGATTGAACTTATCCACCGTGACTGCTTTCGTGAAAATGTCTGCATTTTGTTCTTGTGTTGGACAGAATTGGAGCTCGATTTCCTTGTCTTCTACAAGCTCTCTGATGAAGTGGTGTCGTAGCTCTATGTGCTTCGTCCTTCCGTGGAAGACTGGATTTTTTGTCATTGCAATTGTAGACATATTGTCACAGTAGATAGTCGTCGGCTGCATTGCCTTTGTTGTAGGTCGGTCATTATTCTTCTTAGCCACACTGCTTCACATGCTGCACTTGTTGATGCTATGTACTCTGCTTCGGCTGACGATAATGCCACCGTGCTTTGCTTTTTAGAACTCCAAGAGATAACTTTTGTTCCCATACAGAAAACATAGCCTGATGTGCTCTTTCGGTCTTCAATAGAACCTGCCCAATCGCTATCTGTGAAGCCAATTAAATCATTATCTTTTTCTTTTGTATACTTGATGCCAAAATCCTTCGTTCCCTTGATATACCGAAGAATTCTCTTTGCGGCTGCATAGTGTAACTTGCTTGGCTCGCTCATAAACCGAGAAACAATACTGGTTGCATTGACGATGTCTGGCCTTGTATTTGTTAAGTAGATCAGTGAGCCGACTAGACTTCTGAATAAGGTTGGATCAACTTTTGTCGCTCCATCATTTTTTACCAATTTCTCATTGGTACCCATTGGAGTTGCAATTGGTTTGCAATCCATCATGTTGAACCTTTTCAGTAAGTCTTCCGCATATTTTTCTTGAGAAATGAATATTTCTTCTGGAGATTGTTTTACTTGAATCCCAAGAAAATATCGCATAAGCCCTAAGTCTGTCATCTCATATTCTTTCATCATCTCCTTCTTAAATTTTTTCTGTCATCTCTTGTTTTGTACTGGCATAAATTAAATCATCAACATAGAGACAGACAATTAGGAAGTCCGTACCTTGTTTTCTGATGTAAAGTGATGGCTCACTTGGACTTTTCTCAAATCCATTATCTCGGAAATACTTGTCGATTTTGCTGTTCCATGCACGCGGTGCTTGCTTAAGACCGTATAGTGCTTTGCGGAGACGATATACCATTTTTTCTTTTCCTTTTCGTATATATCCTTGAGGTTGTTCAACGTACACCTCTTCTTCTAGTTCTCCGTTTAGGAACGCCGACTTTACGTCTAATTGGTAGACTTTCATTTTGAGTTGAGCTGCCAAAGCTAACACCATCCGAATTGTTTCCATGCGAGCGACTGGGGCGAATGTCTCGTTGTAGTCAATTCCTGGTTGCTGGGAATATCCTTTTGCAACTAGCCTTGCTTTGTGCTTTTGAATTGACCCATCTTCATTATATTTTGTCTTGTAGACCCATTTCAGACCAATTATTTCTTTATCAACTGGCTGATTGACGAGCTCCCATGTCTTATTTTTCTCAATTACTCGCATTTCTTCGTCCATGGCGTTTCTCCATTTTTCTTCTTTTGCCGCTTCCTCATATTTTTGAGGTTCTAGTGCTATAAAAGCACAATTAGATACATTATAAATATCTCTTAGGGAACACACCTTTCTAGGTGGGGCACTTGAGTCAGATGAGCTTGGACTTTGTTGTGTTGGACTAGGAGATCTCGGGCTTGCTGGTGGAGTGTTTTCTTCTTGGTGTGACAGATATGGCTCTTCTTCGATGAGTAGTGGAGACTCGTGGTTATCTGGTTCATCATTCAAATCCCAAGCTTTGAATTCATCAAAGATAACATCTCTTGATATTACCAGTTCCTTTGTATCTGGATTTAGAAGTCTATAGGCTTTAGACTCCTCGCTATATCCGATGAATATAAGATTTTCTCCTTTTTCATCGAACTTTTCTCTATGTTGGGATGGAATATGTGAGTATGCTACACAACCAAAAATTCTGAAAGAAGTTACCTCAGGCTTTTTATTATGCCATCCCTCGTATGGAGTTTTATTGTGAACCTCTTTTGTTGGCGAGCGATTAAGGATGTACACTGCTGTGTTGACTGCTTCCGCCCAGTAGGTGTTGGGTAGCTTCCTTGCTTTTAGCATACTGCGAGCCATTTCCACGATCGTACGATTTTTCCTTTCCGCAACGCCGTTTTGTTGTGGAGTGTATCGGACGGTGAGCTCCTTTTTAATTCCATTTTCTTTGCAGTAGTTGATAAACTCTTTTGAAGTAAATTCTCCACCACGGTCTATACGGAAAACTTTCAATTGATGGCCACTTTGCTTCTCTGCCAGCGCCTTGAATTCTAGGAATTTAGTGAATGCCTCGGACTTTTGCTCAAGAATGTACACCCACATCATCCTGGTATAATCGTCCACGAATAAGAGAAAATATCTTCTGTTGTTGAGTGAAGTTGTTCTTGTCGGACCGCATATATCAGCGTGCACCAATTCGAGGGGCCTTCTTGCTCTCCACGATGTCTTCGTAAATGGAAGTCTATGAAACTTCCCTAGAATACAACCTTCACATACTTTATCTCCACCGTCGATATTGGGAAGACCAATTACCATGCCTTTTGATTTTAGAACCTTTAAGGATCTGTAGTTGAGATGCCCGTATCTCAAATGCCATAGCTTTCCTTCGTCAATATGGTTGGTACTCATTGCACAATTTTCAATTGATGGCATAGATAGGGGAAAGACAAAATTTCCTGACATTTTTACTTTTGCCACCAATTGATTATTAATTTTATCGTAAATTGTGCATTCTCCGTCTTCGAAATGTAGTGAGTACCCTTTTCTTATAAGTTGTCCAACACTTAATAAATTTTGAGCTAGGCCAGGAACATAAAGAACATCAGATATGTATCGAGTTTTACCTGACCTTGTACGTACGGATATGACTCCTCTTCCTTCAACATTCTGGAACTTTCCATCTCCAAGTTTGACTGGCGGAATCTCATGTTCCTCCAATTTTACGAAATATTCTTTGTTTCCTGTCATATGGCTGCTGCATCCGCTGTCGACGTACCATATACCTTGCGATTCTTGTTGCGAGGTGAGGCAGGAATAGAATACTTGATTATGAGAATTGTTTTTCTCAGAATAGTTTGCTTCATTAAGCCAACAATCTTTCTCCATGTGATTTAATTTATCACACTTGGTGCACTTATACTTGCAATCTTCAGTTGCATGTCCAAAATTTTTGCAAACATTGCATCGGAGATTTGAGGAGTTATTTTTTCTGTACCTTTGATTGTTGTTTCTATAACCTCCTTTTCCTTTTCCACGTCCGCGGGAGTAATTTCTGGGTCCTTGATTTGACGTCGACCCTTTCTCATACTGCGAGTTGGATGATGATCCCCTCTAGAGCTTTCTTTTTTGGCTTCTGTATTTTTCTTCTCACTGAAATTTATTTTGATTGAAATGCCTGCTCCAATGGTTGCTCCGCGAACCTATTTATTCTTTTCTCGTGCGCCTCGAGTGAACCCATTAATTCATGTCCGAGAGAGTCGATAAATTTTTGATTCTTCAATGGCAGCGACGATATGATCAAATTTGAATGGTAAGCTTCTTAATATCTTTTCTACCACTCTTTTTTTCAATGGTATCTCCAAACTACTGATTGATTTACTATGCCAGTAACTCTTGAGAAGAAGTTCTGGATAGTTTCATTTTCTTTCATAAGTAAATATCAAAATCTCGCCATAAATTTTGTAGTTTAATGGAGATTACCTTTTCTGATCCTTGGAATGCTACTTTGAGAATATTCCAGGCCTCCTGTGAAGTTTTTGCCACCGAAATTCGAGGAAAAATAGCTTTGCTTACGCCCTGTTGTAGAAACAGTAATGCTTTAGCATCTTTCTTCTTATTTTCCTTATACTCTTTTTTCTCTGCGTCCGTCATGACGACAGAGTTTCTGCCGACTCTGGTACTTTATAACCTTCTTCTATAAAATCCCATAGGTCTTGTGAAATGAATAGTGTCTTCATTTGTAGACTCCAATAATCGTAACTCTCACCATCAAAAATTGGAATTAGACTTTGGGCATAGTTGAAACCTTGAATATTTTGGTTAATTGCCATGAGTAGAATTTTAGGATTACTGGGTTAGGTTTGCTCTGATACCAAATTTGTTGGCGCAATGCGGAAATGTGATGGGTTTATGGAAATGATTTTGAAAGAGAGGTTGGTTAATTGGAAAGTGAGGCTTTGATTAATATGAAAATGAAAATGTTACAAGAGGTTTGTGTAGCAACTTTGGCTTCCACTAGTTGTTTACAAAGAGGCACTTTGGCTCTTACTCTAACTCTAGCTCTCACTCTACTACTTGGTTACTCACTTGAGTTTTTGATGATCAAAATGAAACCATGGAGTGCCTATTTATAGGCCTAGTGAAGAAAACTCTAGAAATGAAAATTCTAGAGACTATGATCTACTATGCCTTAAGAGAATTCTAGAGAAAGAATTCTCTAGATTACATGTGACTAAAAAGAAGACTCTAGAGGCCCAAAAACTCTAGAATGTATTGGGCTTTACCTAGTCTAGGGAACTTCAAGATTATTCTAGAATAATGATCACAAATTAATTTTTATTTTTAACAGATTCTTCAATTACATCTGAACCCAAAACAACTAAACTCAAAACTAATCATTAAACTTACCTTGCTAATGATATTTCATTAGTTATTAAGAGAAGTAAGTTAGTTGATTCTTCAAATGTTGATGAATATGAATCACTGTGAGAAAGAAAGAAGAATCAGAAGAAGAAGAAAAAGAAGTAGAAAGAAGAAGACGCTGGTGGTGGTGAGGTCGTGGTGGTGGCGGCTGGAGTGAGCAGAGAGGGAAGAGAGTCTTGAGTCTCAAAGGAGTAAGAAACTAGATTTAGGGTAAGAAACTAGAGGAAATTAAGTTTTGCTAGTTAGTAGTAGTGACTCAAGTGAGTTTCATTGTTTTAATATGCTGATTTCTGTGATGAGAAATGAAGTTGCAGATCTGGTATAGGTTTAGGTTCGATGAGAGACTGAGAGGAAATGGTGGGATGAAGTTCGCTTCGTCTGTGAAGGTGAGAAACAATTGAAACAAAATCGGTTTGATTCAAGTCAATCAATTCATGAATAATATAGCCACAGTTTGCAAAGATTGCATTCCTTATAATTTATTATTTTAAGTTCATGAACTACGGATTTGAGAAAGAACCAGCTTGGGACGAGTACGGGTATGCGTACCTGAGCTACCGGATTTGAGTTTACAAACTCAACAGAAATTTTTGGTTCGAAAACTTTCATGTGTACGCATACCTAAGGTGACTAGTTTACTAGTTTGCAAACTTATAAACTCCAGCAGAAATTTTCGGTATGAAACTTTCGTGGGTACGCGTACGGGTACGCGTACTCAACCTGTCTCCTTCACCAATACCGCATGCATACATATGCACGCACTTGGTTTCTGGCACATGGATTTATACACTAATGTGCGAACAAACTATATATGCTTATATCCATAGTTGGTAATCTCAACTATACATTTCAATCATTGAAACATTCTTCTATAATGTTATAATAGTCGTTAGACATAAAGAATCGACTATCGTCATCAAAGCTATTTTCAAGATTGAAACGTCTTCATGACTTGCATCACGGGTAAAGATGAAAATGGTTAAAGCAAAAGCTCACCAACACATATTTCGAGAAAAAGATACGCGAGTGAACTCGGCTCGAAATAGCAAATGTCTATGTATGAAAACTATCATACTTATACAACTTTGTCTCAAGAGTAGGAGATAGAATATACTTTTGAGTGACAGATAAGTTCAAGTCTCCATATACTTTTTTGTCGGATGAAGTTCCACTTATTCCTCGAGTAGTTCTTCGTCTTCGTAAGATGATCGCCATGGAGTCTAGAGCTCAACTGCACTTAACTATCCTAGACCGAGACTTAGTCATAAGTAAACTAGAAATCAAGACATATAGTTTTGATCACTAATATTGAAAAACATGCTTGATATAGCAACGCATGCGAGTTCGACCGAGCAGTGCTCTAACAATCATGACTTTCGTCACGGGTAAATATGAAAAATGGTTAAAGCGAAAGCTTACCAACACTTATTTCGAGAAATAGATAGGCGAGTAAACTCGGATCGAAATAGCGAATGTGTATGTATGAAAACTATCATACTTATACGACTTTTGTCTCAAGAGTAGGAGATAGAGTAGATAGACTTTTGAGTGATAGATAAGTTCAAGTCTCCACATACCTTTTAGTCGGAAGAAGTTCCAATGGTTCCTTGAGTAGTTCTTCGTCTGCGTAAGATGATCGTCATGGAGTCTGGAGCTCAACTACACTTAACTATCCTAGTCCGAGACTTAGCTATAAGTAGACTAGAAATCAAGACATATAGTTTTGACAACTAAATTTGACAAACAAGCTTGAGATAGCAACGTAGCGAGTTCGACCGAGCAATGCTCTAACACAATGAGCTTGTGAGAATTTGTATCAGTGTGAGAGAATTTAAAATAAAACTAGATAATCGCTTCCAGGGTGGGACGGCCGACCGAAGAAATCGGAGCGAAAGTATCATTTTTCGTGACACGTTGGGAAAGTATTATTTTTTCCTGATACGGAGCGAAAGTATCATTTTTCCTGACATGGGGGGAAAGTATCATTTTTATGACACGCATTTTTTATGACACGGAGTGAAAATATCAGTTTTCCTGACACGGGGTGAAAGTATCAGTTTTCCTGAAACGGAAAATTAGCCGATGCTTTAACCAATATATGGCTGCATAATGTGTTATGCATCTTTTGTGGTGGTTTGCATAATGACTATGCATTCGATTTTCGAAAATTGTGCCTATACTGAACGTATCACTGTTTTATAAAATGGAGGGAGTACATCGTTTTATTAGTTGCAACGGAATATAAATTGATGCATAAACCAAATTATGACTACATAAAATATTATGTATCCTTTGTGGTGGTTCGCTTAATGGATATACATTTAATTTTCGAAAGTTATGCCTAAAATGATAAACATCTCCGAATTTTTCGTAAAAACTTTAAATTTGATATTGTTGTTTGTACTCATTGATTAGATTTGTTTAATACCATTCCAACGAGATAAAATTTATTAAATTCCAAGGCACGGATTTTTAGATATGTTATATTAAAGTTTGGTTGTCAATTATACCCCTGAAAGAAATAGGATACATAATGAGGTTAAAGATATGCAATGAATAACAATACCAATAACCCCTGTAGATTTCCTTTTCGATTCACAAAAAAAGTTCATGAACTTACTTGTAAAACATTGTTTCCTAGGATGAAATCCTCACCTCATACTCATACATAATCACAATAGCATTCAAACGATTATGTCGATGTCTTATATATAAATTTTAATGGTTAAGCAATAAACCTCTTATTGTATTCCTTAATACTATGTCTATCTAGAGTGTTCATGCTTCGTAGTTTTGTTTTCAATATGCACGCCTTGAAAGATACGTTAGGGAATGAAACAGTTCAAGTCAAATATTACTAACCTCAAGTGGAAGAATGATGTTGTTGTTGTAGCTCCTTACTTCTTCACTTCTTCAAGTCTTCGCAATACTTGTAATGTCTCATATCTTAATACTTTCAAGCTAACCTATACGAAGTTGACTCTAATACATAATCAAGCGACTCTTAAAATGAGTTTTGATTCACGAAAATATGACAACCAAACTTGACATACCAATGCTTGGTGGGTTCAACCAAGCTATGCTCTAACAAGTGTGTTTTTGTTTTTCATAATGCCAAGCCAAACAGAATGATATCTTTGAGTAATATTGCTGCTATGGTGGACAGTCATAGATGAATGTGTTGAGTTGAATCTCCCTTGTGAAAGCTTGTTACTGCTTTTGCAGGTAAATCTTAAATTACAATTGTATTTTGAATTCAATATTTCTGTTAGAATGTATATTTATGTAACTGAACATTAGAGAGTTTACTTGTTGAAATGGTGTTAGAGTTATATTTGTATCCATGGATGATTTCATTGATTTTCCCAGTATTCATCAGCTCAGTAAGATGTATGGCTGGTTTTTTGTTTCTGACTCAGTTTATCTGAGTGAGTCAAGTGAACCCTGTAACCTGAGTTGAGTCGATTTGACTCAGACTTAACTAGTTGACCAGAGACTTTAACCGTGGACTTGAATTGACCCTTGACCAAATGTTGACTGTTAGTTGACCCAGATAGACAGGCCTTGTGTAGTGGGCTGATTTTAGTGGACTTGGGTTTAGAGTTAATCTTTCTAGTTTGATATTTTGGATCGCTTATGATCCAAATTGACCTTTGGTTCCTTCTACAAAGTTGTTTATCTTCATAATACTTAGCTAATGGACTATAGAACCAACTGAATTGAACTAGTAAACCTTAGATATGTTAAAGATAAATAATAAAAAGGTGTAAAGTCATAAATAGGCTTAGAACAATTAGATAGACTTGTATGATTCTTGATCCATTTTGGCTACATTCTCAGAGTTATTGTGTGATTAAAAATTAGTCTATTGTAGGATCAGAATCTCGCAACAGTTATGTCTCAGCGAAGTTAACAATGGTATTGCACGAAAGTGTCGCAGAATAATTTCAGAAGCGATATCAGCAAGGATCATGAGAAAGGTGTGATAGTCTTGCGAAAATAAGAAAGCTTGCGAAGTCAACATTTGTAAGGTTGGGAGAATGTCGCAAACCATATCCGAAAATAAAGGATAGATTAGCTGTCATCCACTATGTATTTCCCTTATAAATAGCCATTCGAGTTGTAAAGGAGAGGGAGATCTTTTTTGAGTGAGAGATAAGTAAATATGAGAGAGAAAGTTGAGAGCAGGGATCATTCTTGATTTCTTTATTTTCCTTGTAAGAATATTCTGAAATTAATCAATAAAATTAAGAGTGTAAACATAAAAATAGTCTGATTAACGATGAAATCATACGAGGGATATATTGTAGGATTTCCTGCAACGACATAATGGCGCTAGAAACAGGGAGAGGCGATTGAAGATTGAAGACTATTCTAGAAAAAATCGAAGATTAACATTGAGATTTGTGAAAATTTAAAGTAGTTGATTAAGAATTTTTCATAATTTCTTGAAACACTGTTAGCATTGAAGAAATGGCTAGAAGAAGAAATACATCCGAACAACCAACTACTATTAGAAGAAGCAAAAGAATTGCTGGAAGAGAAAGAAGTGAAGTGGGAGAATCTACTAGAAGGAGAAATAATAGAGAAAATATAATTCAATCACCAATTCAACAAACACTAGTTCAAGAGAGGAATACAGATTATGACAGAGTGAGCGTACACACTTGGCGATCAAATTCAGCAGAAGAAATAAGAAGAGCAACAAAATAGAAATTACAGACAGGAAGAGAGAAATCAAGAAGCAGATGAAGGAATAATTCATGGAGATGAAGAAATTGGAGCGTTAGAAACATTGAGACGAAGAATACGAAAGAAGAGCTGAGGCAGAAGAAACGTGCAATTTAACAAGACAAAATCACGAATTAAGGATGGAGAATATCAGATTGCAGAATAGAAGATCGAGAAGTATTACAAAATCATATTCCAGATCAACTAGAAGAGAAATGAGGCAAAATTCACCTACAATCAATGTTGGAAACAATATTCAAGAAGAAATGTCAAATCCTAATGAAGAATATCGCGAAAATAGAGAAAGAATTGATGATCGTTACATTCCACAAAATGAAACTTTTGATGATAGGCAAATTGGAGGAAATCAAGAGAACGGGAAAATTCAGAGAAAATAACCAAGATGGCGAAGGAAATCAAGAGGAGGGAAGAAGAATTTTACATGTGAGAGAAAATCAAAGAAATCAACAGACAATTGAAGAAGAAATTGAAAGACATAATGCTGAACAAGCACGTTTAATCTGCGAACGTGAAAGTTGAGAGAGGAAATGGAAGAGCAAGAGCTTCAGGAGACAATTCGCCAGAACAATCATGACAACCGAGAAAGAAGGCGTATACAAAACGGAATAATGATAATCTCAATGAGGAGTATGATAGAGTGAAGAGAATGGTGAAAGACAGCGAATTGAGTTGATAAGAAATGAACAAAATTATGGAGGGGAAAATGAACGACATCATCACTTGCGAATTCAAGATAGGGATGAGGAAGAGAATCGCAGAAGAAGACGAGATGAGGATAATGAAGAAGAGATACAAAATTTCGCAAGAGAAGATAACGTGAACGCAGAAGAAGAGAAGCAAAATTAAAGAGACCAATGGGTCAAGATTCAGGGTAAATAAACAAATCTTGAAAGAATTAGAAGAAATGAGAGGAATGCTAAATAACAGAGGAGAAGTAGGTAGAAGACAATTGGATGAAGCAATAGAAGAAGCTGCGAAAACTCCATTTACAAGGAAGTACAATTAGGAGGAATACCACCGAAATGCAATTTGCCCGCATTAACCAGCATTTTCGATGGAACAACTTGTGCAATTCAACACATTAAAGCTTATGTGAGGTGCATGTTACAATGGGAAAATCATGATGCGGTATTGTGCAAATATTTCGCATCCAGCTTAACAGGAGAGGCGTTAAAATGGTTTGAAGGTTACCAAAGAACACAATAACCTCCTTCAATCATTTGCAGACCACATTCTTGGGAGCATATATAAGTAATAATTCCTCACGACCTGGTATAGAAGATGTGTTTGGATTAAAACAAAGGATTGGTGAAAGTTTGAAACACTTGACTAAAAGATGGAGAACATGTGTAGCGAAATGGGGCCGTGTAGATGAGAGATATCTCATATTATCATTTATCAATGCTATGTTTGCAACAAACCTGTTGTATGTCAAATTTTCAGAGTCAAGAATACGATTACAATGACTGAATTGCGAGAACTTCAAGAAGAATACATTGCTTTGGAGGAAAGACAAAATGAAATGGAATCATATCCAGTTGCGAATACCAGCTCAAACAGCGAATGCAAGCTTATTACCCAAGCTAATAAATACAGTGGCGAATACTTCGCAAGTACAACAAGAAAAGGTGACAGGTAACAATCAGCAGAAGTTGGTAGCTATGGGAAGTCGAGATCAAGAAGAGTATGAAAGAGAAAGAAATTTCTACAGTCGTGGAGGAAATAACAAGATTCAAAGACTCGATCAACCGCAAGAAACTTATGGAGGTCAAAGACCAAACTTTAATAGAGGACAAGGAGGTCAAGGTAGTATGGGAAGAAATCAAGATGACCTCTATCAAGTGTGGAGAAGATATGGGAAGCTATAATCTTGATGGAAATATACCAACACCGTGGAACATGGGAACGGAACCACCTCCAAATCACAGAAGTCATGAATTTTGTTCTTATCATCATTTTCATGGACATACCACAAACGATTGCAGAAATGTAAAGAGATTATTTTGAGAATGATAGATCAAGGAAAATTAAACGACTTTCTGGTAGGGCATCCACAACCTCAACCATTACCACCACCACCAGAACATCACAAAGTGAATACAATGAAAAAGAAAGAAACATTCTTCATAGAAGTTGGTGCAAAAGCAAAAAATCTATTCTGTCACTCTATCGTACATTCATATAAGACAATTGAATTTTCATGATAATGTTTTAAGTAGAGTGTTCGCAAGAGATAATAATGGAAAGAAATTATGAATATTGCGAAAATTTCGCAACTAGAGGAATGGCAGAAACAGATCATTTCTTTACCGCAGAAGAAGTTCCCGAAGGAGAAGAGTGCATGACAATCCATTGGTAATAAAATTAGAGATTAATCCAAAACCAAAAGAAGATGAGGATGATGAAGCTGAAGATTCATGGGCAATCAATAGAATCCTAGTCGATACTGGAAGCTCTGTGAACATCTTATTTTATCATACTTATAAAACCATGGGTGGAAGAGATGATGATCTTATACCATCAACATATAAGATATATGGTTTTAATGGTACTGCAAACAAGCCTAAAGGGGAGGTTACTATGCAAATTCCATTGAAGGGAATATCTTTGAAATCTCATTCTGTTGTTGATGTAGAATCACCCTACAATGCATTAATTGGTCGACCTTGGCTACATGGGATTCGGGTGTAGCTTCAACTTTCCATCAATGCATCAAATTCCCTCACCCCAATGGTGTAGGAATCATAAAGGGAGATTGGGTTGAAGGAAAGAAATGTTACGAAACTGAGATAGAATCTTGCGAAGGAAGAGCAAAAGAAGGAAAACTGGCGACAAAATCAAGATGTACAAAGAAGTGAGAAGTTGATGGTGGATACAATCGAAAAGAAAGGAGAAGAGATGTTACAAAATCAATGCTAGCTCAGGTAAAAAGGATGAACATACCATTACCAAGGAAGCAGTAGCAGAAAATCATAAAGAAGCAGAGGAGGGCAAAAGTAATAAAAGCAAGAAATGTATGAATGATTAAGTTGTTGCGATAATCTCGCAATAAGTAAAATTCTCAAAAATACATTTGATTGAACAACAAAATTGAGATTGCGAAATTCAGATACAATATTATGAATTGCGAGACTCTCGCAGAGATAATGAATTTTACAGAAAATAATCAAAAGAATGACAAAAGAGAAAGAGGCGAACCTTTATGGCGTACACCCTAGTTCGCGAATAAATTTCGCAAGAGGCAAATGTAAGACCTAAAGTACGTCATATAGGGGGTACCTGTTACATGACTCAGGGAAAGGCTACACCGCCACCGGAACCTGAGTCATGGAGATTTGGGGTCAATAAAGCCCATCCGGGAGAGGCACCTTGGATTCTCAACTTAAGCATATGACTTAGGTTGGGCGACTAAGGTAATAAGGACTCTCCCAAGGAGTGCAGATCTGATCAAGGCGCCGAGGTACACGGTTGAGTCAAGAGTGCCGAGGGCGTTTGAAGCGTCCTTGCCATTCTTGACAAGTCTTGGCTTATACTGCACTCGGCCCGAAGAAAACCCCACTTAGGGTGCAGTCTCGTAACCATAAGCCCTATAGGTAAAAGGGATAAGAGGCTGCGAAAACAACTGGTTGTTGTTAAGACTGGATGGGAGGAGCTAACCTTGTATGGTAGAAGTACGCCTCCTTGAAGGGGCAACCAGGGGGAAGATAAGGGCGGCACCCTCCATTAGGGAGCTGATAAGTGTCTTAAGACGCAAATGTCATGAGGCTTTATTCGCAAGGAATTAAGGCTTGTCATATTTGTGCAACATTCCTGAAGAGGCAATACAAAAGAAAAAAGATAAGATGAGATCAATGGGTTTTCGCATGAAAGTGCGAAGACGTCCTGCGATTTCATCGCAAGACGGCAATGTCATGGGGCTTTATTTTCGCAAGAATATTTAGGCCTGTCATATTGTCGCAATATTCCTGAAGAGGCCATAATACAGAAGAAAAAGTTAAGGCAAGATCAATGGGTTATTGCATGAAAGTGCAAGGACGTCCTGCGATTTTGTCGCAATGACAAGAGGTGGCATAATAAGACCTTTAATTAGGAAGGAAAATAAGACCACACAGGAATGAGATTTTGAAAAGAAACAAAATTCACTTCGCAAGTTGCGAAATTATACAATAAGAAAAAGTTTATGAAATCTCTCATTTGGATTCAAATAACAGAGGCAAGTATGGGAATGTATGAAATTAGAAAATGTTATTTGTCTCCATATGAGAGATTTACTCAAAAATTCAAGAATTAATGATTATATTGATTAACTGTATTGCAAAGAAGAATTGTTTTAATTTACGCAGGCCAAAATGAAAGAAACACAAATATACAGAAAGAAGAATAAATATACAAGTGCTACAAAGAATCAAAGAAGAAATAAAGACTATTTCTTGGTTAATCCTTCATTATCTTCATCAGACTTATTTCCTTCTTCATCTGCGTCAGAATCCTCATCATCAGAACTTCCATCACTATCAGATTCTTCATCGTCAGCTTCACTATCAGAGATAATCAAACTGGGAGTATTTGTGGGATTTCTAAAAGACAAGGGTAATCAGAATGTGGGATATTATGATCATCACAAACCATCTGGATGGTTTGATTGCGAAAATGCATAGCATCATTCTTAAAATTCAATGGTGATTTTGATTTGATTCTTCAATCTAGAATACTTGTCGTTGCGAGAAGAAAGATTCTTTGCGAGTTCCTCCTTTTCAGCTTCAAGTTCTTCAATCTTTTCACGATATTATTTTCAGAATCTGCGAACAAAAGACAACCAATTATTAACTTGATGAAAATCATAAGAAGCAAAAGATTAGTAAAGAAGAGCAATTAGCAACCTTCTCTGTCAGAAATCATGTCTCTAATCAAGGCTGTATGTTCAACTTGGAGACTAACATTTACGCCTAAATCTTTTCTAGCATCATCTAAAATTTTCGCAGCCCAGACAAATTTCTCACTACTTATGAGAAGACGAGAACGAATTTGATTTTCCCTTTCGCAGAGTTCAATATTCTTGCGGTTAGCTTCATCTCGCTCAAGTTGAACTTCAAGGAGAGCCTCTTGGAATTTCGCCAGAGCCTTGGCACCTTGATCAGAGATACGATCTTTATCATCTATGAGACCGCTAATTGGTTCTAACTCATTGGTTTTCTCTTTGGAATCAATAAGGAGACGTTTAAATCTGTTAGCTAAGCCTAAACTGGATCTATGATCAATTTCTAAGAGGCGAAATTGTGATCTAAGTTCATTTAGAGAAAGAGATGAAATTCTATCATTAGAAAAGCTATTTAAGGAATTGTTAAGACGTTCAAGAAGGGTATCATTATCCAAGGCATTAGGAAATGAACGAAGAAGGGTAGCTTCATCAGAAAGACCATAAATGTCTGCAAAAAGGATCATTTAAATAAGATAAAACAACAAGATGAATGAATAAAGAGAAAAGAGAAAAGTAAATACCGTAAAGCTGATTATTAGCTTGTTGAAGACTAGAAATTTTTTCTTATAAGAGGAAGAATCAATTTCTAATTGTCTATTTTCTCGCGAAGACCTTTAACTTCAACTTCCAATTCTTCATTCTTTTGCGAAATTGAAGATTCTTCTTTTCAAGATTTCGCGTCTTCTCTCTAGATCTGAGGCAACGCAAAAGAAGCTTTTCCAGCCTGCGAAAAGAAATAAAAAATATTAATATAGAAAGAGATTTTGAGTTATAACAATGAAGAAGTAAAAAGATAAAAGTATACCAAACTATTGAGAGAATGCAGGAAGTCGGGAGTCACTGATCTAGAAACTTCGCGAAGAGAGCTATCACCATCTGGTAAAGGGACATCACAGAGGGTAGCAAGAGCTTTGCAGGTATTTGTGAACTGGCTATCTCCCATTACTTGTAGAGAATCAGAAAAGAGGCCAGAACGCTTAGCCATAAAAGATTCGGGAGGAGAATTTTCAGTTCCAGCGAGATCATCATTATCCTCATCATCCTTGTCACTTTCAGAATTCTCGTTAGGAAGAACATTTGAAGGATAAGAAGAACGCACTTTTCTTTTCTTTGGAGGAGGACCAGTTGATTTTTCTCTGCGAAGAGCACCTTTACCTTTATCGCCAATCTTCGCAGCATCAGCAGATTCTTCTACTTCAGCAATAATCTTCGCATACAGATAGAAGTAAGAAATGAGAGCATGGGAATGACAATACTATTTAAAGTCATAAGAGAAAACTTCTTACCTCATCTGTATATGAGCGAAGAGCCAACTGAGTACTAGACTTCCCAGTCCTGTTATAACTATCTTTTAGTTTTTGGATCTGCGGAATATCGCAAGAATTAGCGAACATAATAGTAAAAATCAATAAAGAAGTATAAAATGAGTTAAAGGGGAGAAGTATACCTCCTTGTCCTTTTCGGGCCTGGAGAAAACCCAAGGTTGATATGCTGCGAGATTCACAGGAAGAACGTTTGATCCAACAATGTAAGGACCCTTTAGCATTAAAGGAAACACGCACCATTTGTCATCTTTGGATTGGAGAGGAGTTGTGTTTTTACCAGAATGCCAGTCAATATCTTGCATAAGAATTTTTGATTCATCAATGTTATCCTTTCTTCTTAATCGAATACCCCAGCGAGTATTCTCTTTCTTCATGGAGATAAGTTCGTAATTTTCAAAGAAATTCACCACTGTATACTTCTCAGCAACTATTTCTAGGTTTGCGAATTTTGGATCCTTAAGTTCACTGGAGTAAAGAGATCCTCTACCAGCACCACGATTAGCGAATTCTAGCATTAGACGGATACAATCCCCACTTAATTGGAAAATGGCTCGCGAAAATCTCGGATGAGCGAGAATTTCATAAAATAAAGGGATGTATGGGTTATAAAGAGGAAGAGGGAGACCTGAAAGAATTTGACCTAGCAAAATTATGATTGATTCATCATCACTATTTTGATTGGAGAAAAGCTTGACAGAAAGAATTGATTTGGCATTCACATCAGGAATGGGGGAGAGTGTAAGACCTTTATTAGCAAGATCTTTTTGGACATCTTGAAGATTCTTCTCATATCTATGACCACTTGGACACATGATTGAATAAAGGGTATGGGAATGTATAGAAAGTAAAAGAATTGAAGGAAGAAAAAATTACAGCAGCAGAATTTGCAGAAGAATGACAAAGTTGCAGAGATGAGAGAATAAAAATAAAAGAGAAGGTAAAAAGAAAAATGGAAAGAGGGAAGGAGAAGAGTATATAAAGAAAATTTACTTCTCGAATAAATAAACACCATTAAGAGAAGAGACGTGAGCGGTTGAAAAGTAGCGGTTACAGAAGACGTGTCAAGAAATAAGTGGAAGAGAGAGAGTATGTGTGATAAATGTGGAATATGAAAAGATAAGGAGTTGCGAAAATTATCAAATCATTCTCTACTTTGCAGAGAAGATTTCAGAAGAGGCAAGATGTAGGATCAGAATCTCACAACAGTTATGTCTCAGCGAAGTTAACAATGGTATTGCACAAAAGTGTCGCAGAACAATTTCAGAAGCGATATCTGCAAGGATCATGAGAAAGGTGTGATAGTCTTGCGAAAATAAGAAAGCTTGTGAAGTCAACATTTGTAAGGTTGCGAGAATGTCGCAAACCATATCCGAAAATAAAGGATAGATTAAATGTCATCCACTATGTATTTCCCTTATAAATAGTCATTTGAGTTGTAAAGGAGAGGGAGATCTTTTTTGAGTGAGAGATAAGTAAATAGGAGAGAGAAAGTTGAGAGAAGAGATCATTCTTGATTTCTTTATTTTCCTTGTAAGAATATTCTGAAATTAATCAACAAAATTAAGAGTGTAAACATAAATATAGTCTGATTAACAATAAAATCATACGAGGGCCGTATTGTAGGATTTCCTGCAACTACATCTATATTAACAACGATCGATCCGAAGGATGAACCAGTGGATTGTGGATCCCGAGGTAGGCGTGGCTTGTCTTCAAAAGAGGTGGGAATTTACATTAACTCTTTTATAACCATTGATGTTTCTTTTACAAAAGTCTATGATTAACAAACTTATGCATTCTCTGTCAAAAAGCGGGGGTCTAACAACACCACCCAATATTTCTCTTAGCAATCTGTATAGACTAACTCCGAAATACTTTGCTAGAGAACTAACTAGACAGTCAGACTCAATCTAGATAAAAAGTATCTCAAGGAGGTATTATCTCAATCTCTCGATTTGATCTTTACCAATCTCTCAATCTGGAAACCTGCGAGTCTTTATCAAAGAGAGATAACTTGGACGGTACCAAAGACCAATGTCCAAGGATCAATCAATATCAATCAACAACCAAAGGTTCGATTTCCAATTGATGATCACGAACGCACAACCTGTATTATTTCAATTATATAAAATATAATGCGGAAAAGAAATAACACAAACACCAGAGATTATGTGAACGAAGAAACCGCAAATGCAGAAAAACCCCGGGACATAGTCCAGATTGAATACACACTGTATTAAGCCGTTACAGACACTAGCCTACTCCAAGCTAACTTTGGACTGGACTATAGTTGAACCCCTATCAATCTCCCACTGATACAAGGTACAGTTGTACTCCTATGCCTCTGATCCCAGCAGGATACTGCGCACTTGATTCCCTTAGCTGATCTCACCCACAACCAAGAGTTACTATAACCCAAAATCACAAACTTGATAATTAACAGATCCGTCTCACATAGAAAAGTCTATCAAAGGATAAATCTGTCTCCCACACATAAACCCTAGGTTTTGTTCCGTCTTAAGATATAAAATCAAGGTGAATGGGAACCAATTCATAATCCGATCTTATATTCCCGAAGAACAACCTAGATTAATCAATCACATCTCTACAATCCTTCCTGACTACACAAGCGAATTTTCGAGGAATCACAAACAGTGAGACGAATATGTTTGTGACTTCTTTATCTTGCCTATCGGAGAACTCTCACGATCTCAAGCCAATCAATCGATTGTACTCGTACGATAGAAGATGCAAGATCAGATCACACAACTACGATAAAAGTAGTAACGGTCTGGCTTCACAATCCCAATGAATTCTTTAAGTCGTTAACCTGATTTTAGAGAAGAAAATCAAAGGTTAATGGAGATCGACTCTAGCGAGCGCACTAGTAGCACACAGACGTGTGGGGATTAGGTTTGCTCAATGCTAGATGTCTCCTTTATATAGCCTTCAAATCAGGGTTTTGTCTTGGTTACAAAGCAATCCTTATTCGCCGTTAGATGAAAACCTGATTTAGATTCAAGCTAATATTTCTCATTAGATCGAAAACTTAGCTTGTCACACACACTTGGGTAAACGTTTACTGGGTTCGTCAAAACCATGCCCAAACGTGTACGTTCATGTTGGTTCAACATAGTAACCCAAAAGGTCAACCATATGAGTATTTCATATTAACCTTGTTCTTCTTCACCATAACTAGTTTAATTGACTCAAATAAACTAGTTAGAGATTTGTTCAATTACTATGAGATCTTATGTAACTACACAAGACACAATTGAAACAAAGATGATTCGATTCGATTGAATCGGCTCATGAACATTATAGCCACGGTTTGCATAAAGCATTCCTTAGTAATTTAATGTTTCTTGTTCAGAGCACATCTTTAGATCATAACCTCTTAAGTTCACAAACAATTTCGCGGACTTAAGTTAATCGGTTGAGTTTTCCTAACTCAGCAAAAAAACTTGGTTCGAGAACTTCCGCCAGTTCACGGACTGGGTTCGCGGACTGAGTTCGCGGACTAAGCACACAAACGAGTTTCAGAAAATCCAGCAGAAATTCTCGGTCGAGAACTTCCGACAGTTCGCTGAAATCTTCAACGTTCCCTGAAATCTTCGTCCTTCCAAGTACTCCAATGATCCCAAAGGTTGTAAGTTTAGCATCAACCTTGTTGAAGATCCGTAGCCATAACAATGAGAGAAATCGAGATTCTCGATCATTATTTATACAGTGTCATAGTACTATTATGTAATATCAAAGTCCAATTGTATCACGACTTCAACAATAATACTATGGTGATATATATCACTCCCCCTTAGTCAATACTCAATCTCGATCATGGAAACCACTCCCCCTTACACACAATGATCCGAAAACCATATGTATTTGTAATGTGAACTACAATATTTCTCCCCCTTTTTGTCAATAAAATTGGCAAAGGTACAAGAACGGGATCATAATGAAATTTCCACAAGAGACATTTCGTCGACTAAAAGAAAAAAATACATACCAACTTAATTTAAATGCAATCATAAAGCCGAAGATAAATGCATTCATCAAGGAGTTTTAAGATACAAGATAACCCCTATAAAATTCCACAGCCACACTCCCCGCAAGATATTACCATTAAGCACAAGTTCAAAAGAACTCTTCCGCATTTGATGTCATTACCGAGAGAACAACAAGAGCGACCTTAATTTCGAAAGAAAATAAGGATTTTTTTATTGGATACCAAAAACCATGATAAATGATTTTCTATATCCAAAACTCAACCAAATTAACCACAAGTAAACCCATGATTAATTTAATTGGAATACGCAACTAAATGAAACCACAAAAGTGATCAATTTAATTGAAGGTGCTCAACATAAGTAAACTTATGGAGCTACGATTAAGGTAATCATACGGAGACGACTAAATTAATCGTTCAGATACTCAACATAAGGAAAACCTTACCGAATATGCGACTAACATGATTAGTATATAGCCGTTTATATAATCAACACAAGAATTTGTGGAATATATGAAAACTAAACTAGACTAATTACAAGAGAACCTATATTTAATCCAATTGGAATACCAACAACCAAACTAATCACCGAAGTAATCAATTCAATTATTTTGGGCTCAACATAAGAGAACTTATGGAACCCCGACTAAGTTAATCATAGAAAATGACAAACTTAACCGTACATGTGCTCAACATAAGAAAGAAAATTTATGGAGTACAAACTAAATAACCAAACTAGTTGATTAATTTAGTTCCTGATGCTCAACATATAGCATCTTATGGAACAACCAACAAGCCAATAAGAAAAATTGACTTAGTTGTATCGTGCTCAACATAAGACACACAATGGAGCCTTCACGGTAGAACATAATAAACTGGATCAATGAAGATCAATACCGTGGATAACATACAAGGATCTATTCTATTTTCCATCATAACGATATAATAGACTTTATCCCTGTCAAACAAAAGATTTTATCCTATTTTCCATCAAATACATGATTGTATAGGCATAACATTTGTAATTGTCAAAAGTCCATTCGTCCTTTCATCAATACGAATACTAATTCATGAACGACTTTACTTTTGACCGCAATATGGGACCTTCAAGTTCACGGACGCAAAAAATACATATCCCATAAAAATATTGCAATATATCAAACCATTAAAATACTGCAATAACATCATCCTCCAAATATTTTTAGAATTTAGTACCAATAAACCTAAAAAATAACATAAGAAGATGAAAACAAAAATAGCTATGTGTAGTCACAATCATCTCTATTCAAAGCACTAGTTATTCTTCCAACTAACCAAAAAGAAGACATACTAGGCGACAAAAGATAGATGACAAGATTAAACGGATTCCGGTATATCCTCAACAGCGAACAGGAACATAGGAGGTACAGGATCCTCACGAGACATGAAATCAATGAGCTTGTGATCTACAACCTTCTCAACATCAACGGAGAGATGATTCTCTTTTCGAAGATCCTTGATTTGAGATTTTATGAGACCAAGGTCAGCCACAACCTTTTCCAACTCAGTTTTCACCTTATCAAGACCTTTAAGAGTATCAACAAGATGTAGTTTTGCTTTCCCAAAATACTTAAGAAAGTCATGAACAACTTCAGCAGAGCTCATACCATCCTTTTCAGCATCTTCATGAGTATATGCAAAGAAGCATGAGGCATTGGGATGATCTTCATCTACAAGAGTTCTCTTCTTCTTTGAATCAACCTCAACTCCTTTGTCAAGGAATCCTTTTCCAAATCCACCATAACAAGAAGAGGAGGAAGACATTCTCAAAAATCCAAAACTACCCGGAGTACACGTGTGTGACTTGTAACCCTAAGAGGTTGGATATTTATCCTTGGGGACAACAATTTAGGGTTTCAAGTAAACTGTTGACTCGGGCCAGAACGAAATCCCTCAGAGTACAACGAATACCCAAGAAATAAAGTCCTTCAGCCAATTTGAAAACAGGACATAAAAAAAAAGTTTTAAGACAGTATGCAACATCTTCTTTTAACTTAACCAATACTTGATCTTAGCGGATCTGTCAACACAAGTTTAGCTATGGACGATAAGAAAACAGCTTAACTTAACAGATGCAAGCAACAAGTATACATGTTTTTAACACAACTTACTCAGCAGGATTTTATATGAGTAAGCTCTCGAACCTTGTGATTAATTAGCACAAGTACGAGCCACAGGCTCATTACAAGGTTTATGTCTTTGGTTAAGTTTGTCTTTCCTCTTAGTCTTAGAGAGGGATCCAGTTTGACATGAGAAATTATCATAAAATTTACTGTCATCAAAATAAGAGACATAGTCAGAGATCTTACCAGAAGTGTCTTGACATGAGGAATAAGATAATCTGTTGACAAGCCCTTTGTACCTTACAATTATCTCTTTAATATCTTTCCTTATCTTATCAATCTTCCCATCTTCTGAAATGGCTTTCTCAACAGGAAAAATGTTTCTTTTAGAGACAAGTCATTGAACTTCCTCTGGACGATGTTTATTAAGACGTCTATTCTGCTCTTGAACGTTGGAGGAACTCACTGTGCTGACTTTCCTGGTTGCATACACAGGATAGGTACGAAAATCAATTGGTTCAATCATACGAATGTCAGTCACACCTTTGAGAATCAAATCTAGGGTGTGTTGAAGTTGAACTAAGGAGTCTTTATTCAACTTGGAGTTTCCCTTTTGTCTAACAGAACACTTGGTCTCACAAACAAGACATACCTTTTGATCATAAGAATGATTGGAGGATGTAGTCTTCATGTCATCGTCATAGGAGTTGTATCTTTTACAGAATGTCGCAAAATCATGATTGGAGGAAACATTAGGGACATCTATATTGGCTTCTGAGTTTAATGCATCAGAAGTTCTTGGTATATTAGACTTCTTTGAATATCCTTGAAAGGAGAATTTATTCAACCGACGTTCAATATCCAAGGCATCCTTTTCGAGGCTGGCCTCAAGAAACAAGCATGAAGACTGATCTTCAGCGTTGCCATGGACTTTGCAATATTTAACAATACCAATAAGAACGTTGACATGGTGTTTCATTCTAACAGCTTGAATTCTAACAAGATTTAGAATCAATTTACTCTCTTCAGCTGTATGCCATTCATTAGAGGAGAAGGTCTCTTTCGAAGGGTAATCATGAACACTCATGCCATTGTTAGTCTGTCTCGTCAAACCATAAGGTTTTTCTATATTCAAGATTGAACTATTCTCTTTAATAGATTTATACGAGAGAGAATCTTTATTACTGGTAACGCATTTATCAGAGATAGTACTCTTGTCCATAGAGTCAGATCGCTACAAACACAGACTTGTTAGGTCTTAGGGGGTTGCCTGCTCTGATACCAATTGAAAAAGCGGGGGTCTAACAACACCATCCAATATTTTTCTTTGCAATCTGTATGGACTAACTCCGAAATACTTTGCTAGAGAATCAACTAGACAGTCAGAATCAATCTAGATAAAAGTATCTCAATGAGCTATTATCTCAATATCTCGATTTGATCTTTACTCAAGAAAATAGAAACCTGTGAGTCTTTATCAAAGAGAGATAACTTGGACAGTACCAAAGACCAATGTCCAAGGATTAATCAATATCAATCAACAACCAAAGGTTATATTTCCAAACTGTAAGCGATGATTAAATCCTCGTTTTTCTCTTTTTCCTGGCGAGGAATCCTTCCTCACCTATTTCTAAATCCCCTCTCACCTTCCCTGCTTTCGAGCAGAGAGAAGATCAACTCGTTTTTTTTTAGACTTTCAGCCACTACGAGATGTCGCTATCATTCCCTTCTATTACTCCACTACACTCAGCCTTACGCCTAAGCGACTTCCCAATTTCAGTCAATATCACTTGTAACACTCAATTGTTTTTTTTCTTCTTTTTGAAGCATACGTTTTATTATGTTATTAAACTGATATTACACATGAGAATGTTATGCCCATAAAATCTTCTAAGAGTATTACAATAGAATTGATGGGTAGGGTAATTATATTGTCTCACAATGTTGTTGCGAGCTTCCGCATAGATCAATCATTCGCCGCTCAATTTTTCATACCGTCCGCTACTTGATTTTTTTCTTTGTTGATGTGCTTAATAGTATATTGCTGGATTTGGGTAAACCTATAATTGATTTCTGCAATCTAATAAAAAATATACCATAAAATATTGGCGAGCATGTTTCAAATCGAACTTTTAGACATCCGTATCTTCTTAAAAGTGTCATGAGAACAAAAAAAGGTCTTAAATCTGACTTTTTTTTTTATCGAAAGCGTCTTAAATCTAACTGATTTCAAAGTCAGATTTAAACGACGAGTCAGCCAAAGTTCCAAGTCAGATTTAAACGACGAATCGGCCAAAGAAAAGAAAAGAAAAAGGAAAAAAATCCCCCCTGATTTCATTTCCACAGTATCCAAGTAGAAGAAGAAGAGGACCAGAAAAAGGAAAGGAGAGAGTAATGAGGCATGAATCGATGAATCTATGAATGGTAACATAAAATTTCAAATGAATTCAATCACGGGTTCTCTTCATTTCTTAATTTCCTTCTCAAAGTTTCAACCATTTCCTCATTCACACTGACAACAAAACCCCCAAAATCTTTCTTCATCGTCTTCTTTGCTATTGGGGTTTCAAATTACAGAAACTACAATGGGTAGACCACCACCAAGTGGTTTTCCAGCTTTCCGTTTCACTTCCTCTGAGGTACTAACTACTCTCTCTACTTCTTTCATTTCCTTTTTCAGCTAATTTTTTTTTCCATTTTTTGTTACATTTTCTGTAAAATTATTTCAAAATTTCAAGTTTGTGTTTCATTTTGAAGCTTGGGTTTTGTTTAATTTATTAGATTTAGGGTTTTTGGATGGATGGGGCAAATGCCCCCACAAGCCTAATAATGGTGGTCTTTTTGAAGGTGGCAGAGATGGATGCTCTTTTACTTGGAGCTAATAATACTCTTCCAACTCGTGAAGTTGTTTGTACACTTGCGGAAACCTTTAGGTATTTTGGGGGGGCAATTGCCCCTACCCCCAATTTCATTGTCATTGTAACATCTTGATTCTCAACACTGGCAGTGTTAAATGGGGCACACAAGGTTAACCTAGATTTTGTTTTTGGTGTAGTGCGGCACCAGAACGAGCTGGAAAGAGTGTCGTGCAATGGAAGCAGGTCAGTTGTGGATTATACAATTTATGCTACATTTTGTCGACATTGGTGATAGGTGATAGTTTTGAATGCTTGTTTATTTTGGGTATTTTCGTGTAGGTGTGGAATTGGTTTCAAAATAGGAGGTATTCATTGAAGGCAAAACTGATTAGGACTCCTGGGAAACTCAATGTTTCTTCCTTGCCTCGTGATGATTCCGGTCTTATTAGAAATTTGTGTAACTCTGGACCCTTGCTTCCAGGTATCGTATAACGGCTACCTACGTTTTCTTAGCATTGCAGCGATGGAATCAACTACTGACAATGCTGGGACATACTTTTGGTTGAAATATTTTACTTACCTTAGTTTTGGTTGTGAAGGAACGGATCCTTTTGATAATAATGCACGAGTGGAGTTTGAAGCCAAGTCAGCAAGGGACGGAGCCTGGTAAGTTTTATTCGCCATTGTATTGGTTTGAGAAACAACTCCAACCTTCTTCATGTTCCTTCAATTTTTCTTTAACATTTACAATTTTATCTCAGGTATGATGTCGCAACATTTGTCTCTCATAGGCTGTTTGAGACTGGTGATCCGGTAATTTCCAGCAAACCTTTCTGTTTTTGGACATGTATTTATGTTTCTTGAATTGCAGCCATATAAGAAAAACATGTAGATATTGGGATATTGGAACCCCAATAATGAGGCTGTGCAAGTGCGTGCTATCATCTACTTCGTTTCTGTTGGGATATTGGAACCCCTTGGTCTGTAAAGAATTGGATCCTTGAAGTAGTAGAAATACCAAATTGTTGGAGTAAATAGTATGGCTGATAATGCGTATATGAAAATGGGCTCTTCGTCTCCTTCATTTCCGGTGTTTTCTATTTCAGGAAGTTCGAGTTCGGTTTGCGGGATTCACCCCAGATGAGGATGAGTGGGTTAATGTGAGGAAGCATGTAAGACATAGCTCTATCCCTTGTTTAGCAGCAGAATGTGGTGCAATACTTCCTGGAGACTTGGTACTCTGTTTTCAGGTATGGTTCCGTTTGTAGGAATCTACTAAGTTGTGAACTTTTAACTTTCTGAGTATAGTCACTTTCTGGAAATTTTCAGGAAAGGCAAGGCCAGGCTCTTTACTTAGATGCCCATGTAATTGATGCACAAAGATGGAGACACGATGTTCGTGGGTGTCGTTGTAGGTTTCTTGTGCGTTATGATCATGACCAATCTGAGGTGCTATTCCTTAAATATCCTTCTCTGTTTGTTGTTTCCGTTATCCCCTTATGCATTTACATTTATGGGAAGGAAAACAATTGGGGAGCTACTATATTGGCATTCACTTATCCCCATGAATCATGTATTGATGCTTGGTTAATCAATTCTTTCTAGATATAGGAACTTATTATTTTTTGTTTTGCAGGAAATTGTCCCACTGAGAAAATTGTGTCGTCGACCAGAAAGTGACCACAGGTTACAGTTACTGTATGCATCTAAGGAGCCTCCTTTGGCAGATCTGCAAGACCTTGGTAAAGACCATGCCTCTCTTTTTGGCACTTCTGAGAGTCTCAATTCAACTCCTCGAAAGACAAGAAAACGACATAAACCAAAAGTGAATGCTGATGTTTCGCAGTCTTCCCATTCGGGGGAGCGGTCAATATCGTGGATGAAGAGTGAAAAGTTTGATGATAGTAGCAATAACTATAATAATTTCAGAACATCAGATGAACCAATTCGTGATGCTGCTGCTGCTGTTGCAGCATTAGTCATTGGAAATGCTACCGGCACAGATAGTGGCTCTGTCTCTGTGATGCCTACAAATATTGAGGGAGGGGGTATTTAATGGATTCCATATGGATGTGCTATATATGTCCTCCACACCCTTTGTTATATGTAGTCAGTTTGATGTATACTAGACGGTGAAGAAGGATTTTGTAGTAATCTATGTTGTACTGCGCTTTTGATTACTATGTTAACTCAATGAGAACGCTTTCTTATCTAACTTCTGATCGGACAATATCTAACTAACTTTGCATTTGCTGTGAAATCAATTATTTATAGTTCGAGGAAATTTTGATAAATGCAGTCTTGGCTTTTCCTTCCCAGTGCAATCTTCCTCTTGCAGGTCATGCTAATACATGGTGGGGATGATTTGTGAAAGCTGGAATGTTTCTTGAGGTTTGGTTCAGAGATATGGATAGTGTGATAGATCATGCCAGTTGCTTCAGGAAGCCGTCAAGATACATAATGTTAAACGGCGAGAACGATGATATGTCCGCTGTCTAGTTCCTGCAAGTGTTCCATCGACGGTCTTTATGTTTTTCCTTTGGTTGTTGTTTGTTACAGTACATTGGAATAAAGTTTTGTCTTGGCAGGTAAATGTTGCACATGATTCTTTAGGTTTTGGAATATTACAATTCACAGATGCCTTCTGCGAACCGATCTTTATTTTCTGAAAATGTTTTATTTTCCTGTGCAGATACGGCCGAACGAACGCAAAACCTGGCGCAATGGATAGGTACAAAATCCCTTGGAACTAGATACTCCCTTTTGTCATTTACCGCAAAATCCAATACAGCTACTGAAAATTTACATGGAATAAGTTGACCTCAACTCTTTGTTTGCAGACGGCAAAATGGCATCCTATAAATAGCTTTGATTCTTTGAACCAAGTCAACAGAATATTTCTAGCCTTGATGATAGTTTTGTTAGTTATGTTTTAATAACTGACAAAATCTGGTGAAGAAACCAAACCAAAATTTCAATTGCCATAGATCTCACCAAAGAATTAATCCTATAAAGAAAGCACCGCAATTTCAGAGTTTCAGTTGCTAAATCGAAGTTTCAAATATGTCTCATCTTCCACACATAAGTTTTCATTTTCTGTACAGTTTTTCCATGATTGCTCTTTTGTTTCAGTTTCCATCATTCTCTTGTTCATCTGTTGAAATGATGAATTCTACAACAGAATATTTTCAGCCTTACACCGCCATTTCAGAGTTTCGAATGCTAAATCGAAGAACTTTATTCGAATGTCCTGATCCAAACCCATTTCTACAAGTTAATGTCAGTTCTTCATCTCAGTCGGGACTTTCAAACGAAGAAAACATAACTGTTACTGTTTCTGGTGTTTTAATTCCTTTGGATTCGGATTGGTTGGCGATGATCTCACCATCAAGTTCCGAGTAAGTTATGCGGAACCAAATAAGAAACTTTTCTGTGTATATTTCATTATGTAGTTGAACTAAATGGGGTTGATAAATACATTGGCAGTGTCTCTTCTTGTGCTTTAAGTGGATTGTATTACGAGCAGACGGGGGATCTTAGTAAGCTGCCTCTTCTTTGCCATTATCCTGTCAAGGTAATTGAAACTGCAACTTTTTGTTTTGAAACTGCAACTTTCGTCATATTCATTATTATGTAGTTTGTGATATCTGAAAATTGTTTTGGTACTATGGCTTTGCAGGCTCAATATTTGAGCGCGGATCCTTCTTATCTTGGTTGCAAGACAAAAGAATGCAAAAAGGAAGATTCGGGTAAATGTGTACTGCATACTTGCAGTGGATCAGTTATGTTCCATGTTGTTAATATAAGAACAGACATCGAATTTGTGTTTTTCGCTGGAGGCTTCGAGACACCGTGCATTTTAAAAAGGTCAAGCCCTATGAAATTCGCTAATCCAAATTCTCCTTTGTATGGTCATCTCTCCAGCATTGATTCATCCGGGACATCGGTAAAATTTACTACTATATCTCCTACAGCTTGTATCACTAATTCGATTTTTTTTTCTTTTTCTTGTTGTTAACATAAATTCGTTCCGGGCAGATGAAATTGACATGGGTAAGTGGAGATAAAGAACCTCAACAGGTTCAATATGGGGATGGAAATTCACATGCATCAGATGCTAATACGTTTACTCAAAAGGAAATGTGTAGTAAGTCTCTTAATGTTTTGAAATGTGTAGTAAGTCTCTTAATGTTTGTTCAACTGTAACTTACCGAAATCTAGTGAAATGAATAAAATGCTTCAAATCTGTGTATAATGCTAATGTCTATCTATACAGATTCACCAATAAAAAGTCCAGCTATTGATTTTGGATGGCATGACCCTGGTTACATTCATTCAGCTGTGATGACTGACCTTCAACCATCAACCACCTACTCCTACAGATATGGCAGGTAAAACGTATGTCTTCTTGTTAGTTGGGTCATCGATTAAGAATTTTTTAGTTTAAGTGAACAAATATATATTCTGAAATTCCATGTATGCAGTGATTCAGTAGGCTGGAGTAATCAAACAAAATTCAGGACTCCACCTGCAGGGGGTTCAGACGAACTTAAATTCCTTGCCTTCGGGGATATGGGAAAGGCCCCTCTAGACGGGTCCATTGAGCACTACATTCAGGTGCTAATTATACAAAATTAAGAAGAAATGGTACTCATTTAACTCTTATTACTGTATTAAGAGCAATGCATATGTGAACCAGGACTAATAAACACTGGATTAACCGATAACTAGCTTTTCTTTTGACTAACAAACACTGGATTAACCGATAACTAGCTTTTGTTTTGACGCTAGCCCCTTGGTACTCATTGGTAGAATTTCATTTGAAAGACCCCATCACCCATATTGCCAAACACATATGTATTTGATCAATTGTCTTGTTTTATTTTTTTCTTCATAATAGCCTGGATCTCTTTCTGTGGTGGAAGCCATGGCGAAAGAAGTAGAATCAGGCAAAGTGGACTCAGTCTTTCATATCGGAGACATAAGCTATGCCACTGGTTTTCTGGTAGAGTGGGATTATTTCCTTAGCCTGATCCAGCCAGTTGCTTCTCACGTCACCTACATGACAGCAATTGGCAACCATGAGAGGTATGGAAATAATACTCACGCATCCACTTACAGCTTGCTGAGCAACCATTTAGGTCCAAATGCAACTTACTGAGAAAGACTAACGCGCTTGTAACATAACCAGAGATTATATAAACTCCGGGTCAGTTTATATAACCCCGGATTCTGGTGGAGAATGTGGAGTTGCTTATGAGTCTTATTTTCCGATGCCCACATCTGCGAAAGACAAACCCTGGTACTCAATCAACCAAGCCAGCATTCACTTCACTGTTATCTCAACAGAGCATCCTTGGACTGAGAACTCTGAGCAGGTAGACTACTGTGAATGACCGTTGAATGCACATGTAAGACGCGAGTCTTGTTATGTACATACTAAATACTTGATGGTTCTTCCTGTTTTATTTGTTGTTGGTAGTACGAATGGATTGGAAATGACTTAGCATCTGTCGATCGCTCAAAAACACCTTGGGTAATTTTTACAGGGTAAAGTACAGTCTATTATTTTTCTCCGTTGCAAAACAAAAAGTACGAAGTTATAGAATGCACAAATGCACAATAATGAAGTAATTGAGCTGCTGTAACAGGCACAGACCTATGTATTCATCCTATCCTGGCAATGTGGATGCCAGGTTTACTGATGCGGTGGAGCCATTACTACTTAAGAATAAGGTAATAATATTTGAGATATGTTTTTAAGTAAAATTGGGCATTCATAATATGGTATACTGAAGTCTAAAAGTATTTCGATCCACACGATCAGGTGGATCTTGCTTTGTGGGGTCATGTGCATAACTATGAGAGAACCTGTGCTGTCTTTCAAAAAAATTGTAAAGCCATGCCTACAAAAGGTGCAGACGGGATTGACACGTACGATAATACCAATTATACTGCTCCAGTCCATGTAGTTATTGGTACGGCAGGCTTCAAATTGGACAAGTTTTCTGAGAACCAAGTAAGTGTAGCTATGACATATTGTGCAAAATTGACACAATTTTGAGGGGATCGAATTCCAGATCAAGATTATAGTTTGCATTCAGCATTCAGGATATGAGAAAATCTCTGAATTTCTGATTGTGTGTTACTGTGGCAGATTTACGATGGTTGGAGTTTATCAAGGCATACTGAATTCGGATATATTAGAGGGCATGCTACAAAGGAGGCGTTAAAAATAGAGGTTAGTGCACATATATCATATCTACAGGAGATCAATTCTGATATTTCCATCGAACTTTTACATGTTTCTTCTTTTATCCGTTTCTTTCAGTTTGTCATCTCAAACACAGGAACTGTTGGCGATAGCTTTGTCATCAACAACGGAAAGAAGCAACAGAGTAGCTGGAGTAAGAAGTTGCTTCCAGATAAAAGCTTAAAGGATATTTTAGGTGAAATAAAGTTGTAATATGTAGCGAATTGTGAACACTTTAGGTGTATGTGTTCAGGCATATGTATATGTATGTACCTGGGACAGAGAGAGACCTCCCATGGTTGTAGTTTGGATCCTGTAGTAATTAATCTTACGGTACACTGGAAAATCACAGATGGATTATGGGAATCAATGTTCTTTGCTTTTTGCAACTCTTGCAGTTTTAAATTTGTTCTAGCTAGCATAATTTTCTGTGCAGATACGTCAAGAATGAAAAATATAATCCAGGAGTTTGCAAAACTTGGTGCAACAGGTGGTCCCTGGAGACTGTTAGGTACCCAGCAACAGCCTTCAGATATAGATACTCAGAAGTGACGTCCAAAACCAGAACAGCCAGTGAATATTTACATGGACAGAGTAGACCTCAAACAAGAACAATACATGTTAAATGACTGACAGAAGCTACTGAGATGCAAAATTCAAAGATCCATAACTGATGGTACTCGTGGCATTTGCTTCAGAACTACAAGAACCCCATACTGGCTGATCTTGATGATCTGATGCTTCTTCATGAGGGAGGGCAGAAGGTGATGACATACCGAGGTGCCCTACATTTGTGAAGACTTGAAGAATCATCATAGGCAAAGCTGTATGCTCTCGGGCAGATGGCCTTGAAAAGGTGGGCAAAGAGTGTTGGTTTGCAATCTTTAGGATTGGCGTAATCTCCTGTGCAGCAATACTTGGCTGATTTCATGGCTAAACAAGCACTCTTACATCCAACCACCTTACCTCCTCGTTTTACCTCTAATGCAGATGGGCAACACAGGTTCAAGTCCAACTCACATCCTGCAACTCCACACCCAGCTCCACCTCCCACAGGCACCATCGATACAGGAAGATTGAAGCCGTCAACTAGGCTCACGTCATAGTAATGTAAAGGAGAGTTAGAGGTTCCGAGTGTCATTTCTACCACAGTAGCTGGTGGCATCCCTGATGCACCCTTGCACTGTAATAAACCTGCACAGTCGCCAGTATTGCAGGTACCCTCGCCAATTCTATTGAAAGAGCAGCCTTGCCTTCCCCATATCCTTCCTGACCACCTATCCGGTACGTTGAGAACTACTTCCTCACCAAAGTTGAGATGGAAACCGCCACCACCCACAGATGAATGACCTGAACTACCAAGAATACCAGGCCATATGCTCTCTCTGCAGTTGTTTACTAGTATCAACTGAGTCCCATCTACACAAAACCAAAAGCAACAAAAGAACAGACATAAGGAAGTTTGAAATTTCATCTGGATCTGGACTATTTTGAAGTAGATGAGTGTTAAGCAAACCATAATTCAACTGAGAACAATGTATGAAGATTAAATAGAGTCAGATGAAGCACATAACCTCACCAGTCTACTCTTACTTACTAAAGAAACCATTTTATGTACTTGGGAGAAGTGGGAATATATTCTTTGCTTTGATTCTAAGTTTTCTCTTTTGGTCAAAAAATCTTCATATATCAATCTGTCTTTTCATTATCTTAAGGTTAGTGTTCCACAATATCACAAATGACATCATTTTCTGCTCAAAAATCTAATATTTTAGTAGCTTACTTTTTTTTCAGGTGGCGACAAACTTAAGCTTGAAGTCCTGTAAGATTTTGCTTTAGAAGATCTCCATCTTTCAAACTTCTTTAGTGCAAGAGTATCTCCCTTTATATCTTTGGGGATGATTTGAGACAAATGTCATCCATGATCCATGGTGGTATTAAGCAGAAAGAATAGGGTTCCTTGGGTCAGCCACTTCGACCAACGGGCCGCCGTGTTAGGGACTTAACTCTTAAGTCAATTTTCATTTTTTTTTTTTTTGGAAATGGTCTGCCGGGATTCAAACTAGTGACCTCAAGTACGGCAATGCCGATCCCCCTAGTTGGTCTATTTTCATCATTTCATCTCATGACTCTTTGTAAACCCTAAACTGATAAACGCCAAAACCTAAACATGATGAGAGGGAAGTCACCCTAGAATTATGCATGGAATCTCTACTTCCTAATCCTCTCCCACCACCATCATTCTTTCCTCGATTTGGTGGTCAATCAAATTCATTTACACCCATTAACAAGTTTGGTCATGGGAATGATCCACTTGAGTTCCCTTCCCTCTCTGCTTGTTTTGGCCATGGAAATGATCAACTAGAGTTTCCTTCCGTCTCTGCTTCCCATTCATGTTTTGCAACTCTTACTGCTAAAACTAGTAGCAGTGGGATTCTTGCAAGGGCTACTGCTGCTGCTGGTGGTGGTGGATCTCTGTATGATGTTTTAGGTGTTTCACCTTCTGCAACTTCTGACGAAATCAAGAGTTCTTATAGAAAACTTGCACTCAAATATCATCCTGATGTTAGCAAACAGGTACAATTTTTTTTGTGCATTTCTTTTAAGTTAATTGGTTTTGTTTGCCCATTACATTTGTGTGTTGTCTGCTATATGCACAGGCGAATGCCCAAGAGAAATTCATAAGGATTAAAAATGCGTGTGATACATTACTGGATTCAGACTCACGGCGTGAGTATGATTACGGAAGAAGAAGAACAACACAACCAACATCTAGTCGTTCGGCCAGCACTACTAGGAAGAAAAATCATTCAAATCATTCTAAGTCACGGGGGCGGAAGAGGCGTACTTATTATTATTATTATGGAACTGGAGGGCTTCATTTTACCATTTCAGAGTCTTGGACTAATGGAAGAAGAGGAACATCTTCCACTTCAAAGCACCAAAGCAGGAAAGGTACATATGATGAAAATTATTATTACTCCAATGAGACAATTCTATGGGTCTGGTACTTGTTTCATGGATTACATTCATTGCATTGATTTCATGTATTGGTGGAGTCGTGTGATGATAGTAGCGAACTCGTTAGTGATGAATTAAAAATACTCAAGAATTGCACCAACTGCAATTCATCTAAGAACAATGTATGAAGCTGGTAGATAGATAAAATGCATATCCTTATTATCATCATTGTTTGCTGCTTTTCAAGTCTAATTTAATCTCCATACTTGAGAAACCATTTTGTGTTGGGAACAGTAGGCATCTGCATATTTTTGCTTTGATAGTGAGATTTTTCCTTTTGGTCAAAATCATTATATCTTGACCCATCTTTTCAGTATTCCACATTGACATCAACTCATACAATCGGGTAGTGGCAAAAGACTTGCTGACCCCTACTCCATTCCATGATTCAAAATTTGTGCAGTAACATAAACTTTGCTTTGTGACTCAGTGTTTACCCAAGAACTCATTATCCTTTTGAGTTTAATGAAATCTAAAATTAGTGTCGAACTTGGAAGATAAGGGAAGAATAAGTGAATAACCATGTCGACCTCATGATTTAATATGTGCAATGACTGCAATCTAAAGGGAACTAACCCGAAAATTTCCATGTGATCTAAAATCAACATTGTGGCCCAAACACCTGTATTGAACTGAGTTTGGCATCATAGGAAAGTACATACACACTCATTATGATTGGTGACTTCTCAAGTGATTATGAACTGCGATGTAGGTACAAGAAGAACACATTCTTTACAAACTTCCCTTTTTGACTTCTGTGTAATATGAAAAGAAGAACATTATAATTTTATCTCATGAATCTGTTCCATCTCTCTCTATTTCTCACTTAAATTTGCTGCATGTACTGAATACAAAGCATCATCCGTGGAAAACTAAATCCGAACAAGTTTCATTCAGTGATCTAAGCTCGTTTAAACACGGATTATGGACAAAATTCACAAAATTACAGATAGTGATTCCAACTAGTAGTATTAGGGATTCACAAAATTACAGATACTGATTTCTGCACTGGCCACTACCTTGTACATACGACTACTACTCATTGTTTGGAGCAGCTTTTTCTGCAATTTGGACTTTGGAGTAGCTGCTGATCACCAGAACCAGCTTGAATTTGGAGTAGCTTCTGATCTTCAGCACACCAACTTGAAGGATTTGTAGCTGAGCAACTGATGCGCAATTCCGAAGATTCGCTGGTCTCTCTTTCCAAGAGTAAAGAGCTGCTCGGTATCTGCTTTAAATCTGATCCATCTTTTCCTTGTAGTCTGAGTGAGAAGGAGGGATGTTTAGGTTATATAGTAAATGTCATATAGAGAATAGAATAGGGAAGGAAGAAAACAAGGAAAAGTATATCATGCAATGCTCACCTTGGAGATGACTACCCCTTGGAGTTGATAAATCTGGATTAGCTGTACATACAGGAAATTAGAAAACTGGAAGAAAAGAATTTTATTGGTGATGGGCATTAACAGATTAAAACTCAAACAAGTTTTCTAATCAGGAAAAAAAAGTTTCAGGCAACAAGAAATGAAAATCCATATTACCTGGTAGTATTTCCGATTCCGCTCATACCAAATCAAGATTCAACAACCATTTTGTTTCTTCTTCTTCTTCTTCCTTCTCTTTCTCTTCGTCATGTTAGATTTGTGACTATCTAAGATACAACAATTGTGGCTGTTTTCTCACAGAAATTGATGATGTTGAGTTAGAAGTTATAGTTACAAAATTGAGATATGGGCTGGTTTTATGAAATTGGGTCTTGATCTTGATAATTAGTAGCTGAAGCAATCTCAGTGTGCATATATATAGAGAGAAAGAGAGATAGAAAAAGAGATAGAAAGAGAGGGGTAGAATGCATGTAGAAGATATTCTTGATTCTTCTCTGCAAAGAAAGAAGAAGCAGTTTGATTAACAAGATGAATCCTTCAACCAAACTTATGTGCCTTCCCATATTCAATACTTCAACTACATTCATTAATCCCCCAACCAAACTTTACTAGTATATCCATTAAATCCTTTCTTAATCATGTGCCTCACCTATAACATCAGCTAAAGTACACATCGTGTTACATCTGCTCAGCAAGAGTTGCCTTTGTGCAAACTCTTCAATTAAAAGCATTCAATACATTCTGTACACTTTCAACTATCATTTCAAAATACAAATTCAATGCTGCATTATATAATTTGATTTCACAGTAACACTAAGAAGTAAATACATGAGGAGATCAAGTAGAAAATTAGCTGAGATGTTCCATCTCTCTATTAACGTGAACTACCAACTCTGGCAGGGACCAATGCACCATAATGTATTGTAATCATGCATGCATTTGTCATTTTTCCTAATTATGATCAGTTCACAATAAGTTGGTGATGCGTCAAGTAACATAGAGTGCTACTCACGAGTCACGGACAAGTACTCTCAATTTTTGATTTTTATTTTTTTAATAGCAATTGAGATGTTTTGGATTTTGATACTTGAAATGAAGTTTTGGATTTTGATACTTGAAATGAAGTTTTGGATTTTGATACTTGAAATGAAGTTATTGAATCTGTACCCTTTGAACTATCATTTCAAATCAAATGCTGCATTATAGTATAATTTGGTTTAGTAATAACATTAAGAAGTAAATACACGAGGAAAGCAGGTAAAAAAGAGTTGAGAGGACCTCAATTAATGGGGATTGGTCCATCGATCTCTCTATCAACATTACTAACTCTGAAAGGGACCAATGCCGCGTAACGTGTTATAATGATGCATGCATTTGTCAGTCTTCTTAATTAAGCTCACAATAAGTTGGTGATGCGTCAAGTCATGCATATCCAACCACCGTAGTAGAGAGTAAGCATCTCAGGGGTCCATCATCACTCCTTTTCTGGGCCATCATGTACTTAATAGAATCATCAAGTACATGCTTAATTAGGTAATTGGCATTGCTGATCATGCATACAAACTGTTCAAGTCTAATATCCAAAATCTAAACAAGAGATTTAAAAAAATGCCCCAGTTGTGACTCAGTTTGATGCCAAATGCCGAGTCAAAAATATACTCTTACAGGGATCGGGATTTCCCAAATCACTCTGTCTCTGTGTTATTAAATGCTGACTCGCGAAGTCTCCAACTTGTTTCTCAGTAACTAAATACAACAGTACCTCTACAAAAGCATCCTTAACTGTTTCTCATGTTGGCAATAAAGATGGTTCACGGTTGATCATGTTCGTCCTTGAGGTTATGCTATACGAACATAAGTTCTGATTGTTATAAAAACAAAAGGTTTTAATCCTAAATGGCCATGAATTGCATTCCATTATTAGTTATTTTTAAAATTTTGGAGATGGTGCAATCATGTTTTGGTGTTACCGTGATGTAAACATCTTGCATATGTCCAGTCCAGTCCATTTAATGGGAGCAAATTAACCCAAATTTTGCCATGAGATCTAGACCTGTATCATTGCATAAAATTTGTCCCTGGAAAATGCGAACTATATTGTTTGGCATCATAGGAAAATACATACACACTTTTTATTGGTGACTTCCTAAATGACTATGAACCGCAATGTTGATATAAGAAGAAAACATTCTTTAGTTTACAAATTTCCCTTGTTGATTTCTGCGTAATACGAAAAGAAGAACATTACAGTTGTATCTCATGAGTCTATTCCATCACAATCCCTCTCGCTTAAATCCACTGTACTAACTACAAAACATCATCCGTGGAAAACTAAATAGGAAGAATTAAGTTGCAAATTGACAAGAGCGATGAATCCCAATCATATTTTGGATGAAGCAATAAAATCCGGTGACATTGCACAACCTAAAACAATTAGTTGGTCATGGTAATAGTACTTCCTGCTGAGGCTTCCTAACAATAAAAAGATTAAAAACTAGTTTTAGAAAATTGTTTATGAAACTTGAACGTCCAAACTGCTGGCCAGCTAGCACTTAGTTGGATGCGGAAAATTAAGATGACAAATTAAACTAAAAATTTAAAACTTCAAGCAATAAGAAATGAAAAATCATTTTACATGTTAGTATTTCCGAGTCCACTGAAACCAAATCAAGATTCAACACCATTTTGTTTCTTCTTCTTCCTTTTCTTTTCCCTCGTCATTTTGAATTAGTCACCAGCTGGGACATAACAATTGTTGTAGGAGTTAAATATCGCACACGTTAATTACTACGCGAAGTGAAGAGTACAACATACACGAGGAGCATCGCACACAACAAATTGAGATGACACACCAGATGATGTCAGCAAAGTCACGGGTAAAGTGTGAAGAATTACGCGAAGAAGTAAGTTATGCGAAGATGGGCGATTGTATATGAGCGAATATGTCGCACAACGATCTTGAAAATAAAGGGATTCTTAGCTGTCATCCACTATGTAAAATCCTATATAAAGGAGAGAGTCATGGTTTCTGGGAGGATTCTAGGACAAGTCTTGTAAGAGAGATTGGAAGAGACAGAAAGTGAGTTTAGATTTAAAGAAGAGTTGTTGTTAGGTTTCCATCTATTTTGTAAGCGATTTGAATATTCAATCAATAAAATAATTGTCCATGATGATCATATAGAAATATAATCAGATTAAGTGGAGTGTAGTTGTAAGAAATCTTACAACTACATTTTTGGCGCTAAAAAACAGGTCTGGATGATAAATCCTGATATTATATCATAGATTATAAAGAAAATAGTGAGATCAAAACATTTAGCAAATGGTAAGGATTGAATCTGTTCTGGAACAAGGAATGGCGACTAGAAGGAGTAACAGACTCGCTGAACGAAGAAGAATTAAAAATCTTGAGCAAGAAGAAGAAAGAGTGGACGAAAATCAAAGAGAAGAAAATCCAATTCGGTTTCAGCGAGGACAAGGACAAAATATTGATATAGATTATGATAGAGTGAGTCTCCATACTGCGATGACAAATTCTACGGAAGAAGAACATAGAATTGGGAACGAAGAACCAATTACAGCGAGTGAAGGAAATATGACGATTGCAGAGCTTAGGTAAAAACTAATAATTGAAAGAAAGAGAGACGAAGAGGAGCGTGCGAATTTGATCCGTCAAAATGATGATTTACGAGAAGAGAAGCTAAGATTACAAGAAAAAAGGTCAAGGAGTGTTACACGCTCAAGATCAAGATCCAGCAGGAATTCTTCCAGATAGAGCCAATCTAATCGAAGAAACGGTAGGCAAAAGCAACATATGGAAGTCATTGAAGAAAAATCGCAAGAAGATGAAAATTTGGAAGATCACAGGGAAAGAAGACGTATAATTGACTTAGCAACTAATCGTTATGATCATCCACCCGAACTTCTTCGTCGAGCAAATACTAATTCTAAAAGGAAAGAAGAACGTCCAGGGCAAGGACAAATGATATTACATGGTAGAGAAACGTTGAGAGGTGAATATGAGCGCGAACGAGAAGTTTCGCGTGCAAGAGATAGACAGTGAAGAAGGGAAGAGTTAGAAGAAAGAGAATTACAAAGTGGATTGCGTCACATTGATAGTAGAAGAAGAGGACACGAACATCGTCGCATAGAAGATACGAATCAAGGTCGAGTGACACCACAAAAAAAAGAAATATCAAGACATCGATATGATTGCACAGGCAATGAAGAAAGACATGATAAAGTACAAATTGAAGAAAATACTGAAAAGCGTAGGCGAAGAAGAGAGGAAGCTGAACAACAGGAGATACAAGAGGCATACACCAAAACAATCATGATAATAGATTGAGACAAGCAAGGCTAAAAAGACCTATGCAAGAATATTTGAATCAATCACCAGCAAAGAAATTCTCAGGGAGATGGCATAATTAAGAGAAATGATGACTGCAAAAAGAAATGATGGGAGAAGACAACTAGAGGAAGCAGTGGAGGAAGCTGGAAAAACTCCATTTACAAAAGAAATTCAAAGAGCACCGATACCATCTAAGTGTAGTTTACCAGCATTTACAAGTATATTTGATGGTAGTGCATGTGCGATCCAACATGTGAAAGCTTACTCTAGATGTTTATTGCAGTGAGAAAATTATGATGCAGTAATGTGCAAGTATTTTGCTGCAAGTTTAGCAGGTGAATCTTTGAAGTGGTTTGAAGGACTACCTGTAGAGTGCATTAGTTCGTTTCATCATTTACAAAACATCTTTTTGGGGCAGTACATAAGTAATAACCTATCAAGACCGGGGCTTGAAACTGCATTTGGACTTCGCAGAAGAACAAATGAAAGCTTACGTCATCTAACGACTCGCTGGAGAACAATGTGTATGGGAATGGGAAGGTGGGTGGACGAGAGACATCTTATTCTTGCATTCATTAATGCTCTCTTTGCAACAGACCTATTGTACACCCAAATTTTCAGAGTAAATGATACAATTACAATGTCGGAATTACGCGAATTTCAAGAAGAATATATAGCCCTCGAGGAAAAGCAAAGAGACATGAAATCTTACCCAGTTGCAATATCAGATTCGAAAGGTGGAAATACAAGCTTACTTCCGAGACTCACAAATGCTGTTGCGAGTACATCGCAGAGAAATCAAGGAAGGAGTAATGCAGAAATGGAACAAAAGTTAGTGGCTATGGGCAGTGCAGATCAAGCAGAGTTTGAAAAAGAGTACATAGACAAACAACTTCAAAAATATGGAAGTAATGATACAGTTCAGCCAGGTAGCTATGCAGGACAGCAAACAAATTATAACAAGAAAGCTGGAAGAATAGTGTGGGAACAAGTAAATCTGCCGAAATTAAACACTACAGTGGATAAAGTATGGGAAGCTGCTCTCCTAATGGATGATATTCCAGAACCACATAATGCAGGCGAAGAGCCACCACCAGGGAGGAGGAGTAAAGAATTTTGTGTCTATCACAGATTCCATGGTCATACAACAAGTAACTGCATAAATGTGAGGAAGATTATATTGCGAATGATCGAGCAGGGGAAGTTGGACCACTTTCTACTAAATCAAACAGGAAATTTACCACCACCACCATCTCAAGGAAATAAATATGGAAAGGAAATGAATAGGAACACATTTGTTATTGAGGTGGAGTGAAGGCAAAGAATCTATTTTGTAACTCGATCACACATTCATTCAAAAACATAGAAGATTTTCATGATAATATCTTAAGTCGAGTATATACAAGAGATGATGAAGGAAGGGAAATTTTCAACCTGGAAAAAATACCATCTTTGAAGGACTGGAAAAAGCAGAAAATTTCATTCAGCGCAGATGAAGTTACAGAATGAAAAGCGTCACATGAGTGCCCGTTGGTGGTAAGATTGGGAATTAACCCAAAACCATTAGAAGAAGATGAAGAAGAAAATGAGAAAAACACCTGGGCGATAAATAGAATTCTTATAGACACCGGAAGTTCTGTCGATATTCTATTTTATCACACATACAAAACAATGGGTGGCAGAGATGATGAATTGATCCCCTCAACGTCCAAAATCTATGGTTTTAATGGCTCTGCGAAGAAACCAAAAGGGGAGGTGACTATGAGAATTCTTCTACAAAGCTTATCAACAGATATCACATTCTGTGTAGTGGATGTTGAATCACCATATAATGTTCTAACTGGAAGACCATGGATGCATGGTATACTAGCTGTTGCATCAACTTTTCATCAGTGTATCAAGTTTCCTTTATCGAAGGGTGTTGGAATTATAAGAGGGGACACGGTTGAAAGTAAAAGTTTTCAAGAAATTGATATTGATAGATGCGAAGCAAGGGAGTCTAAGCGAAGAAATTGGCAAAAGAATGCAGCCGATAGTAAATGAGCAGAGAGATTAATGGTTGATGTTTGAGGAAGTCTATGAAGTTGAGTAACAAGTATGTAAACTACTGAAGTTTGATTATATGGTAATGTTTAACATCAAAAATCAATAGGAGGAAAGAAAACAAAATTCGATGGAAAGTTCGTGGTGGAAGAAAATTAGCCGAAGAAATCAACCATTAAACATGTGCGAATTTCGGTAAAATTAGTCAATTAACGGAAGCAGTAAAAATGGATAATAAAAGATGCAGATGAATAGAAACAAGAGCAACAAAATAAGTGGAGACAAAACATCATAAGGTGGACGGCACAAGGATGTACGCACAATGCCAGTCGAATGATTATAAACATGTGCGATTTTCGGAAGAATCAAAAATGAAGAAGACAAATGCATATAATGAATGTGTATGATTTTCTTTGAGTAAGATGATTCAATAACAACATTTATGTACTAGAGTTGATTGAAATGAAAAACTTTAAATTCATATGGAAAATCCATAATAATAAAATACAAAGAGAAATCTTTAAAATAAGACCTTTATTAAAGGCTACAGAAAATAATATTTATTATCAGATTAGATAGGAATCCAAATATGGCGTGCACCCTAGTTCACTCATATGCAAGAGGAAAAATAGTAAGACCTAACGCACGTCATAATTGGAAAGACGTAGAAGGCATGACTCAAGGGAAGGCTACACCGAACCCGGAACTTGAGTTGTGGAGATTTGAGGTGATAATTAAACGATAATTCCTATCCGGGAGAGATACCTTAAATTTTCAATCTAAGATACTAATCTTAGATTGAGAGCCTAAGGTGAGAAAGGCTCTCCTAAGGAGTGCAGAAACTCGATCAGGGCACCGAGGTACACGGTTGTCAAGAGTGTCCGGGACGTCTGGAGCGTGCCTTTCCACTCTTGACAAGTCCTGACTATGATGCACTCGGTCCGAAGATACCCCACTTAGGGTGCGACCTTGCTGCCATAAACCCTATAGGTAGTGTATGCGAGATTGGGAAACAAACTGGTTGTTGAAAATCCGAATGGGAAGAGCCATAATCCTGACCATATATAGGTAAGTTTCCTTGAAAGGGTATCCAGGGGGAAGATAAGGACGGAACCCTCCATTAGGGAGCTGAATTGTGTCAAAAGACGTAAATGTCCCAAGAATTTTACTCATGGGAGTATTAAGGCAGTCGTTACTATGGTGTAACGACTGCCTGCGATTTAATCGCACATAAAAGAGGCAACATAAGACCTTTACATAGGAAGGCACAAATAAGACCTCATGAATAATACATAAAGTTAATTCTAAAAGTTTCCCATATGCTCGCACCGAGAGAATTTCTGGATAAAAGATAGCAATTATTTTAGTATATCAAAGATACGACAAATAACAAGAGGTAAGAATGGGAATGCGAAGGAAGTGTTATTTGCCACGTTTTGATTGTCTTACTTGCATATGAAGAAGTCAAAAATATGAAACGAAGAAAAGAAGGATCGTATTAAAAAGATAAAAGCTGAATTTACAAGTATATTACAATAAGAAGAAGCAATCAATTTTCATCTTCCTCATTTCACTCAGACTTAGAATCGTTAACTTCTTCTTCAGAATCTTCTTCTCCATCAGTAACTTGGATATCAGGAATAGGAACATTTTCAGGAATCACTAGAAAGTGGTACTTCGACAGAGGAATGCCGTTCTCTACACAAACTCTCTTAACAGCAGCCTCACGAGAACGATTAGCATCGTTACTGTTGTTCTTGACTAAGTTAAACTAATTCTGCTTCAGTTGCTGATACTTTGAATTACGAGCAGACAATTCTTCTTCATTAGCATCTAAGAGAGTTTCTAGTTCTAGTTTCTAGTTCTGAAATTCTCTTTTGTTGTTCATTCTCTTTCTCTGCGAAGCATTAACAAAAGAGTTAAGAGATATAAAAAAATGATATATATAAATGAAGATCAAAGAACAACAGATGACCTTTATAATTGGAAAAAATGTCTGCGACCAGTGTAGAATGCTCAGTATGAAGACTAACATTTACACCTAAATTATTTCTAGAATCGTTCAGAACTCTAACAGCCCAATTGAACTCAGCTTCACTTTCTATAAGGAGTTGAGATCGAACTAAGTTTCTTTCCTCAACAAAAATATCTCTCTCATGACAAGATGAATCACGTTCTATCTTAATCTGAATAAAGGATTCTTGAAATTTTTCTAATGCTTTCGCACCCCTAAGAGCAATTTCATCTTTTTCAGTAATAAGATCGTTCTTCTTCGCCTCCAATATTTGAACTGCTTCTTTCTCTTCATAAAAGCGTCGTTTAAAATTGTTCGCAACGGATAATGCATTTTTATGGCGTTCTCTAAGGGTAGTATACTTTAATCTTAATTATTCTAAGCTAAGGTTTTCAAATCCTCGAGTGGGGTAATTACTTAAAGAGAAATTGAGATGTTCTAAAAGAGTTTCAGCATCGGGAAGATTAGCCGCTTCATCTGAAAGGTTATATAGGTCTGCGAAGACAATCAAGTAAGAAATATGAATTATTGCATAAAAGAAAAAGAGTGAGAAAGTCTGAGCTACATACCAATGAGTTCCTTGTTTCTTTCTCGAGATTGGAGAACCAATTGAGAATTAGTTGAATTCTCATTCCTAAGTTTTGTATTCTCGTTCACAAGGTTCACATTCGCATCTGAAAGAGTAGACTTCTCATGTTTCAGTCTGGTATTCTCATCTTGTAACTTGCGAAGTTTTCTATCATTATCTAAAGAAATTGCATAAGATATGCGGGCACCCTGCAAATATAAAAATATTATAAGCAAATGTTGCAAATAAGGAACAGATCAAAAATAAATGTTGTAGAGTATTACCAAGCCATTCATTGCAAATTGAAAATCTGGATTTATCGCAGAGGCAACTCCGCGAAGAGATCGATCCCCCAAATCAGGAACAGTACAAATCTTTGAGATCATTTGGAAGGCACGTTCTGTTTCATCATCATCAAGAGTAGCAAGAGCATCTCCAGAAAAAAGATCAAACAGCTTTTGACGATATGAATCAATCGAAACTTCTTCTTCAGAAGCTAGAGTATTTTCATCCGAAGATTCAGAGCCTGAAGAAGAATCATATCTCGCACGCTTCCTAGAGACATCCTCTTTCAATGAGGTTTTTTTAGGTAAATTTTTTAAAGCGGGTTTCTTAGGGACTCTCTTGCTTTTTCCTAAAGTCTTATCGCTCAACGGATTCACCTGCAAGAATAATCAAGATAAGTAACAGAGGCAACAATATTGTTAAAATAGGAAGTGTGTTTCTTATTTATTTATTCTGCGAAGTTCATACCTTGAGCGAAGTATTGACCTTTGAGGCATCCTGCGAAAGAGAATAAATAAAATATAAGAAAGTTACAAAGATTTAAAATTGGGTTAAGAGGATCACATACCATTACTTTCTTTTCCTCATTTTCGAGTAATTTAAATTCCTAAGGTTGATAAGGGGGAAAATCTTCGGGAAGAGGATTGTCCGAACCATCCGCAGCTCTACCAGAAACAAAGGACCCTTACAAGATGACAAGACAATTAAGCCAACTGGAATCATTAGATCTGCGAGCAGCACGATTAGAGTTTGAATTCCAATCCACATCTCGCATTATTTTATCATCTTCGGCGATACCGTCTGCTCTCCTTACGCGAACAACCCATTTAGTCACTTTTCTTTTCATAATAGCGATATAATAATTCTTGAAGAAATTATCAAGAGTGTACTCAGCAGGATCTATGACTTTGTCACGATGAATTTCTTTTCACACTTCCTCGGGATAAGAATTTCCAAGACCAGCTGCGCGACGAGCATACTCTAAAGGTATCCTAATAGCATCACCACTCAATTGAAATATTCCTCGTGCGAATCTTTTATCATCAAGAATTCTATTGAACAAAGGAATATTAGGGTTATATAAAGGGATTGGCAGATTGAAGTTGACCTAACGATACGATGATTTTTTGGTTACTCCACTCCTCATATCTAATTAGATCAAGGTTTAATTTGGATGCGAAGTTACAAGAAGGAGGAAAGGAGAGTTCATAACCCCTTTGATTAAAGTCGGTTTTCATTCTGTTGAATTCGATCTCCATCTTTTTACCAGCAGGAGCCATAAAGAATGGGAATGAAGGATATGAATTTGCAGAGAAGGTGAAAAAGAACGAAGAAGGTAAAAAGAAGATAAAAGAAGAAAATGTATGGGGAAGAGAATATACAGGAAAGAGCGACCCGTTTTTCAAGATTTACCCTCATTAATGCGAAGAAATAAACGGATAAAAACTTGCGGTTAAAAAAGACGTGTCAAAAAATGAGTGGTTAAAGGGACACGCGTACACAAGAAGAACTTGAAACCCGGATAACTGTCGGCAAAGCAAAATGGAAAAAGATAGGCAGGTGCGATTTTAAAAAGAAGAATTTCTCATATCGCTCACTTTGAAGAATAAGCGACATGAGAAGAGGCAAATGTAGGAGTTAAATATCGCACACGTTAATTACTACGCGAAGTGAAGAGTACAACATACGCGAGGAGCATCGCACACAGCAAATTGAGATGACACACCAGATGATGTCAGCAAAGTCACTAGTAAAGTGTGAAGAATTACGCGATGAAGTAAGTTATGCGAAGATGAGCGATTGTATATGAGCGAATATGTCGCACAGCGATCCCGAAAATAAAGGGCTTCTTAGATGTCATCCACTATATAAAATCCTATATAAAGGAGAGAGCCATGGTTTCTGGGAGGATTCTAGAACAAGTCTTGTAAGAGAGATTGGAAGAGAGAGAAAGTGAGTTTAGATTTAAAAAGAGTTTTTGTTAGGTTTCCATATGTTTTGTAAGCGATTTGAATATTCAATTAATAAAATAATTGTCCATGATGATCGCATAGAAATCTTACACCTATAATTGTGGCTGTTTTTTAAGAGAAATTTTGAAGATGAAAATTTTTAGATATATATGGGCAGGTTTTATGAATTTGGGTCTTGATATATATATATATATATATATATATATATATATAAAGAAACAAAAAACAGGAGATGAATGTATGTAGAAGAACTTCTTCTACTCTGTAAAGAAACAAAAAACAGGAGTTGGGTGATGAGGAAAACTAACAAGTAGTGTGTACTATGAGTCAAGATGATAATGTAAAAAGAAACTAAACACCAATCAGTCAGTATAAAGAGATAAAGAAGAAGACCCACCCGCCACTACGGATTTCAAAGCTTCTTTGTAAAAACTAGTTACTCCATATGTTTTCGGTTTTGAAATCTGGAGATGCACGTCAAAAGAAAAAAAAGAATGGTGAAATGCTGCCTTTGATGTGAATATCATCTAATTACCCAAGGGGTCCATCAGTGATCACTCCTCTTTTGGTCCATCATGCATATATCAATCCATTGTGGAGTCATGGAATCTCTACTACTCTCTCACTGTCAACTTTTGAGATGGTGAAATATAATTTTGGACATGATATTTGAAAAATTAAACAAATATAATGGACATATGTGAGATGTTTCCGTCGCACCACTAGCTACTATGATGTAAGGTTGCTGGCCCATGCAGTAGCATTTGGATCCACCATGACCAACTTTTAAGTGTTCTGTCAACATTTTGTGACTTCAGCAAGTGGAAGATACTCTTGTTGATGGATCATACTGTGCATCTTACAACCAAAACTGACACAGTTCCATTGCATTCTATTGCCACTCTACTTGCGAAAGTACTCTCTCACAATGTGTTGGCCATTGTATCACACCACCAAAATAAAATAATACAAGATTTAATTCCTTGTCAACCATTTTTTTTAATGATTTTGAATTTGACTGGACATGTTTGTTCAGAGAGTAGTTTTTGCTGTAATCTCTTAAGCGCCCTGCTAATCTCTTCTTGTATCTTTCGCGGTTGATATCTTGGTTACCTATATTATCTTCGCCTTTTTAAGAAAATGAAATGAAAAGCTCAACCAGAGAAAATGAAAGAAACATTTCCTCTTGAATGTTTTTATACATTCGCAGTGTATGATTCTGCATAGATCTCTCTTGGACGACTCTTTAATTTACAATTGTGAATTTAATGGTATAATGTATTAGGAACAAGCCCACGAAAACCAGAATGCTTAATTGAACAGTATTGGGAGGGAACCTGATTAAGAAAGTTCATTATAATGTTATTAGAAAATATCAGCGGTAGTTTTTAGGTCTCCATTTTTTCTCAGGTGTTCAGCAACAATATTTCCAGCATCGTAGTCATCATCTCGCGCCACCCAGCCATACAGACTAGTCTCATAGTGCTTCTTTGCATACCAATCTCGCTTCCCATGATGATCCGCTTCAAAGAACTTCTCGAACGACATTGGATTGTGAAACCCAGGCCAGTCTTTGTTAGAAATTACAATAGCGAAACCTGAATGACCACGACAATTCCAAAGAGGCTGCACCTTCACTGGATTAAACCCTTGCCTTATGAACTGGTCTCTGAGCTTAGAACCACTTTCTCCTATATATTTTCCATCTTTCAATTCGGTAGGAAGGTTCGCAACAACACCCATCCAAGGATAGACAAAAAGTTCATCACGGTTCAGCTCAGCAGGTGGATCAGCCTCAACGTCAGGCTGAGCTTGAACCACTACTGGTGCTAGCTCCGTCTCCGGATATCTAGACATCCTTTTTGGCTAATATCTACTCCTACTCTGTAAACATCCTTCAAATTGTAAGCAGTCTCTACATTGAAACAATCTAAAAGCACAAGCACTAAGAAGTTAGTAAACTCAAAATCACGCAGTTCACAACCTGCACAGTAATGCAAGCCTCTCCAACTTTCAGCTATCTACATTGTTTCGTACAACTAAAGCAGGTAATGAAAACCTCGCAGAAAATAACTCCTACTAATCCCTTACAATCGTTTTCCTAAATGTACAAAACTGAACAATGTCAACTACAGAACTCATGCTTGCCAAAAAGAAAACATATATATCTAATAAGAAAACTGACAAAATCTTAAAGATAAACAAATTTTTCGCCAGTGCAGTATAATACTACTGCCTGATCTAGTAGGAATACACAACATATGCAGGTTAAAAGAAAAATCAACTTCAACGAAAACATTTTCATGCAGAATAATTAGTATTAACAGAGATCAAGAACGTAATCATACTGACAAACAAAACGAAAAAACCAAACAGGTAGTCTCCATAAACCAATTGAGTATAGATTTCATACTTAACAAAGACAATAGAGGAAGTTATATCACTTAAATAATCCGACAATTCCAAAACATTCAATTCAAACTAACAAAATCCTCCTGCAAAACATATCATCCATGACCATATGAACAAATTTTTGTATACAAATTAAAGTAAATAAACAGCATCAAGAGTAAAAATCATTTCCACTACAATAAATCATTTAGGCATACTCAATACACTCAGTATCAACATAATCAAGACAACATAATTGGTAGGATACAATGTACCAAATAGTAGATACGAACTACACTGTGTAGTCTACACATGCTCAGATTTGAAGAAAAATCAACTTCCGAACAACAATCTCCCATGTAAAATACTAAAACACACTCAAAATCAGCAAAATCCAACTTACACAGTGTGAAAATTAGGGGAAATAAGCCAAACATACTCAGATTTGGTGAAAAACCAACTCCATCCAGAAAAATTCCATGTAACAACACTAAACAAACTAAGAACAAACAAGATAAACCCAAAATCATGCTTACTGGTAAATACAATGTCAAAATCAAGGTAGAATAAACAAAAACATACTTAGATTTAACGAAAAATCATTTCCCCTAACAGAAATTTCAAGTAACAAAAACATAACCAAAATCGGTGAAAAACAGTCCAAAAAAATTAGCAAATAAACAAACGCATTCACTAAATTAACAAGATCAAGACTAAAACAACACAAAAAAACAGAAAAACAAACAAAATCGAAACAGAAACATGCAAAAATCGAAACAAAATCAAAGAGTTGGGGTTTTTCTTACTTAAAAATCCAAGATCTCATAACAAAACTCCTTCGTTCACAACAAACAAGATCGGAAACTCTAGTAGTAGTGGGGGATTTACAGAAAAGGATTTGTAAGGTTAATTGTTGTTGTATTGATGAAGATGAAACTTAGACAAATTCTCTTGTTTATAGAAGAAACTTAAATGAAACTGTGTAATGTGGTTGAGGAGGTGTTTGGTAGCAGCACATGCATAGCATTAAACCTTTAATAATGCTTACTCTATAAAAATAGAAAGCAATCAAAAAAGTGAACCATTCCTTAAAAATCGAAACAATAAACGAACGGTGAAATGTGGTTGAGGAGTAACACTGTATGATTCATCACACAAATTATTTCTTCGAAGTGAAAATCTCAATCTCACACGTCTGGTGGAAAAAAAAATCTAAATATTACTTCTTCGGATCCAATGCAAACACCAAATTACTTTCACTGTCAGAAGAAAACTTGTAAATACTTACTCAGTGACTTTGGATCATTTCTCTTCAACGATGGAAAATAGCACTGCATTCGAAACTCTTTTTGGAATCTGAATATGTCATGTTACAGTTTCTTATTCAGTGAATGGATATCATGTTATTTCAAATTAGAAAAAAGGTGAAAGGAATTTTACAACTGAAACTAAATCATATACGTGAAATCCAAACATAGCTTGAAGCCATTCCAAAATGTCTCCATTCCTCTTGGTCCGTCCCCGAGGGATACATGACAGACCACGACGAAGGGCATATATGTACAACAGCTTGAATCAGCTGGAATCTGAAAAAGAGAGTAATGACCCTAATCCCTTCAAGGTGTAATTTGTGTAATGGACTTTAATTATGATTATATGCATAGAGAAGACTTATCTCTTTTCAATGGCCTAAGTTTTTTGGGTAATGAAATTTAACCACAATTCATCAAATAGTTAGGCTATTTTTGATAACTTCAGAGATTCGGTGCAGTTTCCAAATCACAATGCTGAAATTTGCTATTAGATTTCAACGCCATTCTTGGTACACACATGATGATAGTCATAGAATTCCTCCCGGAATTCAGGGAATTCAACTGAATGTTTTTCCCTGTTTGGATCAACGAAAGAATGTAGCACCAACCAAATTACCAAAATCAACTTAAAGGTTGCCAGATTCATTATAAAATATCCGTTGCAAAATGCAGATGGCGCACAAATTAAATTATAAACATGCAGCAGTTACCAAATACTAGACATATGGCTTTTGACAGTAACATAAGAAATAACCCTAACAAGAAACAAGTTTAGAACCGAAACCATCTAAGGTTAGTAGGTGTATGGCACCTCCAAAATCAAACGGCAGATGAGATCAGTTTAATTCCACCTAAAAATCACTCTCCAGCTTTCTTAGAATTTCTAGTTTTTCTTTCTCTAGGTTGGGTAGTGTTTTCAGCAGCCGCTTCAACCATATCCTCCTTTGCATCAGACTTCTTCCCTTTACCTCCTTTAGCTTTTTTCTTCCCTTTAAGAAGGCCTTCATCACCCGTGCCAATCCCTTTAAATATATGAACCTGTACATACGCTTTAAACAATTATCTTTGAACTGCATAAATATTTATCATTCAAAAGATCCACTTACAATATCTGCCGCGATCATTCCAATGGATAAAAACCTACCTTTAATCTTGCTGGCTCAGTAAGCTCAAAAATGAGGGCATCACCATCATCCAGTTTGTGAGCCTCTGCGAAGGCTTTCCAGCCACCGCTGAGACCAGCATTTTCCTTCTCTCCAGTGTAGACTACATCAAACTCAGCACCTTTTGCATCCTCTAACACAACAACCGTTTTCTCCCCGGGTAAGTATTTCTTGCAGAAATCGCGGGGCACATTCTAAAACATATGAAGAAGCAATTATATTTCAGTTTATTTTCTTTTTCTTTTGCGCTTCCTCTGAAAGTGATTGACAATATTGTGAATTCAGAGAACTATAAATTCATATTACCAGCCAGAAGCCATTGTAGACATGAGACTGGAGCATTGACTTGACATAAGATGGGTTAGCAGATGGCACATGACGAACTCGATAATCCTCAGCATGCTTAATCACCTTGGCTCGTTGTGCTTCTGTAGCCACTTTCTCGTGCGGTTTTTTTACTCTGAGCAATGCCATTTGTAAAGTATAATCAGCACGTAAACACATTGAACGCAAACCCCATCATATCAAACAGAGATCAAGTGCAATTAGATACTTAACCTTGTTGAGAAGCCTGATCTCGGCTTTTTCCGTGCAGGACGGTCCTCAATAAACTGACAAAAATCACATAAGTTTGTCAAATTTACAAACTCGATTACAAACATAAATGAACTTTATAGATGTAGTAGTAGTCTTCTTACCTCTTCCGCATAGGAAGTAACTGTGGTATGAGGACGCGAAGAACGTCTCACCAAATTAGGGTCTACAGGAGCTGGAGCCCTAGGTTTAGCTATAGCCTTTGGTTTCTGTATCATTAACATGGAAAGACACAATCAAACAACATTATGGCCTTTAATTTATGCTCCTTAGACAAAAAAAAGGGGGGGTTTTAGAAAACTTACTGGCTTTGTAGCTTGATCAGTTAGACTCTTGGCAATCTTGGCAACACCCAAATCCTTCAAGCATATGAAAACACAAAGAAATTGAGATCAAAATACATCATTTACAGAAACCCAGTTTACTATCGAGGCCGAGAAAATGAATATGGCGGTGCTAGGTTAGAAAAGGGGGTGGGTTTAGGGTTTTACTGACCTGAAATCTTCTTAGGTTTTCTTCCATACGTTGTTTTCTTGCTTCTTCATAGAAGTTAGCATCGGCCATTGGGAGATCAGAAAGTTGAAGCTCGATCGCCTGTGAATCAATTTTGTTGAAGAGGAAACTGGAAATGAAAGTCGGCGCCTTTCTCTTAGGGATTTAAGAAGCGAAAATGGTTTTACATACCCCCACTACCTTCCCCACACCTATTCCCCTCAAGTTGAGGGATGTTTGTTTCCCATGGGTCAATTTTAAGGCAACGGGTAAATGTTTAGTTTCAGAGCTACACCTCCAAGAGGCCCATTTGGAGGTGTAAAATGGACCGTGCCGCAACTACAAAAATAGTAAAAACATGTAAATTCTATGGGTAAATGTATGTTTTCTATGGGAAAATTTTAAGGCAACGTGTAAATTTTTAGCTTTCTACACCTCCAAGAGTCCCCTTGATAGTAAAAACATGGTGTCCATCAAAGTCAAGGTTGATCCCAGAAATAAATTAACCTTTTATTTTTCAAATCATTACGAGCTTATGTCCTCAAACTTACACTCAACAATTTATTTATTTTTTGTCAATCAGCAAATTTTAATTTCTTGCGATCACATGATCACTTACAAAAATAACAAAAACATCAAAGTTCAAGATAATCAAAACCGACCGATGTACAAGATACTCAAAACCCTAATACAAATGAAAATATTGATTATAAGTAATCGAGAAAAGAAAGTAGGAAAGGATGATGGTATAATCCGGTATGATTTTCTTCTTCTTCTTCAATAAAAGATACTTCTAGAAGAAAGGAGTTAGCTGCCAAAATCTTATAGATTAAAATGAACCCGGATGCCCTATATCCTTGGATTGAAGCAATACCGTGTTGGATGGTTAATGTTCTTGAATAGAAAATAGTTTCAGATCATGATGTGTGGAACCCTCGTTCCTAACTCTACAGGTTGCAAGTCTTTTGATATTTGTAAGATTCTTTTCATGTTGTCCTTTATTTTTTTCGTTTTTTTGTCATTTTGTGACAAAAAGGGGAAGAAATATATGGAGTAAACAAGTGATATTGGCATTGATTTAATATTGATTGGTATCACTAAGGAAAAGAATATTGGTGCTTAAACGTTTTATCTAAACGAAAGAGTTAAAGCACAGACTAAGGGGGAGTAACATGTCATATGAAGTGATATAAAAAAGACGTGCGCATGGAATATCTACTTGTCTTCCTTAGGGGGAGTATTAGCTTTGTTATTATAATGTCGTTGTTGCATTTTCAAAGATTGAATGTAAGAAGTTTATTGTGTTGTTGAATTCTGGAATCAAGAGTATGTGTAATGAATTATTGTAATGTGTTCCGTATGATTAAGAGTTTGTCACTAAAATTGACAAAGGGGGAGATTGTTAGAGCATAACTCGGTTGAACCCACCAAGCGTTGGTATGTCAAGTTTGGTTGTCATATTTTAGTGAATCAAAAATCATGTTAAGAGTCGCTTGATTATATACTAGATTCAACTTCGTATAGGTTAGCTAGAAAGTATTACGATTTGAGACTTTACAAGTATTGCGAAGACTTCAAGATGTGAAGAAGGAAGGAGCTACAAAGAAAACAATCATCCTTTCACTTGAGGTTAGTGATATTTGACTTGAATTGTTTCATTCCCTAACGTATCTTTCAAGTCGTGCAAATTGAAAACAAAATTGCGAAGCTTATTTGAACTCTAGATAGACATAGTATTAAGGAATGGAATACGAGGTTTATTGCTTAAACGTTAAACTTTTTAGATAAGACATCGCCATAATCATTTGAATGCTATTGTGATTATGTATGGGTATGAGGTGAGGATTTCATCCTAGGGAACAATGTTTTACATGTGTTCTAAGGAAATAAGTTCATAAACTTGTTTGTGAATCGAAAAGGAAATCGCCATGCGTTATTGGTTTTGTTATTCATTGCATATATTATGAACAACCAATATGTGTGATTGAGTATAACCGTTCACGACTTGTTGTGTTCTTGGTAGAACTATTCACAAAGGCCTGACTTATGTATTGGTATGACTGTTACTAGTGAAACCTATCTTAAGTAATCACCTGAGATGGTATGATCGGTTTGTGATTTTATGTCTGACCAAATGTGCGAAAGGGGAACCGATCCTAGTAAGAGGTGCAGTACATCATAAATGAGAATCGATCCTTGTATGAGGTGCAACAAGGTTTACAGCAGTAAGGGGAACCGATCTTATGGACATGTGCAACACATATAAGTTAGATACCATATATATGTGGGGAAAAGATCCTAGTACCTAATCAACCGAATTTTGGAAAGCTAGTGTGACTATGCACATTACTCACATGGAAGGTAGAATCGAAACTTTTTTTGTTAGAACCGTTAAACCCATGATTGTGATTGAATATTATTTGATCAATCACATAGTTCTTGAAAGTCAGATGAACCAATTCTAAACTTGTTTGGAAGTATGGAAAATCGGTTTCAAGGTTGTAAGTGTGAAAGAGAACTTACAAAGTTAAGATGTCGACATACTTTGAACACGTGCTATGAATGTTTATTTCTTTAATTGTTCAAAGTTATTCCTTAATATCTAAGGGAAAAGAATCCCGGGATCGAAACAGAAATAAGTTAAGAATATTTTAATTAAGGCATTTAACTTCATTTTGTAGGGAAATAAGAATTAGTAATGTGCATTTACTAATTAGAGATTTTACGAGAGATTTCGATGAGGAAGAGGAGTTTCATGGGTTTGGTATGTGCTCACCCTATTTTTTTTAGTTGTTTTCATATTTGATTTGTGCACTTCATTAAAGTTATGAAACCGGAGATAGGTACCATCATACTAGAGCAGTTAATATAGAATAAACTTGAAAAACAATTTTTTTCCATGGGACTGTGTTTCGAGTCGTTTAGTTCTGTCCTTAACACTTATACCTTACATGATGGTAGTGGATTTTGTGGGTTGTAAATTCTTAACCTAACATCTCTACAAGCATTTTTACCTTAATCTGACTCAAGCTTTCCCATAATTAGTTGGTGTGGACTGTAACTTTAATCAACTTGAGTCTCTTAAGAAGGTATGTCTTTTCATGTTAATCTAACACCCTTCATTGTTTCCTGTTGATATGAAATAAATGGATCTTATTTAAAAATGTGAACAATCCCTGCCCTCCCCTAAAGATGTAGCTGAAAGACCAACAGTTGGACGAATTGTTCACATTCTCAATAACAATGGCAAGGATTGAACATATGAATTCTTGAAGCTTTTTTTCACCTACAGCAAATGCACATTCAGAGGAAACATGTAGAAAAATTGCTATACATAAATCATGCAACGTCTATATGCTAACCCATTCATTCAACTTTATTGATACATAAACTGATTCCAATTACATAAAAGATGATTACTACTTTTCATAATCTGGTTCCAATAATGAACATAAAAATCAGGATGATGTACTTCCATTCCATTTTACCACCAATCTTGGAAAATCCCGTAAGTACAAGGAGAATGCAAGAAGACATAGAGTAGACATTAATAGTTTCAAGAACAGTTTTAACTGGGAAATTTCTTCCCGCCAGCGAGAGATTTTTATCTCTCAAACGTTTCAATTTATTTATCATATTTTCGATGATCTTTTCAAAGCTATCCGCCTTTGACTTGTTAGTAAACTAGTATAAACGTTGCCGCGGTGGAAGGGCCGACCGAAGAAGAATCTGAAGATGGGGTTTGTCTGTGACTACTTTCGTCCCGTTTCAATGATACTTTGGTCTTGTTTCATAAAAAGTGATATTTTCGCCTCAATTTCAGAAAAATTGATACTTTCGATCCGTTTCAGAAAAAGTGATACTTTCGTCACGTTTCAGGAAAAGTGATACTTTCGCTCTGTTTCCTATGTGGAACTTGTAACCCAAATTGTTTTCCTTAACAATTTTTAGGGATTGTCTCTCTGTTTTTTTTTATAGATCTGATGGTGTCTCAATACTATTCATATTTTTTATATGATAGCCATAATAGCTTTTTCTGGTGGTGCTGCTGCATCGTTATCAAGTCCGTTATGAAAGACGAAGATCTACTTCGGAAATTAATACCGATTTTGGTTGTGATGATGTCGATTTGGGCTTATTACTTCTTCACTATGGAAGCATATAACATATATGATGTTGATGATCAAGAATCTGAAGATCAAGATTCTGAAGATCTAAAATCAAAATGGCTTAAAATCATAAGCATTAGAAAAATATCAATTTCGTTGATGGATTTGAGAATAGTACAATACTGGATTTTATTGTTAAGTTTTGAAATATGTAATGCTTGTACTAGTTGTTTCTTTCCATTTGTTTCTGATGTAATTGATCATGTAACCGAAAAATCATATCAATGAAATTATCAGGCACTGCCTTTTTCCTTAAAAAAAAGGTACAGTAAGTTGAACAATATTCGAGTCACAACCAGAATCACAACCATTTTGCTTTACCATGTACGCCCTTATTATCAAAACATACCTACCTCGCTTTCCGCAGTTTAAACGGGGTATTCAATTCTATTGCCTCGTAGCCTGGCCAAATTAACATTCAAAAAATCCATTTATGGAATGTATTATCTCTATTTTGTTGTAGATGTAGAGAAATAAAGAGGATTTAATTTAGGATTTTGTTTTATCCTTTCCGACCTATATAATTCTCTTCGTGAGCATAAAGTATCAACAAGATTTCAATACATATACAACTAGAAAAACTCTCTTTAAACATAGATATTTAGGGTTTAGAGATATATATCAATGGATTTTATCAATGATGATAAGTTTCCTAAAGGATTGGGGGTTTTGGTTGTTGATCATTGTTGGAATAATTGCCGAAATCCGTCTGCAAAACAATCATAAAAAAGTAAAAAAAAAAAAACAAAACGTTATGGCTGAGTCACGACCAGGTCGCTCTACGTTTCGTAGCTCTGCCCAAATTGAACAAACAGTTCTTCCATGTCCCGTCGTCCCTAGGATAAAACATCCAATTAAATTCTCTTTCACAATCACTCTTGCACTTGAGAGTATGTGATACTTGTACACTTTTATTCTTGCTCGTTATCAACTTTGTAGAAAACAAGTGATAGTCATACAATAGTTTTCTTTCTCTCAAAATTCTTTTTCTTTTAAACTCAAAAACATATAGATAAACTCTCCTTTTTGTTTTCCTATCAAAAATCGATTTTTGTACTCAAGAATTTTAATAATTAATGACACTTAATTATTATAAAATTAATACCATTAACTTCCCTAAATAAAAACGGTCAAAGGATTAATGACGAAATAAATTCCTTTATTAAAGACAATTATGACTATTAAAAATAATTTTAATAAGAATGGTAAATGGAAATAAATTTTGTTTTAAAGAATATATTTCCAACAATCTCCCACTTATATTTTTTAAAACATTGAGCAAGATCATCTACATAGAGATGTTCATAAGTAAAGGTATCTTTCTATTTTGAACCTTTACATAGTGCTAGACTCTCTAAAAATCTGACCATAGAGTGAACGTAAGTCTTTGAACTCTAGGAGATAAGAATATTGTCTAACACACACAAAACTATACTAGTGTAAAGTCTAAAGCCAACACATTACGACCATGTGCTTGAATCCCGGTTTAATGAATGATCTATAACCATCATATGATTCAGTAGGTGAAGACCATAAATCAGAATGAATAAGTTCAAACCGCTTAGCCGATACAGATAAAGATTTATTAAACGACAATCTAGTTTGCTTAGAAAATTGACAAACGTCACAAATACCAGTCTTAATAGAACTAGAAGGAAAAAGATGTGTTAAAACACGATATGATGGATGTCCAAGACGTTTATGCATAATATGATTTTGAATCAAATTTGCCGTATGACATGCTTTACTAATAGGATGGAATAAGTACATCCCATTAGAATATATTCCCTCACCAATCGTCTTCTTGGTTTTTCGATCCTCAAATACAACAGAAGTAGGTGAGAAAATAACATTACAATTTAAAGATCTTGTAATCTTTCCGACCGATAATAATTGAACCGGAAAGGATGGGACAACTAGAACATCGGAGGTGGAACTCTCGGGAAAAAAGTTAATTTTTCCACTCCCTAGCACAGGAACAGTTGAACCGTTAGCAATGGAAACATCATGTTCCCAATTTTTGGAATAAAATCATATACATCATTTGAGTTATTATCCATGTGATCAGTGGCTCCTGAATCAATTATCCACAAATTAATTTTAGACATCAAGGAAGCATGATAATTACCTGAAGTGTAGGTAGAAGATGTAGGACCAGAATCAGAAGGAACGGACTTACTCACTTGCTGCAGTAGAAGTTTCGCCAAATCATTTAGTGAAAAGGAACCATCTGCTACAACGGCATGATCTTTTCTATTTTTGTCGTAATTAATCTTAAGGTGAGGATGTAATGTCCAACAACGGTCTATAGTATGTCCGGTTCTCTTGCAGTGATCACAATTAAAAACCTTCTTGTTTTTATAAATTTGCTTACCTTTATCTGTACCTGGAAAACTTGGATTGTCTTCTTTTTTGACAAGAAGTGCACTTGTTTCGCTGCTTTCGGAAGTATTGCTTGAATTCATGGATTTCTTACGGGTTTCTTCTCGCTGAATTGTAGCACAAATACTCGATAAAGTAGGAATATCAGCATTCATAAGAACATTACTTTTGAGATTTTCATATTCCGGTTTCAAGTTATTGAGCAATGAAATTTTTTTATCTTCTTCTGCCCTTTTCAAAAGAACTTTTGCATCAATTGTATGTGGACGATACATATCAAGTTCATCCCACATCCTTTTCAGATTTCCAAGATGCTCAGTAAATGATTTTTCACCTTGAGTTGCCCTAGCAATTTCACTTTTCAACTCAAACACACGAGCTGCATTATTTTGATTACCAGAAAACTCCGCTACAACTTCCCACAATTCTTTGGCTGAATTGGAAAATGTAAATAGTTCATCAATAAAGGCTTCCATAGAATTAAGAAGCCAAGATCTAACATTTTGATCATCAGAAATCCATCCCTCATATTTCGATTCTTCTTTAGACAGAGGACAAACTGTCTTTCCATTAATGAAACCCAACTTCTTCTTTCCACCAAGAGACAAAGTCACTATTCGTGACCAAAGAACATAATTATTGCCAATAAGCAACACTGATGATAATCTTCCGCTAGTGTTAATTTCACTTGCAGACATTTTTGGTTGAAGCTTTCAACCAAAAAAAAATAAAAAATTGAGAAAAAAAGAAAAAACTCAGAAAACAGGATCGAGTCCTGCTCGCGATACCATGAAGAAACTGGACAAAGAGAAACTAGAAAGAAGAGATAATTGTACTGCAGTGTATCTTTATGAATTACAGTATAGGAATATTTATATTTGCATATGTGTAAGATCTCTCCATAACAGAGAATGCTAAAATTGGGTAACCTAAAACCTGTAAGGAAGTTCTCCTAACGGTAAACCATATATATGGAAACAGTATTATCGTCTAATTAAGATTGACGATATCTCATCAATATCCTTCATAGTCGACAAAGAGTGAGAAATGTAAAACTGGAGTAGGAGGTATTGTAACAGTCAATGAACAAGGTATGTAAGGGTACTTGTCCAATAACGACTAGATTTTATGAGTACTCTGCATTTGGCATCAAACTCGGCCACAACCTGGGCATATTAATTTGTTTATACAGAATGAGGAAGTTCAAAAACCTGTCCACTGTCAGTAGTACCGTATCCCGGGGACCGGGGTGGTTATAGGTTGATTGCATCATGGAAACTACTACGTAAAGAATTAATTGAAACTACTACGTATTCCATTTCCATGCTTGTACACTGCAATTCAAATAATTAATCAAAGTACAACGTATCCCGGGAACATTATTCCATTTCCATGCTTGTACGTACATTGCAATTCAAATAATTAATCATAGTACAACGCATCATGGAAACTACTACGTATGGGAACCCGACGAATAGTCAGTGTAGTAAATCCCTCCGCCGATTGGCTTGCTTGCTAGGTATGTATATCGAAAATGCTATATGAACAGCTGATTGACAGCAGAATAACAGCAATCTTGACATGGCACTAATGAGTAGGAAAGAGGCGAATTTCTATCCCTTCCACGTCGCATAAACCAAACAGAAATATGTGTCGTTGAATTTATCCAACGGTTGAGAACAATCAAAATGTTAGACTCTGTCACTCTGGACAATAATCAAAAACTAATCTCCTGTACTTTCTTCTTCGAAGAAAAAATTAGGGTTCTTATTTTCCAACCTTATGGAAAAGAGTTTAGGAGCAAAAAATATGTTCAATGGCATCAAACTCGAAAGTACCATCAATCATCTTTTTCCTCGCTCGCTGCTATGTATCCGTGTTTCCTGATAACTATAACCATTATATGAAAATGAAATTTCTCATGTTTATGACAACGAATGTCATCTGTTTCTAGGTGCCAGAAGTTTATGGACTGTTTTAATATTTACTGGTCTTAGTAATTATCATTTCAGTTGCTCGTTATTCCCGTCTTCCATCTTGTGAGTAAATTTACTTATGCGGATCTGGAAATCCTGGTAATTTTGTGATCTGAATTATGATTCTGGATTAATTGTTTTTGATGAGATGTTAGCATTTTTAACAATTAAACAATTAACAATTGTTTTTCCTGAGATGTGACTAATTGAATTATGATCACATGATTAGTTTTGCTCAACTAAACAGAACAAGAGAAAGATCATAAAAAAAAATTGATCAGAAATTCATTGTACATTGACTGTGCATCGAAGCATACTTAGTAATATTACATCGGAAATCTGTAAATATTTTTTATGTGACGTGGGGGGATAAAAATTGCCTCTTTCCTAGTGACAAGTGCCACATCAGGACCCACTGTTACTCAGCCGTCAATTGGCTGTTCATGTAGCACGATTGGTATGTATATTATGAGTTCATGTCAAAGTTTAATTGAAACCAACTAGAGTAAAGAAGCAGGTGGAAATTCTGCTATATACGACTCCATGCACAGAAGCACTGCATTGAAAAATAATAAACTTACAGCACGTAGCTTTGGATATGAATTCTTGGTAGCAGAGGGAAGACAAACCCATCGAGATGTAACAATTTTAATCAAGAAAAGTTTCGATTCCTTTCCGCTCCTACGGAAGTACCTGATTTAAATGATTCTAGACTATCCACATAACTCACCGGTAGACTCCGTCCCATTTCATTACTGTCAAAACCGGGGATTTCCAAAACTTTGGTTAAACCATTCTTAGGGTCATATAAAAATTTTACGTAGCCACCATCCATTAAAACCTCGCCATTTGTAAAAGACCATACCAGCTTCAAGTAGCGAAAATCGATATGGCATGAAGGCTTAAAAATGAATTGTTTAGCCCAAGATTCCATCACTCCATAATCTTGCATTAACCATACATCGATCGAGCAGTTATCATGCTTACCATAAACAATCAAACAGAGACGGTCTTCCATTAGCTTCACACGCTCCACAAGGTCGTATCTGTTTATTTGCATACTAACTTCTTCTGGAAATACGGAATCCACAATTCTCTCGCTTTCAACTCATTCCCAAACCTGCACTCATTTGCTTTTCACCAATCCAACATAAAAATTCAAATTACTACAATAAAAAGGAAACCCCTGAGAAGATTCATAGATTCAATTTTATGCTGATTAGATTCGTTTCTGCAGCTTATGCTGGGAGTTGAAGAACCAAGTCCATGAATTCGGCAACTTACTCTAATAGGTGTTAAAAACCAAAGTCCTTAATTATGGGAGGCACAAAACATCTGTATGATTTGTTGAAGGCAGTAATCTATCTTTTCTTTTATAAAAAAAAGAAGAAGCTAGTATTAGCATGTACGCATGGTTAATATGGAATTTGAAGAACAATGAAACTTTATGGGAGGTCAATGGGCATTTAAGTATATGTATGACCCAAACAACAAAATTTATAGAAAACTGGAGCTGGATTCTAATTCTGCTGAATGTGTAACTGTAGCAGAGAATTCTAAGGGTTCAGTTTCGTTAGTTAGTAAGGTACTTATATGTATGTAGTAGAAAGGATGAATGAATTGAATATATCTATGGGCCGGAAATTCAATTTGCAAAATCAATCATTCAGCCCATCAAATCTATCAATTTCTCTTTCAGATCATCAATTTCTTCGTTTTTCTTCTTCTTCATAATGGGTTGATGATCCAATTTGGAAACCCCGACCTTCAACATTCCAATTTAGTTCTCTGGAAAGTGGTATAAGACTTACAAAACCCCGAACAGCATTTCCACATCTATATCCTCATCCAAATGGATGCATTCAAGAACTATGTCACCTTGAACATGGCAATGAATATGAGCGTGATCAATAAAAGAACAAGCTTTATTCTTTCGGTGTTTGTGAAACCAAATCCAATCAAAGAAAAATTGATGCCAGCGTTGAATTATGGAAACAGAAATACATCTTGCAAATTGAAAACAAAATCAGATTTATGCTTAACTTCAAAGTGGTACCTGGTTATTCCCTTGCGCCTTGCCAAAACTTGTCACATTTTGTGACTGAATTGCATGGTTTGCTAGACATTTAGTCTTAACTTCGTAGCCATCTAGTTGAGACAGTCAGAGAACAAAATCAGAGTTTTTTTAACCAAAGATAAAAATTCTATTTCCGTTCAACCATTCCCAATATCTCTTACCTCCAGTAGGGAGAAATGAGAGTACACATTGCTAGGCATGTTGAACGAACGCAGTGATGTACACAATTTTGTGATTCTTAGTCCTATTATGGAGAAAATTTGCGGGAGAAAGCAGTTAAAACCAATTATTTGGCTGGTTCATAATGGTGAAGTGCCTTCAAAATGGTTCAATTACGGACGAAACTGTTGACACTGTTTCGCATATCTGAAATCCGCATGAATCTTTTCATTTTCAAAATTCAAATCATCGTTACTTCTCGTTTCTTCGTGTGTTCTCTAAATAAAGGTATGATGTGTCACCTGACGTGGAGCCCTATTTTTCCCCTTTACATAAGAAAGAATTGATTGATATCTGATTCTACTGTGATCTATAATTAACTACCCGTATGCAGGGAGATCCGTAGATGATCAACTATAAAATGCGAGCTGCTGCAACATTTGCTCCTGCTGTCCTCTACTCTGTTGAAACCCTAGCAAGAAATAGAAAACATAAGCGCGCGGCCAGAATATTGGAAAGATGTTGAGGCTACCAGAAGATATTCAGGTAAATGTTTTCTTAAGGTTACCTGTGAGATCTATTCAAAGTTGTAGGTGTGTATGCAAACCTGAGTGCGAACTTCTTTATAACCCTAAATTTATTAAGAATCACCTTAACCATTACACCAAGAAAAACCCTAGCCTCATGCTTATATGTGCCCGGTCGGGAAAGATTCCTATGTGCCGTTCAATAGAATATTCCTTGATATCATCAGCATCAGCATTATGTACTACATGTGATGGAGCTATTCCAATGGATTACTCTTTCTGTTCTTATGCTTCAACATTATCAGCATCAGATTTGTCTAGAACATGTATATGTGATGGAGCTATTCCAATGAATAACTCTTTCCAGGTTTGATGGTTATTGGGTATTCAAGTAGTGGGATCTTGTAACGGTTTGATTTGCATAAGCTTAGGGTGTGGTGCGAAATTTTGTATTTGTAACCCTTTGTTAGAATGCCCTAAGAGATTAGAATGCCCCCTCACGTGTAGCCTCGTTGGGTCTAACACGTGGACAATAAATCGGGTGACGCGGAGTAAAGGCGCGGTCAATGACTCGTCGCAAATAGCCTGCTCTGATACCATGTTAGAATACGAGCATCCAACTCAAAACCAATTGGCAATGAGTGGAGAGGCCCTAAGAGATTATAAACCGCAGGATCTTAGAAACCCATACAATGTGGGACTAATAGTCTCAACACCCTTCAACCGGTGAACATGAGACATTAAGATTATTCGGTGTGTGTATAGCACTTCAAGTTAACTATGGGTTTGGTTACGACTGCCACCTTGACGATTACAAAGTGGTAAGAATTGTGGCAGATCGTGCTTATTCTCAAGTTGAGATCTGTACATTAAGAGGATTAAAGCGGTGGAAAATCAAAAGCATGAAACGATACATGTTTCTGGCTCCATTTGGCTTTTCTGTTTGGCTTTTGAATGGAGCTCTTCATTGGCCAGGCTCAGTCAAAGCAACAAATTCCAGAGTTATCGTCTCTTATGATATCAGCAGCGATTGAATGTAGTAATTATTGATTCAATTGGTGCAATGTAGTTTGTTCGTGCAATGAATTTTAATTGGGTTCAAAGACTTGATCTGAAACACTTGGAGAACTCTCTGCTTTATACTATCATCATGGTGAAAAACTAAATTCCATTAAACCATTTCTCTTCTTCTTTCTTATTTGCATGAATTTTGTTTTCTTTAATTTGGAATTCGTTTGTATGTTTTCTATGAAACCTTTGGAATTACTTGTGTGTTCATGCATGTTGCTAAGTTTTAGATAGTTAAAGCTTATCCTTGTTTAGCATATTTGGTAGAGAGAACTGAACCCACACTAAAATGCATAACTGTTTGCACTAGTGGTTTTGTGATGACGGGTGAAAATGGATACATGTTTGAGTGTGGACAAGATGGCTGAATAACTTGAATTAAAGGATATCAGTTCTAAGACCTGGAAAAGTTTTAGGTTTAGTCGGATCGAATGGAATTGGAAAGTCTCAAAGTGCTGGCTGGGAAGTTGGCGCCGAATTTGGGTCGATTTTATGTGTGTTTTCTTTTTCCTCTGGAAGTCTAGTTATTTCTTGTGGCTGTACACTGATGCCATTATTTGCGAAGACAATTGCCTGGCCCTCCCTGCATCTCTTTCTTGCTCCATTTGGTAAGCAGAAGAGCCTTTTCTGGTAAAATATCCCCCAAATCCACATTTCTTGTTCAATGACAGGCAATTAGGCAACCAAAAGGGAATTACCGTCAAGTTAATAACCAGAAAACAAAGAAATTGAAAGTTAAGAACCATCAACAATGGTAATTAATTTTTCTACCTTCATTGGTAATTTTTCTACTCCCAGTTTGTACAGTAATGTTCTTTTCAACTTTCGATGGAATAATATTAGAAAATTTATGAGTGTGGTTTTGCACTTTATCTTGCATATGAAGAGGGATAAATAATCTCTGTGGAGCAAAATTTGTACACAATTTCGTGATTTTGTTGATGTTCATCTGTTAGGGGTCTCCAGCATAATTTATTGCAATGGAAGTGAAATTCTTGTTACAGAGTTTAGGTGTTTCATCTTCTGCAACTTCTGACGAAATCAGGAGTTCTTATCGAAAGCGTGTACTCTAATACCATCCTGTTGTTAGGAAACAGGTACATTTCTTTTTTGTGTGTGCATTTCTTTTAGTTGGATCTGTGTGCACGACAAAATTGTGTTTGTCCCATGTGTACAAAGGAAAATGCCGAAGACAAACTTTTAAGAAATAAGAATGCGCGACACGCGCGTTGCTGGATTCATTCTTAATTCTGATGCGTGTGACACAAGGAATGATGAACACTGAAAAATTAAGAAAACCCGATACAGCCTTGTTTTAGAAATGTGAAATTGAGAGAGATCTATATGCGATTGATTTTGTTTGGTCAAGCGGTAAAATCCCATTTACTAGATTCAAAGTTTTGTTTGTACTGTAATAGAAATGCAAATATGAAACTGTTAATGCAAGCGTCGTCGGCAGTACGTGATTAGTGATTTTGCGTGCATTTAATTCTCATATGTTAGCTTCATATGAGCGTATTTTTTGTGCAACCTTCTCTATAATATCCATCATGTCATCAGATTGAGGCGAAGAGATATACACGTTGGATTCTAAAATGAAAATGATTGTGAAATCCATTCACAATGAACCTTATTTTTATTAAAAGGTACCACTGTCATACTTTGTTACAACTGACCATAATCAGTGACAATCACCACCTCCTGGTCCTCCAAATAACATAATCAAACCACTGAGTAAATATTCACCAGGAAAAATGATATCGTAACAGCTAGGGTTTGTATCGCGTCTTATTTGCACATCCCACCAGTCAAAGTCCTCAAAAAATCCGTCTTGTTCAGCAACTACTTTCATTTGTAGCATACAAGATGTAATTCTAGAATCAAAAACAGGTAAACGCCCATATCCCATTGGCGGGTAGGGTTTGCCAGGATCTGCTCCCGCAGACCCTCCAAATTCAACCACAGTCGCAGGGTTCTTTAAATGAGTAAAAATTTCCGGGGGCCAATATCCTATCGTTGCTTTATCTCTTCCATCGATGAACCACCATTTGCCGTCAGAGCCCCGGTGCACCGAAAAATCAAACCCACGTTGCTCCTTTCCATAGGTTCCTTCTCTAAGCGGTTCTCCAAAAAAATATTCGGGATGTACTTGCACAAATCCCTCGCACAGCGTGTTAAAACATCCTTTCTCTTTATATCCATCAGCCTGCACAATAATAATTACACAATAAATCATAATTACACAATAAATCAGTGAAAAAACTAATACTAATAACGATGAAAATTTTAATAACGAACCGTCCACAAGCCAAAAACTCGAGTCCGATTGTCGCCAAATAATTCAGGGTATACCTGAAATTAATATTGACCTTAATTATTACCGTATTATCCAATTTCTATGCCATTAAAAAAAATAACTACATTAAAACCCATTAACATAAACTTACCGCCCATCCAACTTCAATACTATTTAAATTTTCCCTAGGACCATTCATTATCCAGATTTGACTAGTGCTCAACTGTGACGACTGCACGGTAGGATTTGTTACAGAAAGTCGAGCTCTGGCCCCATAGAATATTTTCTTTGGATTCGGTTGAACAGCCACATACTAGAAAAAGGAAAAACAAAAGACTAAGTAAATTCTTATTAAAAGGGATTTTGACCGTGCAAAATAAACCCTACTTAGCTACCAGACAGCTAAGCTTTATTAAGGAAGCTTTTACCCTTCAAGGATGAATTGGTGGGCGAAAATGATACATGCATCGAAGGGAATGCACCGTGTGAGTGGGTGGTGGGGCCCACAAGTGCCTCACCTCTATCCCAATGCAGAGAGGGTGACACTGAGACCGTCAGATCCCACCTCGGTGTCCACCTTTGGTGGATGTAGCAAAATATATTGGTGGGTGAATCACAACTTAATCCACAAGAAAAATCAAATCCATTAGTTTATAGATCCTCCGTGTATTTGATAACTCGGTCCATTTGAAAAATTGGTTTAAGCAAAAGGAATGATATATAAGCTTTCCAATTTTCATAGTCAAAGCATACTGAATTAATACTTACATGTCGCTGCTTCATCCATTGGAAATGATTTTTTGCGTTTATGAGATCCTTTTTTGTGGTCCTTCGGATGGGAACAGTTTCCGGAGGACACCCTTCAAATTTATATCGGTCGACGCTCGAAAACATACCAGGATTAGGTTCATCCCCTTGTTCTCCGTGAATCAGGTTAGGTTGCATCTAAATACATACAAATATATAATAAGTACATTGACACACATAACTAAATTACGTCTTGCTGATTGGGAGACAAACCAATAAGAATATTGGTTTCTTCGTTTGAAAGTTCTGATATTAAAAAATAAAGGCGATTAATTTTTTTTTTTTTTGCCTGCTTTATTTAGTTTTCCTCATTTAGTGTAAAAAGAGAAAAATTCAAAATCTATTTTTTCTTGCTCTTTACTGTTTATGCAAATTGCTCCAAAATGGAGGGATCATTTTCAAAAAAAAAACAACGAAAGTGTATATAAATATTAACAAAACTATCCTGGAAACATGTAGTCTCTTCATAATACAAATTGATGATCGTAAATTTTCGAATACGTAATGACTTACTAATAAGAATGATAATGGAAAAATGAAAAACCTCAAAATCAGATAGGTTATTATCAACAAAACATTTTTTTGAATGAGATTGTGTAGTTTGAATAACTAATTAACGATACCTGGATTTTGTGATTTCTGAGCAATGGATGATCAAAAGCCGGTTGTTTGTAAATGTTTATGCAATCGTATACGTCACCAAATTCTGTCTGTATATTTTTCAACATAACCACCAGATGATTGAAATACAAAAAAAAAAAAAAAAATGTTTTAAAATATAAAAAAGAAAAAAAAAAGAAAAAGAGTCGTTACCCGAATGGTCTTGACGGGAGGTTTATTAAGGATTTTAAGTTGTCTGTCAAACTCCATGTCTTCTTTCTTTGATATTTTTCTATGATTTATTCCTTCTGCTCCATAATTCTCTAAGCATAGATTAAAAAGTGCTATCGCTGCCACCAATTCAATTACAAGACTCTTAAAACTCATTGTCACTAACTAATGTATCTCATTTTGGCAAAGACGAAACCTTTTATATACAGTAATGGTAGATTAGTTCATTGTTTTCTATTAACTAGTCTTAAATGTGCAACCGATTTTTTCTTTGTTATGTCTTAAAAGTATCTGAACAATGAGTGCATCCTATTTAGTGAAAAGTATATTACCGGGAATATACTGAAATGTGAAATCTACTCGATATAATCGAAGTATAATTATTAACTTCTCTCGATATACACGAAGTTGGGTTTCGAACCGTAAGTTTGAACTTTGATTGTGCATGCATAAAGCTAACCACATAATTCAGTAAAAAGCTAATTAGATAGTAACCGTGCTTCGCACTCGGAGAGTCGGAGTATAGTTTAAATCATCGGAAAATGGGTCATTTGTCCGTATATTTTTAAAACATTGTTTAAATGGACGAGTAAAAATTAGTATGGATGAAATGGACACCAAAAAAATAGCTAGGATGAAACTGGATTCATCCTGACTTAAACTTAAAAAATAGTAAGGATGAAACTGGATGCATCCTGATGTAAATCAAAAATACAAAAAAATATTTGAAAATGGCTAGGATGAAACTGTTTACATCTTGCTATTTTTACATTTTTGTCCATTTAAACAGTATCAAAATCTAAATGTCTTTTTCACCCAGAAATTGTTGATTTTGGTCTTTTTAACTAATTTTGTGTTAAATCATCCTCAACAACGTAATTTTAAATGACTACCTAAACAGTATTTTGCACACACAACATAGCTCGGCGGGCAGCGTTAGGTTGACAATGGTTTCAAATAAATTTAAACTATCAGTTTTTCTATGCTTGTCATGGTAGGCCAAATCCAGATGCATTGATGGAACAACTTACACTGCACTAGCTAGATTTGGATTTTCGGCTTACAATTCACTTGGTAGTTATGAGTGAATCTTTTTTCTTTTACTTTCTTTTTTCAGTAAACTAAAATGTATGAAATTAGAGCTATATGGCTAGCCATAATTCTTCTTTCACACTTTGGTTAATTCTTCCGCTGGAAAGAGGGCTTGAGTCGCTTGACCTATGAATGAATGATCCCATCATCAAAATATGATACAACGATTAACCATGGTCCAAGAACTTGCTTTACTCCTTTTAATTTTGTAAGACGGATGAAAAATAATATCCTCACAAATTGACAGAAAGATCGATAGTGTGGCAAATCAAAGGGAACAAGATAACACGTGTATGAACGCTTTATTCTCTGTTGGGACACATAAGACGTGACTAACTACTAGTTCAGCCCTTCAGAAAAAAAAAAAAAAAAAAAAAAAAAACTACTAGTTCAGGAAGTTAGATGTGCAGCTACTCGAAGAGTTTTCACCAACATATATAAACGAACGACCCGATGACTCATGAATGATAAGGATGGATGTTTGGTATCATCATCACCATCTCATACCACACCCTCCTTATCCACCAAGAATACCTTTTTTAGAGTAACATCGCTGGATAGCACCCAAGATTTTGTGTATCTAAGAAAAGTGTGAGTAATAGAACCTAAAGGAATGTACGTGGGGGGCTGGTGAGGTTCATGCGTGTTGTTTTGGAATCACTATTTGTGGGGTAATCTGAAGCATCCTGGTTCTTGCGTGTTGTTTCAAAATTCATTTTACTTTTCAGCTTGAACTTCCATGATCTATTCTGAGTGCCCACAAGTCATAGAACTTCGAAGCCACAAGACTTGCTCCTATAAGCTCATGCGTGATGTTTCTGGAATTACTATTTATGGGTAACGTAAAGCATCCCAGTTCCTTTTTACACCCACCCACTAGTCATTTGGGCGTCACTTGTTACTAAACCACCATCAAACACACTCCATCTTCCTTTACAAAACCCCCCCACTGCCACTCATCTCTTTTACTGTAACCTACACCTTCAAAGAAACGAGCATTTCATCTCTATCCCATTTTGAAAAAAAAGCTAGTAGATCCAAACGAGAAGAACCAATGTCTTTGTTGTTAAAAGTTCCAGAAGATGTTCACGATGAGATCTTTTTGAAGTTACCAGCGAAATCCATCTTGGTATCTAGGTGTGTATGCAAACTTCTCTATAATCTACTTTCAAAACCTAGTTTCGTCAAAAATCATGTCAATCGCACTATTCAAAGCAACAACAACCCTAAACTTTTGTGTAATAATTCCTCTCGAGACGAGCTCCCTATGATTTACTCTATACCTATAGATTATGCTTCAATTTCATCATCACCATTACGTGAATTTGATGGATCTAATCTGATAAATTACCCATTCGAACCTAAGAATTCATATACTCTTGAATTTGTCGGTTCATGCAACGGTTTAGTTTGTTTAAAGATTTCTAGTAATGACGAGACTAGGTTTAGTATTTGGAACCCATTGACAAGAGAATTTAAGGAAACTAGTCGACCATAATATAATTTTGGCGTTATATGTGGATTTGGTTATGATAGCACCATTGATGATTATAAACTAGTAATAATATCAGATTATTATGGTTATGGAAAAACCAGTTCCTTGAAAATTGATGTTTATTCAGTGAGATCAGATTCGTGGGGTAATATCCAGAGCACCAGCAATTACTCAATTCATCCCGTTAGAAGATCTCATGGTGTATTTTTCAATGGAGCTCTTCATTAGTTGGGAATGCTAACCACCCAAAAAACCACGCCCGATATTATAATCGCTTCTGATATTAGTAATGGGACAATGATGGATATGCCGTTACCTGAAAATTTTATGCAACCTGTAGAGTTTCCGGGGGAAATGTATATGAGTGTGCGATTATGGGGAGACTCCTTTTGTATAGCTTTTGTTTGGAGATTTGATAGAGTAGATGTGTGGGTAATGCAGGAGTATGGAGTAAAAGAATCATGGATCAAAAAATATACCGCTACCTCAACCCAACTACCAAGTCGCATTACATTTTGGAAGCCGCTATGGAGTTTCGAAAATGGGAAAGTTCTAGTAGAATATTGTCTCAAAAATTTACTTTTGTGTGTTCAATCAAATGAAAGAGTTGAATCAGTGGTGGTTGGTGTTGCGGATATGTTTAATAACCGAGAGACTTATGTGGAGAGCATAGTCTCACTTGGCTCTGGTACTTATCTGGAGAAACGGATTACAGATGGGAATGTGATGAATCCCGAGTGACAACAGTTGAGGTAAAAAAATCATGTTGCGTATTTGTTTTATTATTTCAGCTGTTATATTATTGTGTCTGCAGTTACATCACCACTTTACTAAATGATGAAAAGTAATTATTACTGTGTTAGTTTTGCTTACACATCTTTTCGTCTGCCGCTTTCCATGTGTAATTTGATGTCAAGTACCTTGAGTGCATGCACTGTTGCACATGACGGCATATGAAAAGGCATCTTAGATATCATTAAAATATACAGGATCTGCTAAGTGCACTCCAGAGGTTTGAATTAGGTAGATGTTAATGAATCTTTTGAGTAGAAGGTCTGGAATTTATATAAGTTAGAGGTTTCTCTACGTGCCCAAGTAAACATTAGCTTATAGCATCTCTATGTCCATGTACAGACTACTTAATTATGATTCTTAACGAAACGTAACAATATGATTTTAAAAGTTATTTCTGAACATCAAGATTTTCATTCATCTCTTAATGGCGTAAGGTTGATCATTGCCTGGTTTAGCTTTTGAATTTTATGGATTTTTTTTTCAGAAATATCTAACTTTAGTTATTCTTCTTTGCTTCTCTTTGTAACCTTGTGCACTTTCTTAGCTGTCGTGTTCAAAAATTTACAAGTTCAAAGTAAAATAAATGAAATGGCATATCCATGCTTGCTGCTGGATTAGGTGGTACCTTTAGTTGGAGGCATTACCATCACTTGAGAGCGTATCGCTCCTATACCCTTTTGTCCAGTTCCATATTGTTCCGTGTTTATGCTCCTAAAGCGAGGCCCATGTTTTAAGGTATCTAAAAACTTCATTGTTAGAATACGGACATCCAACTCAAAACTATTGGCAATGAGTGGAGAGGCCCTAAGAAATTATAAACCGCAAGATCTTAGATTGCACAAACAATGTGAGACTAATAATCTCAACACGTCCCCTCACGTGGGATAAATTTTTTGAAATTTTTTAATGTTTTCAAGCAATACTTGGCGATAAAAAATTCTGGCGAATGAGTTAATTCCCTTTAGGACGTTCGTTTCAGGAGAGATTCATTAATGATTTACTTATGAATCTCTGAAATTTCTCATCGAATATTTATGAAACTCAATCAGAATCAGTTATCTAAGCATTAACTTATACCAATTGTTATTGACGTTCCCCAAAAACGGTAGATATGGTACAACTACATAAACTGATTGTGGGTTGATGTGATGAACATCAACCACAATCTGTATATGTTAATGCAAATATCAACCGATTCATTAATCATGTTTGAGTTTTATACAAACCCAATTTTTTTTATTTATACGTAGTTGAGCATAAAAATACGAGTTGAGTGCAAAAAGAATGAGTTCATTCCTACATCAGCCGAAGAAGCTATGAGCAAAACATTCGAAGAAATGCCCATATTTACAATCGGTTCATAAAGACATAAACTAATTCAGGCATTTTCCTTTTTTTTTGAGTTTTAGCGTTGTCCAATCGGTTTATCGGAGGAACTATATCAACAGATTGTTGACAATCTGTTTACAAGTGCATGAACATATACCGATTCTGGATTGAATTTTATTGAGAAAATTCAAAGTTTCTCCGTGTGTTGATGACGAATTAAGATTAGTTGATTTCTAAATTAACAAAATTAAACATTAAATAATCACCCAAACTAACACTGACTAATTAGAATTAAACTAGAACACCGCTGCCACGGTGGGGTGTGCCGACCGATTTTTTTTCGGAAAATGAGTCATTTGTCCATATATTTTTAAAACATGGTTATAATGGACGAGTAAAAATTAATATTTGTGAAATGGACAAGAAAAAAAATAACAAGAATGAAACAGGATTCATCCTGGCTTAAACTTAAAAAAGAGTGAAGATGAAACTGGATGCATCCTGATGTAAATTAAAAACAAGAAAAAGTATTTGAAAATGGGAAGGATGAAACTGTCTACATCCTGGCTATTTTTAAGATCTCGTTCATTTAAACAGTATCAAATTTTACATGTCTTTTTCACCAGAAATTGTTAATTTTGGTATTTTTAACCAATTTTGTGTTTTTTTTTTTTACAAATCCTCGTAATCTCCCTTATTTGAAAAGATAGGTTTAAGAACCCAATTTAACAAACAAACTGGTCAGCATTATTGGATAAGGTGTTATAAATGCGAAGGGAAATTTAGATTGTTCATATGCATCGGTTAAACAGGAGAGAAACTACTTTTTTATCAAATTGAACATTCGCATGAGTCTATATTTTTCGGGTAAAGGCGCCTCCAATATATGCATAGCTGATACAAAGATCAGATTTCACTCCTCGGGGACTCTCGCAGTCGACTACACCGAGCAGAAAGAACTGAAAGCCAATTTACAAGGTTAGTTATACCAATGAAACCTAAATTTGCATTTAATAATTAGTTTTAATTTTTAATGATCACGTGGAGCTATGAGAAAATTTAGCTTTAGTTAAGATTTGGGCGCATCAACGTCCACTTGGTTGTAGACCGACCACGTGCAACAATACCATGTAGATAATATAATCTGAAACGGACACATGGTAACCATCGACAGTTGAAACAATAAAACATAAAGCAATGGCTCACACAACATCACCTCTAAGGATGCGTCAAAGTTAAGCAAAGATTTTTGATAAAAAGGCAGGAGATAAGATGGAGAGAGGACTTTTTCCTTCTGTTTTTTTCCACCGACAACTTACAAGACTTTTCTTTTTTTCTTCTTGCTATCTAAAAAAAACTGACAGAGCTTCATGAATGGAGCTTCTTCAATGTAACCCGATAATCATAATAAACACTTTAACTCTCTTTCACCCGTGGATGTAGACACTCCGTTGTCGAACCACGTATATGCTTGTGTTGATTTCTATTTCATTTTTTGCTATAGTTTATGTTTGCATATCATTTTATCTGTTGATTTATCATTTTTCTATTTGGTTGTGCTACTAGAAAAATGGTAGTAACATACCAAATGCATGACTCTATAGTTGTAAACCGGAACAAGATCAACCGGAAAATATCCAATTAGAAACCAAACCCCAGCTGAATAATGGAGTAATACTCTGTCGCTAAATAGTAGTGGAAGAAATAATAGTCTACTAAGAGCATCCACAGTGGGCGAGTATAACCAAAAATTTGGGATGAGATCGTAACACAGTGGGACGGAGTAAAGATCAAATCCCAACCAAAGATCAAATTCCAGACCAAATATGGTCGCGACCAAATCCCAAATTCTAATATAGTCGGGCGTAAATTTAAAGTACGCTTGTTGCTGGGTGTAAATTTAAAGTACGCTTGTTAACGGGCGGAGATTTAAATTACGCCCGATGAAATTTTAATTAAATAAAAAAAAAAAGAATGAGGCGGACTTTTAAAGTCCGCCTGTTAAAATTTACAAAGAATGGGGCGGACTTTTAAAGTCCGCCTGATGAAATTTACAAAAAATGGGGCGGACTTTTAAAGTCCGCCTGATGAAATTTTACAAAAAAAAATGGGGCGGACTTTTAAAGTCCGCCTGACGAAATTTTAATCATGTACCGTTGCGTCACAACACGGACTAAACCCAAATTTTGGTCTTTTTTTTGATCTTTGATCTTTGGTTTTGATCGCACCACTTCAGTTGCTCTAAGCTCACCTGAATTTGAGTTTTGGAACTAATAGTCTTCCCAATGCAACCTCAGTTAAAACCATTGTTGATTTGAATAAGCTTTGGCTTTAATTAGTTTGTACCTATGAACTCCCGAGACGAAATTACTCTCTCTTCAGTTGCGGGTTTATGAATGGTGGTGAATATTGAAGTCCAGGGCTATAAAAAGAAGATTTTCAGAACTATGTTTTTGTTTTACAAATTTAATTGGGTCTAATGTATGGTTTTGTTTCTCTGGAAATAAAAACAGTAACGAAGGGGAATTATTGAAAGGGGTTGAAGAATGAGAGTTCACTGGATCTCTCGTGTTACTCGACATGGCGAAAAAGAAGAAGAAGATAGAAAAGGGACGGCAAAGCTAAATATATTGACGATAAGTAACTGTAAAGTTGTGTCAACGCTAGTCACTGATGGTCAATGTGTTTGGGAAATTAAAAAAAGTCCGTTAACAAATTACTAACGTCTTTGGTTAGTCTAGGACCCTAATGCATCAAATGCATATTTTACGACCCAGACCCTAATTACTCATAAAACTTACGACCTTTTACAAAAATATCTCTTTTATAAATTTGTATATGTAATTTTCTTTTCAAGTTTGTGTTAGTAACTTGGTACAATTGCAATTGCAATTGCAATTCATATAAGATTCTTTGTTTGTTTTACTCCCGATATTTGCAATCAATTGGAGTAATATATTTGAATGAAATTTGTTATCAATTTGTTGATTATTTGGAATTCTAGTGGTGTTGGTTACGGTGGTGGTGCTGGTGTTGGTGGGGAAGAATAGTTAATGTTTGATTGGCAAAAGGTGATGGCGGGGTTATACTGGCGGAGTTGGAGGTGCTGGCTGGTGGCGTTGGCGGCGTTGGCGATGGTATCTTGGTGTTGGCGGCGTTGGTGATGGTGTTACTTATACCGGTACTGGCGATGGAGAAGGTGGTGATGTTGTTATGGCGGTGGTGGAATTGCTATTACGGTGATGTAGGTGGCGGCATCAATTAATATGAACCTATGCAGCATCGTCGTCCTCATTTACGATTAGTTTTCTCCTCTAAACCTAATTCGAAGAATCGAGGGAGGAATGAGAATGAAAGTTCTTAGTGAAGTTTCTTATATACATTTTTTATCTTCATGATCTTATAAATTTGGTTAATGTAATATAAGCCATCACAATTTCTTAGATATTGTACCGCAATCCTCTATAAATCAACGGCTTCCGTTAAATCCCGTGTTTTAAAGTCATCTTATCCGACGAACCATACCGAATCTACACACAGAAATCCCTTATCAGATCAACTGTTGCCATCTATTCCGTGTTTTTAAGTTGAGTGATCCAACGGACCATATTGAAATTGGACACAGAAAATTTTGAAATCTTTTTATCAAATTGTTAGGGTCCATTTGACAAAAAAGTGGCCATAAAAGGGACTCCCTTCCTTCAGGCCTTCCGGGTCGGTCGGCCCAACTAGGCATAAAGGAAAGAACGATTTTTTGGGGACCATGGTTTTTTTGGGGGGACTATGGTTTTATTTTAGGTAAAGGCATTAGAAGTAATTTTAGGTCACCCCATATCTAGTTATTTATTTAATATTTTATCTACCCTCTTAATTTGTTTTAGGTTATGATTAGTGAATGATTTAGTTAAAAATAATTAGTGAGATTAAATTAAAAGATGGGTTTATTATTAGTTGAGTAGAATTATTGAGAGAGTAGAGTTAGAGAAGATGAAGGAGAAAAACATGGAAAATAATTTTTTTCCAATTCACTAAGTTTGAGTATTCAAATGGTGAAAACTCATCTGATTCTTCATCTCCATCCTCTCCTAGAATATTTGTTAATCTTCAAAATGATCCGGATTTGAACTGGATTTTGAACAGTTCGGTTACTTTATATGAAGAACAAGTAACCGAACTCATCTGAAGTTGTAGTTCGGTTGCCCCGTGAGATGAACAAGTAACCGAACTCATCTGAAAGTGTAGTTCGGTTACTTGTTCCAAACACGCAGGTTACCGAACTCTCTAATAATTTCTAGGAGTTACAGCGTTATGTTCGGTTGGTTCTCAACTAACCGAACTTTGGTGTACAAAGTTCGGTTGGTTCGCAAACTGCATGCACTTTTGATCTAACTGAACTTTACGTAATATAAGAGTATATAAGTTTACAAAGTTCGGTTCTTTCGCAAACTTGAACCTAACAGCTAACCAACCGAACTCTGAGTTCGGTTTCTGCGATAAAATTGTGAAGTTACCGAACTTAACAAACAAAAAAAATGTGAAGTTCCAGCATCTATTGGCTAAGTTCGGTTACTTTGTAGTTTTAAAATTTTTGGCGAACAAACCGAACTCTATTGGATAAGTTCGGTTATTTTGGAACTCAACATAGTGGCCACAACAACACAGTTCGGTTAGACTGGATTTGTTTGTTTTTTTTCGGTTCTAAGGGTGGAGTTCGGTTACTTTGTAATTTTAAATTTTTTTGCGAAACAACAAAACAGAGAGTTCGGGTGACTTAGATCTAAATCCAATAGAACCGAACTGTTCTTCGTGTTCTTCATTTTCAAGAAGTTCGGTTAGTAAACTAGGGTTTCTTGAAAAATCGACCTAACCGAATATGGCTCTGTAACTCCTATTAAAACCTTATTTTGATGATTTCTATTCGATTGAAGCAATCAAAATCAAATTAAAGCGAAGAGTTTGTTGGTAAATACCTCCGGAGTTGTTCCATGGCAGAATCAGGTTGCGGCTGGCGTCTTTTATACTCGATAAAATTATTATGTAACCGAAGTTAATTGTGATTGCATTGATGTTGTTACATTTCTTAAATAGGTGGTGGGAGGAGGTGGTGGTAGTAATCGGTGGTTGGTGGTGGTGATAATCGGACGTGGTGGTGGTGGTAATCGGCGGTGGTGGTTATACATATATATATAGGTGGTTATTAAGTTGGTTTTAAATTAAATTAGATTAAGAGTAGGTTAGTCATTTCAACGTTTTAGGACACCCCTTATCACTATAAAATCATGGTCCCCTCAAAAAAACCATGATCCCTAAAATATCATTCAAAGGAAAACAGTTGACCAAGGGGCTTTGGTTAGAGCTGGCAAACGGGCGGGCCGGGGCTGGCTTGTGAACAACCCGCGGGTTACATGTTAATACAAGCCTAAGCTTGCGGGTTGAAATTCTTCACGGGTGGTCATTTCTCCAACCCGCGCCCGTCCCGGGTAAAGCTTGCGGGTTCACGGAGGCTCACAGGTTAGCTGGTTTTTGTGGAGTCAACTCGCCAGAAATCGATTTCTGGGCTATTTCCGGCCACATTCAGGCCATGTAAAGCTCCTTCCCTACAACCTAAGTACTTAACTTAACATTCATCGTTTAATCTAATTCATTTGATATTTCGATTCAAAAACTCAAAATTACAAAACTAAACTAATTTTGCATTTAAAGGATTAAAGGAACACAAATACTAGTCATTAGTAGTTTAATACTTTAGTTACAGTACTTCATCGGATCATGATGATATTTTCAACAAAGAAAAAAAATCTCTGAGACTGTAGTAATAACATTGTTTGTAATTTGTATCACCAAGTGCGACAATAAAGATATTAACCACTTCCTGCACAAAATATATATTGTGTGGTTAATCAAAAAAAGTGTTAACTGTCCAAAAAAACATCTCCAATCTCTTTTCTATGCAATATTTGGAGACACTGGTAAGTGATAAATAACTGTCTGTTCAAAAAACATTCTCATATTCCATGTCTATCTTTGAGTTGCTCCAACTATTCAATATGAATCTGTAATTTCAAGAAAAAATAAACCAAACAAAAGAAAAGATTCGAGTCAAAAACATGGAATTTGCATAATTACCCCGCTTTATATTGAAGAAGTACGCATACTAATTAGACGCATAATAACTTACTTCCTCCACATCCTCCACTGCCCCATCCTCCACTGCATCAGGTTCAAATTCTAATACATCTTCTTCAATAATCCCATTGTTCTCATCCATATCTTCTTTTCCTACATGATTAAAAACAACCAATGTTATATATAAGATTTAGACATTCAACTAAAAAAAATATTACTGATTTGCTTACCAATTCCATATTCCCAATCACGAGTTGTTATCAACGCCTCAGCATTTTCAGGTAATAAGGAACTGCGAAATCGATCAATTACCCTTCCTCCAATGCTAAATGTAGATTCTGAAGCGACAGTTGAAATAGGAATTGACAAAATATTCCCTGCCATTCTTGAAAGTACTGGAAATCGTTGTTCATGGTTCTTCCAATAGTTTAGGATGTCGAGTGGTGAATTTAGACAACCTCTGTACGACTCGCCAAGATATTCATCTAACTCTGACAAGTCAGTTAGTACATCACCACCACGTTCCTGTGTTGCAACATATTCCTGCATGAAACAACCTAGAAGTGAGTGAACTATGAATATATGAGTCTTAAAAGTCTTAGAAACAAGCTAACACCATCACCTACTACATCCACAGTTGACAGTAATTCAAAAGAAAAACAGTATTCTACTACAAGGTTTTTAAGATGAAAAGCAATAATTCAAAAGACTAAAATCTTCGTAATATAACTGGGCACCACTAAATGAATTAGAGTTAAGTAAGCTTTAAAATTACCTGAAAAAAATCACTCCCTTCTTCGGCAGCAGAATTCCCACCATTTTGAATACCCAAATTTTGAGTTGCACAACTGTTGGAAGCTGTTGAACTTGACAAGGTGTAATACTCATTAAAAGTGTTGTCATATTAATACGCACTTTATTAACTTCACGTTCTAATTCTCTCACCTCAGGATACAACTTGGAGTAAGTAAATTTCACAAAATTCATTTTCGATCTAGGGTCTAACACAACTGCCATAGCCAATATAGGACTCAAATCCTTCCAATAACTATCAAATTTTGCTTGCATCTCTTTTACCATGTTCCTAATGAATTCAATATCATTTCTGCTTTCTTTCTTTAGTAACACCTGAACTTGACAAATTCTTTCAAAATACGGATTGGAAGTAGGATACTTACTACCAGAAAATATCTTTCTGAAATCATGAAACACCTTGAGAAACTTTGTGACTACTTCAATTTGTTCCCACGCTTCATCAGTTGGACAGTCTTCATAGTCTGAATCTACCAACTTCAAATGAGAGAAAACTGGCTTATACAGGATACAACTATCTAACATAAGATAAGTTGAATTCCACCTGTATACAACAAACATTCAGTGAGTATATAATAAACATTAATACAATTATCTAACTTTATAAGTTATAACAGAATAGAAGTGTATTAGTGGAATCCCACCTTGTCTTTACGTCTTGACGAATACCCCTTTTTATTCCACAAATTCCTAAAGTATCAACAATGTCCAAGAACTTTTGTTTTCTTACTTGGGACTTTTTAAGGGACTTCACTGACACTCTTATCTTAAGCACGGCTGGATCAATCTTCTTAAGTCATTCTTTTACAATAAGAGCTAAGATATGAGCACAACAACGCACATGAAAGAATTTTCCATCGTTCAACAAGATCTTCTTTGCAACAAGTATACTCTTCATAATTACATCACAATTTCCGTTATTTGCAGCATTATCCAAGGTGATGTTGGATACCTTGTCTTCAATTCCCCAATCTTCTATCATTGCAAATAACTTAGCAGAAAGGTGTTCACCTGTTTGAGGTAGTAGAAAGGAGAAAAGTTAACAAGAATTTATATTGAAGATAAAGAAATAGAAGTAAGTGTTTTACCTGTATGAGGTGGTGGAAGGGGATAGAAATTCAGAAGCTTCTTTTGCAACACCCAATCTTGATCAAGATAGTGCGCAGTTAAGCTTATATATCCAGTAGTCGTTACAGAAGTCCACATGTCTGATGTTAGACATATCCTACCTGTAAGGGTAAGTCATACACATTAGCACATCATATTAATCAATTACTCATACATAAAAGTATAAAACAAAACATATGGGTCATTAGGATTTGAAATTTTGAATCATACCTGGAGCAAGTTTCAATCTGTTGCGAATAACTTCTTTTTGTGCTTTATGTTTCTTTACTACATCGGATTTCCCAGTATTCCTTGATATTGGTTTAGCATCCTCATTTAAATAAGCACATATATCCCTAAATTCTTTACACTCCACCAAAGCAAATGGAACATTTCTTGCAATGAGTAATGCTGAAAACAGATCCCTTAATTTCATCTGATCAACTTTGCGTACGCGGGTAGACAGCTGGCCATTCTTTGCAGATAATATCATTTGCCCTACGTCCTGAGACTGACGGTTAGGGAACTTATGCCTTTTCATGGCTTAGGTTCCACCTTTTTGGCTTTCATATTTATATACTGCATTACAAGCCTTGCACACTCCCTTCTTTGTTCCATCTTTATGTTAACGAGTTTAAAAAATTCCCAAACTTGGGATCTAAGTTTATGTTTCTTTCCAAGTGAAACTGGTGCAGGTGCACAACCAACAGTTGCATCCTCATTCACAGAATCTAGCATCTCAACATCATCATCATCCTCACCGTCACTACTCATAACATCGTTATAATGGTCTTGTTCTTGTACACTTGACATCCTGGAGTGGATGGAGCCACAAAGAATAGGTCAAAGAGTCATTCAGAAACGTGAAAAATACATTAACAAAAAGTATAAGCAAAGAAAAACATATCATTTGCAAATTACAAGTAACAAGGTACATCATACATGTAAAGAAATTCCAATAAAACTATTACAGTACATGTATTTGCAAGTAACCCAAAACAATAGCACAAAATTAGAGCTAAACACATCAGAGAGAGTGACTAATTAGAGCTAATTGAAAATCACCAAATACCAATGCTTCTGCACCCCTAATTAGCTACTATCCAATTCAATCTAAGTGCCAGATTCAAAATTCAACAAGTTTAACATTTATTACAAACCGAAACAAGTATCATTCTTGCAAGTTACATCTAACAAACAAATCCCCTAAATATCTGTAAAGCATACTAAAGAGTAATGATACAAATATGAAACAACATAAAAAATCCAAGCAAAAAAACCTTTTTTTTTTGTGTGGAAAGAACACAAACATCATGAAATTAAGAACACATGTATTCAAGAAGTGTTTTCCAATCTTCACGAATCACAACATTCCTAAGAACACTAAAGATTTCTCAGGATTCCTATGTAAAACCCTGGAAGAAGAAAATAAAGAGGAGAATCTGATTACCTGCCTGCCTTTAATCTTTATATCAAAGTACCTGCCTTAGAACTTTAGATCTAACGCTTTTTGAATCTGTTGTTTTGTCAGTCAGGACTCAGGGAAGTACGAAGAAGAAGAAAAAAAGAGGAAGAAGAAAGAAAAGGAAGGTTGCTGCTGCGCTAGGGTTTTTTCGCTTTTATATGAGAGGGAATTGGGAAGACACTGAACACGTTATAGTGTGTGACACGCGACCTAAATAATATATATGGATGTGGGGAATGGAATTACGGGTTTACGGGTACAACTGCGGGTTTCACAGTACGGGCCGGGTTAACCCGTTTCTTCACAAGCCGCTAATTCTCCAACCCGCTCCCGTCTTGTTTAAGAACCATCCGGGACGGGTGCGGGTTTTCACGGGACGGACCGGGCCAACCCGCGGGTTTTTTGCTGGTTTGCCAGCTCTAGCTTTGGGAAATCACTTACTCATGACCGGATGACCCTAAAACTAGGAAGGCAAAAACTACAACTTCTGGAAAATTGTTTTTGCTTTTGACTTCGACTACTGATTTCGATAGGCTCGTATTCTTAATGGGCCTTGAGCTAAAACTTTATCTGTTGTAAAACAGACGCTCCCGATAAAATTTTGAAACCTATTATGAGGCATACTAGATTTTTTTGAGGCATACTAGATAATTCCAAAATAGGGCCACTAAATAAAAACACAACATCACCCCTCATCCACCATTTTTGATAATGGCATAACTACCCTTATATAATTAGTGTAAATGATTATGATTAGAATTGATTAATTATGAATTTTAAGGATTGATTAAAAAATAAATTATTAGTGGTGAATTAGTAGAAAAATCAAATTTATGTGAGAGAGTTGGGATTTTTGAGAGGAAGAAGAAGAAGTGAAGAAAAAAAGCTTGGGTTTTGACATTTGAGATTTTAGTGATTAGAAGTGACCAAAATGTGTGATTCAAATCAGAGGTAAACTTCTATCGAGGTTTAATTTCCTTTTATAAGTTGAATCTGCCAAAAAATTGAATTTTTAAAACCAAGATCTGCTGACCAGATGAACAGTTCGGCTAATAACTTTTGAGCCTAACCTCTGTTTTTTTTTTTGAAATTATACCTAGGTTCGGCTGACAAGTTATCAGCCGAACTTCACTCAGAAACTGAATCATCCACTAGGTTCGGCTGGAAAAATTGAGGTTCGGCTGAAAATATTGTAAAGTCGCATTAGCCGAACATAGTGTTTCTCTAAATCATACACCAAGTTCGGCTCAAAATTGATACTGCATGATCAGCCGAACTGATCTTCTGAAAACCCTAATTTCATCTTTGAAATCATATTCTACCGATCAAACAAAATAAAATCAATCAAAAACAAGATGGGTTTGTTCCGCATACATTCTAAAATATATCTAAGAGCAATTGAGATTTGGATTCTGCATTCCAACATCGCTCACTTCGATTCGTGTTTCCTTTGTTTGATTAATTTCTTTATTGAATTGGAGTCCTAGATGTTTAAGTTTAAAGTTTATTTTGATTTTTAATTTTAGGTTTTTGAGGATAAGGGAACTATGACAAATTGAAATTATTTAGGGTATATAGGTAATTACACTACCTTTAGACACCCCTTATAAACTCACCCTAAATAATATAATGGATGAGTATGCCTCAAAAAAAAAAAAAAAATGATTATGCCTCAAAATAGGTTTCAAAATTTTATCTGTTGTAAAACAAACACTCCCTTGTTAAGTTTTGTGCGGAGTCGAGACTAGAATCCCTAATAAATTTCAGGCCCCTCTTCAGAAAAATTCTCCTTTCTGTGTAAACCAAAGAAATTCATTTAGTTCTCGTTCTGATTTCCCAATGGCAGATGTTAACCCCTACGAAGAAGCTAGAAAACAACGTTTGGATGAAAACAGAAGGAGATTTCAGGTCAGTTAAAACCCTAAACCCACTTCATTCTCATTTTACCCTAAAATGGAATTTTGTAAATGATTTCAATTTCTTTATATGATTGTAGGATTTGGGTGTCGATAAGATTGTCAAGAGTCTAACTCCAGTTGCAAAGCCCGTAAGTTCTCTCTAATTAACCCTAAATTTCCATTTTCGTCCAAAATTTTCTGTCATTTTGGATGAATCTCAGTCTCAAATTTGTTTTTGATGAATCTGTGAAAAATCTAATATGTTATTTACTGGTTATAGTTTGAGCTCAATCCCTAGGATTTGATATGTTTTATTGAACTTTTTATTTTGGTACTATGATTTGTTTTCCTCAGTAGTGTAAAATAGAGTTCTAAGATCAATGTATGAAAGAAACTTTGTATGTTCAACTGGTTCTTATTTTCATAATTGAATCTGTGGTTTTCGCTCTAAATGATGAAATTATGGTGTGAATTTTCTTAGTGACAGTAATTTAGAAGGTATTTTGATGCGAAGTTTGGATTAAGCTGCGAAACTTGCACTGATAGTTAGTTTTAGATGGCTCGCCTCTAATTCTGTTTAGAAGTTGCTTTGGTGTCTATGTGTAAGTTTTAAGCTGTCAAATGTTTGTGGGTGGAGATAAATACTGATAGTGCCGCAAATCCAAAGAGGCATTGATTGAATTATCCTTTTTGTAATGAAATGTGTAGTAGTATGAGGCTTGTACTTGGGAACAAATACTGGTTTGCTGTGTTTTGAGTTGGTGAACTCTGCTAGTGCTATGCATCTATGTTTCTGTATGTCTGAAGCGATTCAATTTGCTTCATTACATCACTGTTCTGCTATGACTTCATATTATGATTGGTTATGTGGTTAATATCTGAGCTGAAATCTGTTTGTGAGGGTGTCCAACGGCTCATGAGATTATGTGCATTTGAGCTGTGTCAGGATTCTGCACTATTCATATGTTGAAACTGAAAGTATCGGTTGTAAGCTTTTCTAATTGAAGGCTGTAATATTTAGTGTAGTTGTTTTATTTTTTTCTTTCCATAATAATCATTTAGAAACCAAAAGCTAAACCTAAATCTGCGACTGGGGCTCCTGTGGACCCTGATTTAGTGAGACGTTCTTCACGCCCTCGTAATGCAGCTACTTCCTATGCAGAAGAGGTAAGAAGACTACTACGTATATATGGTTTGATTATGTTTGTAATCGAGTTTGAATGCGAAACATTTCTGTGAATGTTTCAGTTTATTAAGGACCGTCCTCTGCGGAAAAAGCTAAGATCAGGGACATCTACCAGGTTAAGTATCTAAGTGTAGTGAACTCTGTTTGAGTTAAGGTTGGGGTTTCCATGTAATTGGTTTAAGTGCTAATAATATTCACAAATGGCATTACGCAGAGTTCGAAAGGCCCATGAAAAAGTTGCTACTGCAGCACAGCGAGCTAATGCTATTAAACGTGCTGAGGATTTCCGAGTTCAGCATGTGCCTTCTAGTCACCCATCTTATGTCAAATCGATGCTCCAATCTCATGTTTACCATGGCTTTTGGCTGGTAAGCTAACAAGATGTTTGAAGTTGTAGTTCTCTAAATTCCACTATTGTTTCAATCAGTTTTAGTGGAAGCCCATAAGAAAAAAAAATTGAAAGTTACTTTTTCTTATGTTATTGTTCTTAGAATGTCCCGAACGATTTCTGCCAAAAGTACTTAACGGAGGAGAAAATGACAATTGTGCTGGAGGATGAAGAAGGTGTTGAGTATGACACTATCTACATTGGAGAAAAAACGGGCCTCAGTGGAGGCTGGAAGGCGTTTGCTAAGGATCATAAGTTGGATGATGGAGACGCCCTGGTGTTTGAGCTTATTAAGCCAACACGATTTAAGGTAAAATGCAACTGTAAGCAGTCTTTTGAATGATAACTCTCTATCTTGTCTATGCAATAAAATGCAATTGTTTAATGCATATGTACAGGTCCATATCTTTAAAGGGATTATTGATGGCGTGGGTGAAGCAAACACCAAGAAGCCAAAGAAAGTTAACAGAAGCAAACCTATTAAGAAAGTGAAGAACTCAGATGCAGAAGAGGAGGATACTGAAGAGGTTGCTGAACAAATTGCCAAACCAAGAGAGAGACAAACCCGGAACTCGAAGAAAGCTGGAGATGATTTGTAGGTGGAACTAAAATGATCTCAACTACATTTGTGCCATTTCATTTTGGAGACCATACACCTACTAACCTTAGAAAGTTTCAGTTCTGATACTTGTTTCAAGTAAGGGTTATTTCTGATGTTACTGTAAAAAGAGTTGACATGTATATCTGGTATTTGCTAACTGCTACGTAGTTCTAAATACTAGTGTAATTTTGTGTGCCATCTACAATCTGGCGCAGTAACGGAAGTGACGTTTTATAATGAATCAAAGAACGTTTAACTAGATTTTGGTAATTCTGCATTAATTAAAATTGTTCTACCCTGCTGAATGAGGTGGTGCTACAATTAGTTGGTCTGAAGTCTGAACAGGGAAAGACATTCTGTTGCAGTTGCTGAATTCTGGGATGAATTTCGGGTCTTTTTGAATGGATGTGGAGTGACAAATCTGACGAAGAATTGCACAAAGAGATTATTTGTACGAGAAAATGTACGACTACATGGTATGCCAAGGAGTATTTTCAGTGATCGTGATCCAATATTTATGAGCAATTTTGGGAAGCTTATTTTAGTTTGCAGAGTACTAAATTATGTCGTAGCTCTGCTTATCACCCTCAATCTGATGGGCAAACAAATGTTACTAATAGAACCTTAGAATGCTACTTAAGATGTTTTGTTGGAAATAAGTGAATGGTCTAAGTGGTTACCTTGGGCAGAATGGTGGTATAACACAAGTTTTCATTATGCAATCCAGATGTCTCCATATCAAGCAACTTACGGTCGACTACCACCAACAATATTATCTTATTTGCCAGGATCTACCTCTGTGAATGTTGTCGATGCTAATTTAAAAGCAAGAGATCATACTCTAAGACTTTTGAAATCACATTTGCATTTGGAAGCTGCTCATGTACGAATGAAGAATTATGCCGACTCAAATCGTACTGAATGACATTTTGAGGTCAATGACTTGGTTTTTCTTCGTGTACAACCATACAAGCAAAGCGCGGTAGCTACCCAAGCTTATTCTAAGCTCTCTCTTAAATTTTTTGGACCTTTTCGTGTTTTGGAGAAGATTGGAGTTGTTGCTTATAGGCTGGACCTACCTAACACAAGCCGTATTCATCCAGTATTTCATGCTTCTCAGTTGAAGTTGAAACTTGGTTCTTCAATCTTGGTTGATACAAATTTGCCTGTTACTATGGATTATGACAAATGGGAACCAGATACAATTTTGGAACGTAAAATGTTCAGAAAACGAATTTGTGCAGGTACTAAATGGTTGGTCAAATGGAAGGATCATCCAACTGAGGAAGCTACTTGGGAAGATGTTGATGAATTACTACTTCGTTTTCCAGATTTTGATGCTTGAGGACAAGCAATTTTTCGAACAAGGTGGGATGTTGCAGTACCAACACTACAACAACCTAACTTTCCTTATTTATTTAAACTCTATTTAGCTTAGTTATAGTTCCCTTCTTTAAATTTATATCCCTTGTTAAAAAAGTCTAGTTAGCTTTAAATATTTCAATCCTGAGCTTGTAATACATTGATTCAATTAATACAAAACTCAGTTCTTTTATTATTCTTCACAGCAGAGGTAGAGATAGCTAATCCCCAATAAAAAGGATTTTATTTTAGGGTTCTAGTTATTTGAGTTCTTTGTTTCAATTGTTTTGGTTTAGAACCGTAACAGTATCACTGTCATCCTTGGTTACAGCTGACCATAATCAGTGACAATCACCACCTCCTGGTCCTCCAAATAACATCATCAAACCACTGAGAAAATGATTACCCGGAAAAATGATATCGTAACAACTAGGTTTTGTATTGCGTATTATTTGCACCACCCTCCGATCAAAGTCCTCAAAGTTACCCTTGTTGTCAGCAACTTTCATCTGCAGCATACAAGATGTAATTCTAGAATCAAAATCTGGCAAATGCCCACATCCCATCGACATATAGGGTTTACCAGGATCTGATCCTGCAGTCCCTCCATATGCAATCACAGAAGCTGCGTTATTTAAGTGAGTAAAAATTTCTATCGGCCAATATCCTATCTTTGCATTGTTTCTTCCATCTATAAACCACCAGTTACCAAATTTAGGGTCCCGACGCACAGAAAAATCAAACCCAACTTGGTCTTTTCCGTAGGTTCCTTTTGTAAGCGGCTCTCTAAAAGAGTGTTCCAGGTGGACTTGCACGAATTCCGAGCATTGCATGTTAAAACATCCTCTATCTTTATATCCATCAGCCTGCACAATAATTAATCTAGTGTATACATCAATGGTCTTTTATGGTATTTATTTACAATTACTTGAATACGTAAACACTACTTAATAATGAAGGTAATATCAATAACCAACCCTCCACAAAACCAAAAACTCGAGTCTGATTGTCTCCAAATAACCCAGGGTGTACCTGAAATTGCTGACGATGTCAATTATAGCCATACTATCAAATTCTTATGCCAGTAACAAAAAACGCAACACCTTTCCAAATTCTATGCTATTCAAATCATCGATAGCACCATTCATTATCCATATTTGACTAGTGTTGAATTGTAACGACTCCACACTAGGATTTGTTACATAAATTTGAGCTTTGGCTCTATAATATGTTTTCTTCGGATTGGGTCGAACTGCCACATACTACAAAAGGCAAAAACAAAAAGCCAAGTAAATTTTCACTAATAGTGATTTTTTGAAAAAGCCCTAAAACTCTAATCCTTATTTAGGGAAGCTTTAAACCTTTAAGGGTAAATAGGTGCGGCCATCACAACTAAGATTTATTAGAGCATATCCAATAAAAGGTGGAAGTTTTATATTTTCATGACACACGGCATTTTAGATCCGCATCCCCTATAAGGTCCTACAAAATAGAGGGGTGGCAAAATAAGTGCAAAGGTCTTCGAAAAGGTTTTATCCAAACATTTGGAATGACCTCCATATGAACAATTTTCCTATATTTTTTTATTTAGTTATTGTTTAAATTTAAAATAAGCCAATAGAAAATAGAGAAATTAGTTTAGTTTTTAAATAAGTTATAACAAACTATAAACCTTACACTATTGGGATGGTTTATAAGCCAAAATTTATATTTCTGCAAAATTTGTAAACGGTAAATAAAATTCTAAATAAAACCTTTGTGTAGGATTTTTAGCACCCATTTTCTGGAGATGCTCTAAGAGAAAGAAATGATATATAAGTGTTAGAATTCTTGTATCACAATATAATCAATATCAGTTAATACTTACACGACGCGGCTTCATCCATTTGAAAATATTTTTTTTTGCGTTAATGAGTTCTTTTTTTTGTGGTTCTTCGGATGGGAACAGTTTCTGAAGGACACCCTCCAATCTTATATATGCCCACACTCGAGAACATATCAGAAATGGGTTTATCGGCTTAGGATTAGGTTGTATCTAACTACATACACATATATCAAAATTACATCAATATATATACCTGAATTACCTGTTGTTGGTTGAGTTTCTGGAGACATCAAAATAAATATGTTGGTTCTCCATTTAGAAACTCTAGCATTTTTAATAAATAAAGGAAATTAATGATTTATTCTTTTATTTTCTCTTCTGGGAATCATCTGTATTTAGTTTTTACTCCCATTACTCATTACCTGCACAAAAAAAGAAAAATCCCACGTAAATTACCAAAGAACATACTTTTAAAACAATTTCAAACATAAAAAATAAAATAAAATCACATTTCAAATATATGAAGTGTGAATGAGTTAGCGCCTGTAAAGAATCACCAATATTAATGTAGAAAGAATTTTAATCAGGTGGAACAGGAATCCAATCCACTAAGTGTAGAAGTATAAAATTTTCAAAATATATTTTCTTTGTTTACTTTTTAAAAAATTATGTGAATAACTAGGTATCATCTTTGAGAGGAAATAAAAAAGCAGATATGTAATTAATAAATAATAACAAAACTATCCTGAAAACATGTGCTATATAAATTGATGATTCTAAATCTTAGAATGTCTTACTAGTAAGAATGGTCATGGAAGAGTAAAACATCTCAAAATCACATAGTTCACCAAGAAAATAAGTTGGTCACTGTAATCTTTTTATTTGGATGAGATTATGTTGTATGAATAACTAATGATACATGGACTTTGTGATTTCTGAGTAACGGGTGATCAAAATCCGGTTGTTTGTAAATGCTTATGCAATCGTATATGTCACCGAATTCCGTCTGTGAATTTTTCAACATAACCGCGAGATGATATAGAAAAAAAAAAACATGTACAATAAGTATTTTTGGCCTTTTTCTTTTGCGCTCTCTGTACATTAAGAAAATAAAAATAAAAAACTTTTTCTCTTATTCAAGACTGACTTAAACTAGAGCTCCAAATCTAAATAAATTAAAGGAAAAAACACTAATGTCTTAAAATGAACGAATCATATCTAGCTCTTCACCTCAGCTATTTAATACAATGATCGACATGAGTTAGTCTGATGGTATATCTAATTGAACGGTAATAAATTATGAGTATCGAGACGGATCATCGATTACAGAAAACTAAATCAAAGACAAATTAAGAACAAAAGAACTTAACGTGGTTCGGCACTAACGCCTACGTCCACGGACAGAAACCCCGTAGGGTGAATTAGATTATTGATCTCCAGAGAGTTTGATCATTCTGGGATAGTTTACATTTACAAGATGAATCCTATTTATAGGATGGAAGAAACGGGAAACCTAGACTAACAAACTGTTTTGACTAGGTAACTTAAACTTATCCAGCTAGCATACAAGATTTACCAGCTAGATTAAATGATCTTCTACATGACTTGGTCTTGTAAATATCTTCTTCATATATCCGTCAAATGCACGTAAGTTAACTGACCACCTCGATCACTTGGTAGCTAATATATGTGTCATATATTCCAACACCCCCCCTCAAGTTGGACACTGAGAGAATCAAAGTGTGCAACTTGGACAGTATCTTGAAAAGAAACCTTGGAAACTAAACTTTGTATAACTACTTCGATCATGGCATGGAATCTTCATTCATTAATCGTCGAATTATTAACCACCACCGACTTGAACTTTGATGAACCATGTAATAGGAGCAGCAAATGATCTTCAAAACTTTAGACGATATATGGAATGTTGGTCTTCTAAGAACGATCTTTAAATGCTGGTGTTGCCTCGGTTCTTCTTATCTTTGTTTTTATCCATATGACCTTGTCGTATATTCTAATACCTCCTCAAGTTGAACACGTAAAGAATTGGAGTGTCCAACTTGAACTGTTGTGGAAGAAGATGACTGCAAAATGATCTTCATTATCTTCTTTTCATCATTTTTACGGTCTTCATGCCGTGAGTATATATCCAGAAAACTTAAACTCCATGGTGTTAGTGAGTACTTGAGAAACGCCAGTACCACTGTTGTTGATAACCCAACAAAAGATCTTTTGTATCTGTTTTTATGAAAAAAAATTGCAGACGGAAAGATAAACATCGTCCGAAGATATAGGATGATGATTAGGTTGGCTTATCTAAACCTAGTGATAACGCATATAAGCATTTGCATGCTTCATAAAATTATTGAGAGATCGTCAAAGCCTGAATTTGGCAAACCAATGATGATATATAAATAGTAAATGAGTTTATAAAAAGCTAATTTAGCCTTGACGAGAAATTTGATCAAGTCAGTCAATAGATAAGAAACTAATCTGTAAAAAGAACGAAGTCATGAAACTATCATCTTCTGCACAAAGTCATGAAACTATTATCGATATCCATAGTCATAAAAATATGAGAAGGAACTCATGATGATGAGAGATCAATGAAGTTCAGAAAATGAACCAAGTTTGCGCAGCAAATAGTATGAATATTGGCTTGGCTTGATAAGACAAAGAGATTTGTCCACAGATGGATATCTGTCTCTGAGAGTTTTCGTGAATGAAAACTGGTGTTGGATATGAGATCGGAAAGATCATACTAGTATATTTTCAAAAAACTAGAAAAAATATTTAATGTAAAATAGATTACCAAACGAAGGAAACAGGCTACCATATATATGGCAGGATATTCTCGAAAATCAGAGATATTTTCGGAAATAAATTCTCAGAAAAGAAGAAAAAGAGAATTTATGATTTGCTACATGATTGATAATGGATGTCACCGTATCAAAATAATACAGAAGAATAGTTATAGATAACTTAACCTGGACAAGGGTTGTGATCCAAGTATGTAAATTAGACTGAAAAAAAACTTATGCCATCGACAAAAACTGATATATCGATGGGAAAACAAGCTGCTTGATTGATTGACTTTAGAGATAACGATATCCAAAGGTTTAGCATAGTCACAGACTAAAACGTTGCGTAAATTGCGACACTCAAGCAAAATATTATGGGATTATTTTCTAAAGTTTTGAGATATCCGAAAAAGGAACGAGATACTCGGATTTAGATCTACTGTTCTTTACCAAGTAAAAGAACAAGAATAGTCAGTAGTAATGCAACATCTTTGTGGACTTTGGCAAGAATTTCGAAGATGGAGTCCTTTTGCTGGCGTTGAAAGACTGAAAAATGGAAGTTCGAAAACTGTATTTGTGCATGGTCTTCCATAGTTCCATTGAAACCCAAAAGGGATATGTGTAATACTGCATAGACTCAAAAGCATACGCTTGATGAAATGTACAGTAATGTGAATAAGACAACACCAAAAAGATAAAAAAAAAAAAAGGACTCAGATAAAGATTATAGAACCCACGAATCCCATATGCAAAAAACGTGAAACTTATACCACCTCTTTATTGTTGATCGATACCCATAAACTATGAGAAAATAAATATGATAACCAAAAAGATAGATAGCGGAAGCATATGAGCGGATCTCCCCGCTCTGATACCATAATAAATTATGAGTATCGAGACGGATCATCGATTACAGAAAACTAAATCAAAGACAAATTAAGAACACAAGAACTTAACGTGGTTCGGCACTAATGCATACGTCCACGGACAGAAACCCCGTAGGGTGAATTAGATTATTGATCTCCCGAGAGTTTGATCATTCTGGGATAGTTTACATTTACAAGATGAATCCTATTTATAGGATGGAAGAAACGGGAAACCTAGACTAACAAACTGTTTTGACTAGGTAACTTAAACTTATCCAGCTAGCATACAAGATTTACCAGCTAGATTAAATGATCTTCTACATGACTTGGTCTTGTAAAATATCTTCTTCATATATCCGTCAAATGCACGTAAGTTAACTGACCACCTCGATCACTTGGTAGGTAATATATGTGTCATATATTCCAACACCCCCCCTCAAGTTGGACACTGAGAGAATCGAAGTGTGCAACTTGGACAGTATCTTGAAAAGAAACCTTGGAAACTAAACTTTGTATAACTACTTCGATCATGGCATGGAATCTTCATTCATTAATCGTCGAATTATTAACCACCACCGACTTGAACTTTGATGAACCATGTAATAGGAGCAGCAAATGATCTTCAAAACTTTAGACGATATATGGAATGTTGGTCTTCTAAGAACGATCTTTGAATGCTGGTGTTGCCTCGGTTCTTCTTATCTTTGTTTTTTATCCACATGACCTTGTGGTATATTCTAATACCTCCTCAAGTTGAACACGTAAAGAATTGGAGTGTCCAACTTGAACTGTTGTGAAAGAAGATGACTGCTAAATGATATTCATTATCTTCTTTTCATCATTTTTACGGTCTTCATGCCGCGAGTATATATCCAGATAACTTAAACTCCATGGTGTTAGTGAGTACTTGAGAAACGGCAGTACCACTGTTGTTGATAACCCAACAAAAGATCTTTTGTATCTGTTTTTATGAACAAAAAATTTGCAGACGGAAAGATAAACATCGTCCGAAGATATAAGATGATGATTAGGTTTGCTTAGCTAAACCTAGTGATAACGCATATAAGCATTTGCATGCTTCATAAAATTATTGAGAGATCGTCAAATAGTTGCCTGAATTTGGCAAACCAATGATGATATAGAAATAGTGAATGAGTTTCTAAAAAGCTAATTTAGCCTTGACGAGAAATTTGATCAAGTCAGTCAATAGATAAGAAACTGATTTGTAAAAAAAACGAAGTCATGAAACTATCATCTTCTGCACAAAGTCATGAAACTATTATCGATATCCATAGTCATAAAAATATGAGAAGGAACTCATGATGATGAGAGATCAATGAAGTTCAGAAAATGAACCAAGTTTGCGCAGCAAATAGTATGAATATTGGCTTGGCTTGATAAGACAAAGAGAATTTTCCACAGATGGATATCTGTCTCTGAGAGTTTTCGTGAATGAAAACTGGTGTTGGATATGAGATCGGAAAGATCATACTAGTATATTTTCAAAAAACTAGAGAAAATATTTAATGTAAAATAGATTACCAAACGAAGGAAAGAGGCTACCATATATATGGCAGGATATTCTCGAAAATCAGAGATATTTTCGGAAATAAATTCTCAGAAAAGAAGAAAAAGAGAATTTATGATTTGATACATGATTGATAATGGATGTAACCGTATCAAAATAATACAGAAGAATAGTTATAGATAACTTAACCTGGACAAGGGTTGTGATCCAAGTATGTAAATTAGACTGAAAAAGAAAACTTATGCCATCGAAAAAGACTGATATATCGATGGGAAAACAATCTGCTTGATTGATTGACTTTAGAGATAACGACATCCAAAGGTTTAGCATAGTCACAGACTAAAACGTTGCGTAAATTGCGACACTCAAGCAAAATATTATGGGATTATTTTCTAAAGTTTTGAGATATCCGAAAAAGGAACGAGATACTCGGATTTAGATCTACTGTTCTTTACCAAGTAAAAGAACAAGAATAGTCAGTAGTAATGCAACATCTTTGTGGACTTTGGCAAGAATTTCGAAGATGGAGTCCTTTTGCTGGCGTTGAAAGACTGAAAAATGGAAGTTCGAAAACTGTATTTGTGCATGGTCTTCCATAGTTCCATTGAAACCCAAAAGGGATATGTGTAATACTGCATAGACTCAAAAGCATACGCTTGATGAAATGTACAGTAATGTGAATAAGACAACACCAAAAAGATAAAAAAAAAAAAAAGGACTCAGATAAAGATTATAGAACCCACGAATCCCATATGCAAAAAACGTGAAACTTATACCACCTCTTTATTGTTGATCGATACCCATAAACTATGAGAAAATAAATCTGATAACCAAAAAGATAGATAGCGGAAGCATATGAGCGGATCTCCCCGCTCTGATACCATAATAAATTATGAGTATCGAGACGGATCATCGATTACAGAAAACTAAATCAAAGACAAATTAAGAACACAAGAACTTAACGTGGTTCGGCACTAACGCCTACGTCCACGGACAAAAACCCCGTAGGGTGAATTAGATTATTGATCTCCAGAGAGTTTGATCATTCTGGGATAGTTTACATTTACAAGATGAATCCTATTTATAGGATGGAAGAAACGGGAAACCTAGACTAACAAACTGTTTTGACTAGGTAACTTAAACTTATCCAGCTAGCATACAAGATTTACCAGCTAGATTAAATGATCTTCTACATGACTTGGTCTTGTAAAATATCTTCTTCATATATCCGTCAAATGCACGTAAGTTAACTGACCACCTCGATCACTTGGTAGCTAATATATGTGTCATATATTCCAACACCCCCCACAAGTTGGACACTGAGAGAATCGAAGTGTGCAACTTGGACAGTATCTTGAAAAGAAACCTTGGAAACTAAACTTTGTATAACTACTTCGATCATGGCATGGAATCTTCATTCATTAATCGTCGAATTATTTACCACCACCGACTTGAACTTTGATGAACCATGTAATAGGAGCAGCAAATGATCTTCAAAACTTTAGACGATATATGGAATGTTGGTCTTCTAAGAACGATCTTTGAATGCTGGTGTTGCCTCGGTTCTTCTTATCTTTGTTTTTATCCATATGACCTTGTCGTATATTCTAATACCTCCTCAAGTTGAACACGTAAAGAATTGGAGTGTCCAACTTGAACTGTTGTGGAAGAAGATGACTGCAAAATGATCTTCATTATCTTCTTTTCATCATTTTTACAGTCTTCATGCCGTGAGTATATATCCAGATAACTTAAACTCCATGGTGTTAGTGAGTACTTGAGAAACGGCAGTACCACTGTTGTTGATAACCCAACAAAAGATCTTTTGTATCTATTTTTATGAAAAAAAATTTCAGACGGAAAGATAAACATCGTCCGAAGATATAGGATGATGATTAGGTTGGCTTAGCTAAACCTAGTGATAACGCATATAAGCATTTGCATGCTTCATAAAATTATTGAGAGATCGTCAAAGCCAAAATTTGGCAAACCAATGATGATATAGAAATAGTAAATGAGTTTCTAAAAAGCTAATTTAGCCTTGACGAGAAATTTGATCAAGTCAGTCAATAGATAAGAAACTAATCTGTAAAAAGAACGAAGTCATGAAACTATCATCTTCTGCACAAAGTCATGAAACTATTATCGATATCCATAGTCATAAAAATATGAGAAGGAACTCATGATGATGAGAGATCAATGAAGTTCAGAAAATGAACCAAGTTTGCGCAGCAAATAGTATGAATATTGGCTTGGCTTGATAAGACAAAGAGATTTGTCCACAGATGGATATCTGTCTCTGAGAGTTTTCGTGAATGAAAACTGGTGTTGGATATGAGATCGGAAAGATCATACTAGTATATTTTCAAAAAACTAGAAAAAATATTTAATGTAAAATAGATTACCAAACGAAGGAAACAGGCTACCATATATATGGCAGGATATTCTCGAAAATCAGAGATATTTTCGGAAATAAATTCTCAGAAAAGAAGAAAAAGAGAATTTATGATTTGCTACATGATTGATAATGGATGTCACCGTATCAAAATAATACAGAAGAATAGTTATAGATAACTTAACCTGGACAAGGGTTGTGATCCAAGTATGTAAATTAGACTGAAAAAAAACTTATGCCATCGACAAAAACTGATATATCGATGGGAAAACAAGCTGCTTGATTGATTGACTTTAGAGATAACGATATCCAAAGGTTTAGCATAGTCACAGACTAAAACGTTGCGTAAATTGCGACACTCAAGCAAAATATTATGGGATTATTTTCTAAAGTTTTGAGATATCCGAAAAAGGAACGAGATACTCGGATTTAGATCTACTGTTCTTTACCAAGTAAAAGAACAAGAATAGTCAGTAGTAATGCAACATCTTTGTGGACTTTGGCAAGAATTTCGAAGATGGAGTCCTTTTGCTGGCGTTGAAAGACTGAAAAATGGAAGTTCGAAAACTGTATTTGTGCATGGTCTTCCATAGTTCCATTGAAACCCAAAAGGGATATGTGTAATACTGCATAGACTCAAAAGCATACGCTTGATGAAATGTACAGTAATGTGAATAAGACAACACCAAAAAGATAAAAAAAAAAAAAGGACTCAGATAAAGATTATAGAACCCACGAATCCCATATGCAAAAAACGTGAAACTTATACCACCTCTTTATTGTTGATCGATACCCATAAACTATGAGAAAATAAATATGATAACCAAAAAGATAGATAGCGGAAGCATATGAGCGGATCTCCCCGCTCTGATACCATAATAAATTATGAGTATCGAGACGGATCATCGATTACAGAAAACTAAATCAAAGACAAATTAAGAACACAAGAACTTAACGTGGTTCGGCACTAATGCATACGTCCACGGACAGAAACCCCGTAGGGTGAATTAGATTATTGATCTCCCGAGAGTTTGATCATTCTGGGATAGTTTACATTTACAAGATGAATCCTATTTATAGGATGGAAGAAACGGGAAACCTAGACTAACAAACTGTTTTGACTAGGTAACTTAAACTTATCCAGCTAGCATACAAGATTTACCAGCTAGATTAAATGATCTTCTACATGACTTGGTCTTGTAAAATATCTTCTTCATATATCCGTAAAATGCACGTAAGTTAACTGACCACCTCGATCACTTGGTAGATAATATATGTGTCATATATTCCAACAAACGGTAAAGAGTGTTTCATTATGTGTATAGGATTTTTGATACAATAAGTATAAACACAACTTTAAAAAGTACTGAAATGAAAGAAAAAAACAAAAAGCAAACTGAACTACATATTTATGTATTTAATGGCTAAATTAAGTGTCGTCGTATTAATTATAAAAAGTCCGTGGTCACATTTTTTTCTGTAATCGCCATGTGGGGAATAGATATTGTGGGATCGTTTGTAACTGGGACTAAACAGAGACGATATTTGATAGTAGTAACAGACTAGTTCACGAAATGGGTTGAAGCTAAAGCCCTACAACACACGCGAGATGGAGATGTATACAATTTCATCCTTGAGCATATTATATGTACGTTCGGGATACCGGTCCTGATTGTTTCGGACAATGGAAAGCAATTCGAGGGGGAGAATGTGAAAATGCTATTCAATGCATTTAAAATTCAATCTGGGAAGTCGACTCCGTTATACCCGTGGAGCAACGGGAAAGCGGAGGCCACAAACAAAACGTTAGCGTACACATTGAATAAGAAGTTGGAAGGCCACCACAAAGGATGGTGTGAACAGATCCCAAATGTGTTATGGTCGTACAAAACCAATTGACGGGACGCCATAGGAATATGACCCTTCTGTTTTACATATGGAGTGGTGCAGTTTTGCCAGCCGCGGTCATTCTTCCGACAACCAGGAGAGGAGCGTGGGAGAAAGGGCTAAACTCAAACTTAATTCTCGCAAAATTAGATGACCTTGAAGAAAACAGAGAAATAGCATTACAACATATGACGAACTATCACCAGAGACTGTCAAGAGAATATAATGAGAGAGTAAAAGCACGAAGTTTCATGCCAGAAGAACTTGTGTTACGGGAAATTCCGCCATACCAAAAGGGATCAGGAGGGAAGCTAGAACCTACGTGGAAAGGCCCATACATTATAAAGAGGGCCAAACACTTAATACAGAGTTTAAGCTTGTGGATGGAGCATGTATCCTTTACCCAAACCTCTGGCATGCCTCGCATCTTGTGGATATGTCTTTTGCGTCTTTATGCATGTGTGGCCAAAAATAACCTTGTGTCCTAGTCTTGTGAGATAAGGATCTGGTCCCACTATGATAGACAGCGTCTCCATAATGATTCGATTTGATGATCTCTAAACCCTCCTTCTGCGACAAGCACCTCACCAAAGGGACCAAATGTGATCTCCTGTATAGTATCCCTCCTCGTACCTCGTAATTCATAGCTTTTCTTTTAATCTTGTTTGACTCTTGTCTATCTCGCGGGAGATCTCCTTTTGTCAAATAGTTATAGATGGGCGCTCGCCAATCGTCATCATTCATTTCCATATCTCCTTCTTCGATGATCATAACCCTAGGCTCATTTTCTTCTCGGCTTACTGATGGCTTCATTAATTGCTCAATCCGGATATGCCCGATCTTTGGATCCTCGATCATTGAGGCTATAAAGGAAAGGGAATCCGCATGTCTATTATTGTCTCGGCCTATGTTCCTCCAAATTATGCTTCGTATCTTGGAAAAGTATTCCCTCACGAGGTGTAATTATTTTTGCATTACTGGATCAACCGCATTACACCTTCCTTCGATCTGGCGAACTACCAATTGTGAATCGCTGGTAATTCTTACCTTGTCTAATTCTTAATGCCTGTACCACCGCTTTGTATTCAGCCTCGTTATTAGTCGCTTTGTACTCTAACTGGAAGCAAAATACAATTATGGCCCCTCCGAGTGAAATGAATACTATCCCCATACCTCCTCTGAATCTATTTGAAGATCCATCAACAAATATCTCCCATCTCCTGGGATGACTCTCTTATAGAAAATCTTCTGGGCTGGCCGTGCTTCGTCTATATCCATCAGTTCTTCTACTCCTTCATCTTCTTCTGAGGAAACTCCCGCGAGAAATTCTGCGATTATGCGTGACTTCGTGGAAGTCTGCACTTCATATTTTAATCCAAACTGGTCAATCTGAGTATTCCATCTTTCGACCCTTCCTACTCTCTTTGAGCTTTTCAAAACAGATTCTATGGGGATTCTCGTCAGAACCTTGATTTTGTGTGTTTGAAAATAAGTTCGAAATTTTTGTGTTGCGTAAACCAATGCCAATATTAGCTTTTCAATCTTCGGGTAATTTCTCTCATCAGAGTTGAAGATTTTTCTAATGTAAAAAATCGGCTTTTCCACCCCCTCGTATGTGCGAAGTAAAACTGCATTAAGAGCATTTGGCGTTTCCACGAGACAGATCAGCAACTCCTCCCCAGGTTCTGGTTTCTTCAATATTGACAGGTTGATAAGGTGCTCTTTAACGCTTTTAGCGCTTCCTTACATTCTTGCGTCCATGCAAATTTTTCTCCCTTCTTTAGGATATCAAAGAAGCGTTTACATTTATCTGATGATCTCGAGATAAACCTCCCTAATGCTGCCAACAATCCGTTCAATTTTTGTACGTCCTTTATGGTGGCCGGGGATTGCATGTCTAATATGGCATGCACCTTAACTGGATCTACCTCTATGCCTTTCCGAGAAAAAATACGTCCCAAGAACTTCGCCGATTCAACTCCAAAAATGCATTTTACCGGGTTTATCTTCATTATATATATCCTCATATGTTCGAAGATCTCTCTCAAATCTTCCACATGATCTCCAGAATCCTTTGTCCTCACAAGCATATCATCTACGTAAACCTCCAGCTTCGTGTGCACCCATTTTGCGAAGATCTTTTCCACCATCCGTTGATAACTCGCTCCTGCGTTTTTAGGCCGAATGGCATCCTTGTATAACAACAAAACCCTCTGGGAGCAAAGAAGGTTGTATGTTCTTGATCTTCCTCATCCAGAGGTATTTGATTGTACCCAGAATACCCATCCATGGATGACAGCCTTTTATATCCCGCCGCCGATTCCACCATTTGTGGGATATTTGGTAGGGGAAAGCTGTCCTTGGGACAAGCAGTGTTTAAGTAGATGAAATCGATGCATATCCTTATACCGTTATTCTTTTTGTGCACTACTACCATAATCGCAATCCAATATGGATATTTTTCCGGTCTTATGATTCCTGAATCCATCATCTTCTGAAGTTCTTTATCGATTTGCTCATGATAATTCTTTGCAATCTTCCTTATTTGTTGCGTTACTGGTTTAATTTTCGGGTCCAGGTCCAACTTGTGACATGCCACTTGTGAATCAATTCCCGGTACTTCATCCATGCTCCCTGCAAATACATCGCAGTATTCTTTTAAAAACACAATTAGCCTTGCCTCCTCTTCTACTTTCATCCTCGTCCCGATCTTTATAATTTTGGGTTCATCATTGGTTCCCAAATTTACATCTTTTGTGGGTTCTACAGCTGCGAAATTCATGATTGGTTCAACCAATGCAGTTGGTTCTTTCACTGGTTTTACCGGTTCACCTTCTTTCTTCGGAATCTCGCTGGGTATTGCCCATCCTTCTTTCGCCTTTGCCATGTATGCCATTAGCTCATTTTCCTTCTTTAACTCCAGCGTGTTCTTCCTTCGTTCATTCCTTATCTTCAATCTTTCCTCGTAATTTTCAATATATTTCTCTCCGAAATATTTCTCATCTCCCGAATTTTCTTTTATCTCGCCAATTCCGCTTGGCATTGGGAATCGTTTCGCCTGGTGATAAGTCGATGCGATGCCTTTTATCCCATGGATCCATGGTCTGCCCATGAGAGCATTATATGGAGACTCCACATCCACCACACTGACAGTAACCTCCATCTCTAGTTCTCCCGCGAAGATCTTCACGCATATTTCGCTCTTTGGCTTTGTTGCCACCCCGTTGAACCCATATAGGTTATATGCCGAAGGTACCATGTCAGAATCCTCATATCCCAAAGCTTTGAATGCATGATATAAAAGTACGTCCACCGAGCTTCCCATGTCCACTAAGACTTTGTCCATAGCCCAAATCTTCCCTTTATCGCCTCGATCTTCTTTTCCTTGCGAGTGTTTGCCAATGGCCAAGGTGATGACCAATTAGTCCGTGTGCGAGATTCCTCCTCCTGGTGCATCTTGCGCTAATAATGATATATCTCTTTTTTTCCATTCCTCTAGGGGTTCCTTCTTAGTCACAGGAAATATGTCATTCCCTTCATATTCCCTTTTATACACCCTTGAGAGCACGTTATCATGAAAATTTCGGAAGTCTTCCTTCGAGTGCACTATGAAATTACAGCCGAACCCCCATGTCCTTTGGTTTTTTTAAATCTCATGACCTTTCGCGTGACTCCTATAATAACCATGTTGCGGCGACAGTGGTAATCCCCGGTCCTCTACGTAATGTGTGAGTTTCCCTTGTTCAATGAGACGAAGTATGGTCCTCTGGACACTTCTGCAATTGTCCGTATGATGCCCGTGAAAGCGATGATATCGGCAAAACTCGTGGCTTTTACTCCCCGTGTGTGGCTCCTTCCCCAAGTTTGGTGGTGCTAGAATTTGTTCAGTCAATACTACTTCCTCCCATATCCTTTCTACAATCTTATTGATCCTTGGGAGTTTTTCCTCCGTAAATGCCAGAATATTTGACCCTTTCTTTTTTGGTTGCAAGTCCTTCGTATGATGATATCTCGCCTCACCATTTTGCAGCTTTTGATTTCTTCGCCATGATCCTTCTCGTCTTGAATTCCTCATCCGGTGTTGTTATTAACTTCGTACGAGCCAAAGCAGTAAGCGAGCTCAATACATCCTCCTCCATCCATTGCACTTCCCTTTCTAATCATTCACTAATTTTTATTTTTAGTGTACTTTTATGATTCCTCCTGTCATTTTTTGTTTTGATTCTACTGAGAACATTTTCAGTTTTTGTTTTGATTCTCCTAATAAATTCCAGTCCAATCTCAATCTTTCCATCTTTTTTTCCTGGTTGTTACACTTACTAGTCGTTGAAAATTTTCTGACGACGATGGTTACACATTTCTATTTTATTCCGTACTCGGTGACAAGAACAAAAACATACGAGATAAGAGATCTCATCCATAAATGCGATACCTATATAATAATATCACTTACAAAATACAATAACATGTGGCCTTCTGATCCTGGTATACAGACGGAGACACGAAAACATGAGTAAAACTGTAATTCGAAAGTTCAGAAGAAGTCATTAAGCTGGGTTTCCAAGGCATTCCACAGAAGAAGGTGGCTCAGAAACAACGTTGGGTAGCACCGAAATCCTAATATAGCTGGGGCTTTTCAAAGAGAGGCTATCGCAAACAGGGTGATGGGAACCAAAGATATCAGTGATGACGGGAAATCAAAGCTTTCCACGAGAAAGAAGATGATATACGTGAAGCGCAAGTCACATCAGTTGGTTGCTTCTCATCATTCTGAAAGTAGGGGTCCATCTGCCAATCTAATTGAAAAGAACCAAGCAGTACTTTGCACTAGCACCCATGGTCAATAATTTAAAAGGAACAAGAACCAACGATCATCACATACAATCGAATACCAATCTGAGTGTAAGGAATAATCAAAGTTAAGAACCCTTTACCAGATGGGTAAACCCTTTTAAGGGAAACGATTATATTAACGACGATATCAAGGGATTCGACTGTAATTCATGTTATTTCACCATCACTATCACCGATAGCACCTATAAACGAAGATTCGTCTGATGGGAAAAACATACAGTCGTCGTCGGTAGTGGTGGTGGTTGGGGTTTTCATTGTTTAGTTGGGTGTATATAAAAAGTCAAAAAATGGTATTTAGGATTCATGAAAATCTATAGGGATGGTACATAGGATTATTAGGGATGGGAATTTAGATGATGGGAAATAGGAAAAGTAGGGATTGGAAACAGGGAAAACCTATTATAATCCATACTTATCAATTTTCTACCAACAATTCTCTCACCTTCCCTCTGTTATTGATCATCATGGCTACGTTCATTCAATCCTGTTAACTCAACGTTCAAAACTTCAAAAGTTGGTAACCAATTACCAGCATAATTACAACAAAAAAATTTAGGGAAGTGTCCATTTTTCTGCAAAAGCAAAAAATCTCTAAAAGGTTGGACACGACATATAAGCAAGTCAGCCTACATTTACCTTCCTTAGAGGAGAAAATTGAATCTATATATCTCAAAATATTTTACAACCCTATTAGGTATCCTCCTATGAATTCAAACCCTAAAAAACTAATGCGTATTCTCTAAAAAAATTTATGGCTGCTCAACGTAGCAAACATGATATAAAACTTGTCTTCAAGAATGCAGTCTTCTGCTAATATTGGATGTAGTTCTACTAGACAAATCAGGAGATCGATCATTATTAGTCAAGTCGTGAAGGATGCTGCTGCTGGGTGGGAATATAACTGTTGGGGTTCAGAGCCATCTACGTGCTAATCTCGCGAAAACAAAATAGCTAACAAGAAACACTTGATCTCTCGGATTACTCCATGAACCTCACTACGATCTAGGATAAGAATAAGAGAAAGAGAACCACACAGATGCAAGCCATAAACAAAAGCAACAAGAAGTAAAGTACTCACAGATTTAACGTGGTTCAACAATATACACAATGTGTGTAATATTGTCTACATCCACCAAACGGCTACGACCTCTTTCATTATTATAGAACCAACTGAGAATTACACAAGAATTGAATAAATCAATCCATCGACTCATCACAACGTGACCGAACACAAGAACTCTCACAAACTCCCTATAAAGCCAAAGTAGTATCTTCACCCATACGAGATAACGTTTAACACATTATCAATCACAACGAGACGATCTTCTCTGCACACCCTGACATAGATTACCATGGACACCTTCAGATCAACACCAATAATTTAATCCAGCACCCCCAAAATGATCTTATCCTCAACAAGATGTCTTACCAACATCTCCACACGAATACTTGGTAGCAAAAGGAATATGTCCTAAAACTACGTTTTATCCTAACCTGCAAGTGCACAGGATCTAAAGTAGAAAGTGAATAAGCAGGGGTTTGTCCACAGGGACTTGGAGGGAGCTATGGTTGTTTTCCTAAATTTCCTAACTAATTTCTTAAACTAAGCGACCGTCGGATGCTTCTGAGAACTGATCTGACGGCTGAAGACGCAAGCGGGTATGGATTTGGGTTTTAGGCTTTTGGGTATAAAATATGGGTTTGGGAAATGAGTTTGGGCTTGGAAAACCTTGAGCCCACTTCTTCTTTAAGAACAACTTTCTTCTTCAAGCCCATTTCTATCCTTTTTTTGGTCTTCCGCACATCACTCTTCGCGGCTTCCTTGCGTAATTCCTCCTGGCTTTTCACTACTTTCCTGCTCTTTTTGCTCCGCAACTCATCCAATCTTTATTTATTACCTAAAAATGCAAAATTAAGTAAGAAAAATGTTTATTCTTGAAAACAATGAAAATACAGAATATGGGATAAAATGTAGAATTAATGCACAAAAGATGAGTTAAATGCCAAGAAAAATATATAGAAATATGCACTTTTTAGCACTCATCAAATACCCCCAAACCTGAATTTTACTTGTCCTCAAGTAAAACAAAACTAAGGAAATCCTACCTATACCACTGTCGCTGGTCTCTCGAATGCATTTAGCGTATGCACTAAGCCTTTTAAACCACTAAGTGTCCCTAGTGGACGAGTTAAGTCTCGTGAAGGTTTGCTTAGAACGTACCTACAAAGTTCTAGGTCAAAATATAAGCTCAGATTCCATCAAACGTGACATGTGCAAGTCAGTTTAGCTCACAGCAAAATGGAGATGTCAATCTAGCTATCGAAGGCACAATCCTAGCACTGATAACAAAAAAAAGACATGTGATAAGAGTGTAAAGTGTATCTACACATGTGTAAAGAAAGATCTGAAGTTATGACTACTAATCACCAAGAGATAGTTTCTCAGGCTAAGAACTGAGGTCGAAATCTAGCTAGCTGTCCGGACTTTACGAGAATTGTGAATGAGTTGGAGGTATTTCACAATTACTCGCGTTGTACATCAATGGCATACACCCTTCCTTGCTTATTACAATGAAACAACAAAATGACTATTTACATGACTCTTATTTACATTGACTACTCTCTTTTATTTTTGGAACAAGAGAGGATGGAATTGATAAATACTTGATTTTTTTTTTTTTGATTTTTTTTTTGATTTTTTTTTTGATTTTTTTTTTTTGAGAAGGAAACACTTTTGATACATAAGGAAACAAAAGATTACATGACACTTTGCAAGAGGTAGCCCTTTTTGATGCACCCAGTTAAATTCGATGGTTGTCTTTCTTAATGTAACCTCCACCTTCTATCCCAACCAACCAAAGAACAAGCTAGTCAAGTTCCGTTCAGTATTCTAAAGTGATTGGCAATCGTAACTTCCTATCCAACACCTTGAAGATCGAGGCCATACATGTATTGGTAGATCGTGCGCGTGCAAATTACTTATCACTATGTGAATTGTGCTAGAATCAGGGTGCCTAAATATCTAGACTAAGACTCCTAAATAAAAATACATATTTGCACAAGAGTCAACAATTCAAGGTAAATGAGCTCCACTTTTATGATTTTTTTCAATTTTTTAATTTTTTTTGGAATTTTTCAATTTTTTCAAAAAGAAGAAGGAGTTCGTTTTCAATTATGGCAAAATATCATGGTATCTACTCTATACCCCCAAACCTAAACTAAACATTGTCCTCAATGTTTCAAAATATGGAAAGAATTAAAATGCAACATATGGAAAGGGACATGCTGAGTAGAGTAAAAGGAGAGAGAATACCCGATTTCGGCGAAAGCAGAATTAAAACTCCGTTATTCAAGGCAAAAAATCCAACATATTTCAGCCGAGATCATATTGGATTAGCAAAATATATACAAAAGGAACAAAAGGGTTTTTTTTAAAGAGTTGAGGATCAACCCAAAAGACGAAGTGTAGACATTTCAACAGCTTCACACAATAATAATTTGATAGAAACGCAAGTGAAACTGTGAAACAAAATGAGCTACCCCCAAACCTGGATTTTACAGAAGATATAATTTTGAAAACAAAATCGCGCAGTTTCGGGGGTTCATCATGCAAAAGGTCCAGCTCGAAATGAACTTTGCTAGGGACGGGCAAACATGCTAATTCCAACTGTGGTTCCTCAAATGTATTATACTTAGAAGCAAAATAGTCCAAGAGGACTTGGGAAGCACATAGTTCCAAACCTAGATTAGGGACTCTCAGAAAAGTCGGTTTGACAATATGGGTACAAACCAAATCTAGGTTGGGTGGAAGGCCATCAGATTGTGACTTATGTAGGACGATAGGCACATCATTATTAATCAAATCAAAATCTCCTAAATCATCTACACATGTCACACCATGCTCACAATCATCAATCAAATTAGCAAGTTCACACTTAGAATCATCAACATCATCAACAGATTCATTCTCATGCATCGGCAAATCAGGAGAAATATCACAATGTGACCTAGGTAGAGAATCAGACACATCAAATATATTTTCATGCATATTAGTGTCTACAGAAGATTCAACTATTCCTATGTCATGCTCATCTTCACAGAATAATTGTACGAATCCCATGTCAATATCAAAATCATATGAATTACAATGAGTATCAGAAAAAACAACATTCATGAAGGTCGAGGGCGAGAAGCCATATGTTATTGAACCAACAGGTTCCACAATATTTTCATGTTCTTCTAACACATCATCATAATCATCATAATCATCATCATGGTAGCATGCATATTGGTCCTCATTAAAAGTGGTGGTGTCATTAGTCGATTCATGTTCCTCTAAATTAGGTTCATATTCAACATCATTTACATGAATGGGACTAGACACTTCATTAGGGACAACATACATTTCCTCATGAATTTCTTCCTTTTGTAGGTGAAGCAAAATCTGATCTAAATATGCCTGAATTCGTGATGTAGATCTATCGAAGTTTTGCTCACTGAGTCTGAAAGCTTCTGTGGTGGAGTCTAAATTCATGGGAGTACAAAATTCTTCATGTTCAAATTGTGGTGATTGGTACATGTGTGCATGGTCATTAGGGTTTATAAAAGATTGATCGCAACCCTCAAGGATTGATTACGGTCCCAATGACTACCATTCTCACAATTTATGGGCATTTCATACCTTGGATTTCTCTAGATTGCCTAAAATTATGCAAAATATGACAATTCTCAACAGGGTGGTCTAAACTACCACATGCGGGACATGCATAGATTTTAGGTTGCCTAAGAAAATTAGATGTGACAGATTCCTCATGTGATTGCATTTCTAAAGCTGCGATTCGAGCTTCTAATTGATCCACAAGAGATGATTGTGTGAGTGAGGCACTAGCAAAATGTTCATTTTCACGTTGTGGCAAACGATGCATGTGCGAATAGTCAGTAGGGTTCATGTATTGAAGCTCGGGACTTTGAAAATGTCCATAATAATTCCTATGACTATTGACATCATGGTCTATGGGAGGTTCATAACGTGAAGTATGTCCACACGCAAGTTCTCTAAGGGATTTGTTGTATTCCCCAACTGTAGACCAAGATCTAGACATGATTGGGCTCAAAGGCTAAGTAAAGAGTTTACAAAGCTCAAAATTTGGTTTTTAAGGGATTGGACTTTTTGGAAAAATTTGGTTTTGTTGGGAAAAATTTGGTTTTGGCGGGAGACATTTGGTTTTGATGGGAAAAAGAAAAATTTTGGTTTTTAGGGAAAGATTTGGAAAACTTTTTGGTTTTTATGGGCGAATTTTGGTTTTGTCGGGATAAGGAGGAAGAAGAAAAATTTGGTTGTTAATGTGGGAGCAAAATAAAATTTGGTTTTAAAATCCGGGAGCAAGTAATTTTTTTTTTTTTTTTTTTAATTATCCTAGCATAAATTAGCACAACCCATAAAAAAAATAAAAACAACAATAATAATTACAAACCCATAAAAGAAAGAAAAAGAAGAAAAAGAAAAATTATTACAAGCCAAAATAAAAAATAAAGAAAAACAAAAATTATTACAAGCCCACAAATTAAAAATGGAAGCCCACAGGTTGGGTTCTCTTAATGGGTTTAGGCTTACTTGCTTAAGCACAGCCCAGCTGCTCAGTTAGGTTGCAAAAGCCCAGTTGGGCTTTGGATCATCCTAAGCTTTGGCTTTTCTGAGGCCCAGTTGGGCTTTGGTTCACCTTCTGCAGCTTACAGCCCAGTTGGGCTTTATTCTACACCAGCTGCAGCAGCTTCAGTGGCAGCAGGATCACCAGTTCAGGTTCAAACAACAACAGGCCAGCAGCAGGCTTTGGGTTTCAGGCTGCAGCTTTGGTTCAACAAGTTTCAGCCTTAGCAGCACAGCAACAGGTGCAGCAGCTCACAGGATTCTTGGCCTGGCACCAGCAGGAGCACCACAGCAGCACAAGAGCACCAGCAGCAGCAGGTGGTTCAGTTCAGGGCTTGCAGGCAGGGCAGCAACAACAAGGGTCAAGTTCTTACAACCCAGCAGCTTGGCAAGCTCAGCAGCAAGGTTAAGAAAGGTCTAGCAGCAACAGGCAACAGTTAGCTAGCTAGCTAGCAAAGGCTAGCCAGCAACAAGACCTGCACCAGCAAACAAATGCAGAGAACAGCAAACAAATGTAGAACAAAAAAAATCAAAATTCAAAAAAAAACAACAACAACGCCGCTAACCGAGTCCCCGGCAGCGGCGCCAAAAACTTGGTAGCAAAAGGAATATGTCCTAAAACTACATTTTATCCTAACCTGCAAGTGCACAGGATCTAAAGTAGAAAGTGAATAAGCAGGGGTTTGTCCACAGGGACTTGGAGGGAGCTATGGTTGTTTTCCTAAATTTCCTAACTAATTTCTTAAACTAAGTGACAGTGGGAATGAAGGTGTATGGAGATGGATGAGAATTCCCTTCACCTAGCTAGTTCATCTAGGTTAAGTTTTTGTCTTATGTCTAGTTAACTAACCTTACAGCCTTAGCTAACCCCTAGCATTGGTTGTCTGTTTAAAGCACAGCCAATCACAGACTAACTAGGCAGTGGCTTACTAACTAATGTAGCTGATTAACCCCTTAGAGCCATCACTGACCCCTAGCATTAGTGGTCTTCTTACAACACCACTAATCACAAGTCAGTTGGGCTTTTAGGAATCTAACTAGCCTAAGCTATTTTGAGTTCAACAAAAACTAACCTAATGGCTAACCATAATGGCTTAAGAGTCCTCTCACCCTAGTGGTGGATTTAGAACATAAATAACATTTGAAGATAACAATAGATTGAATTAGGCAGTAATTGAACTTGGAATTGAAAGTGAAACAAAGAACTGAACATAAAAAAAACTACACAGTTGGGGAACTGGCTAGTCCAATTCTCCCAATTTTGACACTGGCTAGTCCAGCATGCCTTTACAACACACCCACAACCCTCAATTTATAGTCCACAACACTCAATTAGGGTTCTACAATTTTCCCCCAAATCAGTCAAAATTAGGGTTAGATATTTTACCTAATTTGATGTGATAACTCCCAATTCTTCTCGACCCATGCTTCCATTTGTACTCCTCTACCTCTCCACGCCTCCAATTGCTTCTCACTTTCGACCTAATTTCCCAATTTTACACGCTAGGGTTTCTGATAGAGAACGTGCAGAAATTGAGAAAATAGGTGGCTAAGGAGAAGGGAAACTGATGGGATTAGGTTACTTTGATGGACGTGGTGGTTATGATGATGGGTGATGAAGCGGCAGTGGCAGAGGTGGTGTTCTGGTGGTGGCAGGACATGGTGTCTCTGCAGAGGTGAGGGGGTGGAAGAGAAAGTGAGGTCGATGGAGAGGAAGGAGGGGATATTTGGTTGAGGTTAAATGATTCGGTTGCTAGGGTATTAGGCGGGATATCAAGGTTCGATGTCCAGCGAAGGTAAGCCACTGGATGCGAAGATGGTAAGTGGATCTAACGGTGAGATAGGAGCATATAGGAGCGACCGTCGGATAAAGGAATACAACAAAAAGGACGGTGAAGATTAGAGTTAGGTGCTGTAGTGTAAGGCGGAGATATCAAACTTCGATGCACAGCAAGGGAGCGACCGTCGGATGCTTCTGAGAACTGATCTGACGGCTGAAGACGCAAGCGGGTATGGATTTGGGTTTTAGGCTTTTGGGTATAGAATATGGGTTTGGGAAATGAGTTTGGGCTTGGAAAACCTTGAGCCCACTTCTTCTTTAAGAACAACTTTCTTCTTCAAGCCCATTTCTATCCTTTTTTTGGTCTTCCGCACATCACTCTTCGCGGCTTCCTTGCGTAATTCCTCCTGGCTTTTCACTACTTTCCTGCTCTTTTTGCTCCGCAACTCATCCAATCTTTATTTATTACCTAAAAATGCAAAATTAAGTAAGAAAAATGTTTATTCTTGAAAACAATGAAAATACAGAATATGGGATAAAATGTAGAATTAATGCACAAAAGATGAGTTAAATGCCAAGAAAAATATATAGAAATATGCACTTTTTAGCACTCATCAATACTCCATAACGACATGTCTTCCAACATCGATAAACATTCCATAAGCACCATAATGATGTACTCCTTACACCATTGATGGTCTCTCACATCCACCCAAAGAGGTGGGATGACTTCCTCACATCTCTAATGAGAATTTCCTTGAGAACTCCATAGCTAAAACTCATAGCCTAGACCTCCTTCTATAGGAGTAACATTACTTATCCTACAAGAATAGGGTTTCCTTAACTTATCTATTAAGGGCCTAAAATTTAGGAAAAAGTAATTAATTTAAGAGTTTCGCAAAGTCTTAATGACTAATCCTATTACCGACTGAATATGGTTTGCATTATGCCAAACCAAAAATCAGCCGGGCATAACAAGTTTGAGTTTAACTTAAACTAAAATTCATCACCGACCAATCAAGTTTTAGTTATCTTAAACTCCTCACCGACCTTAACCAACAATTCTCCACCTCAGATCATGCATTTATGCATGAGACGATCAAATTGTTATTCCTCCATCTTCTTCATATCGATTGCACTAACGCTGGTTGCCTACATATCCTCAATAGGAATCAAACTGAACTTAGCTCACCCAAATTGTTTCGTTGAACCTCCACCAGAAGAGAGCAAACCAAACTTGAACGTCAGTAACTCAAGACTTAACAATCCAACCTATCGGTGATTGTACAAATATATACCACGGTGAAAAATATTGACCAACTCACCAACCATCATCATATGATCACCCGTTATGCAACATCTTGAGAAAAGACACCTTACTCCTTTATGTTCATAACTCCACATTGATTGGCATTAATATAGGTGTATTGCATGCCAACTCAATCAGATCATACAAGATCGTTGTCCATATGCCACCTTCGAACTTAGTTAATTATAGTCATTATGCGCCCTTGAGCCTTTTCCACCTTCGAACTTGTTCCATACTACGAACACATCTCCTTCTTGGCCTTCCTTTCTCCACCTGAGTTAATGTTACGCTCTTATAAGCCACTAACTCCAAGTTGCACACCACATCCGTTAGGGTTGACATCCATAACTACTCGATCACCAAAAAAATTACCATAGCAGCCTCCATGCGTCTGTCTAAGCATTACCTTAGCAGAACCACAATCTTCATCTTCGTCTTTAAACTCCATCTAAGACAATTGCGTTTTCAAACAACTGATTACACACTTGCTCTCTCCACGAGCATGTCCTTCAAAACGAGTCAACGAGATGCTTTGTTTTAGTTTGTAATAAACCAACCTTCATGTTATCTTCCAAGAAACTAACCATCGTGTATGTACCAAAGCATATTGAGCATGACTCTAACTGCGCACCAAATACAACCAATCCATGGATCATTGCCACTGTGTGCCAATCTCGAGATCATCTCTATGAATCTTGCTTTGTCGAGCCTATCTATGATTGGATTATGATTCTACGACCATATATCACCAATTGAGTTCTACTCATCCATGAAAGCTCATAATATCTTCGACCAATGCATACAAACTACAAACATGCTCAGCTTCACAGAGTCTTCGATAGATGACACTCTAATCTTCTACACCACTTCAGCAACCTCATCGGGCTTTGGCAACAATGTCCTTTTTACGGGCTTTAACATAATTGTCAAGATAGTCTTTTATCAATTTCTTAGCAAGCATGTAGTTTCGACTTCGCGACAGTCAAACCACAACATAATAAGACTTGGATAACACTGTGACTAACGTCGAAGAATTCATTGTTACCGTCGTAACAATATATAAAGTCACACATTCTGCCTTGTGCATATCCCTTTCGCAATCTTTCCCCAAACATACACCAACGTTCGAAATCTGATAATCCGTCCTCCAAACAAAGACCCAATCACACCCAGCCATAATCAGAAACCTTTGGTAACTTCCTCAAGCTCCAAGCAATTCAAGACGCTGTTTTGTTTATCTTCTCGAAGTATGTAGAGAAAATAAATTGACGGAAACTATATCATTGCTTAACCAAATTTCTCAAAAGAAATCTTTACCTTCATCTTTACAGGCTCTGTCACTATTGATATTAATTTCAATAACGGTAGCAGACAAGCAAACCCCCAAATATTATCATTGCTATAATGTATCTCTCTCCAGCAGAAAACCTCATACTGATCATCAGGAAATCAAATAGCCAATGGATAATAAAAGGTTGCCGGAAAAACATGCCGAATCATAGCCCTTTTCAAATTCATGCACCGTGTTTTCTCCAAATAGTATGCGCTAGCTCGTAGACACACCACCATACACATTGTAGTATTGTATCTTTATTTTTTAAACTCTTGAAGTTTCCAAGTGATACATTTTTAATTCCTCACAACGGGTCTTTACCAAAATAGGAATGTATCCGCAACAGAAATAGACCAACCTATTTCTTCAAATGGTCTTGCACTTCAACTAGCTCCGATCGACTTCAAATTTTGTACAACCAAACAAATATTCAATAGAACGTCATCGACAAGAATCAAGATCACAACCTATCTAGCTTCTCCACCGGAAATAGTACGAGATAAACTCCAGAAAACATTTTTCTACCCGATACAATGTCAAACTTCAACACAAACAAACAAACCCTAGAAACTGTGTCGACCAACTGCTTCTTATACAATAATAAGAATCCATAGCTCCACCACAACCAATATCATAACTCATCCAACGATCCATGTCCTGCAACTTATTTGTAGACACACGCTTCAAATACTAAGACTGAAAATCAAACTCTTCACAACAGGAACGTACCAAACCCTGGCCAACGATCAATACTTACAAAACGAAACCTACCAAGAGTTTCCCAAATCCTTATTGTAATAAACAATTAAGGCAGAACGAGTATGAATTTCTCTTCGTATTCTTCAACTTCATGTTAAAGAAAATCAGCAACATGATCTAATTGATGACGATTGATAACTAAATTATTGTTTCCCTTGGTTTGGAACAATAATGAGACTTCAACAATGCTTAATATTCCATCTTTACTTCTATAAACATACAAAACAATATTTGTATATCAACTACTATACTCTTGCCTTCTTGTGTCTTTCCAAGCAAACGCCGATTAATTGAAAAACAATCTACGCAATGCTTTCAAACAGTTCAGGAATATAGTAAGAAGTATAGAGAATAAATAAACTTACTTGAAGCCACGCATAGGGTTTATGCTCCAATAAGTATCAATGCGAAATCTCCAATGTAGAGCACCATAAACATCAAGACCATACATCTTGACCATATCGAATGAAGATCACCTGATAGAATCCCGTTCCTTTAGAAGTACACTTTACTTTTCTTTGTTCCCAAAAACTGATGAAATCAAATCTCATATTTATTTGAAAACATCAAACTCTGCATCTTCGAAAGCTGTAAAATCAAATCCTCACATACTTGATGAAACCCAATCCTTCGTCTTCAAAATTTTCTGCCAATCCAGAAAACGTAGAATCTTCTCTGAAATAGATCCAAGCGTGCATATCCTTCTGGATGTCCTGGTAAACACTTTTTCGCACATCTTTTTATTCTCATTGTACTATTTCATACTTACTCTTATTTTTTATTCCCCTTTTAGGAAGATCGTCGTCGCATGATTTTAGTTGAAGGCTATTTTGAGTCTCGTAATTCCACAATGAAACTCTCTCATAAGAACACCATCCTAAGAAATAAAATTAACAAACTAAAAGGAGAGATCCATACCGCAACTCTTGAATCCGATGATCTTTGTAAGAGGAATCAAGACCTAAGAGGTGCCCTTATTTTCACCTTTATACCTTTCTCTTACTGTAATATGCTTTTCTTATCCATGTTTTTTGAATTTCTTCGCATGCACATTAAGATTTAAATCAGAAACGCATTATGGAGTTGTATGAGTTTCAATTTGCTGCTGAAGATGCTCGCTCTAACAATGAGAAGTTATAGAATCAGATAATTCAACTAAACAATGAACATTCGTATTCACTTGACCAGATTTAAAATCTAAAAAATGAGAATGTCTATTTGTCTCAACAATGCGAAACATTGGATTCCCAACTTTCCCATCTATCTTATTTATTAGGTATTGCTGACTTGAGATATTAAACCTTATCAGATGAAAATCAAGGTCTATCCAAAGATAAGCGTTCTAATTTGAAGAAGGAAGCGATGTTTTCGCGCCAATATCTTATTCTTCAAAAAGTTTGTGATGACAAAGAGGAATCTCTTATCTTATTACAGAAACAATATGATGAATTTTCAGAGATATTAACTGCTCAGAACGAAAAGACTATTCAGGGTAAGATAAATTTGACAGTAAAGATGAAACAACTTCGAGAAAAGCATACTCAATTGAAAGAATCTCATGATGCTCTTATGAAAGAGAAGACTTCCCTTTCTTTAGATGAAAAAAGAATTCGATCTCGTCTTAAAGGTCTGGTTGGTGATGATTTTGATAAGGCTAATGGAGAATGTGAAGAGTAGTGGTATTGGTTTAGCTCAATATCTCATTTCACAAAGGTAAGGTAGTCACATGGATCTGACTGCCATAATTTACTTATCTTTTTTAACTATTACTTAAATTTTGTCGTTGCGAGAACTTCTCCTCTATTATAACTCTAAATTTCTTCATGCAGATTCTGAAAATCGCACCAGTCTACCATTTCTCAACTAAGATCTGATCTGGCCAAGGTTCGCAAAGAGCGCGCGAAACAAACAAAAATATCCAAACATCTTTCAGTTGCACTCAGATCTTCTCGTGACCGAGCAAAAATGAGATTTTCGTTTCTTCAAGATTTTATGGAGGTTGATATAAGGAATGCTGAGAAGGGTATCGCTCGCCAAGCTCACACTAAAACTCAAACTCTTGTCAATAAGATTCTCCTAAGAAAATCACTTCCTCCGGTAATTGTTCCTCCTCTTGAGATGAGCGATGATGAAAGACTCCCTGAGCCTGATAGTGACTATAATCATGTAAGCGATGAGGAATAAGATCTTAACATTCCATATCAAGAAAATAAACTTGGGGAGGACAAATCTGGTGAAGATTTATCCAAAGTTCCTGAGAGTGAAGTCAACATCGAAGCTTCCTAAGTAAAGGTATTATTTTTCGCAGTATATTATATTTTTGTTGTGCGACGAGATCGCAGGACGTCTTTACGCTTTCGCGCAATGACCCATTGATCTCGCCTTATCATCTTCTTGTTTTATTGCCTCTTCAGGTTTTATTGTTGCGCAAATATGATAAGTCTTAATGATCCCTTGAATAAAAATCCTCATAATATTTGCGTCTTTTGACACAATTCAGCTCCCTAATGGAGGGTGTCGTCCTTATATTTCCCCTGATTGCCCCTTCAAGGAGGCGTACCCCTACCGGGTTAGGGTGGGATCCTCCCATCCAGTAATGCAACAACCAGTTGTTTTCGCTACCTCTTATCCCTCCACCGATATGGCTTATGGTTACAAGACCGCACCCTAAGTGGGGTTTCTTCGGATCGAGTGCATCATAGTCAAGACTTGTCAAGAGCGGTCAGGTATGCTCCAGACGCCCCAGGCACCCTTGACTCAACCGTGTACCTCGACACCTTGACCGAGTTTCTGCACTCCTTAGGAGAGAGCTTGTCACCTTAATCTTTCGATTTTGGCGCCTCTCCTAGATGGGCTTTTATTTCACCCCAAATCTCCATGACTCAAGCTCCAGGGTCGGTGTAACTTTCACTTGATCCATGCTAACTAGCATCCGAATTATGACGTGCATTAGGTCTTATTGTTTCCTCTTGCTTTATGTGAACTAGGGTGCATGCCACAATCAGATAACTAGGCTCCTTAATTGGAATCTTTATTTCTGATGCCTTTTATGAAGGTCTTATTATAAGGTCTTAGTTTTGCCTTTTTCTTGTATAATATCATTATGAAATCTTCAAATTCATTCATTTGGATAGTACATCCTTATTGAATATTTAGGAATTCGCATCTTCATTTTCGCTTTCTTCACTTTCACATACATGTTTCTGCCGCTTATATGTATGCGATCATCATCTCATGATCTATGGATAATATTTCTTCAGATATAATCTGTTCAGTGGACGTTCCAATTTTTCGACCTGTGTTCTTTCCCTCAGGATCCATCAATTCATAAGCTCCATTTCCAATTATTCTCTTAATTATGTAGGGTCCATCCCATCTTTTCTCCAGATTTCCGTCACTTCCTCTCTGTTAAGGCGGTATCTCTCACAACATTAATTCTCCTGGCTGAAAATCTCTTAGTTTTACGCGCTTGTTATATTCTCGAGCTATCCTATGATGGTAATTTTTCATATGTCGCAAAGAAACTTCTCTTCGCTCTTATAGATCATCTAATTTTGTTAGGATTAAATGCGCACTTAATTTTTTTTAGCATTCTCTTAGTTGTTGGAATTATAATCTCAGTTGGCAATACCGCTTCAACTCCATATGTCAGGAAAAAAGGTGACATTCATGTAGCCTCCCTTCTAATTGTTCTGTATTCCCATACTGCATTGTGCACTTGTTCGCACCATCCTTTATTATATCCCTCCAATTTCTTTTTAAATATATCTGCAATTCTCTTATTGGTTGCCTCAGCTTGACCATTGCTTTGTGGATACAATGGAGTGGATTTCCCGCTCGGGATTTTGAACGCATTAAGTAACATTTCTATATTTTCTCCTTCAAATTTTTTTCCATTATCAGAAACTAGTTGTGCTGCGATTCCGAATCTGGAAATGATATTCTCAAATATGAATGTGAAAACATCTTTATCTCGAATATGCTGCATCGCTTTCACCTCTGCCCACTTTGTAAAGTAGTTTGTCGCTACTATTAGATATCTTTTTTGATACAAATAACAAACAGAAAATGTCATTTAAGTATGACGACCAAAATTCATCATTTTTGGTGACGAATAAAGTCTGTTTTTTGTTTGTTAAATATAATAACGGTTGGGATCTGTGATTTTCTAGGAACTGATTTAGATTTTTTGTATTCATATTTGGTCTGATTCGGATTTTGGTTTCAGATTAGGTGAATCAGAACCATATTTTGATTCAGCTTTGGTTCAGCTAAATCTGAAAACTTACTACGTTTTGACACTGAACTGAATATACAATTGCATTTTCAAGATGAATTTAATTTTGTATTACCGGTTCCTGGTATGAATGGACTCACAATGTCTAGCCCTAATTTTCCAAATGGCTATTCACTTGTTGATGAGTTGAGCATCACTCCTGGTGCGTGTATTTTCTTTCCATGACGCTGGCACTCTTCGCACCGCCTTGACACCTCTTTCGCGTCTTCATGCATGTATGGCCAATAATAGCCTTGTATTTTTGTTCTATACGATAAAGACCTTCATCCACTATGATTTCCTGCATCTCCATAATGTAATGCTTTCAAGATTTACATTCCTTATTTTCTTGTTAAACATTTAAGCGATGGTCCAAAGAATGATCTTCGGTAAAGTACACCAACTCTCAACTCATAATTTGTTACTTTGTTCTTTAACTTGTGTGCCTCCAACCTGTTTCTTGGGACTTCTGCTTTTTCTAAATACAAATGGAGCTGGGTTCTCCAATCTGCGGCTTTGTTTGCCTGTTCTTCTTCTTCATTGTCCACTAGCATTACATCTAGATCTTCGCATTATTCTTTATTAATGGAGGGTAAAAAGAATGTTTGTATCTTTATGTCCCTCGAAGTCGGATCTACCATCATGGACAGAATAAAAGCAAGTGTGTCTGCTAACTGATTATCTTTCCTCGAAATGTGCCTCCAACTTATTTTTGGAATTTGTGCTGATAACTCTCCGACAAGATTTTTGTATTTTTGCAAGGATGGATCATTTTTGCTATATACCCCTTCTATTTGGCGAATAACCAACTGTGAGTCACTAGTTATTCGCGCATCCATGGTCGTCCCAAGAGTATATTGTACGGTGATTCCACATCAACCACGCACAATGTCACTTGTGTTTCTATTTCTCCCAACATTATTCGCACAATTACTTCTCCTTTTGGCTTTGTTGTTGCTTTATTAAAACCATGAATATTGTAACTTGAGTGATACATATCTGTATCCTTATGTCCCATTCCTTTGAACGTGCGATAAAATAAGATGTCCACCGAACTCCCTGTATCTACTAAGGTTCTATCCATCGCCCACGCATCTTGTACTTTCGCTCCTGCATGTTTTTCTTTGCGTTCTATAACCACTGTAACCACCAAAGGATCTGTTCGTCTTAAATTCTCTACTGGTATCTCTTCCGCCGTGAATGTTATATTCTGTTTTTCCCAATCTTTCAGTGGAGAAATTTTTTCTACCGTCATAATTTTGTTTCCTTCGAAATCACGCTTGTGTATTTTTCCTGTAATTCTTGCATGAAAGTCATCAATAGTAGTTTTAGTTATTAAGTTACATTGTGATTTCCTTCTGCCTTCTTTTGCTTCGATGATTCTTATCAAATTTGAACAATGAAGATGAAATTTCTGAGGCTATCCTTTTGAACTTTTAGGTTTAAACTTCTAAACTTTCACCACCACAGTAAATCACTCCAAGCTGATTTCTAGCGCCAAAATGTAGTTGGAGGAAATCCTACAACCACACCCTTAATGAAATCTTAATAACAATTCAAGTAATCATCTTAAAATTCATACATTCATTCATAGAATCTTCAATATAGTTACAAGATTTGAAATGAACTCTAACTTGGAGAACAAATAATCTTTCTCTCTCCTAAATTCCAAGTCTAAGCTCTCAAAAAGATCTCTCCCTTTACATGGTCGCTCGGTCCCTTATATAGGGATTTTACATAGTGGATGACAGCTAATAAAGACTTTATTTTCGGATCTGGCGTGCGTCATTAACGCACGCTTACCTTGACTCTTCTCGCACGTACTTTAAAACTTCGCACGATCATCATACTTTACTCGTGATTCTTCTGACGTCAACTGATGCGTCATCTTTAATATACTGTACGCGATAACCTTCGCTCATTCATCGAACCATTACTTCGCATACATAATAGATGTGCGGTATTTAGTATCTACAATATCGAAGTGCATACCGAGGTCAAAAGCAAATCATTTACCACAACTTGAGAATGGTCGTCTATCCTTCGCCAAATTAACACGAAAAACAGAAAGAGCAAAAAACAAATTGGAAGCTAACCAAAGAGATTCATCGGGAGTTGAGTATCATGATGCAAGGTACATTCAGGAAAAGGTGAAAATTTAAAAAGTACTCACTCCGTCCTAAATTAACAGTCCGCTTTGACTTTGTCAAGATATTAAGGAAATCCTATAAAATATCATGACTAGCCCTTGACTAGCCTATCTAATGTTATGTTGTTACTAAAACTAAAATTATTAGTGTTAAAAATTCTAAATTGGATAGTATTATTATTTTAGGAAATATTTTAAGAAATAAAAGCAAATTATACTGCTTTTATTATGAAATCCACAATTTAAGAAATATTTTTATAAGAATAAGTAAGAATAAGTATAAGTTTTATTAGAAATTTTATAACTATCCATAAGTGTTTTTATTTAAAAAATGAATGACAATTAATACAAAGATATTGAGTAAGTTTTTTCCTTATATATGATGATACTACTTAAGATTTTGAATTAAGTTTATATTAAAAATGATTTTATGATTATTAAAAATAAAGGGTACATTTGATAGTTTAAGGGAAAAGTATGTCTATAAACAGAGCGGACAGATAAAAATGGACAAATCAAAGTAGAAATTAGGACAGAGGAAGTAATAAACATATTACTTACATCATGATTTATGTAAGGAATTACTAAGTCAGGTGGATAACCCCACCACTTCCCACATAAATTCTATTTTCGAGCTGCCTTTGCTAAAGCATCTGCAGCTTTATTACAAGACCTGTAAACAAACTCACAAGACCACATAGGGTAACTATTACATATATTAACACAATTTCTAAGAAAAGGTAAACACTGCCACTGACAAAGACTAGTTTGATGCTGTAAAAAGTTACTGATACTCAGATTGTCTGTCTCAAAAATGACATTAGACCAGCCATTTGAAGCTGTTATTTGCATAGCTTCTAACATAGCACAGGCTTCATCTTGCTCAACATTTATAGCTCTTTTCAATGTTCCTCTTCCCATGACAAAGGCCCCTGTAGAATTTCTAGTTATAATACCAATACCAGCTAACAAAGATTCAAAATTATATGAAGCATCAACATTTATCTTTAAGAACTGCACAGGAAGAGGAACCTAAGGCAGATGTAAGATGTAGTTCTGTAAATGATAATGATCATGAGCAACAAATGAGGTATCTAAATGATGTTGTGCCCTGTAAGAGTTTATCTGATGTATGACAGTTCGATGATTGGGTGTTATATTTCTGAAAACAGCCCTACATCTATGTTTCCAAATGAAGTTCATTATACAGAGAGCTAACTGTACAACTAGAGGTGTGTGTTTGATAGTTATATTCGAACCCTTAAGCTGCCAAGTCTGAATCCAGGAGAGAACCGAGGGATGCTGCACAATGGAAACGAACTGATTAGGAAAAAAAGTCTTCCATATAGCTTGAGAGAAGGAGCAATGAAGTAGCAAATGGTCCAGATCTTCAGTTTGATTCATACTACACAAACACATATTTTATCATCATTATTCAGATGCCTAAAGATGCGAGCTTTCACAGGTATATCATCATGTATTCCTTTCCACATAAAAATTTGAAACTTGTATGGTACTTTCAATTTCCAGAATGCTAACCAAAATTGCTGAGATAAACCCATTGAAATATCCATATGCAAATCCTTTTCACAAAGCATCTTGTATGCTGAAGCAGTTGTAAACATGCCGGTACTAGTAAAAGGCCATACCAACTTATCTTTCTGATCTAATTGTAAAGGAATAGTGAAATAGAGTTCACCTGGTCTGCAGAAAATAAATGGCGAAGAAGCGGAATATTCCATTGCAGAGTGAGAGGATCAAATAGTTCCGAAACCCATTCAATATTACTTGTATTCAGATCACTCCAATCTTGAATTGCAGTCTGCATGGAAGGAATCCAATTGGCAGTCCAGATATTGATGCGAGTACCATTACCTACTTGCCATTTTGCATTTCTAAGAACAATTTCAAGCCCAACACATATACTCTGCCATACCCAATTTGAATTGTTACTTTCCGGTGGAGGGAAGAATTGCAGATCATTATGAGGAAAGTATTTACCTTTCAACAATTTTGCCCAAATAGCATCTGGATTATGTAATAATTGCCAGGACAATTTCGCAAGAAGAGCTAAATTGTAATTGGTTAAATTTTTAAGACCTAGACCCTAGTTAGTAAGTTCGCGAATCATTCGCGAATCATTCGCGAATTTTTTCGTATCACGAATTTTACCGTTTTATTCGCGTACGTTTGCAACTCCGAACCCAAGTCACATATTATGTGGCATTCCCGGATTATTCGCGAACCGTTCACGAATTTTACGTATTCCGAATGATACGTCCGCTTAATTCGCCATAAATTCTTTAGCTTTTACTTTTCAAAGACTCCACTTTTTGGGCTTTACTGCCTTACGAGCATACACGACCGAATATTAGACGTGTTGTAATTTTTATGAAACAAAAACGACTGAAGAGATTTGAAGGTGAAGGTGAGAGAGATCTCAAACTCACTAACCAAGCATCTAAACCACCATACGACGTCCTCTTGGATAACTAATGTTGTATATATTATTAATATCATCATATTAAGTTTATTTTTTCGTTAAATAACTCACACATATGCATAAAAATTGGTCTATGACCTTATAAATACAAATTATTTGTTATATATAGATACCGAATTTTCAGAGCCGAACTCACATTTATAAATCGAATTATACACATACGTATGCCGTTCCGAATTACTGACGAATCACGTCCCGTTGACCGAATTTTGGACCGAATCTGGATTTTACAAAACCGTATAATACTCGTACGTTTGCCGCTCCGTACGTTTGCCGAATCCCGAATTGCTAGCTAGGACCTAGACCTCCAAATCTTTTAGGTGCACATACCTTTTTCCATCCAATAAGTTGTCGTGGATGATCGGTGGTAAAATTATTCCACCAGTAACGAAAGTTTGGAGAAGTTGATGTTTGAAGAGTACGTGAGCAGCCAGTAAGATAAGGGAGAACTATTGAAGCGGTGAAAAGTGAAAACTACTCGTATATCATTCCCTCAGACAAAATCTGCACCTTGACTCGGAGTGCCCATTCTAAGTTCAGCTCTTAGATTTGACTTTATTACAACACGAAGTAAAACAGAACACCACAGAATCCAAATCCATTCCAGTTTACACAAGAAGAAGATAATCCCTACACCATGAGACCAAAAACATCCTCCTCTCAGATCTCTCTCTTTCTCTAGAATTATGCATGGAATCTCTCTCTTTCTTTTCTCTTTCACCTCCCTTTTATCGGATTGCTCAATCAAAATCATTCACACCCATTTACAGATTCAGTAAACATAACCAATTCGAGGTTCACTTCTTCTCTGTTTCCCAAATTTGTTTCCCAAATCTCAGTATTAAGAAGAAAAGTGGGAGTGGGTTTGTTGTAAGAGCTGCTAATCGTGGTGGTAATAGTGAATCTCCATATGATGTATTAGGTGTTTCACCTTCTGCAACTCCTGGTGAAATCAAGAAAGCTTATCGAAAACTTGCACTCAAATTCCATCCTGATGTTAATAAACAGGTACCCTTTTTTATGCAGTTTGTTTGTTTGATGAAATGACTAAGAGAAACTTTGATAAGTATGCAAATTTGATAGTGTTTTTTTATTATTGTTGTTGGATGTATAGGCAAATGCGCAAGAGAAATTCATGAGGATTAAACATGCGTATAATACGTTGTTGAACTCAGAATCACGGCGTAAGTATGATTACGGAAGAGGAGAAACTGGTGGTTATTCAGCTTCGAAGAATCGAAACAGGAAAGGACAAGAGGAGGAGTTTTATGGGTTTGGTATGTCCTCACCCCTATTTTGTTGTATTGTTTTCGTAATTGATTTATGAATTGGATTGAGGTTATGAATCCGGATCCGGATACCATCATGCTTGAGCAGTTATATACTACAAACTTGAAAAAATAATTTTGTTCCTTGGGATTGTGTTAGTTCTGTCCTTAGCACTTCATACCTTACCAGATGGTGGTGGATTTTGTGGGTTGTATTTTATCAATTGTGAATATGCTTAATTCTTAGCCTAACATCTCTACAAGCATTGTTGCCTCAATCGGACTCAAGCTTTTCCATTTGTTTGATCTAAAAAACTCGAGATTCCTCCTCTGAATATCCTACTCTGTGACTATATTTGTCAATTGCACTGAAGTTATGAAATTGGAGGTAAATACCGTCATACTAACACAGTTACTATTACAATGAACTGGAAGTTCCATGGGACTGTTAGCCGCCAAGTTGTTTAGTTCTTTCATTAGCACTTCATACCCTATCAGATGGTGATTGATATTGTGGGTTGTGTTTTTATTGGTTTGTGTTTGCAACGTAACACACTGTAACTGTGCTGAATCCCGTAGCCTAATGTACCTCTAGAAGCAGTGTTAACTTAATCCCCGGGAGATGAGTGAGTGGTACTAGAAAAGAATTGCAGTGTTCCCTTGAATATTTCCACAATCTAAATCGTTATGTTTCATTCCAGGACTCAGGCTTTTCCAGTTTTGTGGTCTATGAAACTCGAGCTTCTTCTTTTGATTATTCAATTCTGACTCATTCTTATCCTGTTCTATTCAACTCTACTGAATAAAAAGCAAGCTCAGAATTAGTTGTTATAGACTGTGACTTTACACAACTTGAATTTCTTAAGAAGGTATACTGGTATACCCTCGTTAATCTGTACTCCATAGACAGCATTGGCAATTGCTTGGGCTCTCTATATTCTGCAAATGCTCATCGAAACTGAGATGTGCAGTCATCGGCCACTGCTATCCACCCATAATAAACACTGCTAACCTCTCTTCTCACCTGCTTGGACCCAATCCTTTCTTCCACGATCTTCTATTTCAAACAACCCTGGGCTTCTAGGTACACGTCTCCATCACTGCACTACTAGGCACTTACATTTCATTTCTTCTTCAGTTCTAAACTGCTTTCTACCTTATTGAAGGTTGTGAATATTTCTGGTATAATTGTTTGTCGTGTCCTGTATCATCAAATGGGTAAGAGTTCCTTAAGTCTTATGCATAACTCGGTTTGTTATGCAGGTGATGTTTTGAGGGATGTACAAATAACAGTAGGTAGTCTTTTGGTTTACCGTTTCCATAACTATTGTCATACAATATTTCAAGATTGTACTAGACATTCAAAATCCTGTTCTCTTCTACCGCTAAGAGCTACAATTTTTTTTGTTCTCTAGGGGACTTCTTTAGGGACCTTCAGGTGGAGTTTCAAAACTGGGAAGCAAGCGCGGCATCACAAGGGAAGCCCAAGAGCTTGTGGGAAGAGTTAGCAGTGAGAAACTACTACTCCTTTAGATTATTTTTTTTCTTGAATGAAATTCTTAAATCTTTTGTAAGATTATCACGAGAAAGTTCTAAAAAATCTAATACCTATAAAAATAAACGGCGTAAACACGTACTTGAACTTATATTCTACAGGACATTGGTGAAGAATTTGTGGAGTTTCTAGAGAAAGAGCTGAACATAACAGATGCTAATGTCGAAGATGGAAACAACACAAAGACTGCAGAAGGCAAAGCACGTGAAAGTACTGGGTCACAGAGAGCGGGAGCTGATGTTCGGAGTGATGAGATTGAAGATAACATTGACGAGATTGAAGCCACTCTTGCGCAGTTGAAAAGGGAATTAGGACTCTAGTAAAATCTGTCTTACTGCAGTCATTTTCACATGGAACGAGAAAATGATTTGTGTATTAGAGAGGCTACTTACAAGTGCAGTTTTATCGATCAAGAAGGTAATCTATTGAAGGCAACTCAACTCTCTGCCAAAGCATCATCAAACTCGACCAAGTTGCTTGCAGGAATTTCATGAAGCTAGCTAGCTTGATACCGCTTAGCTTCATGATATGGTTAACATCAGCCAGGGCGGCACATCATACCATGTTCATAAAAAAGAGGATTACTTCAGTAGTTCAATGACACCAAATGGTGGAAACAATTTGTAAATGCTTTGCGTTCATTCTTTGAATGTTGTTTTGTGTCTGCTATTTGGTTTCTTCTGGGGAGTGGTGCAGAGCAAACCTTCCGTATGTGACATCTGAAAACTTGTGAAATTTCGACACGTACTGTTTTCAAAAATTCCAAAAACAACATTGTGGACTTTTTGCAACATTTTTATACCTTTTTTACCCTCAAAATTTCGGAGCCCACTATAAGTGCACTCCAAAAATTGCTCCTGCTACATTTGTCATGCTTGAATACATCATCATCTCTCGGGTGGGACAGGGAATTTAATCCACCGAAAAAACCGGAAACGGATCATTTGTCCAAATATTTTTAAAACAAAGTTCAAATGAACGAGTAAAAATTAGTATGGGTGAAATGGACACCTAAAAAATAACAAGGATGAAACTGGATTCATCTTGACTTAAACTTAAAAAATAACAAGGATGAAACTGGATGCATCCTGATGTAAATTAAAAATAAGAAAAAATATTTGAAAATGGGTAGGATGAAACTGTTTACATCCCGACTATTTTACGTTTTTGTCCATTTAAATAGTATCAAAATCTAAATGTCATTTTCACCAAGAACTGTTTTGATCTTTTTAATCAATTTTGTGGGGAAAAAATCTCTAAATATACTCTGTACATTAACTAGTGCGCATTGTACTTTAATCTGACCCGTACAACTCTTCAGCAAAACAGACCCTTAATCACGATATCGACACAAATTATTGAAAAGCCATGCTACTAGGAAAAATCCGCGGAACAACCTTAGCCACCATTTCAGCAACCAAAGCAATATATACAGTTCATTTCCCATTACATTTTTCATACGATTATCCTCTCACCTAGCCAAAAACAACAAAACCAACAGTTATGTCTGCAAGAACGAAATGGAATGGGGAGGATCTGCGAGAACTAAAGAAGCAGACTTTGAGTAACCCTCGTGAATCAAGGAGCAGGCTTACCCGTCGTGAGCCCAGGAGGAGCAGGATTACCTATCCTGAATCACAGCCCTCCGCACAACCTGATGATCGTCAGGTCGCTCCTACACAAGGAGAGCCAACAAGGATTAGCAGGGTTACCCATCGTGAATCACGCCCCGCACAACCTAATAATCGCCAGATTGCTCCTACACAAGGAAAGCCAACAGGTGGAAGGGTCACTTTAAGATCTAGTAGGACACAACCTCTGGATCGGCCATCCACCCGCCACAACTATCACGAGGTCCGCCAGACCACCACTACCATGAAGTCCACCACCACCACCACCACCAGGTCCACCACCACAACCACGGAGATCTTGATGTCGTCCATCTATGAACGTTGTTAACAAGGAGTGGGGGAATTGCAGCCGTGCCTCTTCTTGGTGGTAGAAAATTCTGCATGTGTATTCTGACTTGATACTTAAAAATACATAAATTTAAAATTAGATCAGGTTTCATCTTGACTTGATCTAGTTTTTATTTGGGTTTCGTTAATAGTTATCAGCAATTGGTATTTGCTAAGCTTCTTCGGAATCTAGGTGCATGATCCATGTGTTAATTAAAACTGTACTTCTCAGTTATATATATATATATAATATGTTGTTTGTAATGTTTCCAAAAGAAGATAGCAAGAACCTTCTTTATAACCAACTTTATAATCTTGTGATTATTATTTTTTGGGCAGGGAGAGATAGTTTTTAGCACTGAGCATTTTATGATTCTAGCGGTAAGAGATCCGACTGATCCATTTCCGGCAGTGTTAATAAGAAGAGTTGTTTTAACATTTAGAAATATCGCCATCCACCAATGCAAAAGTCTTGGTCAAGAAAGGAGGCGCACCGCCCAACACCAAATAGTCCGTCTCTCTAGATTAAGACTGGTGTGCATGCGCACCACCCCCACCTCCCATGACTTTGTGTGATCCATTTCTATCACAGTCCCCACGAAAACATAGTAAGGAAGTAAGAATTTCTTGCTGGGTTCACGGGTTCTGCCGGAAAGGAAAAAACTGATAAAACTGAGAAAGCCACAACGTAGTAGACTCCATGTTCGGCGGTACTGAGGGAACAATGATGAACAAAAACTTTCCGGTTGCCCATGGGTGGATAATGACGCGACCGCATCATATCTCTCGCGGTTTCTGGAAGCAATAGATAAGAGACGACTTGTAATATCACCTTAGTGCGGAATGGAGACACAAAAATAAATCTCCACCAACAGAAGTTGAATCTCCAGTTGTTTTTTTTTTTGAAAGGGAAGGTTTTTCTTTTTATTGAACTCCAGTTACAAAGAGAATTGCAATCCGGCATTGCATGCACATTCGTTTTAGGCCCTAGTGATTTCTTGGAACATGAATGATTGAGCTCTTAAATCTTCTAGCTCCATCCATGGTTTAGCACAAGATTCATGTACAAGGTATTTTTTTTCTTCACGGATTAGGAACTGTTGCCTGTTGCGATGTTGAATCACGAATCAGAATCCCAGCGCTTTCACTATTGAATGAGTATTTTTTCTATTGCAAGGCTCATTTGAGATTTGATTGGTAAAGGAATCAAAAGAAGAAATGTGGAAAATAAACAATCAAAAGACAAATCACAAAACTTGCATAAAAATAAAAAATAAAAATTGAACTCTTCTTAACGTTAAAATATGCAACCTTAACCGACAATTTGTCGTGTGACTCCAACTGAACTTGGTGAGTAATCAATCTTGTTTAATCAATCTTCTTAACTGACAATATGGGAAGGAAAAACAAGAAAATTAGTATTCATTCAAATGTAATCAATCTTGTTTCCTCGTTTTGCATATTAATTTTGCTAATTGGTGAGTCCAAACTTTTTCGTTGTGTTTTCTTCTCTAGTGTGTTGGCAAATTTTTGTCTGATTCAGTTTAAGTCATTGTATACTTTCTCTAAAAGCGTTAAACACTTAAAATCCCGTTGGTTTCAAATAACAACAATATCCCGAGCAAACTTCCGCGGCGGAGAAAGGCTTTAATGTTAGGGGAGCTAAGTGGACTAAATCTTAAAATTGATGGATTTACATATTTACATATATAAGATTTATTTTATAGATATGCTTAATCAGGATCGTTGAACTTTCCAATAAAATATGCAAGAATTGTTAATTGAGAATACCTGGTAGCGCTAATCCGTGTTACGATACCGATCATCTTTGTATGAGCGGTAATATCTTGTGGAGGTCATGGTTTCTCTCTCTTGACCTTAGCCGTTATCAGTAATCTCTTTCATGGATACAATGGCAATGGTTATTGTTTCCCGTAGAGAGAGGACCAAGTTCCTAGGGTTTTAGTATTTGACATTAGATCTCGACTGTCCATCAAGGAAGAGCATAAATAGGATACTAATTCCTTCTATAAACCATTGAGTATATATTTAGCAGTATCCTAAATATAACCAGATTTTCACATGGGCCCAATAAAGATAATTATCCTATAAAAATTATCTTACATTCTCCCACTGGTCCATGTGATAATCTATAAATGGTTAATTGCAGGAAACATAGGGCGCGCGTAATTGCTAAATAATAACTTTAGTGGTTAACGTAATACCTTAATCAAATAATCTATTCATGCGAGTCATAGCGGTTGCAATTGTCTTGTTATCAACATGTTCCCTTCCATGTACCACAACATGAGTACCTTGTCCAACTAGGCCTTAAATAAGAGTATCATAATGGTCCAATGATGTCTTTGAGAAAGACGATTTATGTTAACATTCATCCATTCACATAAATGTATACTAAACATGGATATAAAAATAATTCAGAATAACATTAATAAGAGTAAGTGTCCAAAAGTAAGCACATAAATTAGCTGAGTTCAATAATCAATTACTCCCACAGACCTGAGATTTTAATCTTTTATTAAGAGGTCTTAATAGGTAATTATTCATTAAGTGCATCTCCGAATGCAATTGTGCTTAAGCGATAAATGAAAAACTATTGTTTCTGATTTCCTGATTCACGCATATATACTCAAGGTTCATGTGTTTTGTTCCCTTCGTATACATATCGTGCTTTAATGCTGCGAAGCTAAGACGATAAATTTCAGCAATGTAAAGACAAATCTTAAGTCTCTAAGTATCGCAGTCATAAATATTCAAACTCAATTGTGGGACTAGTATTAATTAATGGATTCTTCCTTTATAGAATCCATACATCCACAAAAATTGAAGTCTGTAAACCCAATCAACTCTTGTTGGGTTCGCTAACTAATTATAAGACATAAGTTAAAATAGTATCTCAAATTTCTTGGTAGCTTTCCTGTAATTTGTTTTTCTATTTTTTAGACATTTAGTTAACATACCAACAACTTGTTATAAGTTTCATATCAGAATTAAGACGTAATGAAGATTAAATTTATATCTTCTATCCAACATGAAATAAAATCTGTTAAATATGTTATTATCTCAAAATTCCTTGAATATTCGATATATGCCTTATATGAGAGCTTTAGTAACCCATATGATATTATTGTCACATGGTAAGCTTCATTGATATCGTTTATTTCAAAAAAATATAGAGATATGCATAAAATCAAGATCACTACTCGTAGGTAGTATGTCTTAACATACAAGACCAAGAGTATGAATTTCTCCCATTGATCTTGAGGTATATGCATAAATCTGTAATAATTTCATCCAAAACTTGAAACATTTATAGTTTTGTTGAATTTCATATACCATTATGGGAGGATGCTTAAATTTCATACTTTGATTTCTGAAATTTATAGACTAAAATTTATCATTAATAAAGGCTATCTTCAAATTTAATTAATGCAACTCTTAGGTCATACTGAGCTACTAATAATACTTTGATAATTCTGGATAAGTCTTTCTTTGACACGAGAGAAAAACTTATTTATAATCAATGCATCATTTCAGAGTATAATCTTTGGCAATAAGTCTTGCTTTACCGTTTAAAATTGCTATTACAGTCGTATTAGGTCAGAAAGACCCACTTTCATACAACTGATTTGTGTCTTTCGAGCAATTAAAGAATATCCGAGACTTGACTTTCAACCAATGATTTTTGCTCACATAGCATCAATCCATTACTCAAAATTATTACACATAATATTTGTGAACCGAAAACCGAGTCTTTGCCATTCTATATCAAAATGTAATAAATTCTTCTAAGAAAATCACTGAAACAACATGAATAACTTTCTTTCAATCTCTGTTGAGACCTTCTTAATGTTGGTTCATGGTTTTATTAAAAAAATTCTTTATTGGAAGTAGTTATATTATGGAGTATTGGATCAGTAATTTGTGGTCTTTCATTATCTAACATTCTGATAATGGGAAGATTCACAAGATTTGTAGAAATCTTAAATGAAGGGATCATTATCATGATTTCTTGAACAAATATATCTACGTACTCCCACTGATTATGCCATCATTAACGAATTTATATTTTCGGTTTCAATAAGTCTCATACTACGTTTAGCACGTTAAAGAATACCATTTGAATCATTTAGGAAAACCAATGAACTAGCAATAGTTTCCAAATCCAATTTTCATTCTTTGAAATGTAAGCCCTCACCTCCAACTGAACAACCATAACTTAAAGGTGATTTAAACTAGGTTTCCAGCCATTCTAGTCCAAAGTGTGTCTTTGAAACTGCTTTACTCGGAATTCTGTTTAAATTACATATTTGTTGAAAGAACATACATTCACTGATATGCGGTCATTATGCATAACCCATCATGATTCTAACCATTTTCATAAAAGTATGATTTTGCCTGTTGTTATACACCATTATGCCAAGGATAAGTTGGCCTTGTGTATTGAGCAACAAATCCAAACTTTTGGAGATACTACGTAAAATATTTAGGATATTATCCTGTTTTTCATACCTTTCACAATATCCACCACCTTTATCAGACTTTATGGTTTTCACTTTCTCTATAATTGCCTCTCAATTTCAATAATGAATGTTCGAGAAAACATCTACGAATTGAGATTCATAATACAATTCATAGATGTACACCGTAACGTGAAAAGTCATAAGGTGATAAACAATTTTATATTCCAAAAAATTGGACCATTAAAGGTCTACAAAATAATCATAATCAACAATTAATAAGAACAAAAGTTGAGATTTATAATAGAAATAAATGACAATTAAGCTTACAATAGTTTCATACCTTCAATAAGACTCTCCTGTGGGTAAAACCTTATAAAGGAACAATGCGAGACATGAAAAACATCAGTAGATATTTTTACCTTCTGATACACACAACATTATGTTTGTTTAATACTACAACTAGAATCACCTGTGGGCAACTCACGTCCTAAAATGTATTAACAAACTCGAATAATTCTAAATGTGTTCAACCTAATATAATGTGAATTGTAGTCACCTGTGGGCGACTATTATTTCACATGTATATGAAATATTTAGATAACCTTAATTCTTGTTTAAACTTGCGAACCAAAACTATTTGTGAGCAGCATTGTTCTAATAGTTAAATCAAACTAAGAGGACTCAAAACATACAACACTTACAAGATAAGAGTTTAGCATCATTGTGGTGATAACTAAACTATCAAGCAAACATGTATAATTGCAAATATCACACTAGCTTTTCTTGTGATATTGCATGGTCCCACTCAATGATATGGACATACTTGATCTGATCATAGATTTAGTCGATTATAAACAATTATGAGTAACCCTAAAACATTAATCATAAACCTTTACTCAAAGACATGTCATCATATATAAATTATAAAAATAACAACACCCTTTAATTGAAAAATGTCCAAACATAATGAACCGTGAAACCAGATTGATTTAGGACATATTCAGTCAAAGTCAAACCTCTCGGTCAAGGTTAACAGTTTGATAAGAAGCAAGGAAAACATTATTGAGTCATCAAGGTCATCAAATGCTCAAAGTCAACACTGGTGAGTTACATGTAGACTTGACAGACATAATCGGTCCTAGTTGATGGACCTAAAGTACTGTTAAGCTATCTTGAAAACGTTAAGGCCAACTTTAAAGTTTTAGCAAACATTTTGACCCATTAAGTAACAAAACATCTTTTCATATGTAACTCATAACACGACCATTCACCAATGAATCACGTACCCAAAATGATTAGATCATCTATTCGACTGAAGACTTAAGATGCCATTAATTGATTAGCTTTTTAAACTGAAGTTTAAAATTAGAACAACGAAACAAAAGGCTTACCTGATTTCCAAATGGGAAACTTAGGCGCAGACCCAAAAAAAATAATATTTTCATTGTCAGGCCCACAATTAATTTTTGGTACCGTGACACCCATAATTATTTCTCGGACACCCAAAATTATCCGAAATTATTAAGAATTAATACATAACTCGTTATGCATACTCTTTTTTCAGGCATAACTCGTTATGCAGCCAAATTTTTCAGGGGTATAATTGGCAATGCAACTTGGATATAACATATCTAAAAATCCGCGCCTTGGAATTTTACAAATTTTATATCGTTGGAAATCTTTTTAAGAGAGATACACAACGAGTACAAACAACAATATCAAATATTTGTTTTTCACGAAGAAATCGGAGGTGATCATCATTTTAGGCTAAATTTTCGAAAACTTGATACATAACCATTAAGCAGCCACCAAAAAAGATGCATAAGACATTCTGCAGACGCATAACGAATTACACAACCATTTTCTCGACTGCATAACACATTATACATATGCGTAACAAAGTTATTTGGCCATTGTTTTGGTTGATTTTAGTGCGTACATAAAAAATTGATGCATAACGCATTATGCATCTATATTTACGGATGCATATAAGGTTATGTATCTATTTTCTCGATGCATAAAAGATTGTGCAACAATTTTCTCGATGCATAATGCACTATGCAGCCATATTTTCGAATGCATAACAGATTATGCATCAATTTTCACGACTGCATAACATGTTATGCAGATATTATTGTAGGTGCATGACTAGTTATGCTCTCTTTATTTTTATTGGTTTCAATAGTGACAAAAAAGTTGTTGCATAACGTGTTATGCAACCATTTTCTAAATTGCATAACAAGTTATGCAACAACTTTTGTATATGCATAACAGATTATGCAACCATTTTCAAAGCTGCATAACGAGTAATGCATCCATTTTGACAACTACACATATAGTTATATAAATATTTTAAAAACAAGGAAATAGGGGAGAAACAAAATCAAAACCAATTTCTTGTTTTTCAAAGCTGCATAACGAGTAAGCTCAACCAGTTTTTGGGAACAACCAAACCATTGTGGTAATTTTCTCATTTTCCTTTCAAGGATGATATGTATGTGGCAACATTTCCCAGCAGCATCACTTTATTCAAAACCCCACAGCATCTAGTCCAACACCAAATCTAAATCACACCCATCTCTTATTTCATTTCAGGCTCATAAGAACTTCAATCTTTCCTCCTCTTTGTCACTGATTTTCGGCAACATTAGATCCCCAAATCCTGCTCATTTCAGATTCACAATTTTCCCCAAACATCTGCAAATTCAATTCACAATAAACCAAGTTTCATACCTCAGATTATATCAACGACACAGACCCATACTTCCACCACCAGTTCATATCCTCTTTGCCATCCATACAAATTCAGTTTAAAACCCATTCAATCAGAAAACAAAAGCTTCACTTCCACCTGAGTTGCAGCTCAAAATTTCGCTTGAATCACAAAGCTGACCATGCCATTCCTTGTATTTCTTGACTGCTCAATCCCATGTCTTGATTCTACGGAAATAAACCCACCGGCCATGGCTAGATCGACTACAATCTCGACTGATTTATGCGCAGAATTTGACACACATTCTTCCTTTAAACTTGAGCTATAATCTCCTCATAAACTGAGCCACTGATTGATCCAGATACCCAACAAAATCCGCGACTTTAGTAGCTCAATTTCCTCCATGTTTCTGGTCTAAAACACCAACAAATTCTCTACATTCTTCCTTCTTCCTCTCGGATTCAACTAGGGATCTTGCCCGTGGTGAACAACCATCAAATTCATTGCATCTGCTAATGAACAATCCCCATCTCAATCTCCAGCAAACACAAGAAGAAATGTAGCGCCTGCTGCTTTGAAATGATGAAGAATGGGATTTATCACCAGGAATTAGTTTGGTTTTTTTCACGGGAAAATCCCTAAATTGGCTGAAAATTTTGATGCATAAAATTTTGTAATTCACTGAATGGGTTTGTAAAGCATGATTCCCTAACAGCAAATCTACAACCCAAACTCACTTCGAATCAAGATTTTGAAAACAAAAATCAGATTTGTAAAAGAGAACAAGCAAAGTTTTTAGAAAAGCTTTCTCAATGTTTTGTTTATAAAATCATCAGATCTAATAATAAAAAGAGTAAAATGAAAAAAGTGAATAGAGAATTCATCCTCCTTAGGATCGATTGTTGATCAAGTTTTGTCCGGATTTCATTTTCTTATCAATCTCTTCATCTCCGTTTCTGCTTTTCTCTCTTATTAACAAATATTCTCTTCAACCATCACCAGATTCGGCAGCAGCTTCAACTTTGTTCGATTTGTATCCTAAGAATCAATAGAGAAGAAACTCACAGTAGAGAAGAAGAAGATAAGGAATTGAAGAAGAAATTTTGCGGCGTGTGAAGAAATATAATTTTAGAAATTCTGGGTGTGGGAGAAATTTTACCTCAGAAAAAGGGTGCGCGCCTGAACTTTTCTGAGCGTGGGTTTCACAGTGGAAGAAATCTGTAAAATGGGTTTGGCTGTAATTTTCACTTTCCAAATTTGTATGCAAGTCTTAATCTTATGGCCTATTTATTTCTCAAAGCCCATCAATGTTAACCACAGGCCCAATAACAATTATCACTGATCTAAAGTTAATGATAAGGCCCACGCTTATTACATATATCATCGAGGATGATCATGGGTTCTAAACACAAGCTCTAGATGCCAACTATAAGATTTATTTTATAGATATACTTAATCAGGATCGTTGAACTTCATGATAATCACACAATACATATGCAAGAATTGTTAATGGAGAATACCTGGTAGCTCTAATCCGTGTTACGACACCGATCATCTTTGTAGGCGCGTTAATACCTTGTGGAGCTCATGATTTCTCTCTCTTGACCTTAGCCGTTATCAGCAATCTCTTTCATGGATACAATAGCAATGGTTATTGTTTCCCGTAGAGAGAGAACCAAATTCCTAGGGTTTTAGTAGTTGACATTAGATCTCGACCGTCCATCAAGGGAGAGCATAAATAGGATACTAACTCCTTCTATAAACCATTTATTATATATTAAGCAATATCCTATCGGAAAAATTAGGGGGAGACCCAAAACAAAAATATTCTCATTGTCAGGCCCACAATTAATTTTGGGTACCGTGACACCCATAATTATTTCCGTGACACCCATAATTATATGAAATTATTAAAAATATATGCATGACGGATTATGCATCCGCATAATGGGTTATGCATAATTGACAACGCAACTTGGATATAACATATCTAAAAATCCGCGCCTTGGAAATTTATAAATTTTTATATCGTTGGAAATCTTTTAAAGAGAGCTACGCAACGAGTACAAACAATAATATCAATTTTTTGTTTTTCACGAAAAAATCGGAGGTGATCATCGTTTTAGGAAAAAATTTCGAAAACTGACTGCATTATTCATTATGTAGCCTCCAAAAAAGATGCATAACACTTTATGCAGACGCATAACGAATTATGCAATCATTTTTTCGACTGCATAACAAGTTATGCATCTATAACAAGTTATATAGCCATTGTTTTGGTTGATTTTAGTTCGTACAGAAAAATTGATGCATAATGCGTTATGCAGCCATATTTAAATGATGCATATCAGGTTATGCATCCATTTTCTTGATGCATAAAAGATTATGCAACAATTTTCTCGATGCATAATGCATTATGCGGCCGTATTTTGGATGCATATCAGGTTATGCATCCATTTTCTCGGCTGCATGATGCATTATGCATCGATTTTCAATTTGGCACAAAATAACAAGGATGCCGGATAATGTGTTATGCATCCATTTTTGCGATGCATAAAAGTTTATGCATCTAGGTATTGTAACTCAACCATCATCTCTTCGATAACAAAGACCTAACATTCATCTAGGTCTTCTTCTCTGTGATCAACAACATACATACTCAGCCACTAACCCTTGTAACTCAACCATCATCTCTTCCACTGCACCACCAGGACCTCTGTATCTGCAACTTCACATTATCTGTATCAGTAGCAACACCATCACTTGACCTTCAACAACATCTAAATACCAGCATCAGACCCATTCTGCATTGCACCATCACCATCACAAACACCATAACTCAGCCACTTCTCTGCAATGTTGAATTCAACACAAGCTAGCATACACATAATCCATTTAGTCAAAGCTTGCAACAATCCCTTGTAAATCTTGTACCAGGAATCTCATTGCATTAACACAGTGCCTAAACAACATTTTTTCCATCTTCTTCTCTCTGTTTACACGGCACCAACGTCTTCCACAAACCCATTTCATTAAAACTGCCAGAGATTCTCAACTGAAACCCTAGAATTCAATCCTCAACTACCAACATCTACAACCATTCAATCGAACCCTAACTTCTTTTCTCTGATAAACACCCATCTGCTCAAACGCAACTTTGTTGGCTCAAATTCTCGAATTCCTCTCACTGTAACTTAATTCTAAAACATACCCATGATCATCGGCACCTTAAACAACCTATACCCCTTCGAATCAACAGCAAAACCACTTCAAATTCATAATCTTCTGAAACCCTAACTTCCACCAACAGAATCAATTCCTTCTTTTCGATCTCAGCAGCATCGACGAGCATCAACCTCTCAATCTTCATTTTCTTCTCAACAGATCCCCTTTCTTCATTCCTGTTCTTCCTTGTTTTTTCGAATTAACTGCATCAACATCATTTCTTCTTAAAGAAAAATCGAATCCCTGCTTGAAAACTAAAAATAAAAATAAAAACGAAGACAGAAACCCACGAAAGCATAATTTCCGAAAATATGGGCCTGCAAACAATTTTTTCCCCTAAAATGGGTGCGCGCCTGAAGTTTTCTGTCCGTGGGTTTCTCAGTGGAAAAATCTGGGAGAATGGGTCTCACAGTAGTTTTCACTATCCTAAATATAACCAGATTTTCACATTTGCCCAATAAAGATAATTATCCTATAAAAATTATCTTACAACATAAACACCACAACAAATGCAATGTAACCAGAGTAAACCTTTTGACATCTGAAAACTTCGAATGATATTAGGAATTTCTGTGAGTATTCGGACAGAAACCAGGTATATATTCAGTTGTCCGTCGACTGCCCTACGACAAGCTACAGCTACTTGAACTTCTAGATGTGCGTCAGCTACTGCATATTCATCTCTCAAGTGGGGATTGTCAAGTTCACAGTCATCGCTAGTACGTCAGCTACCACGTACTGGACGATATCCCATCTGAACGAGTGAGGCATGTCAATGTAACCGTCCTAGCTATTATCTAGTCGCTGCCTACCACATACTCAATACCATGAGTGATGTCTCATTTTATAATATAAACTCTCAAGCTCTCTCATAAGCGTCGACAACCGTTGCAAGTTGGTAGGTAAAATCCATATAACAACCAAAGCCCACCTAACCCCAGCAATCTAAGAGCAAGTTGGTAGTTCACTATTCTCACCGTATTCCTATACATACACGCTCATGTTTGTAGAAGATTAGACTTCATAGCTCCATTTCCTGTTATATTTGTACAATTATTTCTTTACCGAGCCAGCAAAAGGAAATAGTTCCATTTCTTGTTATCCTTACACTGAAAGTATGTCTTCAAGGAGAATGAAGGTCAGGGGAACTCCTATTGAGGATTTTAATACTCATGAACAGCATCCTGCTTCTCCTCCAGGGATAAGTAGCGATACAAGAACAATGTGGAATGGTCAGGTATTGCGAACACTAAGGCAGCAGACTGTTAGCGATACCCTGGACAACCTAATAATCTTGAGTTAGCTCCTACACAAGGAGGACAACTTCAGAAAGCAAGCAGAAGGGTTTGTTCTAGACCTAGTAGTTTTGTGCCAATTTTTCCTGATCAACTCAAGTCGCCATATAACTGCAAAAACATTTAAAATCTCCCTGGTTTCCAAAAACAAAAAATCATAATTTCTGGAGAAATCGAAGTAATCTAAGTTCAATGAGTTCAAGTCAGTCACCATTGTGCGAGGCTAGGACTTTTGAAACTCTTACCCGAATTAACCAAGAGTTTATCCAAAATAAACTTCCCGGTGAGAAACAGCTCGACTGCATTTTAGCCCATTACCTATTCCAATGATGAAACGAGTTTCCAAACCACCATTGGTGTCTCCCTCGTAGTTTTGCTCCAAACAGTCTAAATCACTCCTTTTAAATCAAAAACCCAGGAGCATCATCTTGCTTAAAATTTCAAGCATTAGAGATGGCAATACACAAACTAGCTAGTTCAACAACAGTGTCATCACTCCAGGTCCTAAGAATTCATACAAACCACCGACCTATGTTGTGAAAGGGGGCCTTAGGCGCTCCTCACACATAGCCAGTTAGCCACCAACACCAAATTGCTAACCCTACTTTGACAGGCTCAAAATCAAACAATCAATCAATCAACTAAACACATCACTGTCATATTTGTTCAACAATAAAGAAAGCAAAGACAAATAAAACCACTACACTTAATCATGAGAAAATTGAATCTGATTTTATCAAATTAGACCATCATTGAGCCTGGTTTTATCAAATCAAACCATTATTTTACATTACCAGGTACAAATATGACTCCATTTCCAACACAAACCACCTGACAATAATAACTAATTTGATGATCTAATCAATCATGATCATGACTTTATCAGGAGAAGAGAATCAAGATTCACCAAATATTCAAACCCCATAAAAAAAAAAAAACATTTTTTCAATTCCAAACAACAATGAGATCTTCATTTCAATTATGCCCATGGGAATTGGGATTCAAATTCAATCGGTTTAATTTTTGTTTGTTGAGAAAATGTAAATTCATTCAAGTAAAAGAAGGACCATCTTTACCAAGATCCATAGAAGATTTACAAGAATTAGGAATGGAAGCATACCTAGATGAGAAATCAGGATAACTAAAATCATCATCAAAATTACCATTCGCTCTTCCATCATCAAAATTCCTAGCATAATCCAACGGATCATACTTAAATTTCTTCCCCTGATGATATTGATTTCCTCCTTTCTTATTGAATTTCCTGATGAACGTTTTCCATTTCGGACCTGCAACAAGTTCTGACCATTCTCTAATTTTCTTGAAAACGCTAATTCCTTTACTCCACCATCGTCCATCTTGATCTTGATCGTTATTATAATCGTCTCGAATTCTTTCCCAACTGGGTAACCAATTACCACAACAACAACCGCGTTTGGCGAACATCATATCAACCATGTCTCCTGATCCTGATTCCGGTGATCTTAATTTGTGTACTGATGAATCTTGTGAATTCTCCTCTGTTGCCATTTTCCTGCTTTGGATTCAAACCCCTAACCCTAAATTTTGATTTTTTTGAGAGGAAGAGATCGGATTTTTATTTTTATTTACTTATTTATTGCCGGAGATTTGCTCATGGGTATGGAGCCTGCCTAAGTAACGCATGGCCCAATCTTAATGGTATTGAATGGACTCGGATTTTATAGCTTTCTGATACAGTCGTTACATCCGCTCGATCTAAATACTGCCACGTGGCAACATCCTAGATGGCACTCTCGATTCAGTTTTGAGGGCTAAAATAGTCATTTTCAAGTAAGTGCTTAACTTTGCATTACAAAAAAAAAGAAAAAAAAAAAAGTAAGTGCTTAACTTTAATATTTAAATGGTAAAAATAATCTGATTTGGTTACATCACGCATTCCTCGTGATTCCTTCAAATTGGCACAAAAGATCTGGAGGGGGAGTTTCGGTTCTTGGCCTGTTTGGTCGAAGGGAATTGAGTCAATTTTCTGAAAATATATTTCTGAACCAAACATGAATGAAATATGGTTAGAAATTGGAAATAATTTAAAGACTTAAAGGCCTCGACAAATAAAGCCCCCACGTTGAATCGTGAGAAAATCTTCACCTTTTATTGGTCGAAATAGATCTTTTTTGAGTTTTGTGAAACGAACGTTTTGGTGAGGACACTTGACAACGTATGATTAATTTAAAAAGAATAAGAAAAATATTTAAAAAAGGAAACCAAATTCAATTTGGAATTGTGAAGTGACAATATTTAGATGATGACACTTGGGAACGTATGACTGATTTAAAAATCACACACTAAAAAGGAAAACCTAATTTACCGTGTTTGGAATTTTGTAGAAGTCCAAATTCAATTTGGAAATCGAGTAATTATTATATTAGGACTATATTTTCCAAATTAATATATAATGTGGGGGGTAAACGGAAAGAATATGTAAAATTTGCACATATTTGCACCTATTTAATGTATTTGTCCCGCCACACCAAACCAAAAATACATCTCCAGGGGGCGGGGTGGGGAGGACCCCACATATTTTCCACATATTTAATGCATTTCGCTGCCACACCAAATCAAAAATACATCTACACGGGGCGGGCACGCACACCATATCAAAATTGCATCGCCACATGGTGGGGCGAAGCCTCGCACACATCAAGTTAAAAGAAAATAAATAAATAAAATCTACACATATTCTCCACATATTTAATATATTTCCTCCGCCACACCAAATTAAAACATACATCTATACGGGCACACAAAATCAAAAATACATCATCTCGGGACGGAACGAAGCCCCACGCACACCAAATTAAAAAAAAACATATGCCCGGTGCATAACACGGGCACAAATCTAGTAATAGGTTAAAGATTTATCTCTTTTAAGGAATAGAGATTTGTTTGAGTTCCCATCCTATCAGCCAAAACAAAAATGGTACATTGAGTGAAGAAGCAGCACCAAGTGTGCACCGTGTGAGAGGATTGTGGGGCCCACTTATATCTACCCTTATCCAGGGACATTTCAGACCATCTGATCCTCTCTCGGTGTCCGGCTTCCCGTGGATGTAGTAAAGTTGCTAAAAACGAGATTTTTTTTTTTTCTTTTTTCTACTAGGATTTATGAAATCCTTTCACTAGTAGGATTATTATTTCAACCAACCATATAAATACCCCAAAGAGACAAACTAAAATTCACACAATTCTTTTTGTTGTTTTTCTACTTTTTTTTTTTTTTTTTCTGCGTTGGGTTTTAATGTAGCTGCTTTTGCGTTTTCCCTTTTACACGAGCTTCTGATTTGGTTTGTTCTTTGGAATTAGATTAATACTAGCTTCCCCAGGTTTTAGTGCTGCAACATCCTCCTAGCTAGCTCCTTTGGGTATCACAACTATTATATCTGTGGCTCGCTGGTGCCCAAGTTCGATATTTAATTACGTTATTAATATCGCATTATTCGTGTGTTTATCCATACACTGTTCCAAAGAACAGTAGGAGGTACACTGTTCATCTTAAAAGTTTATCCATACGAAACCATGATCAAATTCCGTGTCAACAAATTATCAACAAATTCACTCCATCTGTATTCAATTCTATACAATTTCATCGATATCACCAAATAATAATCAAATATAATCCTTTTTTGTATTGATTTTCATTCATTTCAATCCAATTATACTTAATTTTCAGCCAACATTACCGGATCATACTCATCTTGACAAATTGTCAGAACGTACGATTTGATGGTATTCAACTTTATATAATTTCATCAAAGTCGCTAAATCATAGTCACGATGGCCGAATATAATCACCATAATTGGTTTATCTATGTATTCGTCATGATTGATAATCAACAAATCCAATCCAGTTGTAATCAATTTTGCATAATCTAATCTAAACTTGTGAATAGTTATCATGAATGAATATACTCAGTTTATATCGGTTAGCTAGTCATACAGTGGGGTTCACAAAGTTCAACAGGACAGTCCAACAAGTTCGGGAGAGTGGTAAATATTATATTTTACGTGATAAAAAATATTATTACCAAAAATTCATTCTAACTAGCGCGTTGTGTATTCTTTCTTGTCACCATAAATAATTTTTTAGGACGACATTTCAGTAATCACTGAAATCACGAACTACGGTGAAGTTATAGTGTCACTGAAAATGACTAAAGCGACAAAATTTAGTTCGTTGCAAATGTTCTTTCTTGTGATGATTAGAAGTTGTTACTATATAATATTTGCAACCAAACAAGTCGACGGTCACTAAAACTAAAATATAGTGTCAAACATTTTGCTTCGTCACTACAAAAATAGTTAGTGACGAATTAATTTTGTCAGTATGAACTTTTCTTTTGTAACGAAACTTATAGATTATTACCAAAAATATTTTGTGTCAATATTTTTGCATCATCACAATAAAATTAAATGGTGACAAACATTTATAATCACAAGAAACTTATTAGTGACTAGACATTATTTCGTCTCTAAATAAGGTCACTAAAAACCTGTGAGTGACGAAACCCGAGTTCCGTCACAAAAAGCCTAACAACAGTGACAAAAAATATTTTGGTCACAATAACTAAGCTTTAGCAATGAAATATTCTTCGCTGCAAAATCTATCGTCACCAAAGCCATGTTTTCTTGTAGTGATTCAACTTGACCTACCGGCGGTGATAATACAATACTTCACTACAATCTTGCAATGAACATTACCGTAAAGAACAGCAACAGGATTATGGATGTTTCGTATGATGAACTGTACTTAATAGCAAACTGTTATGGTCAGGATATCAGTTCGGGTTCTTTCACTCCGTCCCGCCAAGGCCATACGAATAGGACATTACTTCCTGCAGTGTTTCAGGGTAGTACCTCGATGAGACTACAAGGTGCTGGCCTTCTGGAGTTCAACAATGATCACAGGAATGGAAGTTATGGCATTGATGTGAAACTCAGCGGTAAATTAAGATTGTGGTTGCTATACGACAGCCAACAAAAATGTTTCCAAGTTAGGTGTGGATCATTGAGACTACCGTTGTTGGTTGTTAATTCTTCTTCTTCTAATAACCGAACTGTGATTTCAAACTTGTTGAACAAGTGGTGTAAGGTACACCCGATAGACACCCGATAGCCGGGCAGATTTAAATACATCACAACAAGGTGTCCCACGCCAAGAAGAGGCGTACCTTCTCTCAGGTTTTACCTTTTGTTTCTTTTTATGTGTTTTTATTTGAGTTCTTTGTGCATGAATGAAGTTTTCCCTTCCAGTGACTTTATATCGAGATTTCACCACTTAATTTGTTATTTTGTCCATTAATCTTGGAACGAAGGATTTTATATCGTGAATCGTATCGGATTTTAAATCATTAGCTTTATCAATCACTTCAAGACACAATCAAGGATAAAGACTCAATTTGAGGTGATGGATCAAGCTAAAAAACAAAGGAGTGGATGGATTTCGGACAGTTCACGGCAGCAACAAAATATAAAGGCCTGACTAGTAACTTCGATCAAGTGCATCGGACACATTTGCACGGATTTCTTTTTTGGCGAGTTTTCTTTAAAAAATTAATTTCAAAATTAATTTTTAAGAGTTTTATTTATGGGTAAATTCTTTTTACGTGTTTTACTTGTTTTTGAGGAAAATCAAAACCTAACTTGATTTACAAGTATTTCATCTTATAAATATAACTCGAAATTCTGTTTTCAAAACACATAAGAAGTAATTCTTTTTATTATCTTCTTCCTTTGTTTGTGCGGCGTTTTTACTTTCCATCTCCGTTGCTGAGTTCGGAGAGAGGGTAACTTGTGTTGTGCTAACTCAAGTTATATCGGGCAGTCTTATCCTGGACACATCTTCGCTGTGAGGGGTTTAGCATTACTCAACTCGAGTATACCCGCGAACTAATGTGTTAAGGACAACTTGTTGAACCTGTGATTCTTCCCTCGTCAAGTTATTTCAGTAGGGTTGTTTCGGATTAGTTCTTTACATATTATTTTGATACGTCTAACGTGCTGTTCATTGTTGCAAGATTCCAACAAAATCTTCACCCCATATCATTACAGTACAATGGTAAGGTAGTTATAGGGAAAATTCTTTTCAATCAAAAATGAAAAACTCCTTAGTTTTTAGTTTAAGATCATTGTATAATTTTCTGTTTTTATGTTCTGGGGAAAAACTCCACTGAGAGAAATTTATTGAGAAGAAAAAGGAAATGAAAAACAACAAAAGAACAAGTCAAACCACAAAACAATAGTATGGCAAACCTAAGCGGTCTGACCCTTTATAGATAGTACTAGCCCAAGAGGTCTGCACTGCATAACCCTTTATAGTACTAAATGTGAAACCGAATTGAACACTATTAAGAAACAGAACTAGTAGTAAATATCAAGGGGACCAAATTTGGAATGCAAAAAATCTGTTCAAATGTTTTGATCCATTAAAACTCCAAACAAAATTTTTACAAAAACTCCGAATTTTAAAAAATTGATACAAAAACCCCAAACAGAATTGGTTTATTAACCTCTATTATGAAACCAAATTTGGTTTTAACTTATTTTTGCCTACTTTTTATCATGAAACCAAAATTTTTAATGATGAAACAATAAATTTACGATGAAACCAACTTTTGGTGGTACTAGTTCTGGTTAGTGGTGGTGTTTTTTATGGTGATGGTAGTGCTAGTATTTGTTAGTGGATGTGATGCTCGTTGGGACTTTTGTGTTACTTTTGTTATTTGAGACTTTTGTGTTAGTTTTGTTACTTGGGTTTTTTTGTGAATGGGTAGCAAAACTTTGGGGTTATAACTCACGGCCCGTACACATATAATTGTTCCATCGAAATCAAATGTTATGGTAAGGAGACCATCCTAAAATCTGGAGGGGTCAGTTGAGTAAGGAAAAAATGAACAACCTAAAAAAATCTGGTTTTGTTAACACATTCCTTCGGATTCCTTCAAATTAGCACAAAATATCAGGACCTGGGAGTTTCGGTTCTTAACTTAAAGAGTTTCAGTTTTTTTTGCTAGGTGTTCCTCAGAGTTTTATGGAACCCTTCACTTGTATGATAAATATTTCGGCCAACTATATAAATAACCCACGAGATAAACTAGAATCCACACCATTTTTTTTTCTGGGTTTTAATGTAGCTGCTTTGAGCTTTGTCGTTTACGCGAGCTTCTGATTTGGTTTGTTCTTTGCAACTAGATTACTTCAGTAAGTTTTAGGGATGCAACATCCTCCTCCTGAACCCTGAATCCTCCTCCTTTAAGTATCACAATTATTAATCTCTATGGCTCGTTGTTGTACGATGTCGAAATCTGATATCGTTATGGGTATCCTAACATTAGTATGTTTAATTCCTTTTATGACAATGGGCATAGTACTATTGACACACGAAATTTTAGGTGAATTTCGATACGAAAACATGATCGAGTTCCGTGTCACAGAGGCATCATTAACACAATTCAACTTAACCAGTTCCGGTGATGGTGATAATACAGTACTTGACTACAATCTTTCCGTGAACATCAATCTAAGGAATAGCAACAAGATTATATATGTTTGGTACGACGAACTGGAATTAAGAACAAACTGTTATGGTAAGGATATGAGTTTTGTTTCTTTCGCTCCGTTCCGTCAGGGCCATAAGAATACGACATTACTTCCTGCAGTGTTTCAGGGTAGTACCTCCATGAGACTACAAGGTGCTGATCTTATGAATTTCAACAATGATCAGAGGAATGCATGTTACAGCATTGATATGAAACTCGACGGTACATTAAGGTTGGCGTTTCCTTCTGGTGGTTTCTTCGAGAGCGAACCAAGATGTTTTAAAGTTACGTGTGGAATATTGAGATTACCGTTGCTGGTTGTTAATTCTTCTTCTTCTAGTGATCATACTGTAATTTCAAACATGTTGAACAAGAGATGCAAGGTGCACCCGATGGACACCCGATAATCGTACTTCTGTTAGTTTTTTCCTTTTTGCATGAATAAATTGTTAGTTTTTTCCTTTCTGCATGAATAAATTAAATCTTTCTAGTTTCTATATACTTATATTTAGATTTCACCGCTTAATTTGTTATTTGATCCATCGAAACCTAAAGGATTAGGATGTGGGAGCGCATATTGAACCAAACTATTTAGGTTGACGATGGGATTAGTTTAAGATAAGACAAACTAATCCAATTCAACAAGACTAGTCAAGTTAATGCATGAATTGAACCTTAATACCTTTAGCCTAGGTCATTGCATACCTTATTAGTACAATGGTAAAGTAGTTATGGTGTTGGGAAATTGGGTTATAACAAAGCTATATTGCAGACTCATATGTGGATTATAGTCTCGCTGACTTGGTAACTCTTACAACTCTGATCTTGGCTTGGCCTTTTTCTCTTTCATATAATGTTTGTTCTTTCGAGAAAAAACGAAAAACAAATTACCAAGTTACACCTGAAAAACACCAATATAAGTTACACCTGAAAAGCTAGAGTACTACTTATTATTGTCTCTGATTGTTTTGATCGGTTGAGTTTTTTCTCTCTCCTCTTCTATCTCCTCTCTCGAAAACTCTCTTCGCCTAACAAACACCCTTATTCACTCACAGTCTAAAGACCAAATCTGAGCAGGCTAGTAAAATTAGTATTAACTCTTGTCTATTTTGTTCTAGTGTAATTTCTTTGGCCTTCTTGTTCCATCTTGATTTCTTTCTCTTTGTCCCTTTCACCCCTTTACAGATCTGCATCTATCTTCTTTTTCTGCAACAAAAACGGAAGACGATTTCTATTTGGCGATGGTGGCCGGTTCGATATCATCCCTGACCAAAATCTTCAAAGTTTCCAGTGATGCTTTATTTCCATGGGGTTTCTGTTGTTTCTTTAGAGCATAGAGACGTTTCATCACTGTCTATTCTTGGGTTGAAGTGTTTTAGTTATAGTGGTGTTGTTTGGTTGCCTGATCTTTCTCTCCTAATGTTTGTAGAAGGGTTGTTGATTCTGTTCATATATTTGCTTATCCACGTTTTATGTTCTTCCTCAATCAATCAACATCCTACGAAATCACTGATTTCATCAACTCAGGTACCTGTTTAGCATGATGGAAAAAGTGGCGACGATTTCGTGGAAGATGATGGTGTTTGATCGCAGAAGTTAAGTCTTACGGTGGTGGATTTTCAGTAGGTGGGGGATCGATCGGAAGTGGCTGCAGGTTAGATTCAGGTGACAAGAAGGGTCTATCCAGTCCAGTTTGTGCCCTTATAGGGTTAGGGTTTTCCGTTGGGCGGGTTTTCTGTTGGGCTCTCACAAGTATGTTTGTGAGATAGCATTTCTTGGGCCTTGTATTCTTACAATAGGCTATGGTCTTTTCTGCTGGGCTTCTTTTACTGCTTGTATTAGAAGATTTCATCGGGGGTTTGTACTTTGTACTCGCTATTCTATTTATAAAACATTATTTACCGATAAAAAAAATAAAATAATAAATACTTGTTATCGTCTCTTGTTTTGAACATAATTTGTAATTCTAATGACAACATAATCAACAAATCTCTCATATGGAAACCACAATTTCTCCTTTTCCAGAAGCAAAATGAGAAACAAACCCCAAAATCCAACTACAAATCCCAAGCCAACAGGAGCATACAAAACCTTTTCTTTAACATCATCCTGGTCATCTTCCTCAACTTTATTTGAAGGATTAGCAACACTTGTACTATTATTATCATCACCTTTGCAAGTTTTCTCCGTGGGGAAACCACATAATAAATCGTTCCCAGTGAAAGTGGTACCATCCAAACCCAATGTATCAAAATTGGTTCCCCTTGGAATCCTGCCACTCAAATTATTGTAAGATAAGTTCAAAGGGTACATTAATTATATACCTCCGGTTTTGACTCCCAACAAATATACCTTATACAACAATAAATATATTCATGTCATTTAAAAACTTTATCCATTTCAAAATAGATTACCTTAATACCCTTGCTTATATAATTTTTTTATTTATTTCAAATACAACAAATTTCTTTGTTTATCAACTTCATCGCTACCACCACCACTACCGCCGCCGCCACCACCACCTATTAGCCGCGGCCGCCACCGCCACCACCACCACCACCTATTAGCCACCGCCACCACTAATATTCCATTACTATCACCACCTCCCCCGCCGCTACAACCACCACTGTCACCGACACTAACGCTACCGTCGCCACCACTCCGCCGCCGCCACCGCCACATAATTTTGGTGTCAACAATTAAAGTTGATCCAAAATTAAAAGTTCAAAAATAACTTTGCTAATACATATTCAAGTTTTTGTGTATCAACAACCAAAGTTGACACAAATAACTGAAAAGTATTCCACTTTTGTTGTGTCAACAAAGAAAGTTGATCCTAGTAAATGGAGTCAACAACCAAAGTAAAGAAAATAACTGAAAAGATATCAATTTTTATGTGTCAACAATGGAAGTTGATCCCAGTGAATGGAATCAACAACCAAAGTTAATCCCAAAATTTGGTATCAACAATGGAAGTTGATCAACTTCCTTTGTTGACACAATAACTGATAACATATTCCAGCTTTTTTTGTATGAACAATGGAAGTTGATCCCGAAATTTGGCGTCAACAACCAAAGTTGATCCTAAAAATTGATGTACTAAAATGTGTGAACCCAACGTGAATTGAACACGCATTTTCTGACGTGGAGTCAGGTGTGTTACCATTACACCACAAGTTCGTCAAACATAGCTACTTCAATGTTTCTGCCAATTCACACTATTCAAGCAAATGAAATTGTTAAATCAACAAATACGTACAACATTATTCACAAACGTAGAAGCTCCAAACTATCAAATGTAATTATGATGCCGAATTTTCAGAAACAAGTGCATTGCGAGTGATAAATGGAAAACACAAAAAATACAGATAAAGGTCACATGTAATGTCATATTCTATTACTGAATTTCAAATCATAAACTATGCTATTATAGTACTGTACATGAAATTAAAGTATTAAACTATCAAAATTAAACACTGCGTAATCGTGAAATCACTGAATTTAATTTATTTTCTTTTCTGCATTCTCATTAACACAGGCTTTCAAACAAGGTTGCAGAAATAATCAAGCACCCATCAGTTGAACCTAAAACTTTATGAACCTAAAATTCACCACTGCCACCATTTACAGCCCCTAACATTTCTTAATTGAACTGCATAAACGTTGGAGGCAAGACTGAGGAGGTGTGAACAATCTGTATACTAGGTCCTACCCTTCATAGTAAAAAGCTAATGTAATTCTTTCTCCAATTTATTAAAATCCCTAGCAACTTCTTATTATCATCTAGGATCCTCTAAATTGAGAAAAATCTAACAAACTAAGGTGGAAGCATACCTTAATTAACAGACGATCTCTCATGGGCTTAAGATCTTGACATCCTCACTCTCTAAAATACTAACGATGTCGTCTTCCTTCAATACAAGCCGGCTTGCTCTATTTAACTGAACTTTTAGTTCTGGCATGCTTGGAGTATAAAATTTGCGCACCAGTCTGCCAACAAAAGAGATTGAAATTGTTAATGCCTACTCGAGATCATATATAGGCAGAAAAATAATTGTTAATGCAACTCGAGATCGTATATACTAATGAATTTATGGATGTTAATCCATATAGGCTCATTGTTGTTTATTTAGACTGTGAAAAGTGGCATAGTAAAGAAACAGAATCCATTTTGTTCTTTCATAAATCCTCTAATTAAGTAATGACCATGTTTACCTTTCAATCACTGTACATCTACAACACAAACACCATGAAATAAGAAATTGTATACTTACAACCACAAAACTACATCAAAATCTACAGCTGAATCTTCATTGTTTTCCATTCCCTTCCCTGCCTGTGATTTTCTTGCCAGGAAACTGACATGCAGACATCACAAACTAAACAGTGCTATGTTAAAGAAGATGCAGCAACAAATATAGAGAGCTATCAGTAACCAAAGAAATCAACCACAACAAAAGAACAAACATAATTCTAAAAATTTCAAACCTGTTTTAATTCCAAATCCGATTCAGTAACTTCAACAGTCGACGGAGTAGTAATACACGAATCTATCATTCCAACCTTACCACCACCACCACCAATAGTCACACCCAATCTCCACCGCAGCCACCATAACAACCGGATTCACCACTATCCCCATCACCAATTTTTCATTACTTTGACCTCACTGCAACCAACATTCCAACCTGTCCATTTCCAATTTCACCATATTCCAACAAAAATCACCACAATTTCCATTATCAATCTTAACGTTTTAGCTTCTTTCCAGCTCTATTACCACCACCAGCACCAGAAACTTACATAAGACAAACATGATAATAAATTTTAATTCATTGAAAATTCTATTATTAATCACGCTTCCCAATCGATGCAAACAATTACGATCTAACATAGTTATCATCGATTTTAGTTTCTTCAAGCCAAATCCAGTTGATATAGAGATGAATTTAATAATTTTGATACTCGAGATAGGTTTTAGGATTTCGTTTTTTGTTGATTCATCATTGGATTTAAGTTTTGAAGTTGAAAATCGATCTAAATCGATTGTTTAAAAGGTGGTGGTGCCGCTGGTGGTAGATTTGGTGGAGGTGGTACTGAACTGGTAGTGGGATCAGTGAAGGTGGTGCTACAGTGGAGGTAGCGACAATGAAGATGGGGGTGATGGGATTTGATTAGTTTTCGTTTTTACGAGAAGAAGAAACAAAGTAGAGTATTAAGATACAGAAGGTTAATTAAGGGATTCTGAAAATTAAAAATTTCTTTTGGATCATGGAGGGTATATAATTACTGATGAATAAGGGTATTCTTAAAATTCTTAAAACCCGCGAGAAGGAGGGGCATTTATTCTATTCCCACAAGTTCAAAACCCCAAGAGTGTCAACTGTTGTTAAAGATTGTGGGATATCTCCACATAATTTATTGGAACTTAAATCCAACGACTCTAGAGCAGACAAGTTCCTAATATTCCCTGGAATATCCTTGCAAAGTTGATTATGGGACAAGTTAAGAGACAATAGTGCTTTTAAAAAGCCAATCTCTTTTGGAATGTCTCTATCAAGAATGTTGCATGATAGGTCGACCACAGATATATAGTTGTAAAACTCCTTAAGTTGTACCATGATCCCTTTTGTTACCAATGGCAACTGATAATTACCAAAAAAAACTGAATCGATGACTAGAATCACTTTTTATCAATCCACTCAAACCCCTTAGTTTCTCAGGAATATGGCCTGAGAGATTATTTTGAGAAAAATCTAGCACACGGAGTTTCTGCAAATGAATAATCTCTTCAGGGATTATCCCACTTAACTTGTTTGACCTTAAAGAAATGATTGTAAGGTCCTGGAGTGAACCCAAAGTAGTTGGTATATTACCCCCAAAGTTGTTATTGGCTAAGTTAAGATATTTCAAGTTATGAAGTGCACTAATGAAATTGATCGTACCATCCAGATTGTTGTCATTTAACAAAAGAACCTCTAAGTTTTTGGCAAATTCAAGCTCTTTTGGAACTATTCCGGTCAGATTATTGGTGCCAAGGTTAAGAAAAATAAGAGAGCTCCCACGCCATATATTAGTAGGTATGCTCCCCGTTAATTTGTTGTTAGAGAGATCAAGGATACCGTAAGATTCCGAGTCAAGTATTTCCCTGTCTTCTGTGGGGAATATGGAAAATGGAATTGACCCTGAAAGCTCATTATTGTATAGGACGGTTATCATAGCATTAGATAGCCTTTTTCCGGTTTCCACCGAAATTTCACCGCTTAATTTGTTATTTGATCCATCAAATGCTAAAAGATTCGGAGGTGGAAGTGGCATGATGCCGGAAAACATATTGTATGATAAATCTAATATGTCAAGATGTATGAGTTTGAAGAGACAAGAAGGGATAGTTCCGGTTATCTTAAGATAAGACAAGTCCAGTTCAACCAGGCTAGTCAAGTTACAAATGAAAGCAGAAGAGCCTTCGAAATTGCATGATTCAACCTTAATACCTTAAGTTTAAGATTATGGTACAAATATAAGTGTGGATCTATAACTACAGTTAGGTGCATATTTGAACTAAGATCTAAGACAGTTAAGTTTAATTCGTTAACGAAAGAGATGAAAGAAACGTTGCCTTGAATGGAGTTGTTTGAAATACTGAAGTAACTAAGATTTTCGAGTTTTTTTACGCAACTTGGTATGTTTCCTTTTATATCATTTTCTTCTAAAACGAGTTTTTGAAGAGGAAAAATATCGCAAACAGAGTTTGGTATTGGACCTTGGATATTATTTCTAGCCAAGTTTAGATAGTACAAATGTTTTAGATGAGAGATTTGAGAGGGAATAGGACCTGTTATAGAATTGCCACTGAGTTCAAGATATTCCAGTTTCTCACAAATATTGAATAATGAAAAAGGTAGAGCTCCTTGTATTGAAGATGATGAAGCATCAAGCCATGCCAAAACCGGCGCGTTAGAAATTAAAGACAGAATGGGACCGATTACTTTGGTGAATGACATCTTAAGTTTTTTGAGTTCAGGCCATTGACGTTTAAATATCCTAGTTGCATCAAGATAAAGATTACAATTACCCCTCACGTCGAGTTCTGTAAGTTGAGGAAGGTAAGGAACTGAACCATATAGTTGACAGTCTGCTAACTCAAGAATAGAAAGTGAAGTCAGGTTGGCTAGCTGAATGGGGAATGTGAAATTGAGCCCAAAGTTCTCATTCATTTTGAGAGATGATAGATGGGAAAGGTTGTGAAACTCATGGATGGGGAAAACTGTTCCGGACATTCGGCCCTGAAAAACTGTTTTTTAGGGCCTTCTGAAAGAGTTTTATTCCATTATATAAAAAAATTGTTCCACTTCTTAAATTGTTTTATTCCATTATATAAAGAAATTCACTACTTTTGTAAAATCTATTGGAAAGAGGTTGCTCTATATTTTAGAGGGACCCCTAAAAGAAAATATTTTATAGCGTTTCTTAAGAGTTCGCGATTTTCCTTAACGGTTTTCTCGGAGTTGCCAAGCTCAAGTTGAGCATCTACTACATATGCTAGTAGTAGGTGTAGTAGGGTGTTTTATCCTGGAGATATCCGTCCTGTGAAGGCTATAACATCACTCTTGAGTGTAGCCGGGTGCTAATGTCTTAAGGGCAATGTGTTGAACACGTGACTCACTCTGTTTTTCCAAAGTTTTGCCTTATTGCTGTTGTGGAGATATGAGAAGCTCGTTCGTTTTGTCAATCGATCAATTCCATTATAAAGGAGATAAGTATCAATAACTTTTGCTTATTTGATTTTTTCTTTATTTTAATTATTGCACCCAACAATCTTAAGACATTAGAATTTGTAATAATCGAAAATGGTTGGTTGGTTTGTGAATCATGGATGTTAATTGTGGAGTGAAAAACAAAAACAATTTTTTGGTCAGCTGTAGAGTTTCGAGATTATCTCTTAACCTAGAAGGAATTTCGATGAACCCTTTTGACATAACGTAGTAGACATCCTGATAGTTACCCACGTAAAATTTCAGAATTTTTGGAGTTGTAAAAGTATTTTTTTGATATTTTACAAAACAGACAAATGTTCCTGAAAAATATTGACGGGCAAACTTTTGTTGTTAACTAAAGTATTTTTTATGGGGTAATCATGAATTTTTTGATATGGTGGTTCAAACGAAGTTTGTAAATCTAGATATTATCTTCAAAACTCATATTTTATCTTCCGTTTCGGAACTAAGGTTTGTGAGATGTGGTGTATTAGGTGATTGGGAAATTACCGTGTCCGTGGTTAGAGTATAAACGAAGATTGTGACATGAAATTGAAAAGGAACATGGCTACCAGGTGCATGTGGATGAACACAAGTCTTCCAAAGCTGACAAAGGCGGGAATATCAAACACAACTCTAACCGTAGTCTTCATAAGAAAGGTATGTTTCGTAAAACTGAATCCGGCGTTACTTTAATTAAGAGTGATTGTTATGTTTGTAAAATTCCGGGCCATACGGTAGTAAAGTGTAGACAACATAAAACCTTAATAAGTAGAAAGTTAATGCTAATTTAGTTGAAACAAATTAGAAACAGTTCATTGACATGATGTCGGAAGTTATTTTAACAACCAATGTGAGAGACCAGAAGGTGGACTCTGGAGCCACCAAGAATGTTTGTTGAAACGGAGACCTGTTCACCTCCTATCATAGGATAGGGGATGTCGAGAAACTCTTTTTGAGTAACTCATCTGCAATAGAGGTTGCATAAAAGGAAAAGGTCGAGAAGAAGCTCATATCTGTAATACTCTCACATTGAATGAAGTTTTCATGTTCCAAGCATATGCAAAAATCTTGTATCTTGTTTTATTGTAGATGGAAAAATATTTAAGATCTTAATTTTTTCTGGAAAACTTGTTGTAACAAGGAAGTTATTTTTTAAGCAAGAGTTATAGGACTTTGGGTCTATATAAGCTTAACGGAAAAAACTGATGATGTGAACATAGTTGATTCTTGTGCTTTCTTTATGTGATTGATTGTTTTATGTGGTAAGCTTGTAACCGTAAACTTATAAGTCAATGCTTAGCGTACCCAAATTTAGTTTGGACTTTGAACAAAAAAGTGAAATCTGTGAAGAATCAAATTTTCTTTAAAACCTTTTAGCACAAATGTTCTGAGTAATTCTAAGACTTTAGAATTAATTCAGTTAGGCCTAGATGACATGAGTTCAACCTAAAATCACTGTGGTAAAAGATGGTTTATAACTTTCGTAGATGATTGTACGAGGTAATGTCTTGTATACTTGCTTAGGGATAAGGATGATGCCTTAAAAGCCTTAAGATGTATAAACTTGAAGTTCAAAACCAATTAGAAGCCTTGAACATAACAACTGTATCCTTAAGAAGATGATAATTGTCATGTTGATTAGTTCAGGATTACCTGCGTCCTTGTGGGGGAGGCAGTCATGTTAACTAGTATATCCTGAATAGAGTACCCTTAAGGATCAGATAAAACTCCATATGATTTATGGATAGGTAGATGACCTTCTTATGAATGCGTCGAAGTGTGGGGGTGTTTGACTAAGTTTTCCATTCGTCTTCCTAAAAGAAGTAGATAGAAACCAAAAATGTTGATTGTGTCTTCATATAAGGTATGTTGAGTATACTTCTACATATAGATTTTTGGTTGTGTGTTCTGATTTTTCAGACTTTGGTGTGATTTTTTCTGACTTTGGTGTGATTACTATTACATAATCTAGGGATGCTGAGTTCTTTGAAGATGTTTATTCTTAAACCTGTACCTCATTAGAGATGTGTTGTTGATCCCTAGATTTATTTTCAAATAGTCAGAACTTATCTTAAAGGAAGATGAAGTTACGGTTGAGCCTAAGATAAGTAAACAAAAAAAAAAAAAATTAGATTTGAGACTTCTTATGAAGCCGACTTCATAACATGCCTAGCTTAGTCTAAGCCTCGTACTTGTAAAGAATCCTTGATATCTACTGAAACCCCATTCTGGTAAGAAGCTTCATTTAGTGAAATGGACTCAGTCCGTCGGAACCTGACTTGGGAGCTTGCTAGTTTACCTCCAGGGAGTAAGACCATGAAATGTAAATGAATCTTTAAGAGGAAACGTTAGGTAGATGAAACTGTAGAAAAATTATTATGCTAAGTTGGTAGCTAAAGGATATAAACTAAAAGAAAGTGTAGATTTTCTTGATTCTTATTCACTTATGACGAGAATTACTTCTCTTGAGATGCTAATTGATATTGCTTCCATTAACAACTTGGAAATACATCAGATGGATGTTAAGATAGCTTTTCTAAAACTGTGAATTGGATAAAGAAATTTACATAGACCAACCTGAGGACTTTGTAGTGAAAGATTATGAAGAAAAAGTTTGTAAGTTGAATAAATATTTGTATGGTTCCAAATAAGCACGTAAACAGTGACATGGAAAATTTGATCATGTAATAATGTGTAGTGGATTTAAGTTAATGAATCTGACAAGTATATTTACAAGTAACTTGTTAAGGATGCCTGTGTGATTGTATGCTTGTATGTTGATGATATGCTTATACTTGATACAAACTTAGATGTGATTAATTCCACTAAAAAAAAACATGCGCTGAATGAGAACGTTGACTTGAAAGACTTAGGCCTTGTTGATGTAATCTTAGGGATGAGGATTAGAAGATAATCTAGCATTTATAGTCTTAGTCGTTCTCATTATGTTGAATTTTGTGCTTAAGAGATACAATCAGTGTGATTGTAAGCCTGCTTGTACTCCGTACGATTATTCTTGCAGACTCAAGAAAATTAAGGATAGTAGAGTATCTAAACTTGAATACTCAAGAGTTATAGGATGTATGATGAATTTAATGAACTGTAAGTGTCCAGACATTGCCTATAGTGTGAGTAAGTTAAGTAGATATACTTGTTGTCCATAGAAAGAGCATTGGGATGCACTTAGTAGAGTATTACGGTACCTAAAATCCTCTATTACCTTTTGTTTGGTTTATGAAAGGTATCTTGCTTTCCTTGAGAGACTTTGTGATGCAAACTGGATAGTTGACTCAGAGGAGTCTTAAGTCTACGAGTGGATATGTTTTCACTCTAGAATGAAGGTTTGTTTTGGAAGATTTCCAAACATACATATATTGCTCAATTCATTATGGAATCTGAGAGTATTGCGATAGATAAAGCACGAGAGGGGGATGAGTGCCTAAGATGCTTTTTAGAAGACTTTCCTCTATGGCATAGGCCTGTGCCAGCTATATCTATATACTGTGTTATCCAAGCTATAATAGCTAAAGCTAAAAATAACTAATCTCAATTGGCGTTATTTTCATTGATTGGATAAAGTCCAAGGAGAATATCGCGAACCTTTGACGAAAGGTTCATCCAAAGAGATTGTTAGAAACACATCGAAGGGGATGGGGCTTAAGCTCATAAATTAAACTTTCCATGAAGGATACTCAACCTTGCGGACTGGAGATCCCAAGATCAAGGTTTCGAATGAGACAACTAATTTGTGGTGGGTAAAGGTAAACACTATCAGAGAATTTCATTCTTTGTCCCTTCCCTATGGTGTAGACGTGATAGTGTGACTGCATGTGCAGGATCACTTTTAAGAAGTCTTAATGAGTTCTATAGTTTCAATTTAAGATTGAAGTGGGGTGTAGCAGTAACACTCTTTATGGAAACTCACTTATCTGAATGAGGAAGTGGCCGCTTCCTATGAGAATATGAGCTTTGATTCTCTAGAGCATTCTGAGAAACAGGATATGTCCAGGGACAAATTGGACAAAACGGCACGAGCTTGGCAGCACCCTTGGAGATATCATCCGTGGTTGTTATCGCGATTTACATCAAATGCTAGCAGTTCAAGACATAGTTCACTGTCTCTAGCAAGTAATTCCGGTAATATCTCACTAAGCAAAGGTTCAAGACCTCATGGACACCTCTGCCTAAAATGGTATTTCCTGCGCTTTTTATGTGATTTTCGTTTTGATGGTTTTGGTATTACTGGAACTTAGGACCTAAGGGTCACTAAGGGTTCACTAGTTCATGCTTTTTCACTTTGGTGAAAGGAACCTTTAGTCTCACTTGTGAGGAGCTAAAGATGAAAGCTCTCTATACTATATGATTTTTGCGATCCATAGTATGACCCTGGGGTCAACATACTATTGTGTTTGGGAGATGGCATTGGAATGGCTAGTATGACTTTAACATGAAAGATCTGTCTGTTTGTTCACTCAGTTCGGTTCGTGAGATTGGGTTGTTGATTTACCAAGATCTATCTGTGTTTTTGTGTTTTATTGAGTTTTCATTCATGTAGGGGATTGTTGGAAAACGATTAATAAAAATTTATTTTTAATGGTTTTAATAAAAATAATAATTTATTGTTTTCTTTTGTGAATGAAAAACTTATTAGTCCCACATTGTGGGGTTTCCACTTCTTAAATTGTTTTATTCCATTATATAAAGAAATTCACTACTTTTGTAAAATCTATGGGAAAGGGGTTGCTCTATATTTTAGAGGGACCCCTAAGGGAAAATATTTTATAGCGTTTATTAAGAGTTCGCGATTTTCCTTAACGTTTTTTTTGGAGTTTCCAAGCTCAAGTTGAGCATCTACTACATATGCTAGTAGTAGGTGTAGTAGGGTGTTTTATCCTGGAGATATCCGTCCTGTGAGGGCTATATCATCACTCTTGAGTGTAGCCGGGCACTAATGTCTTAAGGGCAACGTGTTGAACACGTGACTCACTCTGTTGTGGAGATATGAGAAGCTCGTTCGTTTCGTCAATCGATCAATTCCATTATAAAGGAGATGAATATCAATAAATTTTACTTATTTGATTTTTTCTTTATTTTAATAATTGCACCCAACATTACTAACCCGCTAGCCCATTTTGTGGATGAGGATTGTAAGCAAGAAGTATAGACAATTACAGAATAACAGGACAAATCAAGGTACTGCAAAGAGGATATGTTGGTTAAACTTCAACATAGAAGTCACTAACAAGCTGGTTAGGACAAAATTAGGAAATTGATGTAATCCTAAGGGAATTAGAAGTCATCTAATTCTAAGAAAAGGAAAGACATGTAATAAGGTAATAGGACTAGGAAAAGGAATTCATAGTTCTATATATATATGACCACCAAAGTTGTGGTTGATCATATGGATTGTGTTTAGTTTTGAGAGATTTTCTAAACATCAATAAAGAGAGTTGTATTTATATAATCTAAGTTTCATCTTGCAGTTGCCATTAATTGGTATCAGAGCTTGTTTCTGAGCCATGGAAAACGAAACCACCATTGTGGGTGCAAAACAGTTCACGCCACCATCAATACAAGTTCCAATCCTCAACGCCACAAACTATACAGTATGGGACATGAGAATGAAGGTACTGATGAAAATATATAAAGTTTGGGAAACAATTGATCCTGGTATATTGGACCCAGACAAAAACAATGTTGTCATTGGATTAATCTTTCAAGCAATACCAGAATGTCTTGTTCTACAAGTTGGTGAACAGGAAACTTCAAAGAAAATTTGGGATGCAATAAGGGCACGTAATCTCGGAGCTGATCGAGTTAAAGAAGCCCGTCTGCAAACCTTAATATCTGAATTTGAAAGAATGAAGATGAAAGACACTGATACTATTGATAGCTTTGCAGGAAAGCTATCAGAAATAGCCCCAAAAGCTGCGTCACTTGGACAATCCATTGATGAAGATAAACTGGTAAAGAAGTTTCTCAATAGTTTACCAGGATCCAAGTATATTCATATCATAGCTTCTCTCGAACAAGTCTTAGATTTAAAGAAGACTAGCTATGAAGATATAATTGGAAGATTGAAAGCATATGAAGAGAGAATCCTTGATGAAGAAAACAATGGAGAAACTCAAGGAAAACTCTTGTACACAAACTCTTACCAACAAAACTCTGCGACAAGAGGAAGAGGTCGTGGAAGAGGTGGTAGAGTAAATAGAAGCCGAGGAAGGGGAGGAAGGTTTAACTCACAAGATAGAACAACAAGTCAGAATGATCAAAACCAAGAGAAAGAAAAGAAGGATAGATCAAACATTATTTTTTACAGATGTGATAAACCAGGACACTTTTCCTCTGTATGCCCTGAAAGAATACAAAAGATGGAAGAAGCAAACAAGAATGAAACAAGGGAAGCAGATACATCTCTTTTCATGCATGAAGTTGTATTCTTAAACGAAGGGAAACTAATACCAAAGAAATACGAATCAAAGGATGGAGAAGAAGGAATCTGGTATTTAGATAATGGATCCAGCAATCACATGACTGGTAAGAGACACTACTTTTCTGAACTCAATGAGAAAATCAAAGGACAAGTGAAGTTTGGGGATGGATCTTCTGTAGAAATTGAAGGGAAAGGATCAATTCTATTTCAGAGCAAGACCGGAGAACAGAAGCTTGTCACAAACATCTACTTCATCCCAAACTTACAAAGCAACATTCTAAGCTGAGGACAAGCTACAGAAGTTGGATGTGATGTTAGAATGCGACAAGATTATTCTAACAGTTCATGACCCAAGTGGAAGACTTTTAGTTAGAGTCTCACGCTCACATAATAGACTCTACAAGATAAGTCTCATGATTGGAAGGCCATTGTGCCTGAATATGAGACTGGAAGATCAGACATGGAAGTGGCACGCAAGGTTAGGACACATAAGTTTCAGAACCTTAAAAACTATGTCTCAGAACAAGATGGTTCGAGGGCTACCACAACAAAACAGAGTGGTGGAGAGGAGAAACAAGACTCTAATGGAGATGACAAGAAGTTCTTTAAAGGCTATGCAGGTACCTAATTATCTATGGGGAGAAGTTGTACGACACTCCACATACCTGATAAACAGGATACCTACGAAAGCTCTGAAAGACATGACTCCATATGAAAGTTTGCGAAAGAGAAAACCAAACATAGATCATTTAAGAGTGTTTGGTTGCAAAGCATACACAAAATTTAATTCTGCAACTCTTAAGAAACTGGATGATCGATCTCAGACTCTTGTGCATCTAGGAATTGAGCCTGGATCCAAAGCTTACATATTATTCAATCCAACAACGAAAAGAGTAATAGTGAGTTGAGATGTGGTATTCGATGAAAAAGCAAACTGAAACTGGAAAGAAACTAATGATGGACCAAGTAGGGATCTAGGAATGTTTCACATGAGATGGGGTCAAGTAATTGATGAAGGCGAAGGACCCATAATCATCAATACCAATGGAAACAATGATGTTAATCAAGAAGAAGAAGAGAATAATGAAAATACTGAGAATAACGAGGAAGTAGTAGAAGAAGAAGAGATCGATGAAATAACTCAACCCATTCCACTGCGAAAATCAACAAGACAGATAAAAAAGCCACAGTACCTGGAGGATTATGTTCTTCAAGCTGCAGAAGAATGTGAGATTATGCTACTTTCTGTTAATGATGAACCAAGGAATTTTCAGGAAGCAAAGGTCTCGACTAAATGGACAAAATCATGTAGAGAAGAAATTATTTCAATCAACAGAAACAAGACTTGGTTTCTAGTTGATAAGCCAGGTGGGGTAAAAGTGATTGGTCTTAAATGGATCTTCAAAATAAAACGGAATGCTGATGGTACTGTCAACAAATATAAGGCAAGACTTGTAGCTAAGGGATACGTTCAAGAATCACGCATAGACTTTGATGAAGTTTTCACACTAGTTGCTAGACTAGAGGCAATTCGTCTCTTAATAGCAGAAGCAGCATCAAACTCATGGGAAATTCACTACTTAAACGTTAAGACAGCATTCTTACATGGTGAATTGCGAGAAGATGTGTATGTTGAACAACCAGAAGGTTTTGAAGTAAAATGACAAGAGCATAAGGTTTATAAGTTATCAAAAGCTCTATGTGGTCTAAGACAAGCTCCTCGAGCATGGAATACAAAGTTATATCAAATCTTAAGAGAAATCAGATTTTTTAAGTGCTCTAAAGAAACATCAGTATACAGAAGAGAAGAAAAGGGAACGCTTCTTGTAATTGCAGTCTATGTAGATGATCTATTTTTGACTGGCAACTCCCTTAAGGTGATCAATGAGTTCAAGAGAGAAATGTCATCGAAGTTTGAGATGTCAGACCTCGGAAAACTCACTTATTACCTTGGCATAGAAGTCCATCAAGGAGTAGATGGTATTCAGATTAAACAAGAAGCAGGACTTAAAGTTTCAAAGGCACAAGAAGAAGCAGAGATTGATCCAACAAGTTATAGAGGAAATGTTGGATGCCTTAGATACTTATTACACACAAGACCAGATTTGACTTTCTCTGTGGGAGTAGCAAGCCGTTATATGCAGAGTCCACGCAAGTCTCATGGTGATGTAATAAAGCAGATATTAAGATATCTAAAAGGAACAATCAGATGTGGATTGAAGTATGGTCGAGGAGGATCAAAAGGAATTGTTGGGTATAGTGACAGCAGTCATAATATTGACCAAGATGATGGAAAAAGTACAACTGGTCATATATTTTATCTAGGAGAAGCACCTATTACATGGTGTTCACAGAAGCAAGACACTGTAGCCCTCTCATCCTGTGAAGCTGAGTTTATGGCTGCAACAGAAGAAGCTAAACAATTAATATGGCTTCAAGAACTGTTGGGTGAAATCAAAGGAAGAGAATCTGAAAAAGTTCTCATCAAGATTGATAATAAGTCTGCAATTGCACTCACTAAAAATCCAGTGTTTCATGGGAAGACGAAACACATTCACAAAAGGTATCATTTCATACGAGAATGTATCGAGAAGGAGATCATCAACGTTGAACACATACCAGGAACTGAGCAGAAAGCAGATATATTGACAAAGGCATTAGCTCGGATCAAGTTTGAAGAAATGAGACAATTGATTGGAGTACAAGATATGTCACGGGTAAGGTTGGAGCTTAACGGGGAGAATGCTTGTTAAACTTCAACATAGAAGTCACTAACAAGCTGGTTAGGACAAGATTAGGAAATTGATGTAATCCTAAGGGAATTAGAAGTCATCTAGTTCTAAGAAAAGGAAAGACATGTAATAAGGTAATAGGACTAGAAAAAAGGAATTCATAGTTCTATATATATATGATCACCAAATTTGTGGTTGATCATATGAACAAGATTAGAGCTTGTGTTTAGTTTTGAGAGATTTTCTAAACATCAATAAAGAGAGTTGTCTTTATATAAGCTAAGTTTCATCTTGCAGTTCCCATTAGGATAGGTTATTGAACTGTGACGAGATTGAAGCTGAAAAATGCGAGTGGGAGAGATCGAGATGAACAAGTTTTCGTAGAGAAGAAAGTTGTAGTGGGATTTGTGACTCCTGGAAATCGTTAAAGGAAAGATCAAGATATTTCCAGATGAATAAGCTTTAAAAGGGAAGCAGAAAATTTACCTGTTAGGGAAGTTTCCGGTAGATTGGAGGCATTAGAAGTATAAAGATCAAATTCTTGTAAGTAATTCTCAAGTTGTTTATTTTGAAGGTCGATGGAAATGACACGAGAAGAGATATTTGAACATCCTATTCCGTGCCAATTACAACAGTTTTCATGTTGGTGGCCTTCTCTCCATGAGGACAATCGGTTTGATGAGTCGCTCAAAGAGGATTTGAAGTTTAAGAGAGCACTTCTATCCTCATCATGGCATCCATGAGCGGAAACAGGTAATCGAGGGATGCTGGTGAATAGAAAGATCAACAAATGAAGGAGATGAAATGAAGTCATGGCTGAATTAACTTAGAAAGTATTTGTTTAATGAGTGAAATCGCGTAGTTATGTAAGCTACTTGTAGTTTCACATTAGCACTAAATATTCATACATTGATAGGACTAAGTTGATCTGGTATTCTGGACAAAAGATTGATAATAGGGATATTTTGATTTTGGGTCCCATAAAATGGTATACCTTTGCATTTAGAGCCTAACTTTGTCCAGCTTTGAGTTTGGGTCCCGGTGGGTCCCAGTCAAACAGTTGACGTAACGGTTGACCAGTTGACCGTCTATAATTCAATTTTTATTTTCAATTAATATATTAATTAATTAACTCCGTTAAGTCAGAAACATGGCCACGTGACCTGCACGTGACTTTGAAAAAAAATCCTACGAACACATAAACAAGATTTTTCGGTCAAATCAAGTCTGTGATTTCTGCATTCAAAACAAGTCTGTGATTTCTGCAGTTAAACTTTTGCAAAGTTTACAAAATAAGATTATTTCAAATTTGGAACATACACGATCCACCGTCATTCATCATTTGCCCACTGCTCAGGTGTGCCTAGCCAATCCATAATTCTATGCATGTTTCCCCTTCCACTCGTCGAAAATACAGCACCACCTCTCAAGAAAGCTCTACCTCTCCGAGCACTAACACCTCCTCCCCGAGAACCAACACATCCTCTCTGAACACCACCAACACCTCTTCCGGTTGGATTTAGTACCTACAAGAAGATATAAAAGCTGGAGCAGTTAAAATACATGATCTCAAACATACCGGCTGGATTTGGTCTCACATGAGGACCTGTGAAGGTAGCTGGAGCTGCACACACACATGAACACATTAGTTTAAGCCTTATCCATTTATGTAAAGTCAAGTATAACATCTAGAAGTTAACACTATTTACCTTGATCCACATTTGCAGCAGTTGCACCAGTGCAAGTTTTTCTGTTGTGACCATATGTATAACACTTTCCACACATGTACTGTCTAGAATTCCTGCCACGTATCTCATCATTGTCCCTTCTTCTTTGATTTCTAGGCCTCCCTGTGGGTCTAGTAACTTTTGGAGGCTTCACATCATCCAACAGATTCTGCATACATACACAATGATTTAGAATATTACAAGTCAAAAAGTTATACTTATAAGCATATTACATGTGCCCATAAAGCTTTATCCCTGAGTGGCTTAAGTGATGGAGCATACAAGTCTCTATAGTTAGTCACCTTCATGTATGGATGGACATACCTACCAAGTAAATGAAACAAATTTTCAGTAATAGAAAAAGATAACAAAACAAAATGTAAGGAAAATAAGTACCAAAAGCTTTCAAATGAAAAAGAAGACTTACTGATCAAAGTTTCTAGTCCTGAAATGCAAGCTTGCACAAATTGCATGTACACATGGAATACCACTAACTTGCCATACATTGCAGGTACATGTATGCTCTTTCAGATAAACATTCCAGCTGATATCTTTCTTTGTGTCTAATATAGTCCACACAAAGTCAGAAGATGGCTGTTTTGTGAACTCATGGGTGAAGTAGAGATGCTTGTTAATAGTTATCATCACTCTAGGGACCACACCTCCATCATTCATTCTATTTCCCACTAATTCTCTATCATAGAAGATTCTCATCATGAGAAGATGATATTTTTGCACCAACTTTGCAATGGGCATGAACCTCAATTCCAGAATACAAGCATTGAAGGCTTCACAGAAGTTTGATGTGATATGATCACACTTTGAAGACTTATCAAAATAAGCCCTTGCCCATTGCTCAACTGGTTTGTCATCAAACCATTCTGCTGCAGATGCCTTAGCTTCTCTCAGTCTTTCCATCCAAATCTTGTGTCCCACCTCACTATAAGACCTTGCTGCCCTCCATGCCATGAATTCTATGTTCTTTCCAGGGTGCTTAGCCTTTAAATTCTTATATAAATGTCTAAAACAGAACCTATGAAAGTGATTCACATCTTCAAAATTTCTAGCAACACCTTCTACTAATCCCTTTTGTCTGTCACTTATAAATGTTAGTGCCCTGTCATGTTTCTTTAACTCCGGTGGCAAATATACTAAAAATCTATCCAAGCTTCTTTGCAGTCTGACTGACAAATGTAAATAGCAAGGGGAAAACCATTGTTGGCATCAGTCCCACAACTGCCAACAAGGTACCACCATATTTTCCCTTTAAATGAGTTCCATCTAAACCTAGAATAGGTCTAAGAACATCTAAAGCCATCAAGTGATATTCTATATTCAATGCAGTGACTTGAACCTCCCATTTTTCATCTGTCTTATAGCAAAGCAATATTAGTAGGATTATCATCTAAATCTCTTTACATAGTGCAGAATATTCTTAATCCATCCTCATAACTACCCATAATTTTTTCTAAGGTTAAATGATACCCATGCCAGCAGAATAATAAGAAATGTCAACTTTATGGCTGCTTTTTACCTAAGTTATGAATCTCTAGGCTGTAGTTAGGATGAGCTTTAAAAGGCTCACATAACCTGTTGCCACCCATTTTGCATTTGCCAGAGGATGCTTCAACTCATGAAATGATTCACAAGTATGAATGCAAATGACCAGATTTACATTGGCATATTTGGCGATCAGGGAGCCACAGCACAGTAAATTTTTCCAGGACATCATCAAAAATGCATTTGTATTGTTGCTTCTTCCTGATGTTCTTCACTTGAGTCCTTCCATAATTCATGTCTATGGCAAGGGTTCTTCAATAATCCCTGCATTCTTTGTAATTTGACCATTCTTGGCCAACAATAACTTTCAAACCGCAACAATATTTTCAGCCATCTTATACTCGCCATTTATACTCTCAGTCTCTGCAACAAATTCTTCGAACTCAACTGTTGATGCAAGTGTTGGATTGGATTTGACCAGTCACCCTAATTCTCATCACTCCACAATATGGTTCTGACAGGTCTTCATCATCACTGTTACAGTTAACCTCATCCAAGTCTTTGACTCATCACCTTGGTACCTATCGGCAAACAAACTTCATCATCTATGGGAACCACTACCAACACCAACTCATTACTAAGCACTGGTCATCAACAATGGATAGCTGACTTGACTGCCCTTGACTACTGATTGTGAACTAACTTCTTAGGATTCAAAAGGGAGAAGTCAGGTCTTCTTCCGGGTTATAGTCTGGCAGGGTCGCTATATAGGATGCGCAGCCCTGTTACTCTTACCAACCACATGACCACCTTTAGTAGGAAAGTATCTCATAAATCATCCTCCATAAGACCTGCATTTCAATACACCCAACAATCACAATTAGTATATACAACATTCAAATTACATGATTATTGACCGTAACAGTAAACACTCTTGACTACAACTACAAGATATGCATAAAAAGCACCATTGTATACACAGAGCACCAACAACACCACTATAAATTAACACTTCATTCATAACTTGAAGATTTGTAAAACACACTTATTGAACCCAACAGCAGGACCACTAGATTTAACAATTCATTCATTACTTCAAGATTTGCAACTACAATTAACAACTCATGGAAAGACAAACACGACAATTCAGAGACAAAACAAAAATTGGATAAAAACAAATAAAAAATTACAACTGAAACAAACAAAATCAATCCATTAAACTATCATCACCATTAGACAACATGGGTATTCATCATGAAAACCTTAATTAAGAATATCCTAAATTTTATTAACAAATGAAAAATTCCTTTTCCATACCTTTTGGTTGACCTAAAATCGGCAGCAACAATAAATCAACCTCCGATATTAACTCTCAATCTTCATTGTCACAACTACGAAATCCCTAGTACGATCGAATTCAATCAACGATGTACATCAAAGATCGATGATATTGTGTCTGAAATTTTAGGGTTAGAATTATATACCCAGATAAGACTAGAACTAATCCATAACTTGCGATCAATATTTTCCCACGTGTCTAACTTGGTAGAGTTGGTAAATAAACAAAAAAAATTATTTTCGTTGGTCATTTCACATATTATAGACGGTCAACTGGTCAACCGTTACGTCAACTGTTTGACTGGGACCCACCGGGACCCAAACTCAAAGCTGGACAAAGTTAGGTTCTAAATGCAAAGGTATACCATTTTATGGGACCCAAAGTCAAAATATCCCTTGATAATATGATTAAAATGACTTTTAATGCAACATTGATGTTGCCATGTTGGTATACTAAGTCTAAAAGGTATTAAAGATGAAAGCGGTTAGGCACTCTATAATTCTTTGCGTACACAATACCTACAAGCGACCTTAATTGATATATTTGAAAGGCAATTCCATTTGGTAGCCTCCACCTACAAACGAATTTGCTAGGTGTACATCAAGATTTCACACCACGATGCGGACATCATCTGAGCTCCAAATATAGGAAACATAAACCTATCTAGAAGCCGTGAATGCAGTTAAAAAATAATATAAACCTTTTTTTTTTTCGTGTGGGTAGGGGGGATCACCTTAGTTTAACTTAATTATTTTTTTTTATTGCTTAACTTAATTATTTTTTTTTAAGAAAATCGATTTCAATTAAACAAAAAAAATTGATTTGTTACACCGCAAAAAAACTGATTTGTTTAACTTAATCTAAACTGTAAAAAGAATTGATTTGTTACGCCACCAAAAAATTGATTTGTTTTAACTTATTCTAAACTGCGAATGGCCGTAGGCGTATGATTACAGATTCAGTAATCTTGATAATGGTCCATGGATCCTTCCTCTTTGATAAACTTGATAAAACTGAGAAATAGGCCTGTCAATATTTGTTCGATATCCGGTATCCGTTTCCGAGTATTCGAGATCCTATAGGATTTTATCCGTTTTAACGGATATCGGATATCGGATCAGATATTTTGTCGGATATTTCTTCCTTAACATATCGGAAACGGATTAGACCCCATCCGAAATGTTAATATCCGATATCCGATAGTATAGGAACTTATTTGTAATTTATCCCGGATAAATATCCCATAAGTGTCAATTATGAAAATGTTTTACAAGGATTTTTAAGCTTTTTTGTTATAACCGGATACTATCGGATATCCGACAGCTTAGCCTATCGGAATCGATATCTGATTTTGATATCCTATAGGATATTATCGGATATCGAATATCCGATAGTGCTTAACATGTCGGATATCGGATTTCTAAATATCCGACGGATATTCTTCCATTGACAGGCCTACCGAGAAAGGAAGGTTAATGCTTATCAAACGCGGGTTAGGTCATATCGCATAATCTTGTGGGTCGTTGAATAACATGATATGCCCCGCGGCTACAAATAGATTCACTTTAGGGTTAAATTAGTCATTTTACAAGTAGGTGTTTAACTTAATGTAAACTGTTAAAAATCTGATTTTGTAGCGTCACAAATTCCTTTCTGATTGGTCAGTAAAAATTATCTCACAATATAACTTTGATGTACCAGCTGTAGAATCCTAAACGAATCCCATCAGTATCTATCTTAAAAATTCTGCCGTGTACAACCTAATACCCAACCTGAAAAAACCTAAATCTTTATCTCTCACATTCTTTCGTCTATTGGTAGTAGTTAATGAGTTTCGAACTCAGATCGCGGATATCAACACCCAACGACTTTACATGAAAAATATTATATCTAGTCTCTTTGACCGAACTGGAAGCTCCTTCACCTAACATGTACACATCAAAATTTGGGTCCTATAATGCAAACCAGGTGATACCAGCTGGAGATACTGGTTTAGAAATGCCTAATGCTCGTCTAGATACGTAAGTTTTTCCTTTAAATCAATCATCATTGTAGTTCTTATTTTCATGATCGTAGGTTTTTGTTTTCCTGTTATTACCGTTCTTTTTTTCTTCTTCTATTGTTTAGTAAACCTTAGGTGTTGAAAATTTTCAAATATAGACAATTAGTGTTATTATCTAATGACTTTAACGATGTATATTCAATATTAACTCATGATTTTTGAATTTTACTATTTTATAATGTTTGGTTAGACTTAGTTGCTGAGGCTTTTCCAAATTCGGACCATCACTCCATCAATAATTAATCCATTATTATTGTTTTTTTCTCAGTAAAAAAACATGAGAGGCCTGCTTCCTGTGGAGTATACTGATTCTAAACATGGAATGCCATCACCTGCCTGTTCAACGCCATCACCCCATAGAATGCCATCATCACCTGCCTGTTATAGGCCAACTACACTCCTTGGAATGCCATCACCGGCCTGTTATGCTCCAACCACACTACACGAAATTCCATCACCATCCAGTTCTGTGCCACCCTATAGAATGACATCACCTGCCTATTCTGCGCCAACCACGCTACATGGAATGCGAACACTCCATAGAAGGCCATCACCAGCCATTTTGCGCCAACTACCCAACATGAAATGCCATCACCTGCATGTTCTGTACCAACATTCCATGGGATGCCATCTCCTGCCTTTGATGTGCCAACTTCACTGCCTGAAATGCCAAACCCATACAGTACTAGTGCCTACGATTATCCTAGTGACTACGATTTCATGAATGGTAATTAAGTTCTACTGTCCTGTGATGCAGATATCTTGGTGCTATCTTGTTTTTGTCGTTCTAATGGGGTTTTATTTATGTCACTGTCTCCAGATGTAGAGCCTCAATATTTTTCTTCATTTGACATAGACCATAATGCTGGCAGTACCACAACAACATTGGAGCAGACTGGGATTATTATAAATTCTTATGCCCCTATTTATATTCCAGGGATGGTGGCGCCCTCGCAAAACTATGATCACGCATTTAGACATCAAGGTAATAAGCTCATAACACAAACGATACACAAAAAGTCCTTTATGGCCCTATTTAGATTCTGAGTGAATTAGCAAAAAGGAAACAAACACTTAAAATTGAGTGGTGTAAGTGGTTTTATTTCTGATATTATCCCATTTTGTTGAATTTAACACAGATCTAACATTTTTCCACTAATAACCTCTATGATAAGATGTGAATTCTGATATTGAATCATTTGTCGTTGGCAGGTGAAATATACTGCCCCCATGGGATTGTTGATCCGGTTAACGCCCAAGATACCATTCAAAAATCTGTTCTTCAAACTTCTCGCCCGCCACATCATCAGCAGGCATGTACACTTTCGGGAAAACCAACCAACGCTCAACAATCATATAGAGTTTGTGGTTCTTCCTCCTAGAAAGCAGCAGAGTCCAAGCCAAAATGTAAGTACTGCTGTAGTTTTCCAGTAGAATTTTTCAGGATAAGGGTGGTGGAATCATTCAGAAACCAACATCCCAAATTTTGCAAGAAGCTGGACAATTTGTCTAAGCATCTGAAGCGCATGTGCAAGAAGCCGCGCTGTTGTTGCTCAAAGTACCGCCGGTACCACAAGCATTTTACTGACCTTTCGCGTGATGCTGTGAAGAGTATCACACACCAGCAGGTTCGTTCCTAAATTTACACAATAATGCAATACCTAAGATCGCTCCATTGTACACACCTTTTTTCTTTTCAATCATCATCTTAGTTCATTTCACGAATGAGCTGGGAATGGTTTTATTCCACGCAGGACCAAGCACAAGAGACCAATCCTCAAAAGGCGATTAAACTCTAGCCTAGGAAGCAGCAGAAAGCAAAGCGAGCTAGACTTTCTGATGATGTTAAGGTCTAACGTGGTGCTATTTAATTTGTGATTGTGGTTAGGTACCAAACTTGGAAACTGATTTTTTGTGAATTAGGGTTTTGGTTTGTGAATTAGGGTTATGGTTAAAAAAAATAGGGTGATGGCGCTACAGGCGTAAATGGCGCTGTTTTGTGATTAATGATTATTGTTGTCAAATATGGTTCAGGGTTCAAGGTTATGGCTTGAATTCTAGGAATTACTGATTGGTCCTATATACAGAACCCCGTTTAATGGGTGGTCCACCCACTGGATTGTTTTACTCGCTCGTCCGAAAATATGTTTTTGGACTAAAAAATTTATCTTCTAGTCCTGTTCACGTGCGAGTGATGTAAACCGTATTTTTTAAAATGAGAAATTACCCTTTCGTAGAATTGCAACTAGCAAAAGCTGCGAACCAACCTATTTCATTTTCTCTCCCAATTTGAAGACTAAGTATGAAACCAGAAGAATTTATCACCGGCGAAATCAGGGAATCTCGTCATCAACATCAGTAAGAAAGCTAAGACTTCTTCTAATCTCTTTGATTTTGATTCTAGGTATATTTTTCTTTCAAAATAAATTGTTCTGGGAATTTCATTTTAGGGTTAATCAAATTTTTTTATTTCTTTTTCAATTCATAGAGCTAATTTGAAATTAGAGTGGAGATTCATAATCAATCTAACGTTATCATCGTTTTAGTTTACAATTTTTTATTTTTTTCCAAAAAATTGTAAGATCGGGTCTTTGCTTATATTCGGCCTATCTCTTAATAGTATACACTGATCCTAAATGTGAATTTATAGTGATGCTTAGCATGATTTAGTCTACATACCCCTCTGAAATTTTCTGAAAATGATTAGATTAACATTATGACCTAATCTTCCTTGACATTATAAGACACCTTGAAGAGTTTCTTAATACATACATTTATGAATTGGAAATTGTATTCCTAGAATTACCAAACAAAAAATGAAACTTTCTGTTGGTGGTATGCATTATTTGTTGGTATGAGGTCAAGGTTTCATATATTGCAGGAAAGTATACAATTTACTAAGTAACATTATTGATCACCATCACAAGTACGGGACATCTCTCAGTTGGATTGTCCTATATTGTAATTAGCATAACAGATTTTGAAGCTATTTAACATGTATTTGTTGTAATTTTTGATCTTCTTCAATTTTTCTTTCTTAGGGTTCGTATTTTTTTGAAAATTTTTGTTACAAAATTACTAATTTCATTGTTACCGCTATGAATTTGGGGTTTTTTTTCTGTGTAGTGGAATATTGGAAGTTTCACAAATTTTTTCAAGTTTTGGATATATAAATTTAGGAGTTTTCACATTTTTTCTAAACCTTTAGTTCATGCTTGAATACATATAAATATGTAGTAAGGGAAAGAGTGATTAGTTGATATATATTGTATAAAATCCTAGCATTGTCTATGCTTGGATATATAGAAATGTACTTAGGGAAAAGTGATTCGTTGACGTAATACATGTCAATATGTATCCTTGAATACCAAAGAAAAATATGCAGTATGTGTTAATACTATACATAGCAATACGTATTGTATTGTTGAATACAAGTAGAATTCATCAGCACTACATATCAATATGTATTATATAATGATGGATATGTAGTGTTGTCGAACAGATACTTTTGAAGTACACATACATCAGTATATATCACCATGTACTTGTTAATGTATTCTTGTTACTTTGTTTTCAACCAACTCTCATTACCTTAAAATGTCAATATGTACTGTTTGGATATATATAGATAGTTAAATTAGTGTTTTGTGTATAATCTAATAGTACATGTTGGCATGTACAACCCTCTTTTATGCTTGGATATGCATTAGTACATATCAATATGTAGATTAATGTTGTTTGTATGATTTAACATTACATGTCGACGTGTATTATGTAGAACATATTGACATGTATTGTGTAAGAAACCTCTTTATGCTTGAATAGGTATCAATACCTATTGACATTTACTGTGTAAAAAACCTCTTTTATGCATGAATAAACATCAATACATATTGATATTTTAGGTTTACTTAGATTTGTATTATCTTGTAAATATTAGTCACATATCCTATGTTTGAGTAACTGTTCTAACGTTATGATGTGTTCTTATTGGAAAAATTGGAAGTACGTATCATGCTTGAATTAAAGAAAATATATAAACCTGTACACATTGACATGTACTGTTATGAAACACTATCTATTGACATGTATTTTGCGAAAAACATCTACTTGCATAAGAATCAATACATATAATGATCTGTATTGTTGGTACTTTATCTTACGCAGCTAATAGACACGTATCAGTATGCGAGAACTTTACAAGCCAGTGACTCGTGCCAATCCAGCAAAGAAGAAAGATCCATCAGTACATATTGATATGTACTACTGGATACTCAGATTACATATGTATTACCTTGATAAAGAAAAATAAATAAATAAAACGCTTTGTTATTTTGCTCAGGAAAAAAATTGTTGCATTAGAATATTGTGCTTGTTGAACTATAATTTTATTATTTATATATGATCATGATGTTAGACTCTGACCACCTTTTTGAACTACAACACCTGCATGAAGATGGCACCAAAGGAGATTTAGGAAGTTTATGCCAAATGCCATGGGAACGAAAGATGTGAGAGTAGATGCCTGTCGAACAAACAGTTCTGGGAAAATATTTAGTGCAAAAGGAAGAGCTCTACTCACTTGTCACTGTAGCAGATATTCACGCAAAAGGTTTGAAAGTTTGGGCACTTAGGTTTGGAAGAACTGATGATTGGACTTATTGTTGAAGAACTATGTTTATTTTTTCTAGCTACTAGGAGGACTGAAAGAAAGTTTTGAGAACATTGAGATTTTAGTACTTTTAGATTTATTTATTTTTTTGATTGGGTTCTTAGTTTTGTTTGCAGGAAGATGACAATATCTTTTTGGATAAAATGTACGCACTATTTTTTCCATTATGTCTACAATGAAGTTTGCAGTTATGATGTCAAGTATTTGCCAAGAAATATCAGGTCTATTTTATTGTATAACATGCACTTTATCACTATCTACCAGGGATATAAACAGAAATATAAACGTAAATAGAACTCTCAAGAATGCTAGAAAATCAACACAATGAAATTCTTGTATAGTTTAGCTATTAATTGGGATTGTTTACAGATATTGTACTCTCTCATGAATGAACAAGCAAGATACAGAGATATCATCCCTTTTGAGATGTTAAAATCAACTCCATCCAACTATTTATGTTGATGTTTCTGGTTTTATTCTTCTTTGCAATTCTAATATTTTGCATAATTCTGCAGTACATATCGATATGTACTGAGTAAAACCCTAGTGCATACCAATATTTACCGAGTATCAGAACTACTAAAAGACTGACACTAGAAACTATGGATCTCCATTTTCCAAGGACGTCATTTTGCAACTTCTGCATGAATGATGAGAGTGCAATAAATTCCCCCATATTGTAAAGTGCACTATCAAAATGAGTCGCTCTTACAAAGAAATGAGGGAGAATGTTGATGCATTCCGGAGACTACTAGATAGAACAAATTCCGCAGTCGATATTTATGTCCACAGATTTTGCGAGTCTTTCATTCTTATAAATAGACTGTGCATTTATCTGATACATAACATGAGTTCTACGGGCATCTGACGACGGAACGACATCCCCAATGCTTTCATCTGTTATGACCACGGGTCACAGATTCCTTGTTCTTACTACCACCAACATTCCTGCCACCCCCTACTTGGATATATTCATAAAATTAGGCTGCAAAAACAAAACAATATCTAAATAAGTTAACCAGGTAACTTTAAAAAATAGATGTCTTTCTAATAGTCACTCTCATAGAGGTTCATAGCTATTGTAAGATATAACCCATATAATAGGCAGAAATTCATATATTTGTAATCAATTTTTAAACAAAATCCCAAAAAAAAATTAAAATCAAAACAGAAAATTGCAGCACGTATACACATGTACTGAAGATATTGAAATATACTGAGTAAAACTTAGTAGATAACAACTGCATGTTTAGTAAAAACATAATCAGTTTAGTGTTACTTATAGATACATAGAAACTACATGAAAACTCTAATTCAAGACAAGCATGATGCATAGAAACAAAGAGAGTTTCCAAAATGTGACCAAACTAAAGGGTAAACTGAAACTATATATAGTTCTGGAATCAAAGCTGTCAAGTAGTGTGCGAGGGTTTATGCTAGAATACCCTTAGAGTTTGAGAGGTTAATGGTCAAAATACTCACGGTAGCACATGGAAGGATGTACATGGTATCACATCATTCTATTGAGAGAGCATACATTATTTTAGGAAAAATGGATACTTATAACATATCAGAAAACACAATTTACAGGACACAAAGAGTCAAAACTTATCATTGACACCGGTACATATCGATATGTACTGGGTAAAACCTGATACATATTGATATATATCTTTTAGAGTCTACAACACCACCCTTTAGCTTCTTTTTCTTCTATTAGTTCTCTTTTGTTTTCTGCAATTACAAACTGCATTAGACCCAAATTTCTACCACATTATAAGCAACAATTTGCAAACTTCTTTAAGCGAGTGAATCTCGTATGATATAACAGAATAAGTTTACAACGTTGAAAACTCAGGAAGGCTATTAAAAAACATGGTCGATCAGTTAAATCTATTTAACAAGTGGTTTCAGTTCAATAACCTCCAACCTTATTATTTTTGAGAATAATCATTCTACCACTAATTCAAAATGAATATCCAAGTACATATATACATGTATTAAAGATAACAAGAATTGAAAACCTAACTAGGGGATATTGATATGTATTGAGTGAAAACCTAGTAGATATTGATATGTACTAAGTGAAAATCTAACCAATTTCTTAACCCACTTACTTCCTCTAATTTCCTGAACTCTTTTTACTACCAACTTTCAAGATCACAACATTGTTATGACCACATGTTAAGACACCCATTAAAATGATAAAATAGGACTAATGAGCCTATAAATCTACGACATATCTCTCAACAAATAAGAAACAAGTGCACATTCACAGACCTTGGACTCAACGACAAACATGAATACATTACCTGCCATTTGAAAGCTTAGTAAAATCGACCTTTTTCAAAAGACAGCGATGTAATTGTGGTATACTTAATTCATGCATGAAACCAAATGAAAACTATCATGTTGTATGACGCAGGTGCTAATCCTAAAGACTTAAAAAGTACAAGAAAACATTTTTAAAAAAATCATCAAATTAATGTGCATGTCGTTAGGAACAAAGCATAAAAGTCAAGTACAAAGAACGAAAAATGAAAAGAGCATCATGTTCCACTTATCTGACTTCATTGTAGTAGCATATGACGATCATCATCATAGGACAATCCAACTAAGAGATGTCCCATACTTGTGATGGTGATTATATTTATTTGCAAATGTTCTTCATGTAATACACTACAAACTTCTCATTTCATAATTGCTTTATCCCATTCGTAGTGTGTATAACAATGGTAAGTATTTAAGATTCTGATTGTATAGTTGGACTTATGATCGTATTGAAAGTATATGGCTCATCTACAGGTGCTTCTAGGAGGCGGAGGATATAGTAGGAAAATGCGTACTGTAAGTGACACTATCAAAAACCATCCAGTTTTTCATGGTACAACCAAATATGTACTGCAATTTTTAACAGTACATATGGATTTTTCTTTCATATCACATGCATAATCAACAAGGGTATTCATAAGAAAACAAAGTAACAACAATACATCAACAAGTACATGGTGATATGTACTTTATTTTTCGCAATACATACAAATACGTACTGGCAGTTGACACTATCAAAAACTACAAGAAAATACGTACTGGCAGTTTACACAATCAAAAACTATCCAGTTATTCACGGTACAACCAAATATCCATCAGTATTCGACAATACATACTGATATGTACCTGATGCATATGCAATCCAAGTATTCAATAATACAAATTGATATGTAGCGCTGATGAATTCTACTTATATTCAACAATACAAAACATATTGCTATGTATTGTATTAACACATATTGCATATTATTTTTTTGGTATTCAAGGATACATATTGACATGTATTACATCAACGAATCACTTTTCCTTAAGTACATATCGATATGTTCAAGCATAAACTATGCTAGGATTTTATACAGTACATATCATCAACTAATCACTCTTTCCCTTACTACATATTTAAATGTATTCAAGCATGAACTAAGGGTTTAGCAAAAATCTGAAAACTTTTATATATCCAGAACTTGAAAAAAATTGTGAAACTTTCAATATTCCACTACACATACAAAAACCCCAAATTCATAGAAGTAACTATGAAATTAGTAATTTTGTAACAAAAATTCTCAAAAAAATAGGAACCTAAGAAATAAAAATTGAAGAAGATTAAAAAAATTACAACAAATACCTGTTAAATAGCTACAAAATCTGTTATGCTAATTACAGTATATATTGATATGTATTGCACCAACGAATTGAAGTTCATAGAAGATTGAAAACATTAATTTTTCGATTAACATCAATTTCTTCAAGAAAAACTTGAAACTGAAAAAACCCCAGTTATGATATAAAATTGAAATTGAAAAACTTAATACATACCTTAATTATATGTAAACCCATATCATCATCAACATCAATAAAATCTTCTTCGTTAACATTAGTTTCTTCAAGAGTATCTGAGATTAGGGGTGCACATGGGTTGGATTGGGTCGGTTTTGGCTTCACCCACCACCCAACCCACTGATGGTGGGTAACAGAAGTTGTCACCCGCAACCAACCCAACATTACAATGGGTCGGTTTTCACCCGACCCACATTACGACGGGTTGGATCGGGTGGGTGGTGGGTTACCCACAATAAAATACAATGAACATTACATTACAGTTACAGACTTATAGTTTACTGTTAAGCATACCTGTATACAAATAACTAAGACTCTTACAGATTGAGTAACTCTCTGTGAACTTTTTCTGCTCTTTAAATCTATTTAACTTTCAGAAAAAAAAAAAAAAGACTCTTACAGATTGGATGTAATAACTTTTATCAAAAAGCTGACTCCAAGTCAAGTGTAGACAATTAACATCATAAGAAGTTACTTAAAAGTGTTTACTTAAAAGTGTAGAAAATTAATATCATAAGTTGACTCTTACTGCCAGAAAAGCATTTATACGCATTATATATCATTACTTCAACGGCTGTGGTTCATCTAGAATAGGTAATCTAAGGGCTAGAATTAACTTAGAAATATTTAGGTGGGTTGGTGGGTTGGGTCGGGTGAGGGAAGCTGTCACCCACAGTCGACCCACCATATGGTGGGTTTTGATGTTGTGATCCATAGTCGACCCGCTCCTAAGTAGGTTGGGTCGGGTGCGGGTAATTTCAGGTGGGTGTGGGTTGGGTTGGTGGGTTGAGTCGGTTTTGTGCAGCCCTATCTGAGATTCACACGATTTTTCGAATTTTCTGTAACTTGTTTGATTTTTGATTGTCTTTTTTTTTTTGAATATAGGGTTTTGATTTTCTTTTCTCTGATGAAGAAGAAGAATGAAATATCGATGAAAACAAGAAGAAAAGTGAAAACTTTTTTTTGTACGCGTGTTTTCTTCTCTGCTTGTGACACGCGTGTTGTTAGGGTTACCTTGGTAATTTTACGCTTTTTGAAACTTTGTTGGACCAGCCAGCAAATGTTTTATCTCATTGGACTACACATTAACCCGGGTCGGGTTTTATGGACTAAATAACAAATTTCTCAATATTTTATCTCGCTGGACTACACATTAACCCGGGTCGGGTTTTATGGACTAAATAACAAATTTCTCTTGTGAATTAGGGTGATGGGGCTACAGGCGTAAATAGTTCTGTTAGCATTTTTTGTTACTGCTTTTCTGTGGAATGCATGCTAATTATTCAGTTCCGACGACTCATATATATATATATATAGCATTCATGCTAAAAATTCCAAAGATAGAAGACAAAAAATGAATGAAAACTGTTATATCTATCTGAATGCAATTGGTATTGGTCATTCTGAATGGGAATCTCAAACATTAATGGGCAACTTCACTTATGCTTTGGGTTGCCCATTTGAACACAACAAGTGATATCCAAAAGTTCGGACTTCAGGTTTATTATGCACCGTCGCGGATACTTAATCTACCCAACTTTGAGAACCAGCCTGCTTTATGTTGCTTGTTGAGATTTTGGATATCCGCACGCGCACTGCACTATTGCGGTTGGTACTGCAAACCCAAAATATAATCATTTATAGAAACCAATTATAGACTTTAATACCACAGATTCGAAGACAAGTAAAAGGCATAAGCATCTCACCGGTCTAATTACTGAACTGACTATCACCTACAGAGCTATAACTACCACCGAGGTGATGATTAACGGTATCTGTCGCCTGGAAGGCTTGAGGATTCGCCAACCAAGATATCTGATCAACGTATACAGTGTAACTACTATGCCAGGGACCAAGAAAATTCATTATTTCTTAAAGAGATATTGTATTATCGATAATTATGCAGGTATTTCGAAATTATATTTTAATATGAAGACTACTACACCAATGTACCTACAAGAAGCTAAAGTAATTTTTGACACTCATTTTTCACATTTGATTGTGAAAAAATAATATGAAGTTATATGCCACGTTTGATTGTGAATGATGGGCCTGGATATGGTGTACTGCAACACAGGTTTACTACCTTGCCTATCCGAGATGGTGGTCTAGGTATATATTCCATGTCAGACACCATTCAATATTGTTATCTTGCCTCTTGCATCCAATCTAAGCAGTTGCAGGATACTCTCTTGCATTATTCTGTTGTATGTAGCATTGGTTCCAATTACCAGCTTGCTTTAGACTCTTTCTTCGAGGAATGCCATCTTGATTCTGCTTCTTTCAACAATGAGTTAACTGCCCCCCATCCTATGAGTTTACTGGAAGCTAAGTACTTTAATATTGTTGAACAAGAGATGCTAAATCTATTGTAGCGCCCCCAAAGCTAGCAGTTGACAAATCCAAGAGCTTAAAACGGAGGCACCAAGAATCTAAATCATATAGTTAAGCATTCAATTAAGAAATCTGCTATAAAAGTTAACCCAAAAACTAGCTCCACTCTGAAATATATATATATATATATATATATACAAAACTTCTCTCAAACGATACATATACAATAGTCATTTTCTTTACAGATAAAACATATAACATATGAAACATAACCGAAGTCAATCAATTAACGAACTCAACCCCTCGAAGTTTCCGTTGCGCAACTCTGATCTGTCTCTGAAACTGAAAGTGGGAATGGGTGAGCACATCATCCCTAAAAGGGGTGCCCAGCAAAAATAACATTTAACTTTAAAGAAAGCATGAGCAAGATTTGGAAAAAAATACATGTTTTCCCAAACATCAAAGTGGCTAAGTCACTGGAAATACACAAACATGTATATGGATAAACTCCTTCGTCAAACAATGTATAATAATGATGCCGATATGTTTCACACCTAATAATATACTGATGTCGGGTTGTTCCACACCTAATATGCATAAAAGCTGAAAGTAAATAGGTATAAATGTGATGGAGCGTATCCTAAATACCACAAGTGGAAATTCTTATTTCCCATAACAATTCATAATGACATACATTACAAGTTCTTTCCAATTCATGGGAAGATTCAAAGAATCAACAGAATAATCATAACACAAACTAAACAATGCATGAAATGCACGAACAGACAATGCATGAGTTTGTTAAACATAAACTTTTGTAAAAGAGACAACAGTTGTTTCAAAAGAGTTAAAAGTATTCCCACCTCTTTTGATGACGAGCCACGCCTACCTCGGGATCCACGATCCACTGGTTCGTCCTTTGAATCGATCGTTGCTAACAGACTGATTGTTAATCACACAAGCACTCTAAGAATTTAGCCAAAAGGCTCATACAAGGCTCATACAAGTCTATCTAATGGTTCTTAAGCCCATTTATAACTTTACACATTTTCATTCTCTATTTTTAGCATAGCTAAGGTTTACTAATTGAATTGGGTTGGTTCCATAATCCATTAGCTAAGTCTTATAAGTATCTACAACTTTGTAGAAGCAGTCAAAGGCTAATTCAGATCATAAATGGTCCAAAATGTCTAACTAAGAATACATGGCACTAAGCCCAAGTCCACTAGACTCGGCCCATTACACAAGTGCTGACCCAACTGGATCAACAAACAAAAACTGATGGTGAAATGGTTCAACTAACAGTCGACGTCCAGTCAAAGGCCAAAGTCCAGGGTAAATGGTTAAGGTCAAGTCAACTGAGTCAACTCAGGTAAGGATCTGTAACTCAGTGAGTTAACACCGATTCAACTCAGTCAGCTAAACTGACTAGGATAACTAATAGGCTTAATTCTACTACATCATCTTCACTCTTATATTAATTCTACTAGACTGAACAAAAACAATCAATTCATTCATATAAAATTCAATAATTCAATACAACTGTATTTAAGCCTACCTGCAAAGGCAGTAACAATCCTCTATGGAGTTATTAGTTATTCCTTACAATTATCATTGCTTGCTACACATCTCAGACTGTTTCCAAGAATTACAACATCACCACTTACAATCCATTCCATGACTGCATAACAGATACACAAGAACATCACCACAACAGCATTAGCCCCAGCTGTGACTCAAATCCAATTCCATTAGCACTAACTAACAACTCTGCCAGAACTGAACTTCGCAACTCAACTACAAGACTCACAGTATTAACACCATCTCAGTTACCCATTTACTTCAACACTAAAATAATCAGCAGCTCCACCAGCCATTACAATTCTCTCATTACAAGATGCAAACCCCATTGTATCAACACACGTAATTTCAGAGTCACTCAATATTCAAACCATTACACAAACATTATCACCATCTCTATCTACCACTATAATCATCCACATGCAACAAACCTAAGCTTAACCGCAGCTTCCTCATCATTCCCATTTCATTTTCACTTGCACCTGATCAGTTAATCCAACACTCCAACATGATACCACAATAACCTGCAATTATAATTCAGACTCTACAATTCCTGATCCTTACTCAGCCTACAACAAACCTATCATCCTTAGCACCACAGCCACAAGAACCTATCTAATCTATCACAACAACATCCAGCAACTCACTTCACCAATATTTTCAATTAAATCAAATCATTAACACACATACAACAACAACACAAGCCCTCTTATGTCTCAACATCATTTCTATTTCCTGTAATTCCACAAGCATCTGCAATCCATAATTATATATCAATACAACTTCCAGACATACTCAGACATCTTTCAGGATTCTAAATTCATTAACGAACTTATAAACTCAATAATGAAATGGAACTAATTGTATAAGGACAATTACCTTAATCCTGAAATACCCATGCGATTGAATTCGAGCTCTCCCTCACTCGACTCCATTATAATCCTATCAATCATCGTAACCCATCTCTTATCTCATCTGATTTCTCTACTGCTTCAACTAAACCCTAATTTCTCAATTGTCAAATAACTTCTCTTCTTCGAAATTAAACCCATAGCCTTCCTCTTCACAACAGATTCTTTAATACCCATACTTTAATCTCTTCTTGTTTAACTCAATCAGTTTATCTTCAACATGCAGAAACCGTAACTCCTGATTCAATCCTCAAACAACTCTACAGCTTCAATCAAACATCAATTAAGAACAAACCCATTCGATCTTCATCTACCATCAACTCAATATAGTCATCAGTTTTTCACGAACCCTAACTTCAGAAACCCTAGCTTTTAATTCACTTTCTCCTTCGAGTCTGAATCAACAACAGACAACAAGACCATCACTATCAAATATTCTGTGATCTTCTACACCTCCTACCGATCACAAATCTCCCATTGAACTCTCAATCACTCGTAGAAGAAGAAGAAGAACAGGGGAAGAGAAGAAACATAAGAGAAGAGAGGAAGAAAGAACAAGGAGTAAAAGATAAGAAGAAATGTCTTTCTTCGATTTGGTTTTGGTAGATAAGATCAACGGGGAACACTAAACACACACTACCCGTGATAAGGGAAGCCCGGGTCGGTCTAATAGCAAAGAGACTAATTTGCCCTTTATGCTAATCTGATGACATCTTCTTCGTCCAGTGTCCGAAAGACACGTTCGAGTAGTCCATTTCACATATTTCGAGACCTATTCAATGATACTAGTTTCATATCTATATCGTTGTTATATTAATTCTTATTAATTAACGTTCGTGTTAAACTAATCGAGCTATTATCGGCTAATACGTCTCTTGACTGGTCTAATAGCGCTGACGAGCTTGAGGGTCTTTACATTTATATCACATGTCAGTTAGGGATTTAATCTTATGGCAGTCAATAAGTTCTCACATGATCATGATTATTTGTTAGTTGTGCCTATAGAAGGTCTTGGACAATGCATTGTTCCTCAAAAGTTTTGTGTTGTTCTTTGTTATCGTCTTCATATTCCATTGTTTCCATCTGGGAGTTTTTGTTTTTTCTGTAGTCGAGATATGGATTTGTTTGGTGACCATCCTCTTTACTATGCAAACGAAATAGGTTTAAAGTTTCGGCAGAACTTGGTTTGTGATGTTTTTGTTAAAGCATTGCTCGGTTGAACTCGCATGCGTTGCTATCCCAAGCATGTTTGTCAATGTTAGTGATCAAAACTATAAGTCTTGATTTCTAGCCTATTTATAGATGTCTCGGACTAGGATATAGATAGTGTAGTTGAGCTTAGATCTCTCGGCGTTCATCTCTTAAAGACGAAGAACTACTAAGGGGAGCTTGTGGAACTTCTTCTACAAAAGATATGTGGATACTTGAACTCATCTATCACTTGGAAAGTCTATTTCTACTATCTCCTATATTGAGACATAAGTCGTGTTACGATATAGTTTTCTCTATACACATTTGAGATTTTGAGCTGAGTATATATCGCTTACATATTTCTCGAAATATGTGTTGGTAAGCTTTCGCTTCGACCAAGTTCATCTTATATCATGAGAAAATTTCCGAGTAACATCTTACATGGTTTGTGTGATACAATCATTTAATGTAGGCTTGGAATGTTTCGATAATGATTATTTCAATATCTTGAAAATTTCTTTGATGCTAATAGTGTGTGAAAACGGCTATTGTCATTTTAGAAGAATGTTTCAAAGATTGAAATAAAGAGTTGATGACGTAAATATCTTTGGATATAAGCATATATAGAGTGTTCGTACATTAGTGTATAAATCCATAAACCAGGAACCAAGAGTATGCATATGTGTGTATACGAAACTGGTGAAGGAGACAAGATAAGTATGCGTACCCGTACGCATACTGGCGGAAGTTTTCGAACTGAAAATATCTGCTGAGTTTGGGAATTCCAAACTCCTAAACTAGTCACCTTAAGTATGCGTACCCGTACGCATACTGGTGGAAGTTTTTGAACCAAAAAATTCTGGTGAGTTTGGAAACTTAACAAACTCGAAATCAGGTTGCTTAAGTACGCATACCCGTACGCATACTTAAGCTGGTTACTTTGTCAAATCGGTCCGTTCATGGACTTAAACATTTAAATCATAAGGAATGCAATTTTTGCAAACCGTGGCTATAATGTTCATGATTGATTCAAGTGAAACAAACCGATTTGGTTTCGATTGTGTTTTCTATACAATTGAATAACTATTTAACTAGTTTCATTTGAACTAGTTATGGTTAAGATGAATAAGGTTGATATGAGAGTAATCATATGGCTAACCTCGGTTAACAATTTGTGAACCAACCTGGTGTACACGTTTAGGTACGATTACATAAACTTAAATGAGGGTACATTTCATTTGTGTGTAACAAGCTAAGTTCGATCTAACAGTTGAAAGATATTAGCTTGGTTGAATAAGGTTTTCATCTAACCGTGAATATTGAATGCTTTGTTACCAAGGTAACTTAGATTGCAAAACCTGATTCGAAAATTATATAAAGGAGAACTCTAGCAACTGGGAAACCTAATCCCCACACCTCATGTGTGTTACTAGTTGCATAACTAGAGTCGATTATCCTTTAACCTTAGGTTTCTTCTCGAGACCCTGTAGGTTAACGACTTGAAGACTTCGTTGGGATTGTGAAGCCAGACCCAACTATTATCTTTCTAGTTGTGTGATCTGATCTTGCTGTTTATATAGTGTTGAGTGTAATTAAAATAATTGGCTCGAGATTTTATATCTCCGATATTCAAGATATAAAAGTAATCACAAACAAACTTCGTCTCATCGTTTGTGATTCCACAATAACTTGTTTCGCTAGTCGATTAAGTTTATTGTGAGGTAATTGATAATTCTAGGCTCTTCTTCGGGAATATAAGTGTGGGTTATCAATTGGTTCCTGTTCACCTTGATTTATCAAAAGACGAACAAAAACTCTTGGGTATTTCTGTGGGAGACAGATTTATTCAATCCGATAAATTTTTCTTTGTGAGACAGATTTGTCTATCAAGTCTTCGACTTTGGTTTGTAGCAACTCTTAGTTGTGGGTGAGATCAGCTAAGGGAATCAAGTGTGTAGTATCTTGTTTGGATCAGAGACGTAAGGAGCGCAACTATACCTTGAATCAGTGTGATATTGATTAGGGTTCAACTACAGCCCTGTGTGAAGTTAATTGGTAGTAGGCTAGTCTGTAGCGGTTTAATACAGTGTGGTGTTCAATCTGGACTAGGTCCCGAGGTTTTTCTGAATTTGCGGTTTCCTCGTTAACAAAATTCTGGTGTCTGTGTTATTTCTTTTCCGCATTATATTTTGTTATATAAATGAAATATCACAGGTTGTGCGTTAAGATCAATCAATTAGAATCTGTAACCTTTGATTGTTGATTTACATTGATTGATACTTGAACATTGGTCTTTGGTACCGTTCAAGTTACTCCTCTTATATTCAATCAGGCTCACAAATTTCTATTTGCTGATTGCGGATTGAATTAAGAGTTAGAGATATTAAACTCTTTGATATACGTTTATCTTGATTGAGTCTGACTGTCTAGTTGATTCTCTAGAAAGTATATTGGAGTAAGTTCTCTCGGATTGCCATACGAATTGTTGCGTGTGCACTACACCATATCCTGGAATTTGCAACGTTTCAATTTCGGGGGTGTGCAACGTATATACACGTTGCAACATGGTGGAACGCCAATATCCATTACACACCTGAAAATACGTTGCGCAAAATAAATAACATTAATTTATTAAAATGGAATTATTAGAGCAACGTAATTAGAATTATTAAAACCTTGGGCCATCATGTCATTTACGTAATATTAGGAATTTTTATGGGCTTTTAGTAATCTAGTTTTTTTAGTCTTCGGATATTTTGTTTTTATTTTTCTTATTTTCATTTTCACAAATTTATTTTCAGATCTCTTTTTTCTCTCCGTCTCTTCCTTTCCGAGAAATCCCAAAACCTATCCGATAAATCTCACGAATCAAAACCTTACTCAGTACCTTCACTCGTAATCAAAATCTAGAGATCTCTTTAGTTGAAAATGTAGATGACCAAATCAAATCCAGAAATATCGATCTAAAACCTAGAAATTCAATTTTGTTCCTGAAATCGAAGATCGATTCATCTAATAGTTAATTGATTTGTTTATTTTCAAGAGGTATAAAGCATTATCTACTACTTTTTTGGTTTGATTTTGAATTTGTTGGTTATACTTTGATCTATTGTTTGACCTAACTCTGTGATTTTGGAGTCTTACTGCATGTTTATGTTTTGATGATTTTATTTTGTATTATGTTATTTTAAAGTAAGGGGTTGTTGTGGAAATTAGATGCACACAAAACACTTGCAAGTATACAAGGCCAAGGTTTGTAATAAAATGATGAGTAGGGGTTTGTCCACAGGGAGAGGAGCATACAAGAAGTCTTCCTAGGCTAACAATGGTGACAATGCACTATGGCAATGAGCAAAGCAAAGTAAATCAGCAAAGAACCAACTAAGAAAAGAAAAACAGACAATAACCAAGGCTTGGAAGCCAAGGGCGGAGTGAGGATTGTGCACTGACTTCAGTGCACAGAAGCTACAAAGTGCAAGAAAATAAGAGGCAAGAAAATTAACTGAGTTGAAAACACACAGGACTGAAAATGAAAATTACTGAGAGGGAATTGGTGGGTAAGCCAAGGCTTAGGATCCACCTTGTGTCCTAATCAAATGACATGTTTCTAGGTTATGTTTGTTCCTAAGCATACATCTAGAAATGGAAGAACACCAAATTGCTCACTAGTCTACCCCTAGCATTGGCTGTCTTTTGACAGTACAGCCAATCACAGGCTCTATGAGCATTGGTATCTCCCATTTGCTCAATCAAAACATAGCAACAGGAGAACCATCCTAGCTTCTAGTCACATGACAGTGCACAAGGCTTCAGCTGAGCCTTGGCCTGATGCTGTTTAGCTCATGCTACACATGATGTAGCAACATACATTCATCATATGAGATAATTTAGACACAATTGGCAACATATCAGATAACTAAAAACATATGTAATTTTCAACTGTCAACAGTTATGCAAAAATCAGGAATTGGAATTGCAAAATTAAAATTGTTCTAATTCTCTACTGGCTAGTCCAGAGAGGTATATAGTGTGTTTCACACACTCCCCATAACACTAATTTATACCCATTACACCTTTTTGGGTTTTCCCCCAATTTTCCCCCCAAAATCAGTAGAACTAGGGTTTGGTGAAATTGATTTACCTACTGTTGATGAGATACTCGCTCCATCTCGTCGACCCATTCTTCTCCTGCTTCTTCTCGTTCCTCCCTGCTCCAATTGATGCTTTAATCATCACTTATATCCCCAATTTCTCACCTAGGGTTTCAGTGAGCAGAGAGATGAGAAATTGGAGAAATTAGTGATGCTAAAGAGATGGTACGTGATGGTGATGATGGGCTTAGAGAGTAGAGTTGAGGAGAAAATAGTGGAGTGATTTGGGGTGAGGTGGTGGTGATGGAGACAGACATGGTGGTGGTACGGAGTATGGTGGTTCTGCAGAGGGGGGTGATGGAGGAGATGGGTTCGATGGATAAAGGGGAAGGGTCTGTTTGTTTGGGGTGTAGGTGCTCGGCACTTGGGTGTGAGGCGAGTGTATCGAGTTTGATGATCTGCGACGCTGAGCCGTGTGATGTGGACTGGTAGGTAGATCGGACGGTGATGCGGAGGCAGGCGATGAGCGACCGTCGGATGAGATACAACGAAACGAACGGTACTTGATGGTTAGGTACTGTAGTGTAGGCGGAGATATCAAACTTCGATGAACAGCAAGGGAGCAACCGTTGGATTCAACTACCATCTAATCTGAAGGCTTGGAATTTCAGCGCTGTGGTGCTTGGCAGAGACTTCAGATTTTGATGCTCTATGAAGGAGCGACCTCGGATGCTTCTGAGAACTGATCTGATGGCTGAGAACGGAGGCGTTTTGTGTGTAGAAAATGAGGTTGTGCGCACCATTCTTCGCGGCTTCCTTGCGTAATTTCTCCCGGCTTTTCACTACTTTTCTGCTCTTTTGCTCCGCACTCATCCAACTTTATTTATTACCTAAAAATGCAAAATTAATTAATAAAAATATTTATTCTTGAAAACAATGAAAATACAGAATATGGGATAAAATGTAGAATTAATGCACAAAAGATGAGTTAAATGCCAACAAAAAGGGATAAATATATACAATATTTGGCACTCATCAAATACCCCCAAACCTGAATTTTACTTGTCCTCAAGTAAAACAAAACTAAGGAAATCCTAACTATACCACTGTCGCTGGTCTCTCGAATGCATTTAGCGTATGCACTAAGCCTTTTAAACCACTAAGTGTCCCTAGTGGACGAGTTGAAGTCTCGTGAAGGTTTGCTTAGAACGTACCTACAAAGTTCTAGGTCAAAATATAAGCTCAGATTCCATCAAATGTGACATGTGCAAAACAGTTTAAGCTCACAGCAAAATGGAGATGTCAATCTAGCTATCGAAGGCACAATCCTAGCACTGATAACAAAAAAGACATGTGATAAGAGTGTAAAGTGTATCTACACATGTGTAAAGAAAGATCTGAAGTTATGACTAATACCCAAGAGATAGTTTCTCAGGCTAAGAACTGAGGTCGAAATCTAGCTAGCTGTCCGGACTTTACGAGAATTGTGAATGAGTTGGAGGTATTTCACAATTACTCGCGTTGTACATCAATGGCATACACCCTCCTTGCTTACAACAAAAACACAAATGACTATTTACATGACTCTTATTTACATTGACTATTCTTTTATTTTTGGAACAAGAGATGATGGAATTGATAAATACTTGATTTTTTTATTTTTCTGATATTTTTCTGAATATACATCGTTTTTTTTTTTTTTTTTTTTTTTTTTTTTTTTTTTTACAAGGAAACACTTTTGATACATATACAAAAGGAAACAAAAATTACATGACACTTTGCAAGAGGTAGCCCTTTTGATGCACCCAGTTAAATTCGATGGTTGTCTTTCTTAATGTAACCTCCACCTTCTATCCCAACCAACCAAAGAACAAGCTAGTCAAGTTTCGTTCAGTATTCTAAAGTGATTGGCAATCGTAACTTCCTATCAAACACCTTGAAGATCGAGGCCATACATGTATTGGTAGATCGTGCGCGTGCAAATTTCTTATCACTATGTGAATTGTGCTAGAATCAGGGTGCCTAAATATCTAGACTAAGACTCCTAATAAAAATACATATTTGCACAAGAGTCAACATTTCAAGGTAAATGAGCTCCATTTTTATGATTTTTCATTTTTTAATTTTTTTGAATTTTGTTTAATTTTTTTGGAATTTTTCAATTTTTTCAAAAAGAAGAGTTTGTTTTCAATTATGGCAAATTATCATGGTATCTACTCTATACCCCCAAACCTAAACTAAACATTGTCCTCAATGTTTCAAAATATGGAAAGAATTATAAAACAATATATGAAGAGGAACATGCTGAGTAGAGTAAAAGGAGAGAGAATACCCGATTGTACGGGGCAGCTCGATTAAAACTCCGTTATTCAAGGCAAAAATCCATCATATTAGAGTCACAATGGATGAGCACAAAATATACAAAAGGAAATTTAACTAACACATTATCTACAAGAAAATTTGGTTTTTAATGGGATTGGACTTTTTGGAAAAAATTTGGTTTTGTTGGGAACATTTGGTTTTGATGGGAAAACGAAAAATTTTGGTTTTTAGGGAAAGATTTGGAAAACTTTTTGGTTATTTAGGGAAAGAGTGGACCAGTTTAGTCCACATAGACTGGGTCCTCCAGGTTGGTTGTTTCAATGTCGGGTGGAAATGGCTCAAGGAATGGCTTTAATCTCTGCCCGTTGACTTTGAAAACGTTCTTGTTGGAGACATCCTCCACTCTACAGCTCCATGAGGAAAAACTGTGCGTACTAGGTACGGACCCTTCCATCTGGAACGCAGTTTTCCTGGAAAAAGATGTAATCGGGAGTCATACAGCAAGACTTTCTGACCAGGAGTGAAGGATTTGCGCAGAATACGCTTGTCATGAAAATCTTCATCTTTGCTTGTACAGCTTGGCACTGTCATAAGCCTCATTTCTCAATTCTTCCAACTCGTTGAGTTGAAGTTTCCGTTGAATTCCAGCTTCGTCCAGAGAAAAGTTCAGCTCTTTGATTGCCCAGTAGGCACGATGTTCTAATTCCACAGGTAGATGGCACGGCTTTCCATACACTAGACGATAGGGGGACATGCCAATTGGTGTCTTATAAGCTGTTCTATAGGCCCACAAAGCATCATTCAATCTCAATGACCAATCTTTCCTGGACGGGTTGACCGTCTTCTCCAGAATGTGCTTAATTTCCCTATTAGACACTTCCACTTGTCCACTAGTCTGAGGGTGGTACGGAGTAGCAACCTTGTGAGTTATGCCATACTTGCGTACTAAAGACTCAAAGTACTTGTTACGAAAATGTGAACCGCCGTCACTGATGATAGCTCTAGGGGTACCAAAACGTGCAAATATGTTTCCTTTAGAAATGAAAGTACCACCTTGTGGTCATTTGTTCTGGTTGCTATGGCTTCTACCCACTTAGAAACGTAATCAACTGCGACTAGGATGTACAACTTGCTGTCAGACATGGGAAATGGACCCATGAAGTCTATCCCCCAAACATCAAAAATCTCCACAATCAAAATGGGGTTCAATGGCATCATGTTTCTCCTCGAAATGCTTCCTAGCTTTTGACAGCGTTCACAAGCAACACAATAATCATGGCAATCCTTGAACAATGATGGCCAATAGAATCCACACTGCAAGATCTTTGCAGCGGTTTTCTTGGCACTGAAATGGCCTCCACATGCTTGGTCATGACAGAAAGATATCACATCTTTCTGTTCAGTGTTGGGGACACATCTCCTAATGATTTGGTCTGGACAGTACTTAAACAAATATGGGTCATCCCAAAGGAAATGTTTGACTTCAGCCAGGAATTTAGAGCGGTCTTGTCTCGACCAACGTGAGGGCATCCTACCTGTAGCGAGGTAGTTAACAATATCAGCAAACCAAGGAAGGTCTGAGATAGACATCAGCTGTTCATCTGGGAATGATTCTCTAATCAGCTCAATTCATCAATAGACTCTAAAGTTAATCTAGACAAATGATCAGCAACCACATTCTCACAACCTTTCTTATCACGGATTTCGAGATCGAATTCCTGTAATAAGAGTATCCATCGAATAAGGCGAGCTTTAGCATCCTTCTTGGAAAGAAGATACTTCAAAGCCGCATGGTCTGTGTATATGATGATCTTAGACCCTATCAGATAAGATCTAAACTTGTCTAATGCGAAAACGACGGCAAGCAATTCCTTCTCGGTAGTTGAATAATTGAGTTGGGCATCATTAAGGGTTTTGCTAGCATAGTATATCACATATGGTAGTCTATCAACTCGCTGTCCTAAAACAGCACCAACAGCATAATCAGAGGCATCACACATAAGTTCGAACGGAAGCTTCCAATCGGGTGGTCGGACTATAGGAGCGGTGGTGAGAAGGGTTTTTAATTCCTCCCATGCCTTCACAAGCAGCATCGAAATTGAAGGCAACATCTTTGGAGAGAAGACTGCACAGAGGTCTGGAGATTTTGCTGAAATCTTTGATGAATCGCCGGTAAAAACCAGCATGACCTAGAAATGATCTGATCTCCTTCACAGAGCAAGGTTGTGGTAGATGTTGAATGAGGTCAACTTTAGCTTTATCCACTTCAATTCCTTTCTCTGAGATGATGTGTCCTAGAACTATTCCTGAATTCACCATAAAATGGCATTTTTCCCAATTTAGAACAAGGTTCTTTTCTTTACATCTGGATATCACGGGCAAGATGCTTCAAACATTCGTCAAACGAGGAACCAAAAACAGAGAAATCATCCATAAAGATCTCGAGAAAACTATCTATCATGTCAGAAAAAATGCTCATCATGCAACGCTGAAAAGTAGCAGGTGCATTACACAACCCGAAGGGCATACGTCTATAAGCAAACGTCCCAAATGGACACGTGAATGTAGTTTTTTCCTGATCTTCCGGAGCAATGTGAATTTGGTTATAACCGGAAAAGCCATCTAGAAAACAGTAGTGACTGTGTCCAGACACACGTTCTAGCATTTGGTCAATGAAAGGGAGCGGGAAGTGATCCTTCCTTGTTACTGTGTTCAACTTCCTGTAGTCGATGCATACTCGCCATCCTGTGGTTGTACGAGTAGGGACTAATTCATTCTTGTCGTTCTGAACAACAGTAATGCCTGACTTCTTAGGCACAACTTGAATGGGACTAACCCATTTGCTATCGGGAATTGGGTATATGATACCCGCATCAAGTAGTTTCAGGATCTCTCCTTTGACTACATCTCTCATGTTAGGATTAAGTCTCCTTTGCATTTCCCTCGATGGTTTGGCATTCTCTTCAAGGTTAATGTGGTGCATGCAAATGGTGGGACTAATTCCTTTGAGATCTGAGATGGTCCATCCTAAGGCCTCTTTGTGTTCCTTAAGTACTTCTAAAAGCTTACTTTCCTGTTCCGTGTCTAAACATGATGAAATAATGACAGGTAAAGTATCAGAAGAACCTAGGAATGCGTACTTCAACGTACTAGGCAATGTTTTCAATTCAAGCTTGGGTGGCTCAACAATGGATGGAATAAGCTTGGAATCAGAGATAGGGGTGGTTCCACTTCATATTTCCTTTCAGTGACGTCCATTTGAGGTACAGATTCGAGCAGAGATAGGACGTCACTACAGTATGCATCATCATAGGAATCAGGGTTAAAGTTCTCCATACATGCTTGAAAGGGGTCGACGGATAGAATGTTAGTCAACGAATCTTGCATTAATCCTTCAATCATATTAACTTCATGCACATCATCATCATCAAGATTCACAGGTTGTTGACTAATATCGAACACATTCAATTCTACCGTCATGTTACCAAAAGACAGTTTTAACACTCCATTCCGACATTGATGATCGCGTTGGACGTAGCCAAGAAAGGACGTCCTAAGATGACAGGAATGTGACAGTCTGGGTTTTGTACAGGTTGAGTGTCTAAGACAATGAAGTCTACGGGAAAATAGAATTTGTCAACCTTGATCAAAACATCTTCGACCACTCCACGAGGAATCTTGACAGATCGGTCTGCCAGTTGTAGAGTGATAGATGTTGGTTTCAACTCCCCAAGACCTAACTGCTCATAAACAGAATATGGCAGTAGGTTAACACTTGCACCTAGGTCTAATAACGCTTTATTGACCGTGTGTTCTCCTATAGTGCAAGAAATTGTTGGACATCCTGGATCCCTAAACTTGGGTGGAGTTTTGTTCAGAATGATGGAACTCACCTGCTCAGCTAAGAAAGCACGTTTTTGCACATTGAGCTTGCGCTTTTGAGTACACAAGTCTTTGAGGAATTTGGCATAAGCAGGGATTTGCTTGATTGCTTCAAGAAAAGGAATGTTGATGTTGACTCTCTTGAACAGATCTAACATCTCATTGTAATGGGTACTTTTCTGTTGATAGATCAATCTTTGAGGAAATGGGCAACAGGAAGATGAGTTGGCAAAGGGACATTCACAGCAGTAGAATTGTCAGATTTTCCAACTTGCTCAGATTCTTTGGTTTTCTGGGGTTGTGGAGACACGTGGAATTTGTATCAGACTCATTAGGTTCGCCACGTTGTTCTCGATGACTTTACCACTTCGGAGGGTGGTAATGGCATGGATTTGATCAGGTGAGGTTTCAGTGCAGGATGTTGTGCCTGTTTGAAATATCCTCTTTGGATTCTGTTGGGGTTGGCTCGGAAGTTTACCCTTTTCTCTCTCACATATTTGATCCATCTTTTGATCTAGATTTTTCTGACTTTGCATCAAACTCTGGAACATCTCCTCTAAGGTGGACAATCTCTTGTCTGTATTTTGTTGAGGATATGATTGTTGTTGAGAGTTTGATTGTTGCTGAGGGTTTCTCGGGTGTTGATAACCTTGATTGTTCTGATATCCCTGATTGTTTTGATAGCTCTGATTGGGTTGAGATGGTCCTCCTTGAGTGGGTCCTTTTGACCATGAAAAGTTAGGGTGGTTTCTCCATCCTGGATTGTAGGTCTGTGAATAAGGGTTATGCTCTGGTTTTTGAAACATGGCATGTGCCTGTTCAAGCCTAGACTCCTGGACTGCAAGCAAATCTGGACAATTTTGGAATTGATGGTTGGGGTCGTTACAAGCAGCACAAACAGATGAAGCGACATGTTCTCGGAGAGTAGTGGTGGAAGGTTTTGAATTTTTATGTAGTTCTAACTCTTCTAATCTCCTAACTATTGATGCCATGTTTGCTCTACCCTCAAAATCCGCTTCAATCCTAAAAGCCTTTGCTTCGGATGTAGTCTTTCTGGTTTCACGGATGGATTCCCACTGTTGCGTCTTTTCAGCTACTTCAATTAAGAAGTCCCAAGACGCGTCAGCAGTTTTATCTACGAATAGACCATTACACATCGACTCAACCGTTGTTCGGGTGGACACATCTAGACCTTCATACAAAATTTGCACAAGTCTCCATTTTTCAAAACCATGATGGGGACATTGGAGCAATAATTCATTGAATCTCTCCAGGTATCTAGCTAAGGTCTCACCTTCTAATTGCACAAAGCTATTCAGACTTTGACGAATTATCGCAGTCTTGTGGTTCGGGAAAAACTTTTTGAAAAACTCCTTTGTGAGGTCATCCCATGTCATAATGGATTGAGGCTGTAAAGCATAGAGCCAGGCCTTTGCCTTATCTTTCAGGGAAAAAGGAAAAAGCCTTAACTTCACGGTTTCGTCGGTCATTTGAGTGAAACGCAGAGTTCCACAAATTTCCTCGAATTCTCTCACGTGGTGGTATGGGTTTTCATTCTCAACACCTCTAAAAATAGGAAGCATCTGTATTGTGCTAGATTTCAGCTCATAATGGCCATTAGCCTCGGGCAGCAAAATACAAGAAGGTTGACTGGCTCTAGTTGGGTACATATAATCCTTGAGGGTACGTGGTTCTCCCATTGTTTCTGGTTGATCTGGACTGTCTCCCTCAGAACTTAGAATTTCGATAGGTTCGTCTGGGTTAATTCTAACAAGTCTGTTTGTCTGGTCTCTGTAGGTCACAATCATGTCCTAGTAGGTACCTTAACTAACATGTTGGTCAGACAGAGCAATCGGAAACAATTTGGCCCACAAGGGTTATGAAGATTTGGTTTTTGAATGGGTTTTGGTTTAAAGAAGGGGTTTTGTTTTTGGTTTAAAAATTTTGGGCTTTGGAAAAAAAATTTTTGAACTAAACCTAGCATAAATTATAACAACTCATAAAAGAAAATAAAAACAATAATAATAATTAAAACAAACCCATAAATAAAAGAAAAATAAAAGAAAACAAAAAAAATAATTACAGTCCCAAATATAAAAAAAAAAAGAAAATAAAAATTATTACAATCCCAAATAAATAATTAAATTAATTATTACAAGCCCAAATTTGAATTTAAATGAGGCCCAAGTGGGTTAACTCATGGGTTAGGCTTACTTGTTTTTTGGAGGGAAGCCCAAAAATAGGCTTTTAGTCCCCTTTTAGTTGCACAGCCCAGTTGGGCTTTAGGATCGTCCTAAGCAGCTCACGTCCAAGCCCAGCAGCAGCAGCGAAGCCCAAGAGCAGAAGTTGCAAGCCCAGCAGAAGAAGTTGCAAGCCCAGAGAAATTGAGGTTACTGAGCCCAGCTCAGTTGGTTAAAGCCCAGCAACAAAGGTTGATCAGAGCCCAGCAGCAGTGGTTGCACAAGCCCAGCAGCAACAGAAATAGGCAGCCCAGTTGACAGCTTCAGTTGGCAGCCCAGTTGGCTTGGCAGCAGGCTTGGCAGCAACAACAGCAGCAGCAGCAAGCTTGGCAGCAGCAACAGCAGCAGCAGCAGCTTGGCAGCTTCAGTTGGCAGCAGCTTGGCAGCAGCAACAGCAGCAGCAGCAGCTTGGCAGCAGCAACAGCAACAGCAACAGCTTGGCAGCAACAGCTTGGCAGGGCCAACAACAACAGCAGACTTTGACAACTTCAAAAATATGGCAGCCAGCTCCCCGGCAGCGGCGCCAAAAACTTGTTGTGGAGATTAGATGCACACAAAACACTTGCAAGTATACAAGGCCAAGGTTTGTAATAAAATGATGAGTAGGGGTTTGTCCACAGGGAGAGGAGCATACAAGAAGTCTTCCTAGGCTAACAATGGTGACAATGCACTATGGCAATGAGCAAAGCAAAGTAAATCAGCAAAGAACCAACTAAGAAAAGAAAAACAGACAATAACCAAGGCTTGGAAGCCAAGGGCAGAGTGAGGATTGTGCACTGACTTCAGTGCACAGAAGCTACAAAGTGCAAGAAAATAAGAGGCAAGAAAATTAACTGAGTTGAAAACACACAGGACTGAAAATGCAAATTACTGAGAGGGAATTGGTGGGTAAGCCAAGGCTTAGGATCCACCTTGTGTCCTAATCAAATGACATGTTTCTAGGTTATGTTTGTTCCTAAGCATACATCTAGAAATGGAAGAACACCAAATTGCTCACTAGTCTACCCCTAGCATTGGCTGTCTTTTGACAGTACAGCCAATCACAGGCTCTATGAGCATTGGTATCTCCCATTTGCTCAATCAAAACATAGCAACAGGAGAACCATTCTAGCTTCTAGTCACATGACAGTGCACAAGGCTTCAGCTGAGCCTTGGCCTGATGCTGTTTAGCTCATGCTACACATGATGTAGCAACATACATTCATCATATGAGATAATTTAGACACAATTGGCAACATATCAGATAACTAAAAACATATGTAATTTTCAACTGTCAACAGTTATGCAAAAATCAGGAATTGGAATTGCAAAATTAAAATTGTTCTAATTCTCTACTGGCTAGTCCAGAGAGGTATATAGTGTGTTTCACACACTCCCCATAACACTAATTTATACCCATTACACCTTTTTGGGTTTTCCCCCAATTTTCCCCCAAAATCAGTAGAACTAGGGTTTGGTGAAATTGATTTACCTACTGTTGATGAGATACTCGCTCCATCTCGTCGACCCATTCTTCTCCTGCTTCTTCTCGTTCCTCCCCTGCTCCAATTGATGCTTTAATCATCACTTATATCCCCAATTTCTCACCTAGGGTTTCAGTGAGCAGAGAGATGAGAAATTGGAGAAATTAGTGATGCTAAAGAGATGGTACGTGATGGTGATGATGGGCTTAGGTAGAGTAGAGTTGAGGAGAAAATAGTGGAGTGATTTGGGGTGAGGTGGTGGTGATGGAGACGGACATGGTGGTGGTACGGAGTATGGTGGTTCTGCAGAGGGGGGTGATGGAGGAGATGGGTTCGATGGAAAAAGGGGAAGGGTCTGTTTGTTTGGGGTGTAGGTGCTCGGCACTTGGGTGTGAGGCGAGTGTATCGAGTTTTATGATCTGCGACGCTGAGCCGTGTGATGTGGAGCTGGTAGGTAGATCGGACGGTGATGCGGAGGCAGGCGATGAGCGACCGTCGGATGAGGAGATACAACGAAACGAACGGTACTTGATGGAGTTAGGTACTGTAGTGTAGGGCGGAGATATCAAACTTCGATGAACAGCAAGGGAGCAACCGTTGGATTCAACTACCATCTAATCTGAAGGCTTGGAATTTCAGCGCTGTGGTGCTTGGCAGAGACTTCAGATTTTGATGCTCTATGAAGGAGCGACCGTCGGATGCTTCTGAGAACTGATCTGATGGCTGAGAACGGAGGCGTTTTTGTGTGTAGAAAATGAGGTTGTGCGCACCATTCTTCGCGGCTTCCTTGCGTGATTTCTCCCGGCTTTTCACTACTTTTCTGCTCTTCTTGCTCCGCAACTCATCCAATCTTTATTTATTACCTAAAAATGCAAAATTAATTAATAAAAATATTTATTCTTGAAAACAATGAAAATACAGAATATGGGATAAAATGTAGAATTAATGCACAAAAGATGAGTTAAATGCCAACAAAAAGGGATAAATATATACAATATTTGGCACTCATCAGGGGTGTGTTTTGATTTAATCTTGAAGTCGTTTTGGTTTTTGAAGTTAGGGTTTACTTTCGGGTGTGTTTCAATTTCAGTTTGGTTATTATTTTTTGATTTTGAAGTTGTATAGATTTGGGTGATTTCAGTTTCATGTTGGTTATTTTGGTGATTTTGTTTTGGTGATTTAGGATATTTTCAGTTTAATGTATAGATTTTAGTGACTTCAGTCAAAAGTGAATGATTTGCATACAAAGTTGGGTTTATGGCTTTGAAGTTGATTTTGAGTCATTTATTGTTGTTTTATGAGCTTATTCATCTATTGTTGTTATAATTATGGATTACTGGAGTATGGTTTGTGTTTTCATGCAAGTTTTGTAGAGAAAAATTGCAGTTCTAAGGACTTGAAAGGTCGGGTAATCTTTTCAACTTTTGTTCAGATTGTATGCTTTTTGTTTTTCCTGTATTTGAATGTTCAGCAGGTTACTTTATTTTTGTTGGTTTGCTTACTTAGGTATTGATGTTTTGTGTAATAAATCTATTCATCGTAGAGAAAGGTTTGCTGCTTGTTTGTAGTTATATTATTTTGTACTTTATGCGTCTCTTGTATTGTGTGTAGTCTAATTTGATCTTAGTTTACATAGAATTCAGTTTGCTGGTGATTTCAGAATTTTTGTTTTGTTGTGAATTATAGGCTAGCAGATAATAACATGAATAGATACTTTTATGGTAGATAATAATCATTACTTTACAATGTAGGGAGTATTGGATGGAGGACTTGACATTCCTCATAGTGATAAAAGGTTTGCTGGTTTCCAAAAGAGTGAAGGTAAAAAATATGCTTCATTGAACCTTGAGATTCGTCGAAAGTACACCTTTGGTGGGCATGTTGGTACATAATGAGGGTGCGTTCTCAAAATTCTACAGACTTGTTGTTTACTGAAGACCGAGTCCAAGCCCTTTTTGAAATTTTATCAAATAGTTGAAAACAAGCAAAAACAGCCTACCTTTTCTTGTTATTTCCTTCACATCTACAATGTATTTCCCCTTTTCTAAACCCTAAATAAATATCTTTGTCCATCTATTAATCAATGGCTTCTGTAGGAGATATTGCAGCAGCTACAAACAGAGGGGGGGGGAGGAGCAATGACAGAAACAACAGATATGACAGACCAATATATATTTCTACATGGTGATCTTGATTTACAAATTATTGAAGCTAGACGTTTACCTAACGTGGATATAATGGCTTAACGTTTTTGTCGTTGTTTTAGTGGCTGTAATGCTTGTAAAAAACCATTAACTTCTGAAGAAATGAAACATCCTCATAGAAAGATTATTACTAATGTTAGTGTAATCATAATATGTCAAAATACATACGAAAATCTGCTATTAAATTTTGCAATTTTGTCATGTTTATGATGTCCTTTAAATGTTAGTGTAATCATATTTTTAATCTTATTACGGTAATCTCTTGTTGCAGGCAGGAGTGATCATAATAAATGTTAGTGTAATCATAATATGTCAAAATAAATGTTAGTGTACTCATGTCAAAATACATACGAAAATACATATGATGTCCTTTGGATAAGCTTAGCTATCAGCATTGAGTTCGATGAATGCTTAGTTGGCTCTTCTATTCCATCTATTTTATTTTAACTAGTTTAGTTTAGACCACCTGAAAATTTACCACTTTAAAATTTGCTGACTTCAACTAGTTTTCAAAATTGTTAGTGCTTAAATATGTGTATGTTGGGGTTCCAGTATATCACGATTACAGAATTTCGACGTGCCAAATATTTGGTTTGGAACTATCTATCACTCAAAAGTCTATCTCTTCTATCTCCCACTTCTTATGAGACAAAAGTCGTATGCTATATAGACAGGATCATCACATTTGATATTTCGAGCCGAGTATATCTCGCCTATCTATATCTCGAAATCATGTGTTGGTAAATCGTTTCGCTTTGATCGGGTTTATCTTCACCTAGTGACGAAAGTCATAATCTTTCAACCACTTTGAAAATCGCTTTGACGAGAAATAGTGTAACAACTATATAACGTCCTCTAAGAATGTTTCAATGGTTGGAATGAGAGTTTAGGTCTATATAAACAATGATGGATATAAGCATTGTGTGGTAACACATATGTGCATAAGTTCTATTCCTTAATCCGAAGTTTGCGAACTTTGTTGATTGAGAGAAACCAGAGGAATTGGCTTTTCCAAGTCCGCGAACTCAGTTTGCGAACTCAGTCCGCGAACTGACGGAAGTTCTCTTACCGAGAATTTCTGCTGGGATTTTCCAAAAACTCGTTTGCGTGTTTAGTCAGCAAACTCAGTCCGCGAACCTAGTCCGCGAACTGGCGAAAGTCTCCTTGCCGAGATTTTCTGCTGAGTTTGGAAAACTCTGCCGGTTGCCTTAAGTCCGCGAACTTGTTTGCGTACTTGAGTGGGTTATGATCTAAAGATGTGCTCTGAACATGAAACTTAAATTACTAAGGAATGTAGTATCCAAACCGTGGCTATAAAGTTCATGAGCCGATTCAAATCGAATCGAATCATCTTTGTTTCAATTGTGTCTTGTGTAGTTACATAAGACCTCATAGCAATTGAACAACTCTCTAACTAGTTCATTTGAGTCAATTGAACTAGTTATGGTGAAGAAAAACAAGGTTAATATGAAATTCTCATATGGTTAACCTTTTGGGTTACTATGTTGAACCAACATACACGTACACGTTTTGGCACGATTTTCACAAGACCAGTAAACGTATATCTCAAGTGTGTGTGACAAGCTAAGTTTTCGATCTAACGGTTGAGAAATATTAGCTTGAATATAAATCAGGTTTTCATCTAATGGTGAATATTGATTTCCATGTACCTAAGGCAAAACCCTGATTTGAAGGCTATATATATGAGACATCTAGCATTGGGAAAAACTAATCTCCACACGTCTGTGTGATACTAGTGCGCTCTCTAGAGTCGATTCTCCTTTAACCTTTGGTTTTCTTCTCTAAAACCAGGTTAACGACTTAAATACTTCATTGGGATTGTGAAGCCAGAACGATACTACTTTTATCGTAGTTGTGTGATCTGATCTTGCATCTTCTATCGTACGAGTACAATCTTTGATTGGCTTGAGATCGTGAAAGTTCTCGATAGGCAAGATAAAGAAGTCACAAACATCTTCGCTTCACTGTTTGTGACTCCTCAACGTCCTCTTGTTTATACAAGTAAGACTGTTGAGAGGTGATTGATTAATCGAGGCTTTTCTTCGGGAATATAAGACTGGATTATCAATTTGTTCCTGTTCACATTGATTTCATATCATAAGACGGAACAAAAACCTAGGGTTCTTCTGTGGGAGACATATTTATCCTTTGATAGGCTTTTCTGTGTGAGACAAATTTTTTTTATTATCAAGTCTGCGATTTTGGGTTGCAGCAACTCTTGGTTGTGGGTGAGATCAGCTAAGAGAATCAAGTGCGTAGTATCCTGCTGGGATCAGAGGCATAGGGAGTACAACTGTACCTTGGACCGCTGGGAGACTGATTTGGGTTCAAGTATAGTCCAGTCCGAAGTTAGCTTGGAGTAGGCTAGTGTGTGTAGCGGCTTAATACAATGTGTATTCAATATGGACTAGGTCCCGGGGTCTTTTTACATTTGCGGTTTCCTCGTTAACAAAACTTTTGGTGTCTGTGTTTTTTCTTTTCCGCATTATATTTGTTATATAATTGAAATAAGGGAAAATAATCATTTGGTCCTTTTTTAGGTGGGCCCATGTCAGTTTAGTCCTTTGGACAAACGCCTTTACTGTTTGGTCCATAATTATTTAAAAATATTAAATGGACAAAAGTACCCTTCCGAGTTAATTTATACTTATTTTTTGTAGCAGTTCATTCGTCAAAATGAACTCCTGTTAATTTCTACTTATTTTTTCAGAAATCACCTTAAAACCAGAGTTCATTCCAGAAATGAACTCCATATAAAAACCTAAGAAACCAGAGTTCATTCCATAAATGAACTCCATATAAAAAACCTAAAAAACCAGAGTTCATTCCCAGAAATGAACTCCATATAATCACCTAAAAAAACAGAGTTCATTCCAGAAATGAACTCCGTATAATCACCTAAAAAAACAGAGTTCATTCTAGAAATGAACTCCATATAAAAACCTAAAAAAACAGAGTTCATTCTTTACATGAACACACACAAAAAATCCATAAAAATCAGAGTTCATTCGTAGAAATGAACTGCAGTAGTATCATCTTCGTTGTCTTCAAACAGCAGCAACAACAGATCCATGAAATCGTCGTCATCGTTTTCTTCTTCTTCATCATCAACAACAACATCAAATTCAAGATCTTCAACATGAGCAGCAAACATTAAAAAATCAAGATCTATCGTCGTCATCGTCATCTTCAACATAAATCTATCGTCGTCTTCATCATCTTCATCGTTTTCATCATCATCTTCAAAAGAAAACAGAGTTCATTTCAAGAATGAACTTCATCAAATTCATCATTTTCAACAATAGCAGCAGCAGCGATGAAGAAAAACATAAATCTATCTTCATCAAGAAAAAACATCAAAATCTTCATCACAAACCAGAGTTCATTCCAGAAATGAACTCCGTCATCTTCATCTTCTTTTGTAGATCCGAAACTTACCCAAGCATGTAAGATGATAAAGGTTCATCATCATCATAAATAGCAGCAGAATCTTCAACCTTACCGTCTTCATCATCAAAACAGAAGCAAAACATCAACAAAAAAAAAACGCAAAATTTCATCGTATTCATCATCATCATCGTTCATCGTCTTCATCACTAGCAGAGAAAAAATTAGAGTGAAGAGAGAATCGTTCATCATCATCTTCATCTTCTTCATCACTAGGAGGAAAAAAATAAAAAATAAAAAGAGAGAGAGAGAGAGAGAAAGAAATTCTAGATCTGAAAATATATGAGAGAGAAAGTAAATCTGAGAATGATTCTTTTTCTCTTACTTTTTGACTATATATATGGTCCTTATCCAAAAGGGTATTTCTGCTACTAAAAGATGACATTTACATCATCTATGACATTACCCTAGGACCAAACTATAATTTTTAGGACCAAACTATAGTTTATATTACCAAATAGGACTAAACAGACAATTGACTAGGTCAATTGGACTAGATTCTCTCTAATATATTATTTGTAGGACCAATTGGTATTTCCTACTTGAAATAATACAGGTTGTTCCTTAAAGATCATCAATTGGAAATCCGACCTTTGGTTGTTGATTGATATTGATTGATCCTTGTACATTGGTCTTTGGTACCGTCCAAGTATTCCTTATGTTTGATTAGGACTTGCTGATTTCTATTAGCTTGAGTAATATCAAAAACAAGAGAGAGATATTAAATCCTTGAGATACTTTTATCTAGATTGAGTCTGACTGTCTAGTTGATTCTCTAGGAAAGTATTTCGGAGTTAGTCCATACAGATTGCTAAGAGAAATATTGGGTGGTGTTATTAGACCCCCGCTTTTTCATATATCTCTTAACTGCATTTTTGATGTGATTAAAACCATGAAACTTTATATGCTTGAGGGTGTGTGTATGTGCAAAATTCTCTAAGATTTTCCTGGACTAGCCCATACAATTTGTTTGCTTGTATTCAACTGTAATAGAGTTGATAACTAAATGTAAACTAGTTAATGAGGAAATCTTTTGCAGTCAAAAAAGATGACAAGGAATATGGCCGACTTATTAGTGCAAATTGGTCATGCACATGGTGACGAAGACCAAGGTGGCAGCAAAGAAAATTTTCTTTACTATTTTAACATGGTAAGATGTCTTTACAATAATTGTTGTCTTATTTATTTTATTTTTTTACTTCTTTCATTTTATGAGGATCCCAGTAGATATTAAGGTTTGCCGTGCTGGATAATATGTGAGTTGGCCACTTACTTGAAGTATATGACCATACTTCTCTACTCTACTTGACATTTTAATAACAATTATCATCGTTGTGTCAAGTAGAGGAGTAGGGACACGTATTTGAGATTTCGAGGTATGTGGCCTGTTCCTATCCTAGCCGGAGCAAATGTTCGCATAATCAATATCGTTAGGAAGATTATCCATAACGGATCCCAATTGGGAGTGTAGGATTCCCGCCTGACCCAAAACTTGCCCCAAAAGGAGAACAACTGATTCGCCCAATCCTTACGTCTCTTCTAATACTTTGCGAGTCAGGTTTTGTGTTGGCTAAAACATTTGTGAACCATATCCTGCATATCCTGCAAACCATACCTGTTGGGAGTTGTGTAATTTATCTCAGGTAGCCGGCGGCCTGGCTGGTGAAACACTGCTGCAGTTAAATGGTTGGCTCGGTTGGCCTATGAGTTCTCAAATCTTGTTTCGTCAGCTTGTACTGCTTCAACTGGGTGTTTCTTTTCAGGATGATGGGATACTGGTTAATTCCTACTGTAGCTGACCATCCTCCAAAAGCTGGTGGAAAAGAGGCCAAATTAAAGGAGTATCACAGGCGTGCTTCAAGTTTGTTGAGTATAGCTACCATGTCTGGTTGTTCTCAGGTATAATATTTTATTCATTATTTTGTCACAATCTTATTGATGCAGTTACATGTGCTTCAAAATGTAGAGCACCAAAAGTTTGTTTTCCTTTCTATAATCATGGTGCTTCAGTTACATTTTTTTTTCGTGAAATAATCGTGTGTCAGGTTTTCATACCACTGGGACTTCAAACTCTTTACAAGAAAATACAAGCAGCTAGCCAGCTATCCGTGTCGATCCTTCTGCAAAGAAAACCGAGAAGGCAGCTCCCAAGTCCCACAAGAGGTATATAACTTCACTCATTCCATTTCAAATCTTCCAGTTTTACTAAAACAAAGAAATTGTGGATGTCCGTCTTCGTTTCTTTTTGTTTGTAGTCTTATCCATGGACAAATTATTTAGTTTTATTTGTCTTAATGGATAAAGACCTTGTTAGGCCTTTTGTGACTGGCAACTCACTTGTGATATGAACTGCTACTCTGGACCCTGTGTAATAACAGGTGACAGTGAAGCTAAATCAACTATACAAGTAAATGAAAGATGGATATGCAACAACAGATGGAAGGATCTCACTCCGAAGTAAGCACTTTTTGGTGTAATAATTTTTAGAGTTTCAAGTTATTTGTTTGATCTTTGACAATAGGATTTTTAAGGGAATTCCTTTAGGTTTGGATGTAAATTATGTCGAAAAGAATGTTGTTAGACTTATAAAAATCAGGATTGATTGCAACAGGGGCTTGTAATATAGGAATTTCAAATATACAGAATTTTTTTTATTTATTGTTTTTTTCTTCTAATTCTCTATCTTGATGGATTGTGATGACCAGCCATATGTTCATGTGAAAAATTAGGTCTTTTAGTTGATCTACAATGGTATATGAAGGTGCAGAATATATATTCAGGAGCAGAAATCTGCCGGAATTATCGTCAGAAATTTTGTTTTACCTGGAATTATTGTCGGAATTTAAATTTTTTTTACCTGTAAACGGGTTTGCAACGTATATAAGTGTTGATCAAATTAGAGTAATACGTTGCCTAAATTATTGTAACCGTTGCACAAATTAAAGAATCCATTGCTCAGCAGACGTTGCTAAACCGGTTGATGCGTTGCGAAATTTAATTTTCCCAACGGATTTTCGTGTTGCACACAAATTTGCTACACCATATTTCCAACGGATATATGTGTTGGTGAAATTCATTGCAACACATATATCCGTCCCAAATCGGATGTTTGGTGTAGTGCTGGTTGTTAGACCCCCGCATTTTCAATTGATATTAGAACAGTCAAACACATTAAATACCTCATAAGTCTGTGTTTGTAGCTATCTAATATGGACAAAGGTGTTATCTCCATAAACGTGCCACCAGTCTTCGATGGCTCTAATTACTTGTGGTGGAAACTTTCTATGTGTGCCTTTCTTCAACCGCGTGATGCTCCCGTTGTGGCAGTAGGTAATGCAACCGTTCAAAAGAACATTGGTGAATACAATGATGTCGAGATACTTGATGCAAAGAAAAACTCTGACGGTGTGAATGACATCATACATACTATTACCCTAGATCTTCAGCACCATGTGACTACGTGCACTCGGTCTAAAGATGCGTGTGATATCTTAGAAACCGTATTCGAAGGAAATACCAGTGAAAAGGAAACTAGACTTCAAAACCTTAATTCCCATTGGGAAAACCTTCGTATGGAAGATGAAGATTCATTTGATTAGTTTAATCACAAAGTGTCTGAAACTGTTAACGCATCTTGTTAGAGCATTGCTCGGTCAACCTCGCATGCGTTGCTATCTCAAGCATGTTTGTCAATGTTAGTGATCAAAACTATGAGTCTTGATTTCTAGCCTACATAGCTAAGTCTCGGACTAGGATAGAAAAGTGTAGTTGAGCTCAAGGACTTCATGGCTATTCGTCATACAACGACGAAGATCTATACAAGGAACCGTGGAACTTCATCAACAAAAAGGTATGTGAAGACTTAAACTTATCTATCACTCAAAAGTCTATCTATTCTATCTCCTACTTCTTATGAGACAAAAAGTCGTATGCTATATAGACTAGATCATACACACTTGACATTTCGAGCTGAGCATTTATTGCTTATCTTTTATCTCGAAATCGTGTGTTGGTAAAGTGTTTCGCTTTGATCAAGTTTATATTCACCTAGTGACGAAAGTCATGAAAAGTTTCAATCACTTTGAGAATTCCTCTGACGTGAATCGGTCTGTGAATAACGGCTACATAGCGTCCTCTGAGAATGTCTCAATGATTGAAATGAGAGTTTAGATTACATAACCATGTATTCCTTGAACCTAAGTTTTCTAACTTTGTTGATCAAGAGAAATCGGGAGGATTGTGGAATTGGCTTGCCAAGTCCGCGAACCCAGTCCGCAGACTCAGTCCGCGAACTGACGGAAGTTCTCGACCGAGAATTTCTGTTGAATTTTCTAAAACTCGTTTGTGTGCTAAGTCCGCGAACTCAGTCCGCGAATCCAGTCCGCGAACTTGTGGAAGTTCTCTTTCCGAGAATTTCTGCTGAGTTTGGAAAACTCAACCGATTAACTTAAGCCCGGGAACTTGTTTGTGAACTTAAGAGGTTATGATCTAAAGATGTGCTCTGAACAAGAAACATTAAATTACTAAGGAATGCTTTATGCAAACCGTGGCTATAATGTTCATGATATGATTCAATCGAATCGAATCGTCTTTGTTTCAATTTTGTCTTGTGTAGTTACATAAGATCTCATAGCAATTGAACAACTCTCTAACTAGTTCATTTGAGTCAATTGAACTAGTTATGGTGAAGAAGAAAAAGATTAAATGAAATGCTCATATGGTTAATCTTTTGGGTTACTATGTTGAACCAACATGAACTTACACGTTTGGGCATGGTTTTCACGATCCCAGTAAACGTATAACCGAGTGTGTGTGACAAGCTAAGTTTTCGATCTAATGTTTGAGAAATATTAGCTTGTATCTAAATCAGGTTTTCTTCTAACGGTGAATATGGATTGCTTTTTAACTAAGGCAAAACCCTGATTTGAAGTCTATATAAAGGAGAATCTAGCATTGAGAAAACCTAATCCCCACACGTCTGTGTGCTACTAGTGCGCTCGCTAGAGTCGATCTCCATTAACCTTTGACTTTCTTCTCTAAAATCAGGTTAACGACTTAAAGACTTCATTGGGATTGTGAAGCCAGACCGATACTACTTTATCGTAGTTGTGTGATCTGATCTTGCATCTTCTATCGTACGAGTACAATCGATTGACTGGCTTGAGATCGTGAAAGTTCTACGATAGGCAAGATAAAGAAGTCACAAACATCTTTGTCTCAGTATTTGTGATTCCTCGATAATCCGCTTGTGTAGTTAGGAAGGATTGTAGAGAGGTGATTGATTAATCTAGGTTGTTCTTTGGGAATATAAGACCGGATTATCAATTGGTTCCTGTTCACCTTGATTTTATATCTTAACACGGAACAAAACCTAGAGTTTATCTGTGGGAGACAGATTTATCCTTTCATAGACTTTTATGTATGAGACAAATTTGTTTATTATGAAGTATGTGATTTTGGGTTACAACAACTCTTGGTTGTGGGTGAGATCAGCTAAGGGAATCAAGTGCGCAGTATCCTGCTAGGATCAGAGGCGTAGGAGTACAATTGTACCTTGTATGAGTGGGAGATTGATAGAGGTTCAACTATAGTCCAGTCCGAAGTTAGTTTGTAGTAGTCTAGTGTCTGTAACGGCTTAATACAGTGTGTATTCAATCTGGACTTGGTCCCAGGGGTTTTCTGCATTTGCGGTTTCCTCATTAACAAAATTCCTGGTGTCTGTGTTATTTCTTTTCCGCATTACTAATACAGGTTGTGCGTTCGTGATCATCAATTATAAATCCAACCTTTGGTTATTGGTTGATATTGATTGATCCTTGGACATTGGTCTTTTGTACCGTCCAAGCATTCCTTGTGTTTTGATTATGACTCGTTGATTTCCATTAGCTCGAGTAATATCAAAAACAAGAGAGAGATATTAACTCCTTGAGTTACTTTTATGTAGATTGTGTTTGACTGGATAGTTGATTCTCTAGCAAAGTATTTCGGAGTTAGTTCATAAAGATTACTAATCGAATTATTGGGTGGTGTTGTTAGACCCCCGCTTTTTCATATATTTTGCATTGGGTAAGACTATTCCTGAAAAGGACATTGTGATGAAAATTCTCAGATCACTGCCATCAAGATACGATTCTAAGAAGCATGCCATCGTTGAAGGAAATAACCTTGATGCTCTTTTTAGAAACGCGTTGGTTGGAAAGCTAATGATCTTTGATCATGATCATACATCCAAAATTGGAAAGGATGTTGCCTTCAAAGAACAAAAGAACACTAAATTACTTGATAAAAGTAAAAGTGTTTATGTCTCTAAGGATGATCTTTCTGAGGATGATCCATCAGATGAAGATCTTGACAAATCAGTCTCTATGATCACAAGACAGTTTAGGGATCTTTTATTCAAGAGAAGTAAACGGTTTTCCAGAGACAAACCTAGGTCGTCAGTTAAACCTCACAATCGCATTCCTCCTAAGAATAGGGATGCTGACGAGGATGATGACGAGGATATGCCACAGTGCTTTAAGTGTAAAGGCGTTGGTCATTTTTCAAATGAGTGTCTGAACCGTAAAAAATACACTGGAAAAAAAGGTCTTGCTGCAACTCTTGATGAAATGTATGATCACTATGATTCCAATGAAGATGAAAAATCAAGTGTTGCACTTCTTTGTGAAGATATCGATTTTGATAACTATAGCAATACATACATCAATCTTGACATTCTCCAAGAAATAAACTCAACCAATCTGGAAGAAGAAATTAACCTTTCTGTTGGAAACTCTCTGTCTGATTTTTCAGGTTCCACTCTGTGCCTAGCAGCTTGCACATCCCATGTGTTTGAATCGGCTTATCCATTGACATGCTCTTATTGTTCACTCAATGGTCATGAACTTTCAAAGTGTTTCAAGTATAAACACAAGATGAGACATGTCAAGAGACTTCAACGAAGAGCAAATCGCCTCGCAAACAAGCTCAAACTTGTTCAAAAAATCGCTGAGGTATGTAAGATTTTATCCTCTTCAAAGAAGTTGGTTTTCAAAGATAGGTCAAGACCACTAGAGAAAAGAGTATGGTCTAAACATTTTGATTGACATGGATCTATGAATTCCCTTCAAAAGGGTCATGGTGGACAAATTGTTGTTCACCATAGCACAACTTGATTTTGTTGTTTTGGTGCATCTTGTCTCATGTGCCTGATTAAAAAGAGACAAGATTGTGCATACCACGAGCTTAAAAATATAAGAAAAAAAATTGTTTTGGTTTTCTTAGATTTGCTCTATGATTTGAAATTTTTCATATCTAATTGATATTGGAAGGAACCTCCCTGTTTATCAAATGAAGGTTATTCTCGACAATTCTACTCTCTTTAGGGTTGTGAATTATGTGTGCATGAACCTGTACTGTTTAAGGTTCCGTGATCCTACATTCTTTTTCCGTCTCTGAAGCACTTTTCATCTTAAGACTGCATGTTGAGTTTATATTGTGGTTTCCTCTCACAAACCCATACACGTATGAAAGATCCAAGCAATATGTGTTCTGATGGAAAGTATGTTAATATGATTGTTAACCATCAATCATGAAGGAAAAAAAATCTCCATTGCCTCCAACTTTGAAAAGAAAAAGAAGGAATGTGAGGAAGCGAAGAGCTGTTCCTTCAAATTCTCAGAAGTTTTCTGATGTTCTTGAAGAATTGAAGGAAGCAAGAAAGGAGATTAAACAAATAAAGGGTTTTGTTATGAGAACTCTCGAAATTCAGGAGGCCCTTGTTTGACATCATCATCCTAGAAGGTTTGTTTTCTCCATGAACCCTATGAACCAGTGGTTGTTGACGACAAGGAGTTCGGGGACGATAAAGAATTTATCAGAGATCTCAATGTCTAAAATTTATTTCTTGTTTTTAGAAGAATAACCATGGTTTGGAATAGCCATTATTGTGAGTACACATAGCTATGTCCAACGATTTTCATCTTCATGTTTTTAGATTTATTTATTTAAATTCAAAGTTCCTGGAAGATGATTTTTTGCAATTTTCAATCTTTATTATTTTATATATTGCGAATTGTTATGGGATGTTTTGTTTACGTCCGTGAACCTGTGACTATCCCATACTTGTTCAAAATTTATCTCTATTATGTCGGTATGAATGTATTGTTGGAAGATAAAATGAACTTTTGACATTACAAAAGTTAAATCCTTTTATGTCATTATTTGATGGAAGAAAGGATAAAACTTTTGCTTACAAGGATTAAGCCTAGTGTAAGTTATTTTGCAAATAGTGATGGAAAATAGGATGAATCCTTGTCTATTCCGCAGTATTTGGTCGATCTCCGATCCACATTTTTGTGCATATACTGTGTTGCTCTTTAGGTTCTCTTATGTTTGAGCATGGACAATTGAATTGATAACTTTTTGTAGTTAATTTGGTTGTGTATTTCAATTAAATTAATCATGGGTTTTCTAGTGATTAATTTGATTGTATTTTTGATTGAACGAACCATGGGTTCTCTTTTGGTTATTTCAATTGAATTTTTTGGATTCAAATTCATTATTTTTCATGTGATTTGATTTTGTCCAAAAGAAAACCTTCTTTTCTTGTGAAAGTAAGGTCGCCTTTGTTGTTCCTCCGGGGATGACATTTTATGGGGGAGAGTTCATATTGAACTTGTGCTTAATTGCCAAATCTTTGTGGGGAGTGCGGCTGTGGAATATTAGGGGTTATCTTGTATCTTTATTAACTCCTTGATGAATGCATTTAACTTCGACTTTATGATGGCATCTAAATAAGTTGGTATGGTATTCTCTTTTAGTCGTGAAGTATCTCCGTGGAAATTTCATGAGGATCCCACTATTTTTCGTACCTTTGCCAATTTATAGTGATAAAAAGGGGGAGAATCAATGTGTACAAATACACATGGTTTACGGATCATTATGTAAGGGGGAGTGGTTTTCATGTTGAGATAAAGTATTGACTAAGGGGGAGTGATGAATATCACCATAATATTATTTTCAAAGTTGTGATACGATTGGACTTTGATGCTGTGTAATTATACTATGACATTGAATAACAATGATTGAGAGCATTTTGTTTTCTCATTGTTATAGCTACGGATATTTAACAACTATGATGCTGAACTTACAACCTTTAGGATCATGGAGTACTTGGAAGTGACGAAGATTTCGAGTCGCGTTGAAGATGCCAAGGAGATCAAGCATGTGGATGGAAGCTACAATTTTTATCTATTTTATAATTTATATGTATTGATAGTTTTGTCACTAAAATTAACAAAGGGGGAGATTTTTAGAGCATTGCTCGGTCGAACTCGCATGCGTTGCTATCTCAAGCATGTTTGTGAATGTTAGTGATCAAAACTAGAAGTCTTGATTTCTAGCCTATTTATAGAGGTCTCGGACTAGGATATAGATAGTGTAGTTGAGCTTAGATCTCTCGGCATTCATCTCTTGAAGAAGAAGAACTACTAAGGGGAGCTTGTGGAACTTATTCGACAAAAGGTATGTGGAAACTTGAACTCATCTAACACTTGGAAAGTCTACTTCTACTATCTCCTGTATTGAGACATAAGTCGTGTTACAATATAGTTTTCTCTATACACATTTGAGATTTCGAGCTGAGTATATCTCGCTTACATATTTCTCGAAATATGTGTTGGTAAGCTTTCGCTTCGACCAAGTTCATCTTATATCATGAGAAAATTTCCGAGTAACATCTTACATGGTTTGTTGTATCATTTAATGTAGGCTTGGAATGTTTCGATAATAATTATTTCAATATCTTGAAAATTTCTTTGATGATAATAGTGTGTCAAAAAGACTATTGTCATTATAGAAAAATGTTTCAATGATTGAAATAAAGATTTGAGGATGTAACTATCTTTGGATATAAGCATATATAGAGTGTTCTCACATTAGTGTATAAATCCATAAACCGGGAACCAAGAGTATGCATATGTGTGTATACGAAATTGGTGAAGGAGACAAGATAAGTATGCGTACCCGTACGCATACCGGCGGAAGTTTTAGAACCGAAAATATCTGCTGAGTTTGGGAATTACAAACTCCTATCTAGTTACTTACCCTTACGCATACTGGCGGAAGTTTTTGTACCGAAAATTTCTGCTGAGTTTGGAAACTTAACAAACTCAAAATCCGGTTGCTTAAGTACGCATACCCATACGTTCAGTTCATGGACTTAAACATTTAAATTATAAGGAATGCAATCTTTGCAAACCATGGCTATAATGTTCATGATTGATTCAAGTGAATCAAACCGATTTGGTTTCGATTGTGTTTTCTATACAATTGAACAACTCTTTAACTAGTTTCATTTGAACTAGTTATGGTTAAGATGAATAAGTTTGATATGAGAGTAATCATATGTCTAACCTCGGTTAACTATTTGTGAACCAACCTGGTGTACATGTTTAGGTACGGTTACATAAACCTAAATGAGGGTACATTTCATTTGTATGTAACAAGCTAAGTTCGATCTAACGGTTGAATATTGAAAGATTTGTAACCAAGGTAAATTAGATTGCAAACCCTGATTTGAAAACTATATAAAGGAGAACTCTAGCAACTGGGAAACCTAATCTCCACACCTCATGTGTGTTAGTAGTTGCATAACTAGAGTCGATTCTCCTTTAATCTTAGGTTTCTTCTTGAGACCCTGTAGGTTAACGACTTCAAGGCTTCATTGGGATTGTGAAGCCAGACCCAACTATTATCTTTGTAGTTACGTGATCTGATCTTGTTGTTTCTATCGTGTTGAGTGAAATTGAAATAGTTGGCTTCAGATTTTATATCTCCGACAGGAAAGATATAAAAGTAATCAAAAACAAACTTCGTCTCATAGTTTGTGATTCCACAATAACTTGTTTCGCTAGTCGATTAAGTTTATTGTGAGGTGATTAATAATTCTAGGTTGTTCTTCGGGGTTATCAATTGGTTCATGTTCACCTTGATTTATCAAAAGACGGAACAAAAACTCTTGGGTATCTATGTTGGAGACAGATTTATTCAATCCTATAAACTTTTCTGTGTGAGACAGATTTGTCTATCAAGTCTTCGACTTTGGATCGTAGCAACTCTTAGTTGTGGGTGAGATCAGCTAAGGGAATCAAGTTCGTAGTATCCTGGTGGGATCAAAGATGTAATGAGCGCAACTGTACCTTGAGTCAGTGTGAGATTGATTAGGGTTCAACTACAATCCAGTCCGAAGTTAATTGGTAGTAGGCTAGTGTCTGTAGCGGCTTAACACAGTGTGGTTTTCAATCTGGACTAGGTCCCGGGGTTTTTCTGGATTTGCGGTTTTCTCGTTAACAAAATTCTGGTGTCTGTGTTATTTCTTTTCCACATTATATTTGTTATATAATTGAAATATCACAGGTTGTGCGTTAAGATCAATCAATCAGAATATCCAACCTTTGGTTGTTGATTTACATTGATTGACACTTGAACATTGGTCTTTGATACCGTTCAAGTTACTCCTCTTATATTCAATCAGGCTCGCAGATGTCTACTTTCTGATTGCGGATTGAATTAAGAGTTAGAGATATTAAACTCTTTGATATACGTTAATGTAGATTGAGTCTGACTGCCTAGTTGATTCTCCAGAAAGTATATTGGAGTAAGTCTTCTCAGATTGCCAAACGAATTGTTGGGTGTGTTTGTTAGACCCTCGCATTTTCAGTTTTGTTTGATATATTTTCTCGTGCTGGATTATACGCATAAAAAGAAGTGGATTTGGGTTTCTTATAAGCTGAAGATGGTGCTTTAAGGCCTGCAAATATTCTCATTTAAAATTGGGACATTGGTCGCGTTGTGTATTTAAATGTAACTGGAATTTCACCTTTTTCAAGAGGTGGAGTTAATACTTTCGTACCAAGGCAGGTTGTATGTAATGCGGTTTCAAGAAAGCGGAACAAGTATGAAAAGTGTGCTACACATGGTTATGGTTTGAGTACTATAGCTACCGTGGATTTCTTGAAGAGAGTAAAGAGTTTTATGAGAAGTCATGATGTAAATGTTAAAATTGGTGATTTTGTTTTTCATAAATTAGGAGTTACTATTCAAAAAGGTGTTGACGCCCGGTTAGTTGCTAGGCTGCCGATAAGTTATTTGTAAACTCTTTTTTTTTAATTTTATTGTTAACTTTTATTAAAAAAAATAACAAATAGAAAAAGATTCATATAATAAAATTATTATTATAAAGAATAATTCCTAGCTTGGAGGTTGGATAATAATTGTAGATTGCAAATACAATATGGACTAATTTTGTAGAGATATTATATTGTTGACTAATTGCAACAAGAATACAACCACTCCAGGTATCAATCACACTTCAATACTTATTTTTGCAACAAAACAACATAAGCCCAAATCTTTTGAGTGCACTATGAACTATTATGGATGAAATACAACTTGTTTTGAGTTTTAAAAGAAAACAAACCAACACCGAATCATATTTGGAGAAAGTTTTAAACGTATGCAATTTATTTTTTTATTTTTATAGTAGCATTGTTATCTTATATATTATTTAATGGGGAAGGATCCGTTGACATGGTTATCATTTTTTCTACCAAACCCAACCGACAATGAATTTAAAGCTAATATTTTGGTGACATGTTCCTCGTATAAAACTCTACATTTATATTAAAATTGAGAGTATTCCGAAATACGCAACTTCATCATCCACAAATTTTAATTTCAACCGTTAATCTTCAACGGCTGATATTCATAATGGTCGATGGTAGTCTTATACATCTCGAAATGCTCTCATTTTTGGTGGGAGTGTGGAGACTTATAAGAAGAACATGTCATCAAAACATGAGCTTCAAATTCATTGCTGGTTGGGTTTGGTAGAGAAAATGGCGCTAAAATGTCAAGATTATGTCATTATAACCATGTCAACGGATCCCACCCCTTATTTAATACTTATTAACGTTTAAGGAGAACTTTTGAAATGTATTATTTTATAATTTTATCGAATTTATTATTTAGCACTAAGGACCTGAGTCGGGACCAGGAAATTTTATTATATTAAAGAGAATATTGTATTATCGAGTATTACTTTAAAGAGGATGATACAATTGTTTTAAACCAAGTACTGGCATTCTCAACTCTAGGGGAATTAGGGGATGATACAATTGTTTTTCTGAAGAGGTTAAGGAACTTCCTTATCATCTATGACGCAAATCATAAGATAGGCGGTGCCCTCTTTTATAGAATAGGCATTGCGATTCAAAAAGGTGTTGGCGCCCAGCTTGTCGCTAGGCTTCCCACCACTAACCTGTAATAGACTTCTTGGTTTCTTTAAAGAAGTTATACAGTATATATGATTCTCCAACTAAACGAAAACCCTATTTCTAAAAGCGGTGATTAAATACAACCCACATAAGAGATAAGTTTACCATTTTCCCTCCTTGTTTCTCCATCGGCGGACATAGCTTGGAATGATCCTCTAGTTTTCACATATTAACACAACTGCATCTATATGACAATGATGGATGATTGTTAAAATTATTTTTAAAAACTCTTAATTTTCATCATCAGTTGGAACAAGAATAAATAGAGGCGGAGTTATCTTATTCATCAAATCCATCAAATCAAATTTGTACACATAATTAACAATCAAAGCTCGTAAGATGGTGATTAATAAGATTGATCTATATATAATATCTCACAACTCTATCAGTATACTAATGATCGCAACTCAAATTATAGGCGAGTTCCAGCAACAAGTTATGATATAAATTGATTATCAGTGGAAGAATAGAAGAAATAAATAAGGTCGATTAATAAGAAATATTCTGTTGACTTATTTTTGGTTTGTATTTAACCTTTCCAAATAAGAAAGCAAATAGTATAATCTAAGTTGTAATTGACCAAACATGGGTTACATATAGCCACCGCCTTTCTAAATTACCTCAATAAACGAAAGCGGTAATTTCTAAATAGCCTCAACACGAGGTTAGTTAGGTCAGAGACTTTAATAAAATGTCATAGGTCGTAATGCTGCATGGAGGTCAACAACGTAGAATTGTATAAAAGTATAAATATGATTCTCTAACTTGTATGAATGTGTTAATATCTTGAAAAATCTGTGTAAGGTTTTTGATACCTTAAATTGGCGGTGTCAGTATATTTACTGAGGTCATACCCTTTTCCGGAAAAAGAAAAAAGATTCTCTAATTCTCTAACTAAATGAAAACAGTAATTTAAGAATTACCCTAACAAACATCAAATGATTCTCTAAATAAATGAAAATTGTAATTTTTGAATTCCCTTGACAAACATCATATTATTCTCTGACTAAATGAAAACTATAATTTCAGAATTACCTAAACAAACATCAAAAAACTAATGCAAGAAAACAAGTTAAACACTAATGTGAAACTTAATGTAGCTTTTCATTGCTCATTTCAACACAACACAACACGAAAACATTTCTGAAAATCCTTGCTCAAGTAACATCCAACTGTGGGGATAACAGTTTCATAGTGAAAGCTGCTTTGTAGCCTGTTGAGATGTTGGAGGTCCTCACCGCATTATTGCCGTTGAAACTGAAAATCCAGACGTAGATCTTTCAGAATAAGTTAATTTATTATCAAAGTTGCAACTGGTATAAAGATTGTAATTCGATCTTTAAAATACCATGGAATCCACTTAAGAGAAAAAATACCATTGAATCTACTTAAGAGAAAACTACTGTAGAACTCGATAGTTAAAAATGAAGGAATGGAAAAGATATCTCACCGGTCTGTTTACTGCACTGAGGTCATCTTCAGCGGAATTATAATCACCAGGAGCTGAGAAAAACTGTGAAGTATATCTTTGAGTTGAAGGAAGAAATTGTGGTTGTGGATTTATAATCGAATGGATCGAGGCATTAGGAGTTACACCATCATGACTTGATTGACTCATTCCCGAATGATAAGATTTAAGCCTAGAAAGGTAATCCATTCGATTTTTAAATTCAAGATTACGAAGAGATCTAATCCTTAGATGTCCACTACCACTCATTCCAATGGATGTAGTGATGCTCTCAGATTTTTGGCTCTGTTCCCCCAATATCATCCTATATCTCTACAAATGAAAAGACCAAATGTTGAGAATGACCGAATATAATTGTAGAACTAGTAATATCAAAATAGCACCTGAAGATGACTAGCAACTTGCAGACGAGTGAGTCCCGGGACATTCATTTCTGATATTATTCTTGATGGAGTAGCTTCTGTTCAACAACAAAACTAGATATTATGAGAGATGATGAAGATACGAATACGAGTTAAGCTACGGCTGGTGATGGTATAATCAATTAACTAAAAATATTGGCTATGACATATATTATTTTTCGTAGCATACTCACCATCTCCTAACTTATGATACGCTTCAACAAACTTTGTATGTAACTCTGGATCCGCCCAAGAAACCCTTGTTCTCTGGCCACTGGCCTCCTCATTCCTGTTACAGTTTCTTTCGGTTTCATTTTTTTGAATATCCAAATTACTCAAAGTAGATTTGTTAATCTTGTGTTTAAACACATAGTGCCATATATTTTGAATGTCTTTCGGTATCGGTGGCTTCATTAGAAAACCACATGCGCCATGATCTATACATTTCATCAGTGTTTCGCGGTCGTTACCCTTACACATCACTGCAAATAAAACCTCATCATATCACGCAAATGATAATTATTACAAACGCTAGTTGTATTATAATGTTAAGCAAAATTTGTACTTACTTAATACAGGTATATCCATTTCAAGACAGATTATTTCCAATAGCCTAAAACCATTCATTTCACCCGTCTCCGTGTCAGTGATAACTATATCGAAATTTTCCTTGTTCTTTCTTAAGATATCGAGAGCAAATTCGGCGGACGTAGCTGCAGTTACTGTAAAATCAACACAAATGTAGTTAAATAAAACTACACAAACTGTTCCAAATACTTCATTTGGATGACTTTTTTCAAACATTAGAAAGTTATGTACTCAAAGAAATGGTTTGGATTAATTGATTATCTAGGAATCTAGGATCACTTTTTCATAACAAAATGAAAGATTAATAAACCATAAAAAAGGTAAGAAAACATACCTTGGTAACGACATTCTTTGAGTAATATCTCTATATTTTTCAAACAAACGAAGCTTTCATCAACTGCCAAAACACGTAAACCTTGAGGAAACATATAACTGATAGACTCCATTAATAATCTCTAAACGTAAAGAAAAAACTTCTCCACTACTTTGAAGTGCTATTGTTTATAGAAGTTTTTATAGGAAATCTTGTGATGCCCAAATTCTTTGTGCTTTGGATGTTGAGGAGGAAGAAGAAGTATACAAAGAAACAAATCCATAATTAATTAATTTTTTTTATTTCTCTTAGCTGTAAAACAAACAAACGCGAAGAAACGTTTTGAATGTTAATATATCTGGGCCGGGAATGGAAAGAAACAGCTAAAAATCCCCCCTTGGTTGTGTAATTATGAATTTCGAACGTGTTGCTGCTTTTTTTGTGATTATGATTTTCAAATACAATGTATATTGTTAACTTATTACCAACCAAACTTGGAAACTGACTTCTTATTTACTTGGATTCTTGATGGTTCAATTAGTATCATTTTTTTTTCTTACTGCTTAGTAAGAATTGGGTGCGGCCGCGCGGGTGCCGTTCCATTTTATTATAGAAACAATCCATCATAGTCCCTCCATTCAAGTTTAGAGGAGTGTTTAGGGTAATTTTTCTATTCCACATTAATAGATTGTTATCATATTTTCCCACAAATCTACCAACAATACACTAATATTTTGTTTTGGAAATATAAAAACTTTAGTTATTTGGATTCTCAAGGGCGTAGATGAAAATTTTCATATCTCTTTCTATTTCTTAATCTCTGTGAAAACTCTTAAAACATTATCTAATTTAGAATAGAGGGAGTATATACCATTCTTAACTGCCCTTTTGCATTTCAAGTCTGGCTTGACTTGCTCTCAGATGTTGGAGTGTGGTACGAGTAACATCGAAGACAATTTTACAACTCTTGTATAAAGAGAAATTGGGTCAATTTCCCAAATATTTTTAAAACATAGTTCTAATGGACGAGTAAAAATTAGTATGTGTAAAATGGACATCAAAAAAATAGCAAAAATGAATCTGGATTCATCCTTACTTAAACTTAAAAAATAGCAAGGGTAAACTGGATGCATCCTGATGTAAATTAAAAATAAAAATATTTCAAAATGCGTAGGATGCAACTGTTTACATCCTGTCTCGTCCATTTAAACAATATCAAATTTTACATATCATTTTCACCCAAGAATTATCGTAATTGGGCTAATTGACCAATTTTGTGTTGTATAAATGGGAATCTGAGCATTTTAGGGACGCTGGGAAAGTAGTTGGGACTTTAAGAGCATCTCCAATGCTAGGGGTGAAGGTCTTAAAAAGACAAGACACCTAGGATTTAGCACTTTTCTAACCAAGAATTTATCTCCAATGCCAAGGTCAAGGTAAGGTAAAAGCATGACATGGATGCCATCTCATAAGAAAGGGTAAAGGAGAAAGTCATATCTTTACCTTCTCCATGACCCAAGGTCTTTTGACACATAATCAATTCTTTATTCCAAAATTAATTTGTCTCTAAGTTCTAGGGTAGTAATATCTTGGCATTGGAGATGAAATTTGAGGTAGAAAGTATAACTTTCATTTTTTTTAGCCACATAGTAATGACCCACAACAAAAAAGTATTAATAGGACCTCCACCTAGGATTACCTTCACCCCTAGCATTGGAGATGCTCTAATGAGTTCAACGATTTTTTGGACCATATAGAAAGAATGGAATCGAAGGGCTTCCGCAGGGAGGATTTCAACCATGATGATGTTTTTAATTTTTTGATCCTCTGTTATCTACTTTTTTTGTTTGTCGGAAGAGAAATACTTGTCCTTCTTCCATCAATTATTTGTAACTTTTTTTGTACATTTTTTTTTGTTGTAACAATCTTTCAGAAAAAAAGGAATTTGGGTGCTGGCATTTTTCATATTCAGAACTTAATATCACCACCAATTACTTAAACGATGTATTATAATCACATTTGTTTTGATTCATTATTATTACCTTTTGTGCTTTAAAGAAAATATCATGACCGACGCCATATCCGGAACAACCTTTAAATGAACATAAGTTCAATATAGATTTTGGAGTATTGTGCTTATGTTTAGATATTTAGGTCTTATAATGTCCGCTTTGATGTATGAATAATGCAAGATTATGCCGTGCTAGAATCATGGACTTGAAGATTCTCATAATATGATTTTCTAACTTGATTATGAGAGCCAAAAGAAACTTATAATCACACGCGTGGAATAGCCATGTGTCCTATAGAGTAATTCTTTAATTGTCAATAACTGTGCACCAAACTCGATACAACCTTCAACACCTGTTCCAAAGTAGTTGTGAACACTCCCCTCAGTTATAAACTCCCTCCATAACAGTTCACCTTTTGTATTGATTTTTTTTTGCATGCTTGTAAAGCTAATAACAAACTTGTAATCGTATCTTGAGCCATAACGTGTCAATATTACGCTAGACTGAACTTGGCCTTGATCCAATGCATGTACAACATGGCACTGCAGGTGTCTTGGCCTGAGACAATGTACATTTAACTTTGCGCTACAATCATCTCAGTCATTTCCTTAGCTCATTCTAGTTACTCTTGCTTCGTATGCTTCACTAGGCCAACTTGTTTGACAATAATAATGCACATTCTCACATTATTAGCTTGTATGCACTGTCCAAGCTTTGGCCAGCCTTGGACTTATGTATAAACCACCTCTTGGGCTATTTTAAACTCTTGCATCGTCCTTGAGTTTCAGACAACTCACGTCCTAGATATGCCTTAATATCAACATCGCATGTTACATTTTTCAACTTGACATGTCTTATCTTTTTTCAAGTAATGAAGTTTCATCGTGCCAGCCAATAAGCTTAATTACTTGGACAATGTCCTTACATTGTAGCGCCATCTTTGTGCTTTGCTAGCCATGTAGGATCCCACTATCCTAAAGCTTCATAGTTTATCCAGTGTTGCGCCAACATAGCTAAACACTGACTTGGCCAGCTATGTTGTATCGTGCAATCTTGGTGCTTCACTGTCCTGACCGGTCATAGTGGTCCATTTGGATTCCCGAAAATTTTGAGATGCTTGTTAGTTGAGAGATTTTGGGAGGGTCTTTCTAAGCTCGGTAACTTTAAAAAATCTCCAAAAATTTTAAATGACTACCCTTGTTAGGTGTTCTTAGGAACACTAAACCTTAAACAGCTCCACTTAAGATATCAAATTGTGCGATATGAAATATATAGCTTATTAACAAAATAATCTATGAGATTTTTTTTTGGAGAGAGAAATTACAGAATTCAACACCAGAGTGTCCTCGTATAATGCTCATACTTGTTACAGTTAATGTCTATATTTCATTTAGTAATTATGTCCCTTAACAGGCTAGTTCTAAGCCACTTTACAACGAGTTATTAGAAGGGGAGATAGGAATAGATGGAGAATAATCGCATTTGTTCTTGCTTTGGTACTTTGGGGAGAAACCCAAGACTAATGGCTAATAAGAAAGGTATATATGTCCAAGTGGCCATTCTAGAGGCCAAAAGCTCTATTAGATTCTTTTTCATGGGTCTCATCAACAAATCGATTTAAATCACCAATTGGTAAGTAGTTTCTTATGTAACCGTAGTTCTAGACTTCTAGTAGACTCTTTTTTTATTGCTTAATTTTCTGTGGACTGTGTTTTCCATCCAATGCATTCAATTTAAACTGAGGTTTTGAACTTCTCAATCTGTGAAATGCATGCTAATCAATTTTCCTTCCAACTAATCATAGCATTCATGCTAAAATATCCAAAAATAGGAGCCAAAAAATGAACCAAAACTGTAATTTCTTAATGCTGTATTTCTGAATGGGAACCTCAAACATGAAGAAAGCATGTGAGATTTTATAAGTTACATAAGTGAACATCGAATTCGAACCACATTTATTCTGTAACTTTACGGGTTCTAAAATCTATATAACTTTGAAAAACCTGCTTTGTAGCCTGTTGAGGTTTAAGAGATCCCCACTGCGTCATTGACGTTTTTTTTTTTTTTTTGAAGAAAAGATTATATTAAAAGAGAAAAAGAGAAATACAAATGACAAAGCTAATCGCTCTCTCATGAGAGTTTTCCAATTGCTCCAAGTGAAATTAAGAGGAACAAATTTAAAAAAATCTGAGTCACAAGACCATAAGACAACAATTTGCTTAACAAGATCAATATTCTCCGCAATACTTTTTCGGCGACCACCAAATATTCTCTCATTTCTCTCCTTCCATAATATCCAACAAATAGCATAGTGAATAATCTTCCAAACCTCCTTCCCTCTTCCTTTAAGCACATTGGTATTCCAAGCTTCAAACAATTGTAACAAAGTTCTTGGCATCGGCCATGATATCTTAAAAGCCTTGACGTTGATACTGCAAACCCAAGATTAAATCATTTAGGGGGAAACAATTCTAGACTTCGGAAAAAAAAATACAGGGGATAAATATCTCACCGGTCTAATTACTGCACTTAGTCCATCCCCTGCAGAGCTATGACTACCCAGATGATAATTAATGTTATCAGTTTCGAAAAAGGACTGCGGGTTTTCCAACCAAGTTATCTGATCAACTCCGTGAGATTCCAAAATTGGTAGTACCGGTGGAGCAATCAGATTTGTCCGTTCACCATAGCCTGTAAATATAACAATCACTTGATGGCACATCCTGGATACAATCAAAATTAACACCCGCCCCTACCAAGTCGTACTGCATTACTAAAAAACTGCATGCAAGTGTTTAATATCGGTGAACAACGACTTACCTGAACGAGTCAAGAAAACATACCTTAGGGGTTTTCCAAAGCCCCTCTTCCTATCAAAAAAAAAAAAGAAAAAAAACCCTAAAATGTATATCAAAAATCTTAGGGAGTCAAGAAAACATACCTTGGTAACCACATTCTTTCAGTAATGTCTCTATAGATTTCAAGCAAATGAAACTTTCATCAACCACCAAAACACGTAAACTTTGGGGAAACATATTACTGATAAACTCCATTAATAATCTCACAATTTAAAGAAAACCCTTTAGTATAGTTACAGAAAAAACTTCTCCACTACTTTGAAGTGCTATTGTTTGTAGAATTTTTTATAGGAAATTAACTTCTCCAGTACTTTGAAGTGCTATTGTTTGTAGAAGTTTTTATAGGAAATTTTGTGATGCTTAAATTCCTTGTGCTTTGGATGTTGAGGAAGAAGAATAAGAAGTATATAAGGAAAGAAATCCATGAACAAAATCCATAATTAAATTCTCTTCATTTCTCTTAGTTGTAAAACAAACAAACGGGAAGAAACAATTAACATTTGAGTTTTGAATGTTAATATATCTCCGACGGGAATGGAAAGAAACAACTAAAAAATTCCTACTTTAGTGTTTTCGAACGTGTTGCTACATTTTTGTGATTATGGTTGTCAAATACAACGTATATTATTAACTTATTACCAACCAAACATGGAAACTGACTTTTTATTTTCTTGGATTCTAGATGGCTCTATTATTTTAATTTTCATTTTTACTGCTTATTAAGAATTGGGTGCGGCAGTGCGCGTACATATTCTTCCTCACTGCCCTTTTGCGTATCAAGTCTGGTTCGACTTGCTCCCTAGATGTTGGGGTGTGGTCCTGGGTAATGCCAAAGACGGTTTTACAGCTCTTGTATCAATGTGAAGCGGACCATTTTAAGGACCCTGGGTAAGTAGTTGGGACTTTAATGCGTTCGTCGATTTTTTGGTCCATATAGAATGAAGGAATAAAAGGGTTTTCGCAAGGAAGATTTCAACCGTGATGATGAGTGATGACACAGTCATTAATTTTCGATCCTCCGTTATCTGTATTTTTTATTTTCGCAAGAATGAAATGCCTGTCCTTCCATTAATTATTTGTAACTTTTTCATACATAATATTTATTATTTTTGTTTTAAATATAAATCAATCTTTCATTAAAAAAAAAAGAGTTGGGTGCTGGCATTTTCCAAATTCAGATCATCACCCAATTACTAAACACTGTAATTATCATTAGTGATGCTTTAAGAATTATCAGTCGTTTATAATATTTTGACTTGTTCTTATGTCCATAATAATGGTAGCAGTTAATATATCAGACACTACTGCGAAATTTGCTACCCCAGGCTTTATGTACTGTTCTACTGTCATGTTTATACTTTTTTTTGATCAGAATTGAGATATTTATTCAAAGATAAAGAATGTACAAATAATCTACCAGAGGTAGAACAAAGCAAAATACAACAGATTACAGAAAGACTGTACTCCAACAAAGCAAAATAATCTGTCATGTTTATACTGATTATACGCATCTTATAACAGAAGCGAAACATAAATTCCAAATAACTTTAAAAGGAAAATCTACTATGACATTTCTTCTACTGCCAGAAAAAGGATAAAACAAAACAAAAAAAGAAAAACAAAATGAGCACGACAATGTCGCGTTCAGCAACAGGAAATTGCCATTGTGGCTGACGCCTTTTCAGCTTGAGCTCTTTCTTTCTTTTGATAAAATTTGATGCGTCTTTGTATAATGAATCCCTCTTAATGATCTTCACCATCTCTTTGTCAGATTTCTCTCCTAGATCTTCCAGTGAAATTGAGGTCTCCATGTGAGGCACAGCTTGAAAAACCTGGATTCTCATGCCATCGTCCCTTAGCTGCTTCAGAGCTTCAGTTTTTGGGTCATAAACAGAAACAATCTTTCGGTGATCATCCCATAACAGAACCTCACTGCTCTTTGTAATAGCAAACGGCATCTGACTCTTGCCTATATAATCCCCTACCACACGCAACTCCCTAGTCCAAGTCTCTTCCTTTAGTGACCAAACGTCGAAACCTGTCTTCCCTTCCTCATACTGAACAACACACAAGCAACCTCCTAACAACTGGAGCCTATAAGAAAAGTTACTATTACTAGAGGGAAACAAGGGGGTGACGAGATCACCCGGAACTCCTCATCTGCCAAACTGAAGGCTACAATCTCCTTTTGTTTACGGTCCATCCAATAGAGAGCACCATCAACATGGATACCTGATTTAAAAGACAACAAGTGTGGGGTATTTGCTTTTCTTCTCCAGCCATTACCATCCCCAAGAGTGTATACCTCGACCTGTCCCAATTGATCGTTCTTAAAAAAGATCCTTACAACCTTGTAGGCATGAGTCGAAGAATCCTAACCAAATCCACTGGCCGTAAAGCCATCTGTGTTGGTTGTGTTTGGAAAAGGAACATGTTCTCCGGTGGCTGGATTACATATGTAAACAGGATCCTCGGTGGCATAATAGGGTATGGCTAAGCAAACCAGATCGTTACAGGAACCAACTATGATATCAGTGTTGAACCTGTTCTCTAAGGAGCAATGATTAACAGTCGTGAGAAACATGTTATGAGAGTAGTTCGTAGAATCATAGATGCTAATATTATCATAATCTCCGGAGAAAAGGCGAACTTCATGGCTACTAATATCCTCTTGCAACCCAATTGCGAAAAGGAGAGTTGGAGGCGATTTGAGTTTTCTGAAAGAATAATTGTCGACCATCTCAGACATGTCGAGTTTCTCCAACTCCATATGTGGTGTAAGAAACTGTAAAATCACCAATCAATAAATTATCAAAACAATAAACCTCAACGATCAATGATAGGATTCAGCCACTAAAATTAAGGGAACTTAATAGGTTGATTTGAATGAATGTCTTACATGATTCCGAGCAAGACTACAAATAACTCTTCTGACTTCTAAAACAAAGAATAACTCTAAATTAGGCTATCAGCTAACTTAAGAAACTAGCTAACAGCACTTTAATAAGGAAATCACTTAAGAAACTAACATGACTCGATTAAGGAAATCACTGAAGGAACAAGAGCAATTGAGTAGCTAATTTATTATTATTTTTTTGAAACCAATGAGAGATTTAAGAAATTCAATATAAACCCATTATTATTGTTATGGTTTTTCTTCTGTTTGTGATTATATTTAAGAAGAGTACAAGCACAGAAATAACATGGAGCTGTTGATCGACGCCAATGAAACAGCCGCGTAATTCCTTAGCTGCATGATCTGTAGAAAGTACACTACATGGAATGCCATTACCTGCCTGTTCAACTCTCCAGCTGCCTGTTATGCGCCAACCATGCACACTACTTTCTGTGATGGGCCGTCTCGTGCTGACACGACCCAATTTACAGCTCTAGTCATCTGGGAGGTATATGTTTCGTAACTTTCGTTGTGTTACTTTAACCTAACAATTAGGTGAATCACCAAGGCCAATTAAATTGAGTCAGAGTCCTCCAGTGGAGATCGAACTCAGTTGAAGAAGCAAAAACCAATGAACTACAGGCTAAGGAACTTGTTGCGAGGAAGTTTGTAGTAGACGTATATTGTTGATGTTGTTACGGGCTTACATGGTGCCGTACTGCATTTTGTGATTATGGGCGAGCCAATAGAAGTGGTAAAAAACATCCTTTTTAAGGTCGAGCCAAGAGACTCAGTAAAAAAAACAATGTGAAGAAACCCTAAAAAAGCGAACGTGAAGAAACCCTAACAACATAGAAGAATGTCGACGGAAGAACAGAAAAAACAGATGAAAGAAGACATAATCAAACTATTCCTCTCTATTCATTCTTCATCTTATTCTCCTCCTAATTCTTCATCATCCAAACTCATCACTACTACAACGTCGTCTCGGCGAACAGAAAAACTCAAAATAATGATTGAAGATCATCTTCCTTCTATGTTCACTGCTAATCTCATCACCCCTACACATCCTCCTTACGCCGTGGTACGTCCTATACTCACCTTTTTTGTATTCTTTTCCAATTAAGATCCTTTTTTGTATTCTTTTCCAATTAAGATTTTACTGTTCTATTAATTAGTAATTGAATTTTCTTTTTCTTTTTTTTTTTAACTAACTTTTTTGTTGTTGTTGTTGTTTAGATGATACTGGAAGCAATAAGGAATTTAAAAGGAAAAGACACAGACAAGAAATCAATATCAGATTACATCAACAAATATTTCGAAGGATTACCATGGGCAGCTTCTCAGTTTCTGAAACATTATCTAAAAGAACTTGTTGATTCTGGTGAGATAAGTTTTATATCTACTACTTCATCTTATCACCTCAAAGAACAACAGGAAGACTATGAAAACCCTAACCCTAGTCCAACCCGTGATAAAAAAGAGTTTTGTACTAAACAACAGAAAAAGAAACCATTAAGGAGAAGGAAGAAGAAGGGCAGCGTTAAGGAAAGGCCCTGTTCTGATGTGGTACTAGTATCCCCATCAATATTTGAAGAAGTAGTTTGTTCGGGTGAAAATTCTGAAACAATGAATGTTATTGATGTTTAGCCATTGCAGAAACAAATGCCAGAAACGAATCTTATTAAAGAATCACTGGAGGAGGAGCACCATGGTGCTGCTGAGAAGACCTTGTTGGTTTACCACAGGAGGAGAAAGAGAAAGACTAGTTCTAGTTTTTCTGGAAAACACGAGAAGATGTCTGAGTCGTCAATTACAACTACAGTGGTGGGCGCAAATGATACTGATAGAAATACTCATCATAATGATAGATTAATGATGGTAGTTCGCACACCAAATGATACCAATAGAAATGGTGATCAAAATGATGGCATAATGGTAGTCCATACGCCAAAAAGGCGCCCCTACTACAGACAGACATAACTAAGTTTGCAAATGAACCATGCGACATTGAAACTTAATTTCTTTCTCTGAAAGTGTATATGATTCTCTAAAAGTATATACGATTCTCTAGAACTAAATGAAAACTGTAATTCTGAATTACCTCAACAAACATCAACGAAAAATGACAAAGACAACAAGTTAAACACATTGAAACTTAATTTCTTTCTCTAAATGTGTATATGATTCTCTAAAAGTATATACGATTCTCTAGAACTAAATGAAAACTGTAATTCTGAATTACCTCAACAAACATCAACGAAAAATGATAAAGACAACAAGTTAAACATTAATGTGCAATTTATTGTAGCTTTTCCTCGCCCATTTCAACACAACAACACGAAAACAATTCTGAAAAACTGTGTTCAAGTAGGGATAACAATTTTATTGAAAAAAAAGAAAGAAACTCTGATAAAAAAAGAAAACAATTTTATTGTGTACCTTTATAGTTAATCTATCTAACTTTCAGAAAGCTTTATAGGCCTGTTGAGGTTTTGGAGATCCGCACTGCATTATTGCCGTTGAAACTGCAAACCGAAACTAAAATCTTTCAGAATAACTTCATTGGTAAACGGTATGCAACCTTATATAATAAAGATTTATATAAAGATAGTTGGATCCTTGAAATATCGTAGAGTCCACTTAAGCAAAGACGAAAACAATTATAGACTTTAATTTTGTTAACTCACCAGTCTAATTGCTGCACTGAGATAATTATTGGTCGTCTGCGGAGCTGTAACTACTGATGTGATAATTATTGTTCTCCGTCTCAAGAAAGGCTGGAGGATTTTCCAGGGAAGGTGTTTCGTTATGGAGATTTTGGATTGTTCTGTCATGAACTTGCATCATTTGATTGTTCTAATTTACAAACGGATGGATAGAGGCATTAGGACTTACACCGCTCGCTATGAATTACACCAGAGAGGTCGGGTTTTTTGGCTCTGTTTCTCAAATATCTTCTTATATCTCTGCGAAGGAAAATACCAAACATTGAGAATGACTGAATACAAATGAGGAACTAGTAATATCAACAACTCAAGGTAGAAATCACCTAAAGATGAGTACTAAATTTCTCACGAGTGAGTCCTGGAACGTTCATTTCCAAGACTATATTTGACGGAACAGCTTCTGTTAAACGAATCAACAACAAAAGCTGAAAGTACGGGAGACGATGACAATAAGAATAAAAGTTGAGTTGACATATTTTTGATATTCCTAATATACTCACTATCTCCTAATTTATGAAGGGCTTCAACAAACTTTGCATGTAACTTCAGATTCTCCCAAGAAATTCTCGTTATCCTTCGATCCGAAAACTTTTTATCAGAAGAAGGGCGACCAACAGTCTCATCCTGATTGATTGTTGCTCGATTATTGCATCTTTTTTTGGTTTCTTTTTTTTTTCAACACTCAAAGTAGATTTATTTTTCTTTAGTTTAATCACTACATGCTGCCATATATTTTGAATCTCTTTCAGTGGCGGTGGCTTCACTAGATAATGTTGGGTGCAATAATCAAAAACAAGGAAAAATCAAATAAGCAAAAGTTAGTGATACTTAGCTCCTTTATAATGGAAGTGATCGAAACGGACGAGCTCCCCATATCTCCGCAACAGCAACAAGGCAAAACTTTGGTCATGGAGATTTGGGGTGAGAACAAACGAAAATGCCCATCCGGGAGAGGTACCTTAAATTTTCAGTCTAAGATAATAATCTTAGATTGAGAGACTAAGGTGAGAAAGTCTCTCCTAAGGAGTGCAGAAACTCGATCAGAGCGTCGAGGTACACGGTTGAGCTAAGAGTGCCCGGAGCGTCTGGAGCGTACCTTGCCACTCTTGACAAGTCCTGACTATGATGCACTCGGTCCGAAGATACACCACTTAGGGTGTGCTCTCGCAACCATAAACCTCATCGGTGTTGGGATGTGAGACTGCGAAATCAACTGATTGCTAAATTAACCGGATGGGAAGAGCCATAACCTTAACCTGGTAGAGGTAAGCTTCCTTGAAGGGGCAATCAGGGGGAAGATAAGGACGTCACCCTCCATTAGGGAGTTGAATTGTGTCAAAAGACGTAAATATCATGTAAGACTTATCATATTTATGCGAAAAACCTTAAGAGGAAATAATACAAGAAAAAGATAAGATGAGGTCAATGAGTCGATACACTACAGTGTAAAGACGGCCTGCGATCTCATCACACAGAATTGAGGCAAGATAAGACCTTTATATAGGAAGGCAAAATAAGACCTTCCGAGAAACCTAAAATTTTAAACTAATTTTGTTTTGCAGGAATTCACAGAGAAACAAGAATATTGCGAACGCATTCGCACCAAATGCATGAAGAACTATAAAATAACATTAATCATACTAAGTCTATCAAGATGTGTCAATTAACAGAGGCAAGAATGGGAATGCAAAGGGAATGTTATTTGCCCCATTTGATAGACTCATACACATTCGAGAGAATGATATTTTGGACGCGAATGCGAACAAAGCGAATTTATATTAAAGGAGTGAAAATTAATGCTCAAAAAGTGCATGTTTTTAAGGTTACATGAAAATATTCAGAAGGCAAAGAATTTACAAAGAATTTACAAAAAATGAAAATGATTAATTTTCATTTTCTTCATCTCGCTCAGCCTCAGAACCAATCATTTCTTCTTCAGATTCTTCATCTTCTCCCTCACTGTCTGAAATATCAGAAATATGTTCATTATCAGGGATTTTTGGAAATTTATACTTTGTAAGAGGGATGTTATTCTCAACGCAGACTTTCTTAACAACAGCTTCGCGTGCACGATTAGCATCATTGCTATATATTGTTTGAAACCATGATGATGAAGTTCTTCTTAAATTGCTGATACTTAGAGTTGCGAGCAGATAAATATTTTTCTTCGGAAGCTAAGAGAGTTTTTAATTCTTCAATCTTCTGAAGATAATTTTTCTCTTCTTCAGAAGCTAAGCGGTTTTCTAATTCTTCAATCTTCTGAAGATAATTCTTCTCCTTATCTGCGAAATATGAATAAGCAGGTTAGGATATATAAAAAGATGTTGTTCCCAAAGAAAAGACAAGTATTAAAAGAGCAATATTTGACCTTCATAATTGGAAACAATGTCTTTAACCAGTGCGGAATGTTCAGCTTGAAGACTCACGTTTATAGCATCATTCAGAACCCTAGCAGCCCAACTAAATTCAGCTTCGCTTTCTATGAGAAGTTGAAAGCGAATTAAATTTCTTTCTTCGAAAAGTATGTTCTTTTCGCTCAAATCTAAATCACGTTCTTTTTGAACCTCAACAATGGATTCTTGGAATTTTTATAGCGCTTTCGCACCCTTAAGAGCAACCTCATCTTTCTCATCAATAAGCTTATTCTTCTTTGTTTCCAAAACTTGAATTTGTTCTTGGCTCTCATGAAAACGATGTTTAAATTTATTAAATGTAGTCAATAAAGATCTATGGCTTTTTCTAAGAGCAGCATATTTCAATCTTAATTCTTCCAAACTTAGATTTTCAAATCCTTGGTTGGGATAGTTATTTAAAGAAGAATTAAGGTGTTCTAAAAGGGTTTCACCATCTGGAAGATTGGCAGCCTCATCCGAAAGGTTATACAGGTCTACGAATATAAAAAAATAAGAAATGCGAATTATCCCATAAAAATAGAAGAATAAGGAAAATAAAGTCTACATACCAATGAGGTCATCATTTCTTTCTCGGGATCTGCGAATCAAATCAGAATTGGTTGAATTCTAAGCTTTAAGCTTGGCATTTTCTTTCTCAAGTTTAGTAAGTCTCCTTTGGTAATCTAAGGAGATTACATAAGATAAACGGGCTCCCTGCGAGAATGAAAGGAAGTATTACGATTAGGAATAAACCAAGACTAAAGAAAATACAAAAAGGTAAAGTTGCAAATGTTACCAAAGAGCCGATTGTGAATTGGAGGTTCGGATTTATCGCAGAGGCAGCTCCACGAAGAGATGGATCATCTAAAGTAGGAGCATCGCATATTTTAGAGACAATTCCAAAGGCACGATTTAATTCTTTATTATCAACAGCAGTCAGAAGATCTCCAGCAAAAAGATTGGACAACTCTTTCAAAGAAGAGGGAACTAATGAATCCTCAGAAGCAAGAATGTCATCCTCACTAGACTCCGAACTTGAAGAAAAATCATATCTTTTACGCTTCCTAGAGAATTCATCCATTGAAGATGTCGTTTTTGATGAAGATTTAGACGTAGGCCTTTTAGGAATATTCTTACCTTTACTTGAAGTCTTATCACCCAAAGATTTCACCTACGCGAATAATCAAGATAAGAAACAGATGCAACAATATTGTTAAAATCAAAAAGAAATGTTTCTTACTTTATTATTCTGCGAAGCTGATGCATTGTGTGAAGTCTTGGCCCTCTTTGCATCCAACAAAAAGTGGGATTATTATGCGAGATTGAGAACATTTATGCGACTATAAAAAATTGGAAGAAAATTATGCGAGAACATTTATGCGAAGCCACCATACCACTTTCTTTGCCTCAGCTTCGGAAAGTACAAACTTCCAAGGTTGGTAAGAAGAAAACTTTTCGGGAAGAGGAATATCAGAGCCATCCTAAGCTTTACCAGAAATATAAGGACCTTCTAGAACGACAGGGAAATTAAGCCAACTTGAGTCATTAGATTTGCGAGCAGAACTGTTAGATTTGTCATTCCAATCAACATCTCGCATGATCTTATCATCTTCATCAATACCATCTTTCTTCTCAAGAGAACGACCCATTTAGTTAAATTACTCTTCATAATTGCAACATAGTAATTTTTGAAGAAGTTATCAAGAGTGTATTCGGTAGAATCGATGACCTTATCACGATGCGATTCTTTTCGCACCTCATAACTGTAAGAGGTCCCTAAACCAGCTGCGCGACGAGAATATTCAAATGTTATTCTGATTGCATCACCACTTAGTTGTAATATTCCCCGTGTGAATCGAGCATCAACAAGAATTTCATAGAATAGGGGTGTTTCTGGGTTGAACAAGGGAATTGAAAGAATGAAAAGTTTTCCCAATGAAACAATAACTCTTTGATTGTTCCATTGACCAGAATTGATCAAATCAAGACTGAGTTTTGATGAATAGTCAGATGATGAGGGAAGAGAAAGTGAGTAACCTCTAGAATGGAATTCATTCTTCAACCTGTTGAATTATGTCTCCAACTTCTTACCAGCAAGAGCCATTTTTAGAATGGGAATGAAGATGAGTAAAATAAGTAAGTTATTGATGAAATAAGTTTTAGTTTTGATCAGTGAAAGCAGTAGCAGATAAAATGAAACAAGAAAGTAGGAAGTAAAAAGAAGAAGACGAAAAAAGATCAGTCCCATTTTTCAAGATTTCATTAATGCGAGGAATGAACGGATAAAAACAGGCGGTTAAAAGGATGTGTCAGATAATAAGTGGTTAAAAATACACGCGTAATTAAGGAAAACTGGAATTCCAGAGGAATGTCGGCAAGATAGAATACGAAAAGATATACACATGCGATATTATAGGATGGAAATTTCTCATATCGCTCACTTCACAATGTAAGCGAAATGAGAAGAGGCAAAATGTAGGAGCGGAATATCGCACATATCAATAATTATGTGAAATAAGGATTATCTGATATAAGCGAGGACTATCGCAAATGACAAAGGTGAAGTGACGCATTGGATGATGTCACCAAAGTCACGAGTAAAGTGTGATGTTCAATGTGAAGTATAATTTGTGCGAGAATGAGTGAATGTACATGAGAGAATGTGTCGCACAATGATTTCGAAAATAGTGGATCTCTTAGCTGTCATCCACTATGAGGAATCCTATATAAAGGAAAGAGGTCATCACATAGGGAGAGATCTTTAGTGTGTGTTAGACAAGAAACTAGGAGAGAGAAAGTTTATTTGGAGAGCAAGTAAAGTCATTGTAATCCTTTGTTATCCATTATATCCAATTATAATCCTTGAAAGTTAATAAAGAATTCATTATAATCCTTGAAAGTTAATAAAGAATTCATTATGATTACTTGAGTGATTGTCTAGATACATTGGGACGTGGTTCTAGGTTTTCCTGCAACTACGAGGTAAACGAGAAATGATTCTTTTTTTATTTGTAAAAAATCCCAAATTAAAACATCATCATTACCTTTCTAAAACAAAAAATGAAAGTAATAAATGCACCTTTAATGGATTTTTGAATGTTAATTAGGTTCGTTGTATTTTTATGCATTGCAAGTTATTACCAAGAAGTTGGTGCGGTCATAAAGATTGGGGCAATTAACAAAGTTTTCAAACTGAGGCGCGTGAAGCAATAAGCCACTTGCTGTGGAACTGGAATCAATAGTTCTATTAGCCTCTTTTTTTATTGCCGTGGACTGTGTTTTCCATCCATTCAAGTTAAACGGAGTTTTTGAACGTCTTAATCTGGCGAAATGCACGACAATCAATTTTCCTTCCGACTACTTATAGCATTCATTAAAAAATCCAAAATTAGAAGCCAAAATACGAATGAGAACTATAATCTCTTAATACGATTAAAATCTCTGAATGGGAACCTCAAACATGAAGAAAGTATGTGAGATTTTATATATTAAATATTGATTCACAACTTAATACAGCTTTTGGTTGCCCGATTCAACACAAACAACAAGTGAACATCGAATCACGTTTATTCAGTAACTTCTTGGATACTTAAATCTATCCAACTTTAAGAAACCTGCTTTGTTCCGCACTGCATCATTTCCGTTGATACTGCAAACCCAGAATGAAATCATTTAGGGAAAAACAATTCTATACTTCAACACCACAGAGCCAAAAACAAATGAAGGGGATAAATGTCTCACCGATCTAATTACTGAACTGAGTTCAGTTCATCACCTGAGGGACTATGACCGCCCAGCTGAGTGACCATATTTCTCAGTTCATCATCGCCTGTAAATATAACGATAACTTAAGGGTATATCATGGATACAATCAAAATCAATCACCCGTCCCTATAGACTCGTACTACATCACCACACAAATGCACGCAAATGTTCAATATCGATGAACGATCTCTTACCTGAACCAGTAGAGTGAGCAGAAGGAAGAAGATGTGGCTGTGGAGTAACAACCGAATGTATCGAGGCATCAAGAGTTACACCAAGATGACTTATTTGACTCGTCCCCGGGCAATTAGCTTTAAGATCAGAGAGGTATTTCTTCATTCTATTTCGGATTTCTCTTTTTTTCAATATCTTACTCAATATAGATTTAGTTTTCTTGTGTGTAAGCACAAGTTGCCCTATATTTTGAATCTGTTTAAGTGACGGTGGCTTAACTAGATACCCAGACGCACCATGCTTTATGCCTTTCAGCAATGTTTCACGGTCGTTATCGGGAGACACCACTGCAAATAATAACTCATCATGTCACGCAACCGATAATCAGTTTTAATTGCAAGTAATGATTATAACGAAAACACATCGAATTTGAGGAGATTTTGATCTTACTAAGTACTGGTAATCCCATTTCGAGAGCGATAGTTTTCAGTAGCATGAATCCATTCCTTTGATCCGTTTCTATATCTGTTATAATGATATCGAAGTTTTCCTTGTTCTTTCTTACTAAATCAATAGCAAACTCCGCGGACGGTGTTGTAGTTACTGTAAAATCAACAGAAAGATAGTTTAAAATGTAAATCAAAAGATTTCCAAATGAAAATATACAAAAAGAAAAGCTTGGACTGATTGATAGAATAAAAAACCCTAAAAAAAATCCAAATCTTTGAGAGGAAGGAAACAAACCTTCATAACAACATTGTTTGAGTAATCCCTCAAGAAACTTTAGGCAGACGGGGTTATCATCAACTGCCAAAACACATAACCCTTGAGGGAAATTAGAATTAATAAACTCCATTAAAATAAAAAAAAACTTGTACAATACTTTGAAGTAGTGGTTTGTGGAAGTTTTTATAGGAAACCCGGTGATGCTTAAAACCTTTGTACATCGGATGTCGATGAAGAAGAAGAGGTATAGAAAGAAAGAAATCGTGTACAAAATCCTAAATTAAAATCTCATTAACTCTCTTTGCTATAGAACAAAAAGGGAAGAAACAATTAATTATTTGGATTCTAATGTTAATCTCGGTCGGGGATGGAAAGAAACAATTAATTATTTGGTGCGTAGTCATGAATTTCGGAGGTGGTGCTTTTTTTTTATTATGGTTAACTTATCACCAAACCAACATATGCTTGATTCAATGGTTCTGCTACCAGACATTTTTTAAGTATGTAAACTCAAACTCTGATTTGATTTCTTGGATGGAGCCAACTCAACCAAAATCATTACATGAAAGATAAATATTACTTTTACTAAAAACATGAGTGACTTGGAATTTGTGCACAGTGCGATTTGAAATAACGGAGAAAACGATTTTTCATCCGGTTTGATTGATCCTGGCGGATCAAATGATCAACCAAATATTCAAGTAATAAATCAGAATGGTAAGGATTCAATGGAAGTGGATGGTTTGAAATCAACCAAGAATCTGCAGAAGAAACTTTCTTTTGCTTCCATGGTTAAAACCAACCTATCAGTTTGGGCTTATTGTGCTGATGATGAAGATCTTTTGGGTCAATTAGATGATCAATTGAAGGAGTTGGAGCTTAATGATGGGAAGGAAATTGATTCCTCTATTCCAACAGTTTCAATTTCTCCTGAAACCCGTAAGAGAATAAGTAGCCCCTGGGCTAAATGTTTAATTGGGAAGGTTATGGGGAGGAATGTTGGTTATCAGTTTTTGAAAGAAAGAACTTCCTCTTTATGGAAACCTTGTGGTCATCTTCAAATCTTGGATCTAGGTAAGGAATTCTTCTTGCTTAAGTTCTCAGATGTGAATGATTTACGCAAAGGGGCCATGGTTTGTAGGCGGTCATTTTCTTTTTTTACAACGTTGGTCCCCGGAATTTAAACCGTCTACTGCGTCTCTTAAACGCAGAGCTACAACCGTCAATCTACGTCGGTTCCAGGTATGCACAATGTTCGGAAATCTACCGACTCTGTTGTTTCTCACAGTGCAATGGGTCATGGGCTCATAGGCACACCCAGTCCCAAACTTGTTATTAAGGATGTTGTTAGTAGCCAACAGGCTCCAGTCCGTAGAGTCAATAATGGCACTTGGTAAAGATAAATCTGCCGCTGTTGCAAATTTAGACTTTCAACCTAAAAAGGTGAGGGGAGATTTTTACTGTGCTGGTGAGGTGGAACAATCCCCTGGTTTACATTCTGATACTTTTCTCTCTTCTTGCAAGCAATCTACATGCACTGCTCCACCTAGCGTCTCCCAAAACGATGCTTGTGAGGTTAACCTAAATAATAATGTTTTTGCTTTTGGTGACAAGTCTTCAACTGAGGATTCTTGCAAGGTTGTTTCATCTCAACATGGAGAACGACAACGAGAGTTATGTGACCTTTCCAGAAGACGACAGCCTAAGAGAGGAGCCAATTTCAATGGTGAATCTGTTTACTCGCGCCTTACCCAGGCTCTTAATGGAAACATGGATAGTGGAGGATTTAATCTTCTTGATCATCAAACAGGAAATTCAAACTTGGGGTCCAAAATTTCAACGTCTAATAACAACTCAGTGGACTCAATTGGTGACTCTTTGCGACTTGCTCCTCCAACTGATGGACCCACTGGCGGAGGAGGAATTGGCAATAAGAAGACAGAACATCAGGAATTTAGTACCCCAGATAAATCTACCACAGTTTTACTGGAGAAGGATCTACAACCTTGTCCAAAACTTTTGTCTTCAAGCTCCAATAGGGACAAGATGCGTCTCAAAGGTCTGGCACGCCGACTGCATGCTCAAGGTAATTCTACCCCCAACAATAGAGACCCCTGTCCTAGTAAACGGTCCAAGCGATCTCATGAGGTTCGAAATGGAGATATTAACTGTTGGAAAATGATTAATAAAAAATAATTTTTTAAAGTTTTAATAAAAAATTATAATTTATTATTTTTTTTTGTAAATGAAATTTTTTAGTCCCACATTGTGGAGTTTCCACTTTTTAAATTGTTTTATTTCGTTATATAAAATCAATGGGAAATGGGTTGCTTTATATTTTAGAGGGACCCCTAAGAAAAAATATTTTGCAGCGTTTCTTAAGAGTTCGAGATTTTCCTTAACGGTTTTTTCGGAGTTGCCAAGCTCAAGTTGAGCATCTACTACATATGCTAGTAGTAGGTGTAGTAGGGTGTTTTATCCTGAAGATATCCGTCCTGTGAGGTATAGCATCACTCTTGAGTGTAGCCTGGCGCTAATGTCTTAAGGGCAACGTGTTGAACACGTGACTCACTCTGTTTTTCCAAAGTTTTGCGTTGTTGCTGTTGTGGAGATATGAGAAGCTCGTTCGTTTCGTCAATCGATCAATTCCATTATAAAGGAGATAAGTATCAATAACTTTTGCTTATTTGATTTTTTTTCTTTATTTTAATTATTGCACCCAACAATCTTAAGACATTATAATTGGTAATAATCGAAAATGGTTGGTTGGTTTGTGAATCATGGATGTTAATTGTGGAGTGAAAAACAAAAACAATTTTTTGGTCAGCTGTAGAGTTTCGAGATTATCTCTTAACCTAGAAGGAATTTCGATGAACCCTTTTGACACAACGTAGTAGACATCCTGATAGTTACCCACGTAACATTTCAGAATATTTGGAGTTGTAAAAGTATTTAAAGTATTTTTTTGATACTTTACAAAACAGATAAATGTTCCTGAAAAATTCTGACGGGCAAACTTTTGTTGTTAACTAAAGTATTTTTTATGGGGTAATCATGAGTTTTTTGATATGGTGGTTCAAACGAAGTTTGTAAATCTAGATATTATCTTCAAAACTCATATTTTATCTTCCGTTTCGGAACTAAGGTTTGTGAGATGTGGTGTATTAGGTGATTGGGAAATTACCGTGTCCGTGGTCAGAGTATAAACGAAGATTGTGACATGAAATTGAAAAGGAACATGGCTACCAGGCGCATGTGGATGAACACAAGTCTTCCAAAGCTCACAAAGGCGGGAATATCAAACACAACTCTAACGGTAGTCTTCATAAGAAAGGTATGTTTCGTAAAACTGAATCCGGCGTTACTTTAATTAAGGGTGATTGTTATGTTTGTAAAATTCCGGGCCATACGGTAGTAAAGTGTAGACAACATAAAACCTTAATAAGTAGAAAGTTAATGCTAATTTAGTTGAAACAAATTAGAACGAGTTCATTGACATGATGTCGGAAGTTAATTTAACAACCAATGTAAGAGACCAGAAGGTGGACTCTGGATCCACCAAGAATGTTTGTTGAAACAGAGACATGTTCACCTCCTATCAGAGGATAGGGGATGTCGAGAAACTCTTTTTGAGTAACTCATCTGCAATAGAGGTTGCATAAAAGGAAAAGGTCGAGCAGAAGCTCATATCTGTAATACTCTCACATTGAATGAAGTTTTCACGTTCCAAGCATATGCAAGAATCTTGTATCTTGTTCTGTTGTAGATGGAAAAAGATTAAGATCTTAATTTTTTCTGGAAAACTTGTTGTGACAAGGCAGTTATTTTTTAAGCAAGAGTTATAGGACTTTGGGTCTATATATGCTTAACGGAAAAAACTGATGATGTGAACATAGTTGATTCTTGTGCTTTATTTATGTGATTGATTATTTTATGTGGTAAGCTTGTAACCGTAAACTTATAAGTCAATGCTTAATTGGATAGCATAGGCTGCGTACCCAAATTTAGTTTGGACTTTGAACACAAAAGTAAAATATGTGAAGAATCAAATTTTCTTTAAAACCTTTTAGCACAAATGTTCAGAGTAATTCTAAGCCTTTAGAATTAATTCAGTTATGCTTAGATGACATGAGTTCAACCTAAAATCACTGTGGTAAAAGATGGTTTATAACTTCCGTAGATGATTGTACGAGGTACTGTCTTGTATACTTGCTTAGGGATAAGGATGATGCCTTAGAAGCCTTAAGATGTATAACTTGAAGTTCAAAACCAATTAGAATCCTTGAACATAACAATTGTATCATTAAGAAGATGATAATTGTCATGTTGATTAGTTCAGAATTACCTGCAGCCTTGTGGGGGAAGGCAGTCATGTTAACTAGTATATCCTGAATAGAGTACCCTTAAGGATCAGATAAAACTCCATATGATTTATGGATAGGTAGATGACCTTCTTATGAATGCGTCGAAGTGTGGGGGTGTTTGACTAAGTTTGTCATCCGTCTTCCTAAAAGAAGTAGGTAGAAACCAAAAATGTTGATTGTGTCTTCATATAAGGTATGCTGAGTATACTTCTACATATAAATTTTTGGTTGTGTGTTCTGATTTTTCAGACTTTGGTGTGATTTTTTCTGACTTTCATGTGATTACGATTGCATAATCTAGGGATGCTGAGTTCTTTGAAGATGTTTATTCTTAAACCCGTATCTCATTAGAGATGTGTTGTTGATCCCTAGACTTCTTATGAAGCCGACTTCATAACATGCCTAGCTTAGTCTGAGCCCCGGACTTGTAAAGAAGCCTTGATATCTACTGAAACCCCATTCTGGTAAGAAGCTTCATTTAGTGAAATGGACTCAGTCCATCGGAACCTGACTTGGGAGGTTTATAGTTTACCTCCAGAGAGTAAGACCATGAGATGTAAATGAGTCTTTAAGAGGAAACATTAGGTATATGGAATTGTAGAAAAATATTAGGCTAAGTTGGTAGCTAAAGGCTATAAACTAAAAGAAGGTGTATATTTCCTTGATTCTTATTCACATGTGACGAGATTTACTTACGTTGAGATGCTAATTGTTATTGCTGTCATAAACAAATTAGAGATACATCAGATGGATGTTAAGACCGCTTTTCTAAAATCGTGAATTAGATAAAGAAATTTACATAGACCAACCTGAGGACTTTGTAGTGAAAGGTTATGATGACAAAGTTTGTAAGTTGAACAAAATTTGGTATGGTTTATAAAATAAGCACGTAAACAGTGACATGGAAAATTTGATCATGTGATAATGTATAGTGGATTTAAGTTAATGAATCTGACAAGTATATTTACAATTAACTTGTTAAGGATGCATGTGTGATTGTATGCTTATATGTTGATGATATGCTTATACTTGATACAAACTTAGATGTGATTAATTCCATTAAAAAAAAACATGCGCTGAATGAGAAAGTTGACCTGAAAGACTTAGGCCCTGTTGATGTAATCTTAGGGATGAGGATTAGAAGATAATCTAGCATTTATAGTCTTAGTCGTTCTCATTATGTTGAATTTTGTGCTTAAGAGATACAATCAGTGTGATTGTAAGCCTTCTTGTACTCCGTACGATTATTCTTGTAGACTCAAGAAAATTAAGGATAGTGGAGTATCTTAACTTGAATACTCAAGAGTTATAGGATGTCTGATGAATTTAATGAACTGTAAGTGTCCAGACATTGCCTATAGTGTGAGTAAGTTAAGTATATATACTTGTTGTCCAGAGCAAGAGCATTGGGATGCGCTTAATAGAGTATTACGGTACCTAAAATACTCTATTACCTTTTGTTTGGTTTATGAAAGGTATCTTGATGTCCTTGAGAGACTTTGTGATGCAAACTGGATAGTTGACTCAGATGAGTCTTAAGTCTACGAGTGGATATGTTTTCACTCTAGCAGGAAGGTTTGTTTTGGAAGATTTCCAAACATACATATATTGCTCATTTCATTATGGAATATGAGAGTATTGCGATAGATAAAGCACGAGAGGGGGCTGAGTGCCTAAGATGCTTTTTAGAAGACATTCCTCTCTGGCATAGGCCTGTGCCAGCTATATCTATATACTGTGTTAGCCAAGCTATAATAGCTAAAGCTAAAAATAACTAATCTCAATTGGAGTTATTTCCATTGATTGGATAAAGTCCAAGGAAAATATCGCGCAACGTTTGACGAAAGGTTCATCCAAAGAGATTGTTAGAAACACATCGAAGGGGATGGGGCTTAAGCTCATAAATTAAACTTGCCATGAAGGATACTCAACCTTGCTGACTGGAGATCCCAAGATCAAGGTTTCGAATGACAACTAATTTGTGGTGGGTAAAGGTAAACACTATCAGAGAATTTTGTTCTCTGTCCCTTCCCTATGGTGTAGACGTGATAGTGTGACTGCATGTGAAGGATGACTTTTAAGAAGTCTTAATGAGTTCTATAGTTTCAATTTAAGATTGAAGTGGGGTGTAGCAGAAACACTCTTTATGGAAACTCACCTATCTGAATGAGGAAGTGGGCCGCTTTCTATGAGAATATGAGCTTTGATTTTCTAGAGCATTCTGAGAAACAGGATATTTCCAGGGCCAAATTGGACAAAACGGCACGAGCTTGGCAGCAATCTTGGAGATATCACCCGTGGTTGTTATCGCGAATTACATCAAATGCTAGCAGTTCAAGACATAGTTCACTGTCTCTAGCAAGTAATTCCGGTAATATCTCACTAAGAAAAGGTTCAAGACCTCATGGACACCTCTGCCTAAAATGGTATTTCCTGCGCTTTTTATGTGATTTTCGCTTTGATGGTTTTGGTATTACTGGAACTTAGGACCTAAAGGTCACTAAGGGTTCACTAGTTCATGCTTTTTCACTTTGGTGAAAGATACCTATAGTCTCACTTTTTGATAACTAAAGATGAAAGCTCTGAATATTAATATGATTTATGCAATCCATAGTATGACCTGAGGTCAACACACTTTTGTGTGAGGGAGAGGACGTCAAAATGACTAGTATGATTTCAACACTTGCACGATCAGTCTGTTTGGATCGTGAGGTTGGGATGTTGATTTACCAAGATCTATCTGTGTTTTCATGTTTTATTGAGTTTTCATTCATGTGGGGATTGTTGGAAAACGATTAATAAAAAAATAATTTTTTAAAATTTTAATAAAAAATTATAATTTATTGTTTTCTTTTGTGAATGAAACTTTTTAGTCCCACATTGTGGAGTTTCCAATTTTTACTAGTTTTAAGAAACTATATAAACTTATTAGTCCCACATTTTAGAGTTTCCACTTCTTAAATTGTTTTATTCCATTATATAAAGAAATTTACTATTTTTATAAAATCTATGGGAAAGGGGTTGCTTTATATTTTAGAGGGACCCCTAAGGAAAAATATTTTATAGCGTTTCTTAAGAGTTCGTGATTTTCCTTAACGGTTTTTTCGGAGTTTCCAAGCTCAAGTTGAGCATCTACTACATATGCTAGTAGTAGGTGTAGTAGGGTGTTTTATCCTGAAGATATCCGTTCTGGGAGGGATATAACATCACTCTTGAGTATAGCCGGGCGCTAATGTCTTAAGGACAACGTGTTGAACACGTGACTCACTCTGTTTTTCCAAAGTTTTGCCTTGTTGCTGTTGTGGAGATATGAGAAGTTCGTTCGTTTCGTCAATCGATCAATTCCATTACAAAGGAGATAAGTATCAATAACTTTTGCTTATTTGATTTTTTCTTTATTTTAATTATTGCACCCAACATTAACATGCTGGGACTTGAACAATCCTTCGCAGCGAATCTTCAAAACACCATTTGGACGGGTCTCAGTACGGAGGATATGATGCGGGGCAGAGCGCGAATGAACAACATAATGGACAGAGATTGGATTATACTTCCAATTGAGCAACCAACTACTTCTCAATATAATTCATTTCCCATGAAGATAATGACTTCGAATTGTAGAGGGGCTGCAAAACCATCATTTGTCCGAGTAGCTCGTGATTTGATTTCTCATTATAAGCCTACTATTTGTGTTATTTTGGAAACCAGAGTTGGTGGAGAGCATGCTAGTGAGATTAGTAAATGTTTGGGTTTTACTGATTCTCTTCTTGTTGATTCTCAGGGTTTTTCTGGTGGTTTATGGATTCTATGGAATAAGTCTGAGGTTGAACTTAAAGCAACTTCAATATCTCGATGGGCCATTCATGCAGTTGTTACTACTCCTGTTGCCAAGCCATGGGTTCTTTCTTCTATTTCTTCTATTTATGCTAGTCCCAAATTAAGATCGAAGGTTTGGAATGAGCTCAAAAATGTTTCTGAATTGGACTGTCCTTTAGGGGTTATTGGAGACTTCAATGTGCTGCATAGTCTCTCTGATATTAAAGAGCTACATAATGTCATGAATACATGCAATCTAGTGGACAAGAAGTCTGATGGACCTCGATTTACTTGGACCAACAAGCATGTACACGGAAGAAACATCCAGGATCGCCTAGATCGTCTCTTATTTAATGAACTCTGGCAGATGTTGTTTCCGAATGCTAAGGTATCACACTTGCACTTTTATAACTCTGATCATAGAATGCTGTTAGTAGATACTAATCCTTCGTTTAAGTTTCGACCTAGGCCTTTCCGCATTGAAGCTATATGGTTACAGGACCTTAGATTCAAACAATTAGTTAACCAGATTTGGGATCAAAGGGAGTCTTTGGAGAATTCTAGTTCAAGCCTTGCAAAAAAATTCCATATTTTAGCTTTGGAGGCTAGAGTATGGAATAAAAACTGTTTTGGTAATGTTCATGATTGCTGACGAGGCACCAGTGATGACGTGGTATAAGTGCTGACATGGCATATTGTGACGACGTGTCGTTGCTGACGTGGCGTACCTGCTGACATGTCATTTCCCGATTAGCCGACAGTGCTAACGTGTCACTGATGACCTGGCTTGCTGAAGTAGTTCTGGAGATGTGGCACCTCATTAGTTATTTGGATGCAAGCTTCTATGTAGAGTGCTTGTGAGGCCTTGTTAGCTATTCTTGGCTGATAAGGAACGATTTTTTGGGGACCATGGTTTTTTTTGGGGGACCATGATTTTATTTTGGGTAAAGGCATTAGAAGTAATTTTAGGTCACCCCATATCTAGTTATTTATTTAATACCTAATCTACTCTCTTAATTAATTTTAGGTTATGATTAGTGAATGATTTAGTAAAAAAAAATTAGTGAGATTAAATTAAAAGATGGGTTTATTATTAGTTGAGTAGAATTATTGAGAGAGTAGAGTTAGAGAAGATGAAGGAGAAAAACATGGAAAATAAAAAAAAAATTCCAATTCACTAAGTTTGAGTATTCAAATGATGAAAACTCATCTGATTCTTCATCTCCATCCTCGCCTAGAATATTTGTTAATCTTCAAAATGATCCGGATTTGAACTGGATTTTGAACAGTTCGGTTACTTTATATGAAGAACAAGTAACCGAACTCATCTGAAGCTGTAGTTCGGTTGCCCCGTGAGATGAACAAGTAACCGAACTCATCTGAAAGTGTAGTTCGGTTACTTGTTCCAAACACGCAGGTTACCGAACTCTCAAATAATAGAATTTCTCGGAGTTACAGCGTTATGTTCGGTTGGTTCTCAACTAACCAAACTTTGGTGTACAAAGTTCGGTTGGTTCGCAAACTGCATGCACTTTTGATCTAACTGAACTTTACGTAATATAAGAGTATATAATTTTACAAAGTTCGGTTCTTTCGCAAACTTGAACCTAACAGCTAACCAACCGAACTCTGAGTTCGGTTTCTGCGATAAAATTGTGAAGTTACCGAACTTAACAAACAAAAAAAATGTGAAGTTCCAGCGTCTATTGGCTAAGCTCGGTTACTTTGTAATTTTAAAAGTTTTTGCGAACAAACCGAACTCTATTGGCTAAGTTCAGTTATTTTGGAACTCAACATAGTGGCCACAACAACATAGTTCGGTTAGACTGGATTTGTTTTTTTCGGTTCTAAGGGTGGAGTTCGGTTACTTTGTAGTTTTAAAATTTTTTGCGAAACAACCGAACAGAGAGTTCGGTGACTTAGTTTTAAATCCAATAGAACCGAACTGTTCTTCGTGTTCTTCATTTTCAAGAAGTTCGGTTAGTAAACTAGGGTTTTTTGGAAAATCGACCTAACCGAACAGGGCTCTGTAACTCCTATTAAAACCCTATTTTGATGATTTCTATTCAATTGAAGCTATCAAAATCAAATTAAAGTGAAGGGTTTGTTGGAAAATACCTCCGGAGTGGTCCCATGGCAGAATCAGGTTGCGGTTGGCGTCTTTTATACTCAATAAAATTATTATGTAACCGTACTTAATTGTGATTGCATTGATGTTGTTACATTTCTTAAATAGGCGGTGGCGGTGGTGGTGGGAGGTGGTGGTGGTGGTAATCGATGGTTGGTGGTGGTGGTAATCGATGGTTGGTGGTGGTGATAATCGGAGGTGGTGGTGGTGGTAATCGGCGGTGGTGGTGGGAGGAGGTGGTGGTTATATATATAGGTGGTTATTAGGTTGGTTTTAAATTAAATTAGGTTAAGGGTAGATTAGTCATTTCAACGTTTTAGGACACCCCTTATCATTATAGGAAAGGTGGCCTAATAAAATTATGGTCCCTCCAAAAAAACCATGATCCCTAAAAAATCATTCCTAATAAGAGGATCATACTAGGCCCAATGAACCTAGCTAAAAGAATGAGCTTTTTAGGCCTAAGTTAGTCCATTTTTAGTGTAAAATATTAGGAAACAAACAGTATCATTACAAGACATGTCAAACAATAACTACCGAAATGGATCCCCATTTGCTCAAACAAGCATAAGCCTATAGGTGATTATCAGGTGTATGTATTATAGTGTCATGGTCTACGTAACAGATGCATGCCCACTGACTATCAGGGCTTTTAGAAAAAAAGTTAAGAAATATTTAAAAGATCACAGAAATGGTTCATCCATAAACTCAAAGTCTATACAGTAGAAGAAATCTTCTAACTGAAATTTTAAACAAACACGAAAAATGTAGTCTACTATGCAATTTGTATGTACCATTATTGGCTAGAAACATTTTTTTTCGTGTGGTCAAGGTTGTCCTAGCTGATGGGGAAGAGAACTATTAATAGCAATTTGTCTATCATGCAATTTGTTTTTGCATAACACCTACCAAGGCAGGACTAGGTACGGTTATTTTCTTGTAGTTGCACATTTCATTAGCAAGAGTGCAGGCAGGACTATGTGAAGCAGAATGGCCCACGCAGAGGATGCTCAAGGTTGCACAAGCAGCTTGATTAATAATAATCAAAGGCATCCAAATCAATTAAAAACGGGACAATAACAACACATGGAACCTATAATTGAAAATGAATTAAAACTAGATTATCTACAAATGTAACCAGAAAAATGTAATTAGATATACAAATGTAACAAATCCAATAATGGAAGTCAGAGAAGTATAAGTTCATCATGTGGATTAAAGTAACAAATCTAAATAAGGGAGATTGTCGTAGTCAGGCAACTTGAACTTCTTTCTTCTAGCAACTTCATTAATCCAAGGCTACTAACAATGGTTCATAAAAAATGACCTCGACACTTTCTGTTTAGAGCCAACTGATCTTGAATCAAAAATGTATCTCTCAATAACCTTTTAAAGGTAAGACATAAAATAAAAATCCATACAAAGTGACAAATTCTATCATGCTTAATGATCAAACAAAATACTTTTGTCTTTAGCATTTTCACAAACACTAGCTAAAAGCTAACAAAAACAACTATCAAATACTCAAATTAGGATATGAAAAAAAAAAACATCTTCCAAAATCATCAAAACCCCATATAAAAATGATAGAAAACATATGGATGTCGAAATTATACCTGATGTCCATAACACTTCCAAAAAAAGCTGATGAGTTGAAAAAATAGAGAGATTAGATGAGAGTGATGAAGGAGACGATCTGTAGATATGTTGAGTGAGAGATGAAGATGATAATCATCTGAGAAGGAGATCTAGGTTTTTCCCCATCCTCTATCTCTGTTCTCGCTGGAAAAACTTGACGGAAGTAACGAGAAACAGAGAAAAGAAATGAAATATGTGATTTAAAGGATCGAGGATATTTTCATATATTTTCACGAGTCATGTGTTTGAGCGATTGAGTCAGGGGTATCTTCACACCTGAGTCCATGGAGTCCGAGTCAGAGATTGGTAGCGAGTCAGATCGCGAGTCAAGGGTTATAATAAATTGAAAACAAGCAGTCTAACTGCTGACTCGGCGCGAGTGAGGGATTGACTCAGACACAGATGCCGAGTCAGCTGCAAACAAACAAGATCTAAGTCTGAAATTACTTTTTGAGAAATGGAACTTAGTTCATCAGGAACACATTAAAGATACATGTATATCTAAATTTCTTCTGGTCTGGTTTTTTGTAGGCTATGAAACGCAAGTGCATTGCGGAAAACAGCTAGGTCGACATTACAGAAGTTAATATTAGAGATTGGCGATTAAATGCCGTCATCGAATTAAACGTTGTTGATATATTTAAACAAAATTATTAGTACATCACAAAGAAAATGGGTTGATGAGCACCTAGAGTTATTTTCACAAAATTGGTTAAAAAGACAAAAATTAATAATTTCTGGGTAAAAAGGATATCTAGATTTTGATACTGTTTAAATGGACAAAAATATAAAAATAATCAAGATGTAAACAGTTTCATCCTAACATTGTCAAATAGAAAATGTCAGATACCACGCCCTTGTTGAGCTCCCCTTTCACACGTTCTCATGTGGCAAGTTCACGTGGCTAGTTTGGGTTCAATCTTTACTACACGTTAGCAACTAGCGGTCGATAGGAGTGAGTAGTGAAAGAGAAACCAAACAGAACTTAGTGTTGATTTTCTTTGTTCTCTGTTCATGTTCTTAGATTTAGTTTCTTCGTTTCTCTTCCCCCCTCAACAAACCAATTCATTAACAAACTAGGGTGCTTCCATTGATTTATAATCTCATTATGATTAATCAGCTTGAGTTCATGTTGTATTAGTTGGAGGTGTAGAAATATTTTAGGAGCCACTGATGAGCTCTCCAATATTGCACCATCTATCCCTTGAAAAAGAAAAGCCCATGAAAACTTCTGCACCAAACATCTTTTAATCCAAATTATCACCACCGAACAACAATAAAAACCATCCAAATTAACAAAATCAAACTATATATCTCAAAATTCAACAGATCCTAGAAATTTCCTCCTTTCAGTTAACCCACAGATCTTCAAAGCACAAGCTTTCATGATCGATCAATTTGATGATTATGGATAATTATGATGATGATTACAGTGAGTGGAGATGAGACGATTCTCTTCAGTACAATCATCAATACGATGAAGAAAGATCTTTCGTCTCAGTTTTGATATAGTTTTTTTATTTTTTTATTTTTTTAAAAAAAAATCGATCAATGTTTAGACTTGAAAATTAATCACTACCTAGATCATCAAAATGGTTTGAATTAGTAGAACATTAAACACGAGAACAATATGAATTGAGAGAAACAATCGCATAAGAAGGAAAAAATGTATTCTGTTTATTTCTCTCTCTAAATTTATTTATTTCTCTCTCTAAGCATACGTGGAATCAGCATAATCTCTAAGCACGTGGCCACATCACCAGAGCAACGTGCGACCAAGTAACAATGCGACTAGCACGATCGTTTTCAAATATTTTTAATTTATATCAGGATGTATATAGTTTCATCCTCGCTCTTTTTTAAGTTTAAGCCGGGATGATCCTTCCTATTTTTTTGTGTCTATCTCACCCATACTAATTTTTACTCGTCCATTTGATCGTGTTTTAAAAATATTTGGTCAAATGACCAATTTTATTATTTTCCTCACGACCTAAACTAGTAATTAATGCAGAAGGTGTAGGGTTCAGTGGGAATCCTCCTTCCGGTGAAAGAGATAACAACCGGAAATCCTTATTTTATCTCTGGAAGTAACGGATCAACGATTGATATCCATTCCGGAGAAATAAAACTGGGAGTCTCGAAGGATTAAACCCGCATACTAGCTACATCTTTTATATATTTCTAGGGTTTCACAACTTACTTGAAAACTAACCGTATTTTTCTTCTTCCTAATCGCCTCTCACACGACACGACATGGAGTTGAAGAAGAAAGATGGATCATACTTTCCGAAAGAGATTCTCGAAGAGATCTTCTTGAGGTTACCAAGGAAGTCTATTTTGCGATTTGAATGCCTGAGTAAGTTGTTTTATGCATTATTTGGTAGCCGTAATTTTCAAAATAGGCATCATGAGCTTATAAACTTAAAAAACAATCCTTAGGTTGTGTTACGTAAAGCTAAAAATGAAACGTATACGATAGATTATAAGTCACTGTCGTTTCATGGATTTTAAGATTCATATACGATAGATTATTTTCATTGTAAACTTCCGCTTTTCATTGTAAGATTCCAAAAAAACACAAATGGATTATAAGTCATTGAAGATAAGTTTCTTGGATTTTGTTACCGTTCAAGGTTGAGAGAAATGCTTGGTGTTTCTTTACTACTTGGATGCTTTTAACCACGACCTCAAAATGCTACATTTGATGAGTAACTATAATGGAAGGTGTAGAGGTAGAATTGTCTTGAAGCAAGGAAGAAGTTCAAGCACAAATGGAGAATACACTTTGAAGAATTCGATGACGAATTTGTTTAAAGAAGGGGAGGATGATGTATTGTGAATGTCCCATATCGATATTGAAGCACCATTTATAGTCTATTCTACAATTCCTTTGAATATGCCAAGTATGCCCTTGGTGCTAGTATAAATTATAAGACATAGCTAAAGGAGCTTTAGCTTTGGTTTTAGAATATTGTGTGAAGAATGAAAGGTTCTCTTCTTTCAAGCCTAATTGTTATCTCTAGGGGGAATTAGATCATCTAATTCTAGAGTATCAACTAGATGCCTCTCATAATCTTATAGTTTCCAATTTAATTGGGTAGAAATTGTAAGTTATTTGAGAAGAATCTCCATTTTTAGGTTCTTCCTTTATTCAAAGGGTAGAAGAAACTAAATTGGTTGATTATTTATCCTTTTAAAGTTATCAATTTTAATTTATTTCAATTATAAGCTTCCGCTTCTCATCATTTGGTATCAAGAGATTTGGTTTGATTCTCAAGGGGAAAATGTGTGATTGGTGAAGATATTTGCTTTTGAGGTGAACACTACTAATCTCTTTCTCAAGTATTTTTGGTTGATTATTATGTTCTTTGATAGTGTTTTCAAATCGGGTTTTTGAATCTTATATTGATTTCACTATGGGTTATAAAAGAGAAGTTAATTTGGGTAGGATTAATTCAAAGGATGTATTAATGAATATTGTACATGAAGTGTTTGATGATATGTATCTAAGAATGAGAGAAATTTGTGAAGAATATTATTGGAAACTTGAAAGCAATTACCCACTATTTGGGTATCTCATCAGGATCATACTTTCCGGAAGAGATTCTCGAAGAAATCTTCTTGAGGTTACCAAGGAAGTCTATTTTGCGATTTAAATGCTTGAGTAAGTTGTTTTATGCATTATTTGGTAGCCGTAATTTTCAAAATAGTCATCATGAGCTTATAAACTTAAAAGACAATCCTTGGGTTGTGTTACCTAAAGCTATAAATAAAAGGTATACGATAGATTATAAATCATTGTCGTCTTTCTTGTCGTTGTCAGAATCATCATCACCAGCAACTATGTCATCTGATTGTCATGAATTTGCGACGCTTCAAAGTATGGCATTCGCTGGTAGGATGATGGAAACGAGAGTTGAATTTGTAACCAATAGATTAACCTCCCACTGTGGTTGCCAATTCTTTGAGGGTGAAAACGGTTTCTGCTGATTTCGGTAATTTCTTGTATGTGGGTGAGAAACGAGTCAAAACCCTAAACAATGTACTGCGCGAGAGTACTTTAGATTCGAGAGATCAATCTGTACAAATCCGGCCTAAACCAAGAAATGGCCGTTACAGACTTGCTTCGGTCACAAAGTGAAGGAGAAGAGTTGGTTTGGGGAGGAAAGCGAAGAGAGTGTTGAGACCAGAATAATTGATTCTCGAAGAGTAGTTGTTTGACGACTTATATCAGAAAGTGAAACGTTAGCAATGTGGAAGCTAACAGATGATTTATGAGTGTTGTATATTCCTGACCAAGCTTGTCCTTTGGTGGAAACATATCCTGGTCTCGTAAGAGTTGGAAACAGTTGAGTAAATGGAAGAAAGCGGTAATGGGTAACGCCTGGAATTTATTTTTCCATAATGAAGGAAACGTTTCACCATTACTTCTTGTGTTTACTAACCGCCTCACTCTTATGACACTTTCTTGTAACGGGCGTAGTATACGCCACACGGTATAAACTGTCAGACCAATACCCTGATGAGCATCCCCCAGTTTGTGACATGTTTTAATGTCTCGAGTGTTTTCGTGGAAAACATGAAGCATGTTGCTGCTGTTTGGAAAGTTAAGTTGGGGAGGCTTGACGGCTCGGTTGTGACCTTCGATGGTCGAGATTTTGCATTTTGAGAGGAAAGGTAGTTGTTGATTGTTGAAACCTTCCGTTGGGCAGACAGTGGCATGGAGGCGTGGCTGGCATGCTCGTGCATGCTTTAGGCGCGACCAAAATTAGGGTTTGGTACAAACCGTGTAGTTTTGGCATTGGGCCAGAAGTTGCCACGCGTTTGGTGGCGAACTTGGACGGTTGAGATTTGCATCCCAGAAGGCAGGGTGGCCATTGATTGTTCCAACCCTTCGTTTGGAAGCCAGCGGCATGGAGGCATGACCGGTCTGGCTTTGGCATGATTTAGGCACAGCCAAAATTATGGTTTGGTACAAACCGTGTAGTTTTTGCATTGGGCCAGAAGTTGCCACGCATTTGGTGGCGAACTTGGACGTCTGAGATTTGCATCTCAGAAGGAAGGGTGGTCATTGATTTTTGCAACCCTTCGTTTGGCAGCCAGCGGCGTGGAGGCATGACCGATCTGGCTTTGGCATGGCTTAGACGCGACCAAAATTAGGGTTTGGTACAAACCGTGTAGTTTTGGCATTGGGCTAGAAGTTGCCACGCGTTTGGTGGCGAACTTGGATGGCTGAGATTTGAATCTCAGAAGGAAGGGTGGTCATTGATTTTTGCAACCCTTTGTTTAGCAGCCAGCACCATGGAGGCATGACCGGTCTGGCTTTGGCATTCCTTGGCGCGGAGACGTGGCTGGCATGGTATGTCATTGGCACAGCGGTGCGACTGGCATGGTTGGCATGCCTTGGCGCGGAGACGTGGTGATACACGCATTTATGTGTCTTTTTGTTCTCAATTATGTATATTGTTAGTTCTCGATTTTGTGCTTATTTTGCTATTTTATGTATTTGTAGGTGTTTTTTTAGAAATGGATTTTTACGGCGAAATTTCCTCGAAAAGTTGATAAAGGTACCCTACTATTCGGACTCTCAGTATGGATAAGGGGCAACCAATTGATAAGTGGCGCCCATGGCTATTTGCACCCCACAATTTACTGTTTCCACCCCAATTTCTAAAGGGACACCGTAGCTGGATTAAGGGGACACTACCTTCTTCCCCGTTTAAAGTCTTTTTTGGCGGGAAAGCAACTGCCAGAGTTTGGATTTGAATTTCGGACTAGTTTTGGAGAGATTCAAGAGATGATTTTGGCGGCATGGTCTTTTGATGGTTAAACAGGGCCGGTATGGTTGTTGAATCGATTATATTTGGCTGGATAATCAAGTTCTAGGTTAAACAGGGAGAGTGAACTTTTCTCGGTTTTGTTCGATTTCTGGGCATGATAAAGAGAGATTTAATCGCAACTTTTCATTGGGCTGGACTTTGTTGGACTAAACAGGGTTGGTACGTTTGCTTTGATCGACTAGAATAGGCTGCATGATAGTGTGGAGAAAAAAAGAGGAAACGTATCACGGGATACTCTGATTTGGCGTTTGAAGAATTTTGTTCGGATTTTCTTCACTATTTTGATTGGGATTAACCTATTTTGATAAAACGGGGATGGTATAGGATTTAGATACGCAGAAAAACAAGTTTTCATGGATATCTCGGGGAATCAGGGCAAGGGAAAGTCACGAAAATTTCATGGTGTATATTTGGAAACATACGTGAAGAAGCGGAAATAATATATTCTAGTGATTTGATTCTATCATCTGACAGTTGGTATTACTTCCAGAGACGTGTAGAAGAGATAAAGAGAGAAATAAAATCCCGGTGACTTCTTGTGAAAGAAAACCGAGATATTCTCGGATTTATTCGAGAGAATTTGGGGTATATAAATAGGTGTTGGCAAGCTCAAAGAAGAAAATGGGGAGTTGGGGGTACGCTGCAGAGCTAAGAATCAGGCTGCAGGAGAAATTGCAGCAGCAGCAGGAAGAAGACTAAGCTGAAGAACATAAGGTTGTAAAGGACAATCGTTTCGTAGGGTCTTAAATTCAGAATCCTGTAACAGTCCATAAATAACAATTATCTTCAGTTTGCAACAATTTCTGTAACAGTTGACTATGTAACAATTATATCTGTTACAGATTCGTTGTAATACTATTTTTCTTCAATAAAACACCTTTTGAGCCATGTTTACATCTTTGGAGCGTGTTTTCACCATCATGAGCTAAAACACAACACTAGGATGATAGAGGAAGCCATTCTCTACGCGCGTGGTAAATCTATTTAATTCCTTTATGACTTTTGCACTATTTTAAATTGATTCATGATTTTTCTTAATTGATTGTGATTTTGTTTGATGGCGTATGTTTGGTCTTAGTATTTTTGATACATCATGCTTGTGATTTACAGTCAATCTTTTATAAATCTACCTTGGAAAAGAATAAAGAGTCAATATTTATTATGTTATGAGCTATAATTGTCTGGAATCGATCGTTGAACCACATGAATATGAGAATTGGTAGAATCTTGACTCTCAGTACCTCTCGATATTTGTGACATCTTTTATATATATTTTTTAGTATTAAGTCTGAAATCAAATCTTTACAAGTCTTTGAATGAACTTTATTTACCACTTGAAAAACTACATCAATTTTTGGCGCCGCCGACGCGAACTTGTATTTAGATTTGTTTTAGGTTTCTTTTTATTTTTATTATTTTTTGTTCTTTTTTACGTGTTTTGATATTTTTCGATTCTTTTCAGATTTGGAGCGAAGCTACAAGGGAAGAAAAAGTGTTATAAAAGGAAAGCGTCGTCAAAGAAGGAAAGAAAAGAGGAATCTGAAAGGAGTGAAGAAGAAGATTTTGTATATATTTATTTTGTTTTATTTTTAGAAACTGTAAATAGGGTGTTATTTTTGTAATCTTTCTTTTCCTTTTTGGACATTTTTATTTTTGGACTTTTTGGACATTCTTGGACATTATTTTTAAACCCTAAGGAAGGGTCAAAATTAAATATCAATTGTTTGCAGGGAAGGACGACGGTTACGATACTGTCTCGGCCCCTCGGGCTCGTACACTGACATCGGAGTCGGTGGCCTGAGTCGACTTCAACGGTTCATCGCACGTCTGGTACGGGAGGTAAGATTCTATCCACCCACGAATCCCCTGTCAGTGGGTTGTATTTTGTGTGACAACTCACACCCCTGCAATAGAATGTCGAACTGGTATTACAATAGCCAATACAACGAATATCAGACTGAGTTTCAAAATGGACATTACTACTTTGACCATAGTGTGAATAATGGTTGGGAACATCATCCTTTTGAAGGTTATGGTCCATACCATGGTGAGCTCAATTACTATCCACACGCCAACCGGTCATACGAGCAAAATTCCTCTCTACTAGAGTCAACACGTAAGTTAGCCGAGTCGACACATAAGTTAGCAGAAATGAATAACTTAGTTATGGAAGAAAGCAATGCAACGAGTGAACTTTCTTTCCTAGATTTAATCAGGAAGTCATGTGAGTCGACTCAAAATATTTTGTTAGAGGCCCAGAACATAACTGCTCTTAATTTCCAATACAGTGTTTCCAATAGTACCTTTGAAAATGAAGATAGTTATTCACATAATCAAGATGACGAGGATAAAATTGGTAACACTACTTGTTTAGATGAGGTTCAACCATTTTCATGTTATTATAATGATGATTATGATGAGGATAGTATTGATGAAGAATTTGAAATAAGTAGGCATAGTGATCAGGAATTTGTTACTCCAATTGAGCTTAATAATGATAATGTTTCTAATTCAAATCCAAATAATTTTAATAATTATTCACCTATCCAAAAGGACGAGGATTTGACTAGAGATATCCCCGTTTTAGACGATGTTTTATTTCCTTTTGATTATGAAGCTAATAATGGTTTAGAGGAACGAGTTTTTTCTGAGAATATTGTTTTAGAGTCTAGCGGTTTAGAAACATTAGTCTTAGACAAAGAAAGTGAACTCATAGATATGAGTGAGGATGAACCTGACTTAGAAGAATCAATTGACCATTTCCAGGAATCGTATGACCTTGAAATTAGGGAAGTTGTGACTAGCCTTTCTAGAGACACTGAAAACTCTAAGTTTGGGGGTGATTATCATTCTCCATGTGTGGTAGGCTTTAAAAGATGTAAGAAATAAGACAATAAATGGATGCCTACAGTGATACCTGCAAGTGCACAGGGCCAGTTGTAGCTTGTGTGCAAGAACAGGGTCATTCCACAGGGACTTGGGGTGTTATGAAGTTTTCCTAGCTAAGCTATATGCAAGGCAGTGACAATGAGGGATAGGCCAAGGCAGTGAGCAAGGCAAAGCAATAAGGCAGAACAGTTAAGAACCAAGGCTGTAAGCCAAGGGCAGGGGGAGTTTGTGCACTGATTTCAGTGCACAGCAAGCTGTAAATTGCACAAAAACTAAACAAAGCAGCAAGGAAAATTTAACTAAGCAGTAAGAAAAACAGATTCGGAGTTGCAAGTGACTGTGAAAACAAATTGTGGGTTAAGCTAAGGCTTTGAATCCACCCTTGTGACCTATCCAGATAATGTAATTCTAGGTTGAATTCCTAATGGAACTAAGTGACAGCTAAGGTCAACTTATGATCCTAAGCATACAAATGGAATGGAAAGAAAATTAGCTTGCTCAACTAATGTGCTCCTAGCATTGACTGTCTTTTGACAGTACAATCAATCACAAGCACACAAATGAGCACTAATTTCTCCCATTTCTCAATCAAAACAATGCACTAAGGCTCTAACCTAGCATTCCACTATCAGACAGTGCACTGAGGTTTCATCTAAACCTCAGCTGCAACAATTTAGCTCATGCTCAACATATAAACAACATTAACATTCATCACATATGATAATAAGAGCAAATTCAAACAAAACATGACTGAAAATTTACAAAACAAATGAACCAACAGTTGAGGAACTGGCTAGTCCAGTTCTCTTGGGTGAAGCTCTGGCTAATCCAGGCATATGTTCTACACTCATCCCACACCCATATTTATAGTTACAATACACTTTCCCCAAAAATTAGGGTTCCTCAAAAATCCCCCCAAATCAGTTGAAATTAGGGTTGGCAATTCTCACCTAATTTGATGAAATCTCTCCCAAATCTTCTCGACCCATGCTTCCTCTGACCTTCCTGCTCCTCTCTCATGCTTCAATTTATGTCTCTAACCTCACCTATTTCATCAACTTCTAAACTAGGGTTCTAGGGTTGAGAAGTTGATGTAATAAGTGGCTAGAGAGGTAGGGGGATGTGATGGTGGTGTCTGCGATGGTCGGGGAAGAGGTGATGGTGGCGCAGAAGGTGAGGTGGTGACAGACATGGCAGTGTCTGCCATGGTCGGGGGAAGAGGAGAAATTTGGGGGAAGTGTATTTGGGGAAGAAGAGAGTGGGTGTTTGTTTTGGGTCGATGGGTTTGATGCTTAGGTGTTGAGCGGGCGCATCCATTTTGATGATTTGCGAAGCTCAGCGGTAGGATGATGAGATGATGAAATGAATCGGACGGCAAGATAGAAGAAGGCTCTGAGCGACCGTTGGATTAAGTAATACAACGAAGCTGACGGCTCCAGATGGAGTTAGGTGCTGTAGTGTTAGACAGGAGTTTCAGACTTTGATGTACGGCGATGCTGCGACCGTAGGATGCTGAGATGATCCAATCTGACGGCTAGAAAGAGAAACGGGTATGGATATAGGAAATGGATTTGGGTGAGGGTTTTGGGCCTTGGGTATGCCAAGCCCATATCTTCTTTAAGAACAATTTTTCCTCTTCAAGCCCACTTCTCGTTCATCAGGCTCTTGCAAACATCATACTTCGCTTCCTCCTAGCGGGAGTCTTTGCCGTTCCTTTGCTCTTTTCGCTCCGTGAGATACCCAGGCTTTATTTAGTACCTAAAAATGCAAAATTAATTAAGAAAAATATTTATTCTTGAAAACAATGAAAATACAGAATATGGGATAAAATGTAGAATTAATGCACAAAAGATGAGTTAAATGCCAAGAAAATATATAGAAATATGCACTTTTTAGCACTCATCAATGTGCTTTAACTATTATAAAGGTCCCTCACTTGGGACTTGACATATGTGCCTCAACCATTTTACAAGATTATCTTCATACACGTTTTCCTGAACCTAGTGATGTCCATAAGGAAGTTCAGTTGTTAGAAACCCATCCTCTGGTTGATGTGGTTTACCCAGGCTATGATATCCAGATTGGGCTATGATATCCAGATTGGCTTTGTTTTCCCACCAAATATTTTTCGACCAATTGTGGCAACGTCTAAGTTTCATATATGTCAATTATTAAGTTTTGAGACTAAACCTAATTACTTTAGGAGATTAGGATCGACACATTTGTTTAAGGAAGACCACCACTCTCATTGTGGTCAGCTGTGTGAGTCAAAACTGATTGACTTTAAGGATCCACAATTATTCAGGTTATTATTATGTACTTCTAAGTTTTTACTTGAGTTTTTCAGACTCTAATACCTGAACCGGACCTTAGCTTTGAGGAATTCCAGCGCATGAAAATATTTTATCTAGACCCTTTCATAGAGCCTGAACCACAACTAGATGTAGTTGTCTTAAACAGGAAACTAGACAAGGGTGCGCTTTATTTGTTAATTTTCTTGGCATCTTGCAGATTCCTTTTACTTGTGATAGCGCTATTTGGTTTTGATGACCCACAGATATTTCGGCTATTAATTTATGATACGAGGTGATTAATCCTTTCTTATGTCTGGATGAAGACGTTAAACTTAGCACTTATTGGGAGGTAACCCAATCTCATGCAACACGGTAATATCTTTCCTTATCTCTTTTGCTTCAAATGGTAACAGTTTCTCCTTGTTCATGCTTTTAATTTTATCTTTAGAACATTGAGGACAATGTTAGATTTAAGTTTAGGGGTATGGGAGAAACTTTTTAGTTGCAATAAATAAATTCCAGAGCTTAGAAATTTATGCCTATTAAAGATGGCACTAACCAATCTAAGTAGATGGAAGCATCTTGGTTGTAGGAGTTGAGGAACCAATCTGATTAGATGGAAACATCTAAAGAGTCTATTCATAAAAGCACAGAGCTCAGGTGTTAGAAATAACATGGTAGTTTCGCCATATCTCGTTGAGTGCTTTTCACTTCTGTTTTTATTTTTGTTTTTAAATATGTTTCTAAGTGATTTGGTGGGGCTCACGATTCAAGTTGTTACCAATGCCAGGGTGAATTAGAGTGATTGAGATACCATGAAGAAAAAAAAATTGAAAAAAAAAAAGTTGAAAAAAATTTTGAGACCAGACCATTTGACCAAAAGGAATAAATTCAATAAAGTCGACCACTGGTACCCTTGTATATGTCAGTTGTGTTGACCTAGAGTTAGGTTATCGACCACTGGTACCCTTGTATATGCCAGTGTGTTGATATTAGTCAGACTAGTATCTCAATCCATTAGGATAGGTTCATTTTGGCGGAGGCCTTCAGAAAGATATGGGAAACACCGTTCACTTAGTAAACATCAAAACCATTTATGTTTTTCTCTATTTCCATCTTCTTGATCTATCCATGTGATTAGTTTTGACTCCGGATATTGATGTCCACAATGCGACTATCTGAGTAGAGCTCTGTCACTTTATATGAATTTTAGTATGCTTGAGTGCAAACTCGTGTACAACAATTGGAATTTCGCATCAGGGTACTTCCTCCTGTAGTCAATAAGTATGCCAACCAAGGAGATTTTTTAGTGCTTTCCAAGGTTTTGCGTAGATAGTTAGAGTCTGGAGTAAAGGTTTTGTGGGTATATCTCTTGTAAGCCCTCCCAAGACTATAACTCGGCCACTAGGGCCACCTAGGGGTTTAAAGGCTTGTTGCATACGCTAAATCTAACCGACGATGCCTGCGACAGTGAGTTAGGATTTTATTTTCTATATTACTTTTGCTCGAGGACTAGCAAATAATAAGTTTGGGGGTATTTGATAGACGCATTTATGTGTCTATTTTGATCTCAATTATGTATATTGTTAGTTCTCGATTTTGTGCTTATTTTGCTATTTTATGTATTTGTAGGTGTTTTTGGAGAAATGGATTTTTACGGCGAAATCTGCTCGAAAAGTTGATAAAGGTACCCTACTATTCGGACTCTCAGTATGGATAAGGGGCAACCAATTGATAAGGGGCGCTCATGGCTATTTGCACTGCACAATTTACTGTTTCCGCCCCAGTTGCTAAAGGGACACCATAGCTGGATTAAGGGGACACTACCTTCTTCCCCGTTTAAAGTCTTTTTTGGCGGGAAAGCAACTGCCAGAGTTTGGATTTGAATTTCGGACTAGTTTTGGAGAGATTCTAGAGCTGATTTTGGCGGCATGGTCTTCTGATGGTTAAACAGGGCCGGTATGGTTGTTGAATCGATTAGATTTGGCTGGATAATCAAGTTCTGGGTTAAACAGGGAGAGTGAATTTTTCTCGGTTTTGTTCGATTTTTGGGCATGATAAAGAGAGATTTAATCGCAACTTTTCATTGGGCTGGACTTTATTGGACTAAACAGGGTTGGTATGTTTTCTTTGATCGACTAGAATAGGCTGCATGATAGTGTGGAGAATAACAGAGGAAACCTATCACGGGATACTCTGATTTGGCGTTTGAAGAGTTTTGTTCGGATTTTCTTCACTATTTTGATTGGGATTAACCTATTTCGATAAAACGGGGATGGTATAGGATTTAGATACGCAGAAAAACAAGTTTCCATGCATATCTCGGTGAATCAGGGCAAGGGAAAGTCACGAAAATTTCATGGTGTATATTAGGAAACATACGTGAAGAAGCGGAAAAAATATATTCTAGTGATTTGACTCTATCATCTGACAGTTGGTATTACTTCCAGAGACGTGTAGAAGAGATAAAGAGAGAAATAAAATCCTGGTGACTTCCGGTGAAAGAAAACCGAGATATTCTCGGATTTATTCGAGAGAATTTGGGGTCTCGTGTATATAAATAGGTGTTGGCAGGCTGAAAGAAGAAAATGGGGAGTTGGGGGTACGCTGCAGATCTAAGAATCAGGCTGCAGGAGAAATTGCAGCAGCAGCAGCAGGAAGAAGACTAAGCTGAAGAACATAAGGTTGTAAAGGACAGTCGTTTCGTAGGGTCTTAAATTCAGAATCCTGTAACAGTCCATTAATAACAATTATCTTCAGTTTGCAATAATTTCTGTAACAGTTGACTCTGTAACAATTATATCTGTTACAGATTCTTTGTAATACTATTTTTCTTCAATAAAACACCTTTTGAGCCATGTTTATATCTTTGGAGCGTGTTTTCACCATCATGAGCTAAAACCCAACACTAGGATGATGGAGGAAGCCATTCTCTACGAGCGTGGTAAATCTATTTAATTCCTTTATGACTTTTGCACTATTTTAAATTGATTCATGATTTTTCTTAATTGATTGTGATTTTGTTTGATGGCGTATGTTTGGTCTTAGTATTTTTGATACGTCATGCTTGTGATTTACAGTCAATCTTTTATAAAATCTACCTTGGCAAAGAATAAAGAGTCAATATTTATTATGTTATTAGCTATAATTGTCTGGAATCGATAGTTGAACCACATGAATATGAGAATCGGTGGAATCTTGACTCTCAGTACCTCTCGATATTTGTGACATCTTTTGTATATATTTTTTAGTATTAAGTCTGAAATCAAATCTTTACAAGTCTTTGAACGAACTTTATTTACCACTTGAAAAACTACATCACGTGGCTGACATGGTATGCCATTGGCACGGTGGTGCGGCTGGCATGGTTGGCATGCCTTGGTGCGGAGACGTGGCTGGAATGTTGTGCCATTGGCACGGTGGTGCGGCTGGCATGGTTGGCATGCCTTGGCGCGGAGGTGTGGCTGGCATGGACAGCCATTGGCACGGTGGTGAGGCTGGTATGGTTGGCATGCCTTGGCGCGGAGACGTGGCTGGCAGGATGTGCCATTGGCACGGTGGTGCGGCTGGCATGGTTGGCATGCCTTGGCGCGGAGACGTGGCTGACATGATGTGTCATTGGCACGGTGGTGCAGCTGACATGGTTGGCATGCCTTGGCGCGGAGGCGTGGCTGGCATGATGTGCCATTGGCATGGTGGTGCGGCTGGCATGCCTTGGCGCGGAGACGTGGCTGGCATGATATGCCGTTGGCATGGTGATGTGGCTGGCATGGTTCCCATGCCTTGGCGCGGAGACGTGGCTGGCATGGTATGCCCATTGGAACGGTGGTGCGGCTGGCATGGTTGGCATGCCTTGGAGAGGAGACGTAGCTGGCATGGTTTGTCATTGGCACGTTGGTGCGGCTGGCATGCCTTGGCGCGGCTGGCATATGCAGAGATGACGCTAGTTAATACCGAGGTCTCTGTCGTGGAGCATGGAAAAAAAGGTATCCCGATAATTTTATACAGACATGTTAAATGGTTCAATAAATGTGCTAGTAGCGATATTATTACTCCAATGTGACGTCACTGTCTGACTAAGGTTTTTCGATTGTAATCCTAAGCTAAAAACCACCATCAAGCAGCGTATAAGGTTCCAGTCTAAGGGATTTCGAAAATTAGAAACTATCAAATAATCATAAAGTAAGCATAACGTGTATGTTTGGTCTTGTCGATTCGGTCCAATTACTCTAATGTCCTTTTCTAACTTGGTCTTTCAAAGTTACCACTTGGTCTTCGGGTGAAAGTTACCCATGGAATAACGTCCTCATCTTTTAAATAGTGTCATCCATGCCCATTCCTCTCTCTTGTTCTATTAATGAAACTACTAGAATGAATTATTATTCCAAGTTCATTCTGTAGAACGACCAACGAGTGGACGACCCTTGGAATTATTAATGAAACTCTTGTTCTTTATAAATGACATGAACCTCCCTGTCATCAACAAAAGCTAGTTACCATCAATAGACGAGTGGACGACCCTTGGAAAATATAGTTGTTCATACACATATTGACAGATATATAAATGACATGAACTCCTTATTATTGGATTACTATGACAAAGAAGAGATACAAATGATTACATGTATACGTGACACTCTCGGTTAGAGGGGATAGTGACACTAGAAAATATCTTTATATGTGACCCGAAATTCAGTAATCTTTGAGACAAACAAACAGCTACGGTCGAACCTCGATAAATGAATGTTTTCGGGATTAAGAAAAAATATTCGTTTAGCAGAGTTATTTATTTATCGATAAATGAATATTTATTAATTTAGACAATATTTATCGATAAACGAATATTTATTCATTTAGACAATATTTTCTTAATTAAGAAGTTAAATTGTATAAGAGAAAATGTACAAGTATATCTAGGAAATATTGTTCAAAATGCTTATCAATAATTCAATTAACATTCATTTTCTTTTGAATTAACTGGTGTCATTTCTAATTTACGTTATAGAAATGTGATGGACGTCGAACATCTTTTGAACTATCCTAACGAGAATGATGCAGTTATGGAGTCTCTAACAGGCGAAGAAATTATATATTGAGTCAGTAATGAATAATGAGAATGATCCTGAACCATATGATAGTAGCGTCGTACCAAATGTGTCATCTAAAGATATTGTGCAAGCATTGCATAAAATTAAGGATACGGTGCATTTTGGTTTGGGTAGAACAAAAAGACAATCAACCATAGATGAATTTTTTTGAGTTCATTCCTACATATATTTTTATGTAAAATTTCTGATTATGTATTTTGGTTTGTTATTATATATATAATATTTTTTTGTATATAATTCAGTCATTATTTGTTTATATTTCTATAGGGCCTTTAAGGATCCAAATTTTTTTATTCATTAATGCATTAAACGAGGTTATTCATTTATCATCTTGACCTAAATCGGAATCGGAAAAAATTATTCATTTGGCGAGGTTATTTATTTATCGAACATTCATTTATCGAGGTTCGACTGTACAGTCGAACCTCGATAAATGAATGTTCGATAAATAAATAACCTCGCCAAATGAATAATTTTTTACTGTAGTAAAACAAAGTATCCGAAAATTGTGTAATAAGTATATAAATCCCCCACGACGATTGCCAAGCTATGTGCACAAAGACAAAAACAACATAAATTCCTTCTGTCAGAGTTTGTTCTACTACTGATCCACTATCACAAGTGCAACTTCCGATGATGATATATGTATTTATCGTAGTTTATTTTTTAAATTGTCCAATCAAAGAAGACAACTAAATGCATCCAAAAGCATAATTGCTTTCCTAGTTGTATCTCTGTAAAAAAGGTATCATAACAAATTGCATCAAACCCATTTTAAGAATTCCAAGCATGAAAAAAATAACGATAAGCAAAAACAAATACAAGTAATTGCATCTGATGGCATTTCAGACACATCTCATGCCCACATGGGATGGGACTTCCTTTCTCTAAATAACCATGTCAAGCAGCGTTTTTCTTTCTCCAAATGTCGACAAACTTCACATGCTTACTTAACTCATCACTATAATTTGATGTTATGGATGTTCAGGAAGAAGCATCTTTGGAAAATTTATTGACGAAATACACCATGTTATCCCATTCAAAGAAACAATCATTTATGCATAATGGTATTTCAAAGATATTGTCCAAGATTAATAAAGACTCTAATTTCTGAATATTCTAGCAAGCAAATATACCTACCAGCCAATAAAAATCTCTGACAAAGGAGAGCTAATTGTTATGAACCAGACCTATATGTGAAATTCCATATGCAACAATAATTTCTCACTCAACAAATCCATCAGGATAGAACAACCTCCCAATTGCAAATTAAGCACAACAATTACATCACATTTAGCATAACGAAATCAGTTGATGCAAAAAGTGGTTTCTTAGTAAACATAGAATTACTTACAACTTCACTAATTATCCTACCTAGGCTATAATTTCCAGATGATGACTTCAAATTCGGCATCAATTTTTTGAGCATGCTCAAAAATTTCTGTACATATTCAGCCAGAAGCTCCTGAAAGAGAAAACCAATTAAATTTGATTACCTAACATTAAAAGTTGTGTAAGATGAAGGCGGTGGTGCAGGTGGTAATCGAAGAAGCAGCTGATGATGATGATGTGACAACCGGTTGATGTATTTTTCTTAACTAGTTTTTCGATTAGCTAGGGTTAGAAATAGGGTATTGACGAAAATTAGTTTTCTAATTTGGTTTATGATGATGATATTCAAAGGTGTTTTCGAGGCCATGACGATAGGTGTTCATGTTCGAGATACAATATGAAGAAGGAAGATGGTTGGGGATTGATTTCATAGCTGCTAACATTTTTCTCCTCGGTGAGGAGAACCAAGAGGCGGATAAAGAAACAGTATTGATTTTGGGTTTTATTGTTTCTCTTTTATCACGAGGGTACTTAGGCAAACTACACATACACATAGGATAACGCTTATCATGTGAATAGATTGAGAATAACCACTGGTACCCTCCCGCTGGATTCGGTCCCCCATTAGCAGCGTTGGATTATATGATCTAAAGTTGATGCACAAAGAAATTTGCACGTTGAAACTATATTTTATTACTAGAGCTAGCTTCAAAAAATAACAATGGGCAGAGAAAGAATTGAAGACATTTTTCTTAAATCTAAGGTGTTGGAAACGGCTATTAAGTTTGAAACAACAGAATTGGCATTGCCATGTTGGTGGATGCTTCCTACTCTATATTGGGAAGATGACAAGAGAAAAGTCGGACACTCATTGGTTGATCTGGTTGCCAGGGAGCGGAATGAAAAAATATATAATTTCGTGGTTCACCAAAAAATCGTATAATAAAATTTCTAAGCTCGATGAGAATAACAACACTGTCCTTCATTACAGTGCCGAGTTACATCACAAGTCACAACCGACGACTCAATGCTATATCTGGTGCAGCGAGAGATGCAATGGTTTATAGGAGTATATAATAAGATTATCATGTATATCTGCGCCTCTATTTATAACCTTGGCTTATTTTAACGTATATTGTTTAGGGGTGGAAAGCACAATGCTAGAGAAAGACAGGTTTGTAAGAAACAAAGATGGCTTATTCACAGAGAACCACAAGGAGTTGATGGAAAAAGGGGATGAAAGCCTTATCGACATCGTGCATGGTAGTAGCTGCTCTAATAGCTACTGTTGCATTTGCGGGTGCAATTACTGTAACATAAGCGACACCGGTAGTAAAAAGAAAGTTTTCTTGAACGAGGATGATTCATTTACGGGTTTTGCGATAGGAGATGCCTTGGCACTCATCTCCTCAATCACATCGGTGTTGATGTATACACATCACGGTACTCGGAGAAAGATTTTCGGAAAGCCTTACCACAAAAACTAATTCTAGGTCTTGCAACATCCATCGCCAGCATATTGGTTTCTTTCGGAGCGGCTTTTATAATATCACTCTTCAGCTGTGTTCCAGTTTTGTTTTCTTCAATTCCCATTGTTCTTCGAAATGGTAAGTTCGACTTATTGGCCTACAATCTTACGGAAACAAGGCAATGGTTCTTTTACAGAGTTTCCAGAAGCTTATGAGTTAGTATTTGGGGAGAAGTTGCGGTGAACCACTAATTAAGCTAGAAATAATGGGTACAAGCACATTTGGTCATGATCAGCAGCAATTCCACTGCGTCGTTCATGGGTATCGTGGAGGTTTGGGCCTTAGGAAGTTGCACAAGATGCCAAGTAATGAATGATTTTTCAGGGGCCATGATCTTTTTTTGGGGACCGTGGTTTTATTAGGTCACCTTCCTTATAGTTGTAAGGGGTGTCCTAAAACATTGAAATGATTAACCTACCCTTAATCTAATTTAATTTAAAACCAATACAATAACCACCTCTCTCTATATATATAACCACCACCTTCTCTCACCACCACCTCCCACCACCGCCGATTACCACCACCAACCACCGATTACCACCACCAACAATCACCGATTACCACCACCGCCCACCACCTCCGATTACCACCACCACCACCTCCAATTATCACCACCAACAACCACCGATTACCACCACCACCTCCGATTACCACCACCACCACTATATATATAGCTTAATTTAAAACATTAACAAATATATTCTCAGAAACCCATTACTTGTCATTCGTTTTTGGTTGAATAAATGAGAACTAATCATCAAAATGAGTTGAAAATGGAAGTTCCCAAGAGGTTTAATGGAGTTTTTTTTTCAGTAAAAAGTTCGGTTATCACAAATTATTTTTTCTTAACCGAACTCAAAGTTCGGTTGATTCGCAAAAAAAAATACTTTTAACCGAACTCCTAGTATTAGAACAATGCAAGTCCATAAGTTTGGTTCGTTCGCAAAATTATTAAGTTTTCTTTGTAACCGAACTCTACCTATAAGCCCAGTTCCGTTGATTCGCAAAATATGTTGAAGTTTGCGAACCACCCGAACTTCTAACACTAGGTTACTTTTAACCTGATGTTCGGTTGGGAACTTGGTTGCGTTGAAGTTTGCGAACTAACCGAACACACAAGATGTACTCAAATAAATTGTCAAGTTCAAAGTTCGGTTACCTACCATTTTATCATAGGTAACCGAACATTGCACTGTACGACCAAAACCTCCATTAACGAGCGAGTTCGGTGGCTTGCGTGTTTGGAAAACGTAACCGAACTACACTTTCAGGTGTGTTCGGTTACATGTACTTGACATATGGTAACTGAACTACACTTTCAGATGTGTTCGGTTACATGTTGTTCACATATGGTTAACCGAACTGGTCCAAATTTACATAAAAAATTTCATTTTTTTGAAAGTTTGGAGCAATTCAACCAACATTATTTAAGTTTGAAGCATACCTGGGTACCCAAATACCCTTCCTCAGGTTGTGGTTGGTAAAATTCATCGTTTTCATGTTTTCCTTCTTCATCTTCTCTAACTTTACTCTCTTAATAATTCTACTTCTTTAAAAATAAAAAACTCATCTGATTTTTTAATCTCACTAATTATCTTTAATTTAATCATCTCACTAATCATTACACTAACTATTATTAACACTAGCTAATCATCATCCAAAATTAATCAAGAGGATAATTTAGGTATTAATATAAATATCTAGATAAGGGGTGACCTAGATTTACTTCTAATGTCTTTACCCAAAATAAAACCATGGTCCCCCAAGAAAAACCATGGTCCCCAAAAAATCGTTCCAAGTAATATGCTCAAATTGGGCCGGCCCTGCTGAACTGGAAAAGCTTGCCAACTGATTCCACAGCACATATGCATGTCATGATATGCTCAGTAGTATTCTAAGTTCAATTTAAACCAGAGCTTAATGGTGTCAGAAGTACATATTCCCTCAAAACAAGTTGCTCAGGTTCAGAATGACATTGTCAAAGGAAGTAGCAGTGAAACAACAGCAGCTGACAACTATTTCTAAGCCTGATTATGTGCAACATATCACGAAGTGCTAGAAAATCCTTGAAACAGTAATGTGAAGTTACTGAGAATTTTCCAGTACAGAAATCAGTTACCAGATCATGAAGAGAAGTTTTCTACATTCAAGTACACCACCAGTCATTTCCAGGTATCCAACAAAAGTGAGTTCGTAATTTACAAAATACTCTACTAATATTCTAGTGACTCTTATCCAAATTCAGGGCTCTATAATTGAACCTGAACCTCTAATTAACCGCACTAATAGAAACGAGTATCAAAGAAAACTTTGCATTGCAATATATGTCCGAGGATTATGGAAATCCTACCTCAGAATCTCTCACCAAATCGCAAGAAAATGGCCCCTGTCCCAGAATTGTGATCCACAGCGTATTCAGCTCGTACAAGACCTAGCTTTGCACCAACACCGTATGATGAGCCATTACCTGCACGCCGGTAAAATTCTGTTGGGTTTCCTTTTAAGTCCTTTGAGCTTCCCAAATCGTTTCCATGCTCAACAAATGCATATACATGAGTATTTCTCACAGGTACCCGCAGCTCAGCCGCCACCTGGATTTATTGCAAGACTTAGGTCTGAGAAGCTGTTTTCATGAAACTTTGAGCAAGCTATAGTGACCATGGGAAGATATTATTTTTTGCGTTAGCACCTACCTCAAGAATGTTTCTGCAAGCTCCAAGTTCACCCATGTTGTAACCCCGAACAGAGTAAGGCCCACCCAGTGTAAAGGCGTCATAACTTGGGAGGTCTCCGATACAGCCACCATAGTGACCATGGAGGACTAGCACAGGTGGTGGTGGTTTATCAGCACCTTCTTCAACCGGCTTCAACTGGACGAATTTGGTGTATGTTAATTGGTGGCGGTTAAAGAATGGGAATTTGCTTCCAACAAAGAGCCCTTGGTCTACCTGCAATTTTAGTACACAAATAAGAAAGGATTAGACAGATTGAACTTCAGGGGAACACAGCTTTGCTTTTCCAATAGTTAAGTGTTTGTCATCAAAACAGTTGAAATTCCAAGATACAGCAAACCATGTTTTTGGAAGATCTAAAAATATTTAACTGAAAATCACCTGAAACACATTCCTCTCACCAACAATTGCACCATTAACAAACTTTGTGTTATCCCGTGTGATGTTTGCTTGGAAAAATCCCATTTTGTCAACACCGGTGCCACTGAGAGTTGTGGGAGGTCCATCTGCACTGATTCCTCCATTAGGCAACTGTCGTTGACCATTTTGAGATATATGGCTACTTTCATCACGTGTAGTGATTTTCTCCAACACCAGACCATAAGTGAATTTGCTTTGACGGGTGAAGTTCTGAAAATTGTAATAATCAAAATGTGTGCGTATGCTATATTTCGGTATTACGTATATATAGTAACAATAACTTCTAAGCAACCAACAACATATTGTAAAAGATGCATCACCTCCGCTATGTTGGCTTTCACACCTGCTCGATCAACCCATATAGGTGGAACTTCATCAACCCCAGGCCCTCCCGTGAAAACTGGGCTCAGTTTACGACTATTGAAACAGCTTGAACGGAAGGTCCTGTTGCGAGGATCTTTTACACCATCAAGATAAGGATGTACGTACTCAAACTTGAAAGCAAGATCATCCTGAAGACAAAAGTCATATGTGCATGCTGTGAAAACATGTCTATATGGTACGCAAATAGAACTTGGCTTGCAAAAAAAGAAAGAAAGAGAACTTAATCCAAGCAGGGCAAAGACTCAGGTGATGGTCCATTGTGAATACATGCCTATTTTACTTTAAAAATGCGAGCCTGATATAGGAAACGATCTTAATCCCTAATCTCCAGATAACATTTGCCAAGAAAATATGAAGTAAGCAGCTAAATTGGTAATTTACCTGAGGATCAATAAAGTTACTTGTGGTTATTGACCCAATTAAGGATCTGTTCAGCCCTTGGAGATTCCGATGCTCTATTGTAACAGTACCTCCAGGCTGGATTGAAGCCTGAAAACAGAAATTTATATCCAACAAACGTTGAATGCCACAGCTGGTGTACATAATATATAAATGTACCCAAAATTCACATATTTTGAGTCGTGAACAACACGTTTTAGAGATTATAAAGATAAATTACCAGGGTAGGACGACCTTGACTTCCTGGCACAATACTCCATTCCGTGCTCACTTCTGCATTCTGTTGCTCAAGTTCTTTAAGCTTTATTTCAACTACGATTCCCCCATCGTTCTTTTCATCTGGTCGTGGGTTCACTTCAATATTAGAAAACAACGCAAGCGAGTTTATATTCCTTAGAGCTAGCTTTCCTGCTTCTATGTTAAACACATGACCTTGTCGAAGCTGTGAAGCAAACAACCACAATTTCAAAATTCTAAACAACGATATGGCGAAATACATAATCTATCAACATTAAAGAACCCAACACACCTGTTTGGGCAATTCTCTTCTAACAACAGCAAGGTCTGTATTTCCCTCACAGACGTTCCCAAGCTTATCTTGGAACTGTATAACCAATTGAGTAATATCCCCTTCTACAACTTCACACACAACCTCCTTGGTATTCAGATTTCCAAAATTCACCACTTGTGCACAAGCATACCCTTCATCGTGGTACCACTTCTGAACACGGTCACGAATCTTTTGAAGCATACGGGCACTTACCTTACCTGCCAAATCATTAACTCAGTCTACTAATTCATTGACATACCACAATTATTATCTAGTGCATTCGTATTTATGTTCTGTGTATTCATAGATATCAATTCAATTGTGTATTAATCCTAAATTTCGAGAAATGACAATCAAATTCAAACAAGACAGAGAGAATTACACATTACCTTGCTCCCTGAGCATTTGCAGAACCTCCCTCTGAATAGGATATGGCAACAAACACGGCCTCGCCTTATCAATTCTCTTCTTATAATCCCTCTCTTGATTCCTAAAAAACTCAGCCTTCTCCTTATCAGTCATATCAACATCCATTTCAATCGGTTTCGCTTGTGGCAACAACCCAACATTAATACACCTAAACGAATCAGCCGATTGCCATGTACTCTCCGTGAACGATATCGTAACAGCCAATGTACCATCTGGTTTCGTCTTTGTCTCCAAATCAACTCTCTCAAACATACCACAAGTAGCCAATGTCTCAAGTTCTTTGTTCAAAACAGCTTTTGGATAAACACCACCTGGTCTCAACGACACCATTTCAAAGAACGAATCATCGGTACCAATCGTCATACCTTTCCGTTTATCGAAAAACAAAATCTCAGAAATCTTATATTTCTTGAATCCACTCAGTTTACTCAATTGCACTAAAATGTTAGCTGGTAATCCATGGAAATCCCACTCTTGGGTTTCCTCTTCCGTCGCATTTGCTGAAGGAGAAAACAATTTCGCCCAGAAATCAGAACCCCCTCCTCCTCCACCTCCTCCACCCCCACCGCCGCCATTCCAACCACCGCCGCCGCCGCCACCACCGGAGAAGTGAAAAAGAGAAGCGGTTGCAGCAGAGAAGATAAGGGTTTTAGTGAGGAAAGGTTTGGGTTTAAATGGTTTTGGGGATTTGGGCTTTGAGTTAGTAGAGAGTTTTTCACATTGGATTTGAGGAGATGAGGAGGAGTGAAATGCTGAGAGTGCAGTGGTGGTGGGTGCTAATAATTTGCGCCTGGGGCGTGAGGAATATGATGATGAGGTTGATGGAGGAGAAGATGTACTGAAACTAGGGTTTACAAACTGCCCTGTGGAAGAGCAGAATGCAGCCATTAGAGAGAGCGAGAGAGATAAGAAGAAGGGGAAAGTGAAATCGGGGAGGTTTGACTGTGAGTTGTTTTTTTAGTACAGTGGGGTGAGTCACTTTTTTTTTTCGTTGTTTCCTATGCGCATCCAGATTTATTTATTTGCGCACCCTCCTGTCTTGTATGATATCAACAAAATATTTCTAATTTAATATTAATCACGAGCTAATGCCGTATAGCCAGGTCGGTACGTGGTACCAGTAATATAACTAGGGTCAAAACCCTTGTTGCTTCGATCTATCTTGCTTCTGTAAATATCGACCATTTAATGGCAGAGTTTCAAATTAGAAGATGAAAAACATGTCAACAAGGTGAAGGCTATGAATTCCTTTGAAGATTACGTATCCAAATCTTATATCTTCCCATAATCAGTTATGGTTTAAGTTATTGTAGTTGTTGATTTGTTTCTGGGTGTTTCAGTTGGCTCTCTATATCACTTTTACTGGTATACGGAGAAGAATAAAGAAAACAAAAAAAAGAAAGGGAAGAAGAACAACAAGTAATGTTGAGATGACACGTTATACTCAGGGCAGGGGACACACGGCGCAATATACCGAGGGAAATGGAGTTGCGGGTAACGGGTTAAACCCCCGGGTTTACAAGCCGGTCCGGGTTAACCCGTTTCTCCACAGGCCGACATTTCTCCAACCCTAACCCGGCTTGTTTTGAAACAAGCTGAGCCGGGTTCGTGTTTTCACGGGCCGGGCATGGGTTAACCCGCGGATTTTGGCTTGTTTGCCAGCTCTATGGTGGATGGTCAAAGTTCATTTTTAGGCGGTGGACAAGAGGTTCATAGAGACAAAGAAATTCGACGGTTGCACTTTGAAACGGTCGGCTCCTATAGAATCGATGCTCGGTCCTAACTGAGACGACCCTCGGTTACAGTTGCGACGAGCCTCAGCTCAAAGTGGCTTGACAACGGTAAATTTATAACTGCAAAAAAACAGCCACATTTCCAACTCCTTATGAATTCAACTCAACTTCAATCCTCTCTACTCACATCAACTTCTTTTCTTCTCTACATTATATCAACTAAAATCCAATCTTCTCTACATCTTTTCAACTCAAATCAAATCTTCTATAGATATTTTCAACAAAAATTCAATCTTCTATACATCTTCAATACAGTTTTCCAAACACAAATTTAACACCCATTTAATTACCATGACTCCTCGATCTCAAGATTTTATTCGACAAAGAAATAGAAAACCACCTAAAAATCAACACAGTGAAGTTTTACCTGGGAGAGGACAAGATCAGGAGGAAGATAACAATGCCCGGATGCTCTCATGTACATAATTAGCAATTGGTGAAGGTCATCTGTCGACAAAGGTTGAGCGGGATAGTAGTCTACAGAAAACAAGAGGTGCTTGGTACGAAGTTCATAAAGTTTATTACCAACTTCCTCGTGGTGTTAAAACATTGTCGATCGATTTCCTAGGATTTCTTCTTACCATATCAAAGCGCATAAAAAATCTCCTAAAATGGTGGGTATATCGATGGAGCGTTGGTGGTATACTACACACGTTTCCTTTTCATGACTTCGATATAGCTATGCTATATCTTTTGATCTATATTTATGTAATCAATACATGTATTACAAATGAAATGAACAAAAAATTATTATTATTTTTAGGCATAACACCATTAGATTTGTATTTCCTATTTTGGATACCTTCTGGAGTGGGAGATGATTCTACATTTGACCAAGATAGTTGGTTAGCCGAGCAACAATACAAAGATGCACTTCTATCGTACTTCCAGGTAACAACACAACGTAGTCATTTAGTTTTAAGAGGTGGCGGAGTTGCTAATTTAGGTTAAAGGCATTTATAGTCAACGAATTGCATGGTGGTAATGATCCTGGTATCGAAAGGTATGACCCTGCTAAAGATACAAAAACTGCTAAGGTATTTATTTTATGGATACTCAGTTCATGGTTTGTCTCAAACTCAGACTCAAGTACTCAAGTGGGTTGTCTAGAGGCGTTGCAAGATATGAAAAAGGCCGCCACTTATGATTGGGGTCCGCTATATTAACTGAATTATACATTTGTATCGATCTCGCATGTTGTGGGGACCAAACATTGAAGGTTGTTGGGGCATCCTTTAGCTAAAATACGCCAATATATTTCTTTAGCTTTATATCAGTGTACAAATATTTAGCAACTACAATACACTAATACGTTCCTTAGACTAAAATATAGTTTACTATCCTTTATATGTACTAGTAAGGACGCATGTGCGACGCACATGTTTGAATTTTACTCATCCAGCAATACTAAATTTAAAAGCAATGGAATTCTTTTCCCAAAAAAAAAATTTACTATCCTGCAATTAACGTGTTTCAAGGTAGTGATGGATCTGATGGTTATTTTATTTCAATTTACCAAACATTAACAAACCTATTCTCATTATTTGATTCTCCGCCTCCTGCCGCTTCCTCATCCGGCTCCTCCACCGTTGCTCTAACAACAACTGATTTCTTATCTATCTTCTGCACCACAACTTAGCAGCATTGTTTAATGTGAGAATTCATATATTGCCGATGTTTCATTTTGTTAGAAAATAGTTGGTCTATTTAGCAAAGTTTTAGTTTTGATTGATAATTTAGCCGTTGATGTTAATGGGTTTTTCTAATGGGTGAATTTAATTATATGGAATTTATAGTTTAGTATGTATCAGATCTAAAATTTTTGATTTTATGTCTCTGTTTCTTCTTTTTGATTTCATGTTTATATGTAAATTGGTACGGTAGAAGAAGAGGGTGGTGGTGGTGGTGATAGTTGAAGAGCAGAGGAGGAAACGATAATTTTGAAATGTTGAAACCCTGATTGTGAAGTTGGTGGTGGCGGCAGTGGAGATGGAGGCGGCGATTGTGACTGGGGGACGGAAGATAGTCTTAGGGTGATTTTGTGGTAGTGGTGTAGAAAGCGATAACAAAGTTGGTGGTGGTGGTGGTGGTGGCGGCGACGATGGTTGGTGGTGCTAGTATCGATTGTGAAGGAATGAATGGTGTTGCCGGTGAAGAAATGACAGAGATGGTATTGATGTTGCTGAAATTGAAATCGAAATAATGAAATTAGGGTTCAATAATGAAATTGAAATCAAAACTGGTGGTGAAATTGAATTAGGTGGATGGTGGTGACGGTGGAGGTGTTAGCGATGTTGCTGCTGGTGGTGGTCATGGAATTATCGGCGGAATCGAAGAAGGAAGATCTCGATTCGAAGAGAAGATAAGAGAGAGAGTTCGGTTTCTTTTACATGTTTTAGAAACTTAAGTAGTGAACAGATATTTTGGCCCTGGTTGAAACGATAATAACGAAAACGTGTGCAGAATTGTTAAAAACACGGAGGGGCATTATCGGTTTTTTCTGTGCCACGGTCGAAAATAGGTCTTTTCTTTATATTAGTAAGATTTTACTCCACCTCGGGTGTTATACATGTTTCAACATTGGTGTACCAAGACTTTTTGACTACACGACGAAATTTTGGCCAATGATAGCAATGTGTGAAGGTAATAATTGGCAGCAAAAACAACAAAAGAATGAGCGGGATAACATTCATGTGTGGAGGTCCCAAATGTCGATTAGGAACACACATAATGTTATTTGGAGGCCGTATCAGGATTTGAAATACAACACTGCAGCGCATGGTGCTGTATAGTATGTCAGTAACATTGGTGTTTATTTTTTTGGGGAAAGATGTGTTATACAGTTAGTTCGTCAAAAGGGAGTGCCACTCAATCCTCCAAGAATGCTACCGTGTACGGATCGAAATACTTAGAGATCAAGGCAAGAGGATGGCAAAGGTATGAGACTAAATTCACCCCTTATGATGAAGACCAGTATGACATATGGTACAAGAGTGTTACAGATACGATAATTCTTAGCGAAATTTTGCACATCTATGGTCTGGATTTCGTCGCAATAGGAAGAGCATTACCGAAATTGGATGCTTCAACACATGCACCTCCAGTTATTCCAACATTCACCAGTTATCCTACAACTGGACCTTCATCTTCTTCGACTCGACGTCAAACGAGATCTTCTTCCTTATCGGCTGGGCCTGATTTACCAGTTTGGACTTGGGAGCTTGAGAATTTGAATCTTGTCAGAGAGCATCAAAGTCTTCTGATTGTGTGGCAAGGTCTCGAGCGTCCTAATTCTTATACAGGCACTTCGGAAACTCAATAAAAATTGATCAAACAATTGAATCAAATGTAGTTAAGAGATATAGAAAGTAGACGTATTTATGTCCAACAACTGCAGGTGTTATGGGATACATTGAACTTCAATCCTAATTTTTCTCAGCGTACAATAACTTCATCCTCCCAGGATGTAGTACAAGAAACACAAGTACCTGATGTGCCACGAACTTCACATCATCTGATGCAAGGTTCTCCAGTTCGTCTAATTCAACAATCTACATATCGCCAAGAAAGTGAAGAAGGTCCCAAATGTTATCAAGATTATATGAAATCATAAAACTTTGATGGGTCTCTAGTTCATCCTTCATGTCCATGGTTGATAAAGCAAAGTGGGGGAAGAGATAAAACTCAACAATCTGCTGGAACTTATGGTGGATTCAGAAGTTTGATGCATGGGGTGACGTATTACAAGAACTGGACTGGAGCCGAATAACTAAAATTATCTTTAATTTTTACTATTTGTAAGCTAAAGTTGCATTAGTAATGTAAATGTTACATGTAATCAGTACTAATTTATCTAGAAATGAAATTATAACTTTCTCTCGAGCAGTATTTGTACTTATCAATACCCAAAATGAGATATCAAAAAATCCTTTAAGATTGCGAAATGATCTTCAAAAGTAAAAAAAAAAAATTCCATCTTCGTCGTTCCTTTAGATCCTGCAATACTGTTAGAGAATTGCTCGGTCGAACTCGCATGCGTTGCTATCTCAAGCATGTTTGTCAATGTTAGTGATCAAAACTGTAAGTCTTTATTTCTAGTCTACTATAGCTAAGGTCTCGGATTAGGATAGAAAGTGTAGTTGAGCTCAAGAACTCCATGGCAATCATCATACAAGACGATGGACTACTCAAGGAACCGGTGGATCTTCATCGACTAAAAGATATGTGGAGACTTGAACTTATCTATCACTCAAAAGTCTATTTATCTCCTATCTTGAGACAAAAGTCGTTTTTCTATGTAGACTTAGATTATACACATTTGTTATTTCTAGCCGAGTTTATCTCGCCTATCTATTTCTCGAAATATGTGTTGGTAAGCTTTCGCTTTAGCCAAGTTCATCTTTACCTAGTGACAAAAGTCATGACAAGTTTCAATCACTTTGAAAATTGCTTACTTTGGCGAAAAATTGTTTTTGAATAACAACTATAGAATATCAACGTCCTCTAAGAATGTTTCAATGATTGAAATGAGAGTTTATATTATATAACCATTGGAGGATATAAGAATTGTTGTGTAAACACATATGTGTATAAATCCTAATTCCTTGAACCGAAGTTTGCGAACTTTGTTGATCAAGAGAACCAGTATGGTGGTGAGAACCAAGTCCGCTAACTCATTCCGCGAACTGGCGGAAGTTCTCGTCCCGAGAAATTCTGCTGGAGTTTGTGAACTCTGTCCGGGAACTGAAGTCCAAGAACTTCAGTAGGTTATATCTAAAAGCGATGTTTGTGAACTTATTCTTAAATAAACTAAGGAATGCAAATTGCAAAATGTGGCTATATAGTTCATGAACCGATTCGATTGAATCAAATCGTTTTTGCTTTGATTGTGTCTTGTGTAGTTGCATAAGATTTCCTTGCAATTGAACAACTCTCTAACTAGTTCATTTGAGTCACTTGAACTAGTTATGGTGAATAAGAATATGGTTCATATGAAAGTGATCATATGGCTAACCATTTGGTTGACTATTGTTGAACCAACAAGTGTACAAGTTTTGGTACGGTTACACAAGCCTAGAAACGTGCATTTCATTTGTGTGTAACAAGCTAGATTTCGATCTAACGGTTGAAAGATATTAGCTTGAATCTAATCAGGTTTTCATCTAACAGTGAATATTGAATGCTTTGTTACCAAGCTAACATTGATTGCTAACCCTGATTTGAAAGACTATATAATGGAGAACTCTAGCAACTGGGAAACCTAATCCCCACACCTTCTGTGTGATACTAGTTGTGGTAATCTAGAGTCGATTCTCCTTTAACCTTTGGTTTTTTCTTCTAAACCAGGTTAACGTCTTAAAGACTTGTGAAGCCAGACTGATACTACTTTTTTGTAGTTGTGTGATCTGATCTTGATGTTTCTATCCTACGAGTACAATTGTAATAATTGGCTTGAGATTGATATCTCCGATAGGCAAGATATAATAGTAATCACAAACACTTCGTCTCATCGTTTGTGATTCTGCAATATCTTTTTTCGCTGCGTCGATTAAGATAATTATGAGGTGATTGATAATACTAGGATGTTCTTCGGGAATATAAGTCTGGTTTATCAATTGGTTCATGTTCACCTTGATTTATCAAAAGATGGAACAAAAATCGTAGGTATCTTCGTGGGAGACGGATTTATCTATTACCGTATGTTAGAGCATGGCTTGGTTGAACCCACCAAGCGTTGGTATGTCAATTTTGGTTGTCATATTTTAGTGAATCAACAATCATGTTAAGAGTCGCTTGATTATGTACTAGAGTTAAACTTCGTATAGGTTAGCTTGAAAGTATTAGGATATGAGACATTAAAAGTATTGTGAAGACTTGAATATGTGAAGAATCAAGGAGCTATAACGATAACAATCATCCTTCCACTTGAGGTTAGTGATATTTGACTTGAAATGTTTCATTCCATAACGTATCTTTCAAGTTGTGCATATTGAAAACATAACTGCGAAGCATATATGAACTCTAGATAAACATAGTATTAAGGAATACAATACGAGGTTTATTTTTTAACCATTAAACTTTGTAGATAAGACATCGCCATAATCATTTGAATTTTATTGTGATTATGTATGGGTATGAGGTGAGGATTTCATCCTAGAGAACAATGTTTACATGTGTTCTAAGGAAGTAAGTTCATAAACTTATTTGTGGACCGAAAAGGAAATTGCCAGGTGTTATTGGTTTTGTTATTCATTGCGTATCTTATGAACAACCAATGTTTGATAGAGTATAACCGCTCACAACTTGTTGCATTCTTAGTAGAACTGTTCACAAAGGCCTAACTTATGTATTGGTATAACTTTTATTAGTAAAACCAATCTTAAGTAATCACCTGTGGTATGATCGGATTTGTATGCCTGACCTTGTAAGGGAAAGGGAACCGATCCTAGTAAAGGAAAGGGAACCGATCCTAGTAAGGAGTGCAGTACATCAAAGGGAATCGATCCTTGTATGGGGTGCAGCAAGGTTTATAACATAAAGGGGAACCGATCCTATGGACATGTGCAACACATATAAGTTAGATACCATATATATGTGGGGTACCGATCCTAGTACCTATTCAACCGAACTTTTGCGAAGCTAGTGTGACTATGCGTAGTACTCACATAGTTCTTGTTTTGGAGGAACCGTAAACCCATGATTGTGATTGATTGTTGTTTTGATCAATCACATAGTTCTTGAAAGTCAGATGAACCAATTCTAAAATTGTTAGGAAGTATGGCAAATCGGTTTCAAGGTTGTAAGTGTGAAAGAGAACTTACAAAGTTAAGATGTCGACAAACTTTGTTAACACGTGCTGAGAATGTTTATTTCTATAATTGTTCAAAGATATTCCTTAACGGCTAAGGGAAGAGAATCCCAGGATCGAAACATAAATAAGTTAAGAATATTTTAATTAAGGTTATTAATTTCATTTTGTAGGGAAATTCCAGAATTAGTAATGTGCATTTACTAATTAGATTTTCCGAGAGATTTCGATCGTTATTTTTGGACAGAGCATTTCCAGGAATTATGAAAACCAAATCTGTGCTTTTATGAATATCTTGAGAATATTTTCGGTTTTGAAAATTCCTTGGTGTCCAAACTTCCTTGTCTATAAATATATGAATTTTTCTTTTCTAGCAAACTAACCCTTCGTAACAACAAACTTCCTCTTTTGTCTTTGTCAATGGTGTGGCCTCCTATCAGAGAGGAGACTAATCTAATTAGGTAAAATATCTTACGACCGCTCCTTTTAAAGTCTTCTCTGGGATTGAGAAGCTCTAGCGCGACCCGTTGGTGGGAAACTAGATAATTGCAGTTTATCTTTGTTTTTGATTGATTTGATTGACTAATGGTGGTTGAAATCTGATTGCACCTAGTTTGTTTATTCTTGAGAATCTTCTCTTCTCGTATAAGATTCACTCAAACTAGATCAGAGTTTCGACAGGGATCTTTACACTGTTGTTAGTTCTAAAGACGATCTTGTGATAATCCATTGTTCACAGACTCCATTCTGTTCGTGAATCATCATAAGAGATTCAAGTGATTGTGCGCAAGTTTTTACTGAAGATTTAAGAAGATTTGAAGACAAAGAAGATATTGAAGATATGACTTGGATTTTATAATCTTTGGTGTGCACAATACTTGTTTCGGTAAAAGAGGATCCAAATAATAATCGGTTTATCCTTGTGGTATATTGGATTGATTAATTGAGTAGGTCGGCATCAACACGATTCTTCGGATTAAAGGTGTTTTTGGCTTAATCTTAAATGATTACCTTAGGGTGATTGAACATAAGATAGATTTAAGGACCCGACGAAAGAGTTTATGTTAAGATAAACGGAAGAGCCTTTGTCCGACTCATATCACTTGGTTGAATAGAGTTGATACTAAACAGATTTGTTGTTCATTTATTGTTTGGAATACGAACCAAAGGAATTGTTCCAAGTACGTGACTTATTCACAAGTCGGAGGCGTGGGAATACAGACGGAACTAAGTGAACTATATGTCTAGTTACTTGGTCTCAACTATACGAAGTTAGGTGTAATTTTGTGTAGCGGCTTAATCCTGAGAGTATTCAATTCTGGATTAGGTCCCGGGGTTTTTATGCATTTGCGGTTTCCTCGTTAACAAAATCTTGCGTGTGATTTACTTTTATTTCTCGCATTATAATTGTTTTATTATAATTAAAGTAAATCAGACAAACGTTAATTCATATTTACTTGATAAGCAATTCTATTGTGTTTGTTTAATTCTGAACCTTTGTATCAAGTAAACATACTTCGTTGTTGTATTGTCTCGATCTCGTATCCATAGATGATCACATGAAGTGTGAACCGATTATTTGTATTGTCTCGACTCAGTCCATAGACAATCACTTTCGGAGAAAAGACTTACAGGTAGGAAAAGTTTTAGCTTGAGGTATATTTGGGTACCCTCGCCTTTTCAATTGGTATCAGAGCAGGAAAACACGAAAATATCTAACAATATGTGTTTGATGTGATCCAACCTATAAGAATGAATCTAATAAGTGATTAGCTAACGTTCCTCCAAGATTTATTGGAACTAATTATCCATTATGGAAATCGGCTATGTAGGCATTTCTTCGATCCCTAGATTTTAATACATGGATATTAATCGAAGATGGATAGCAACATCCGATAGACTATTCAGAGTCAGAGTTCAAACGACTAGCGTCATATACTCTTGAAGAAAGGATTCTTGCAAAACAGAATTCTGATGGTTTAAACGCCATTATACATGCAGTTAGTGATGATCTTCTTCATCATATGTTGTCTTGTAGAACTTCTAAAGAGCCATGGGATAGTCTTGAGACTGTATTTGAAGGAGATGAATCTGAAAAAGAAGCTAGACTTCTCACCCTTTCATTTGAATGGGAACATCTCCATATGGATGATAACGACACCTTCGAGGAGTTTAATTCTAAACTTTCTGAGATTGTTAATGCATTTTTTCTCCTTGGAAAGGAAATACCTGAAAAGGAAATAGTATGCAAAATTCTCAGATTGTTACCATCCAGATACAAGTCTAAGAAACATGTCATAATAGAAGGAAATGATCTTTCCACACTTTCTCAAAGTTCCCTTGTAGGAAAGTTAAAGATCTTCGATAGAGAAATTCTGCTGAAAAATGAAACTGGGAAACGTTGCCAAAAGGTTATGGCACCTGTTGAAAAGAAGCTTGACTCAACTATTGTGCTTCTTGCGCAACGAATTAAGAACATTTTATCTTGTGATAAACGTGTTCCTGATACATTATCAGTTTGCCATAAAAAGGTTAATGATGAAGTCCAACGCTTCAAATGCCGTACAATCGGACATATGGAAAAACACTGTCCTAGCAGAAAAACTATAAAGTGCAATAGGGCATATGTCTCCACTCTTGGTGATTTTCCGGAGGAAGAAACCAACGAATAAATATCTAAGTGCAGTGCATTTATTGCCAACTCCAATTGTGTTGATTCACGTGAGTATAATCAACTCCTAGAACAACTTGAGTTGGAAATTAAGGAAAATGAAAGGTTAAGCATACATCTTGAAAACCTTTTGAAGTCGATTTCAGATAAATCATGTATGGTAGAATCTGAACCAGAAAAATTGGGTGAAATACCAAGAGAATCGGAAACCAGTTTTTCTGATGACACAACTAGTTCTTCATGTGAAGAAAATGATCTCGCTACAATCCTTTGCGAAATCAAACTCATTCAAGCCCTTCGAAAAGGGATAAGGAAGACCGGAAAACTTTTTGGGTTACAAAAAGTGATTGCAAACTCTCGCTAAGAATGATTACAAGAGAGAGGAAAAACAGAAGGGAACACAGTCCACCGTGTTGTTAAATCATCCTAAGGATGTTTTTGCTAAGAATGGTGAGAATAATTCTCACCTCAACACACACTGATAGTGTTGAGTTTTGCATCCTCACTTGTTGCCCAAAATTCTGATTGTGAGGAAGCATAAAATCTGGGCAAGTTATTCATGATTGTTTCTTTAGTGAAAAATATTGAATATTTCTTATTTTTGGGAAAGAATAATTTCGGTTTCCTTTAACCAAAAGTTTTAGATATTCCTTGATTTTCTCTCATCTTATAAATCTTCTTCCTGTCCGAAAGAAGACTATCATATTTCAATGGAGATATCGGAAAAAAAAAATCATGTATTGGTGATTTAGCACGTTGTGCGTCAGTTATGACTGAAACTCATGATGTTCCTCTTCACGATGATCCTCAAGACTCTCTAAGAAAACAGATTCACTCTGTTAAAGGTTGCATTAGGTATCATGAATTGATGTTAAAGGATTCAAAAGAAGTACTAGAAAACCTTCATTCTCAACTGCTGGAAATGAACATATCTACTGAAAGAGGAAGTACTCGGAGGAATTTGAATCCGTATTTTTTAAAGCAATCTTCACAAGAAACGAGAGAGCACTACTAGAGATTAAGTTATTTGTTGTAATACTTAATCTAGTATAATAGACATCAATTTTTGATTTCTTTCATGGATTGTATTGGTCTATTATGAGTAAAACTATTATGAATAAAATTGTTTGATAAGTAATTTTTCTTGTGAGAGTTTTTGGTTTACATAACCCGTGCTTAATTGCTTTCACCTTATTGTTATGTATGTTTATGGTATGTTTGATTTCAGTTTTACTATCTTAATATTCGATCTCATATATTGGGAACCCTCATGGTTTGGGTGAATTTCGATTTAGCGGGATTAAGTTCTAGTCCTAGTAGGTAGGCTTTATCAAAGGATTATGAGGGGTTCTGGTAGAAACAATATGTGAAAAAGTCACAATATGTTGAATCGGTTTTGGTTTAACATACAAACATATGTGTTTCGACGGTTTTCAACTTTTGCTTGCAATTGTTAAAACCGGTTTTCAACCTTTCTCTGGTAAAGGTTGAGGTATGTTGTTATTCTTTTATTCACGCATAAGAATGACAACGTGGTGATATTTCGATATCAATTCTCCCTGGACGAAGATGCAATCATATTGGAGAAGTGGATGTGAAATTGAGGTAACAATCTTGTTAGTTAATTGTTTTTCTGTTTAAGAAAAGCCTGAGTTTATATCATATATATTTTTTGCTTTTGCTTAACAAAATTTAGGTTCAATTGATATTTATTCCATGATGTGTGTGTGGATGTGTGTTTCAATTGGTTCCTGTTAAGAAAAACTATTGTTATCTTGCTTTATTGTGTGATATCAATTGTTTAGGCTTACAAAAATTTCGGTACAATTGATGTGTGTGTGATTCAATTGGTTCCGGTTCAGAAAAACTATTGTTATCTTGCTTTTTTATGGTATCCCTCGTTTAGGCTTACAAAATTACGGTGCAATTGCGGTACTTATAATGTCTATGTTGTTTCAATTGCTTTCGGTTGAGGTGAATAATTACGCAAGTTGATTTATTTTGGTTTGTATGAATTATTTATGGCTTAACGAAATAACATGTGTATGGAATGAGTTGTTTAGTCCAATTCGATTCCGGATAAGAAACTAAGTTAATTCTGATCTTAGTTAGACTTATCGAAGTGAGGTTTCGGTTATTCAAGTCTAATTGAATGCCTGAACAAGGAAATGCTAGTTAAATAACCTAGTATTTGGCTTGTTTAAAATTGAAAGGTCAAAGTTTATGGATAATTAGAACCTGATGAGAAAAATGGAGTTTATTCTTTATTTGGGTCTTATCGAATTAAATGATTGTTTTTGAACAATCGGTTTAGCAAAGGAACTAATATGCTTAGTTGTTTTTGGTTTGCTAAACTAAATTGGAAAAATTATTTCGGAAAATTGTTTCCTTGGTAACATATCAAAATAAGACTACTTGTAGTTTCGGTTTTGATGGTTATCATAACATGATGTGTGGAACCCTCGTGCCTAACTCTACAGGTTTGCAAGTCTATTCTGAGATTTGTAAGATTCTTTTCGTGTTGTCCTTTATTTTTTCGTTTCTTTGTCATTTTTGTGACAAAAAGGGGAGAAATATATGGAGTAAACAGGTGATGCTGGCATTGATATTTCATATTGATTGGCATCACTAGGGAAAAGAACATTGGTACTTGAATGTTTTTATCCAACGAAAGAGTGAAAGCACTGAATAAGGGGGAGTAACATGTCATATGAATGGTATAACAAATACGTGCGGATTGAATATCTACCTATCTTCCTTAGGGGGAGTATTAGCTTTGTTATTATAATGTCAACAACGGCATTTTCAAGGATTGAATGTAAGCAGTTTTACTGTGCTGTTGAATCGGGAAGCAAGCGGATTGTAATGAATTATTTTAATTTGTTTATCCATATGATTTAAGAGTTTTGTCACTAAAATTGACAAAGGGGGATATTGTTAGAGCATGGCTCGGTTGAACCCACCAAGCGTTGGTATGTCAAGTTTGGTTGTCATACTTTAGTGAATCAAAACTCATGTTAAGAGTCGCTTGATTATGTACTAGAGTTAAACTTCGTATATGTTAGCTTGAAAGTATTAGGATATGAGACCTTACAAGTATTGCGAAGACTTGAAGATGTGAAGAAGCAAGGAGCTACAACGACAACAATCATCCTTCCACTTGAGGTTAGTGATATTTGACTTGAATTGTTTTCATTCCCTAACGTATCTTTCAAGTCGTGCATATTGAAAACATAACTGCGAAGCATATATGAACTATAGATAGACATAGTATTAAGGAATACAATACGAGGTTTATTGCTTAACCATTAAACTTTTTAGATAAGACATCGCCATAATCATTTGAATGCTATTGTGATTATGTATGGCTATGAGGTGAGGATTTCATCGTAGGGAATAATGTTTACATGTGTTCTAAGGAAGTAAGTTGATAAACTTGTTTGTGGACCAAAAAGGAAATTTCCAGGTGTTATTGGTTTTGTTATTCAATGCATATTTTATGAACAACCAATATGTGTGATAGAGTATAACCGCTCACAACTTGTTGCGTTCTTGGTAGAACTATTCACAAAGGTCTAATTTATGTATTGGTATAACTTTTATTAGTAAAACCAATCTTAAGTAATCACATGTGGTATTATCGGATTTTGTATGTTTGACCTTGTAAGGGAAAGGGAACCGATCCTAGTAAGGGAAAGGGAACCGATCCTAGTAAGGGGTGCAGTACATCAAAGGGAACTGATACTTGTATGGGATGCAGCAAGGTTTATAGCAGAAAGGGGAACCGATCCTATAGACATGTGCAACACATATAAGTTAGATACCATATATATGTGGGGTACCGATTCTAGTACCTAGTCAACCGAACTTTTGGGAAGCTAGTGTGACTATGCGTAGTACTCACATGGAAATAGAACCGAAACTTGTTTTGGTAGAACCGTAAACCCATGATTGTGATTGAATGTTAGTTTGATCAATAACATAGTTCTTGAAAGTCAGATGAACCAATTCTAAACTTGTTTGGAAGTATGACAAATCGGTTTCAAGGTTGTAAGTGTGAAAGAGAACTTACAAAGTTAAGATGTCGACAAACTTTGAACACGTGCTGAGAATGTTTATTTCTATAATTGTTCAAAGATATTCCTTAACGGCTAAGGGAAGAGAATCCCAGGATCGAAACATAAGTAAGTTAAGAATCTTTTAATTAAGGTTATTAATTTCATTTTGTAGGGAAATTCCATAATTAGTAATGTGCATTTACTAGTTAGATTTTCCGAGAGATGTCCATCGTTATTTTTGGACAGAGCATTTCTAGGAATTATGAAAACCGAAACGCTTTTTTAATGATCTTTTTTATGGTTATGCCGGCGATGATAAGTGGATCTGTGCTTTTATGAATATCTTGAGAATATTTTCGGTTTTGGAAATTCCTTAATGTCCAAATTTCCTTGTCTATAAATACACGAAGTTTGCCTTTCTAGCAAACTAATTCTTCGTAACAACAGACTCCATCTTTGTCTTTGTTACTGGTGTAAAGGAATATCGGGGAGAGTAATCTAATTAGGTGAAATCTCTTACGGCCGCTCGTTTTAAAGTCTTCTTTGGGATTGAGAAGCTCTAGCGCGACCCGTTGGTGGGAAATTAGATAATTTCGGTTTATCTTTGTTTTCGATTGATTTGATTGACTAACGGTGGTTGAAATCTGATTGCACCTAGTTTGTTTATTCTTGAGAATCTTCTCTTCTGATATAAGATTCATTCAAACTAGATCAGTGTTTCGACAGGGATCTTCAGACTGTTGTTAGTTCTAAAGACGATCTTGTGATAATCCATTATTAACAGACTCCGTTCAGTGCGTGATTGATCACACCAAAGAAGGTTTTTATAATCTTTGGTGTGCATAATACTTGTTTCGGTAAAAGAGGATCCAATTAATAATCAGTTTATCCTTGTGGTATATTGGATTGATTAATCGAGTAGATCGGCATCAACACGATTCTTCGGATTAAAGGTGTTGTTGGCTTAGTCTTAAACGATTACCTTAAGGTGATTGAACATAAGATAGCTCTAAGGACCCGACGAAGGAGTTTATGTTAAGATAAATGGAAGATCCTTTGTCCGACTCATATCTCTTGGTTGAATAGAGTTAATACCAAACATATTTTTTGTTCCTTTACTGTTTGGAATACAAACCAAAGGAATTGTTCCAAGTACGTGACTTATTCGCAAGTCGGAGGCGTGGGAATACAGACGGAACAAAGTGAACTATAGGGTTAGTTACTTGGTCTCAACTATACGAAGTTAGGTGTAATTTTGTGTAGCGACTTAATCTGCGAGTATTCAATTCTGGACTAGGTCCCGGGGTTTTTATGCATTTGCGGTTTCCTCGTTAACAAAATCTTGCTGTGTCATTTACTTTTATTTTCCGCATTATAATTGTTTATTATAATTAAAGTAAATCACACAAACGTTAATTCCTATTTACTTGATAAGCAATCCTATTGTGTTTGGTTAAGTCCGAACATTTGTATCAAGTAAACATACTTCGTTGTTGTATTGTCTCGATCTCGTATCCATAGACGATCACAAAAAGTGTGAACCGATTAGTTGCATTGTCTAGACTCAGTCCATAGACAATCACTTTCGGAGAAAGAACTTATAGGTAGGAAAAGTTTTAGCTTGAGGCATATTTGGGTACTCTCGCCTTTTTCACCGTAGACTTTTCTGTGTGATACATATTTGTTTATTAAATTCTTCGACTTTGGGTCGTAGCAACTCTTAGTTGTGCGTGAGATCATCTAAGGTAATCAAGTACGTAGAATCCTGCTGGGATTAGAGACGTAGGAGCATAAATGTATCTTGGATCAGTGTGAGATTGATTGGGGTTCAACTACAGTCCAGACCGAAGTTAATTTGGAGTAAGCTAGTGTCTGCAACGGCTTAATACAATGTGTTCAATCTGGACTAGGTCCCGGGGTTTTTCTGCATTTGCGGTTTCCTCGTTAACAAAATTTTGATGTCTGTGTTATTTCTTTTCCACATTATATTTTGTTATATAATTGAAATATCACAGATTGTGCATTGTTCAATCAATTAGAATATCCGACCTTTTGGTTGTTGATTTAAATTGATTGACACTTGGATATTAGTCTTTGGTACCATCCAAGTTATCTCTCTAGTATTTGATAAAGACTCGCAGATTTCTATTTACTTGAGTATATATCAAATCAAGAGATTGAGATATAAACTCTTTGATATACTTTTTTATTTGGATTGAGCCTGACTGTCTAGTTGATTCTCTAGAAAGTATATTGGAGTTTGTACATACAAATTGCTAAGCGAAATATTGGGTGTGGTTGTTGTACCCCCGCTTTTTCAATTTTAATCAGAGCAGGCAAACACACTCAAGACCTTACAAGTTTTTGTTTGTAGCGATCTGACTCTATGGACGATAAAGTCTCTTGTAACGCTTCACCAGGTTTAAAAACCAATCGTAGAAAAAGTTCTGATAAACTGGTTATTCTCCAGAAAAGGTTGGATGAACAAATCCGGATCAATTCTGATCTTTTTGCTGAAATTGCGATACTTAAGGATTTGAAACCCATTAAAAGTCCTTTGATGGATTTGAGTAACTCCAGTTTTTCCTCTCTGAAGAACTGTCGTAGATCAGGTTATAAACAACGATTAGATGTTGTGAAAACTGATTTGACTCAGAACTGCTCTGCCAAACTAAAAGGTGTTAGCCCATGTTTGTTTTGTGATTCCTCAAATCACTTTTAACATGATTGTGTGTCTTTTCAAAAGAGTCTAAAATTTGCAAGTAATCTTCACAAGAGAACTAAACAACTTTTTGCTTCTCTAAAAGGACATACAAAACTATCAGGAAACCGTAAACAGAATAGTGTTGATAGTATGGGAGCTTTTGCTTTAAAATAAACATCACCCTTTCAATGGTTTCTTGACATTGGATGTAGCAGACATATGACAGGTGATCTCACTTGTTCGTCTCCTCAGACGACTATGAAGGCGGGCCTGTAACATTTGGAGATGGGAGTTGTTGCTACATAAGCAAGAAAGGGACGATCAAATTACCCGGTGTACCTGAAATCCATGATGTAGTCTACGTAAAAGGTATGACCGAAAATCTTCTTTCAGTTAGTCAAATTTCTGACAAAGGACATCGAGTTGTCTTCAATGCAAATGGATGTGACATTGTAGATAAAACTGGGAAAGTAATTGTTCAAGGAACTCGTGGTAAAAATAACTGTTATCTTCCTGATACTCAGTTCAGCAACTGTTGCAATTTGACTAAGGTGGAATCTACACATCTTTGGCATGAGCGTTTTGGTCACATCAACTACCGTCTTCTAACTAAGATCATTAACAAAGAACTTGTTAGAGGCGTTCCCAAAATCAATACAAAGATTGAAGGTGTATGTGGTGCCTGTCAAAAGGGTAAACAAATGAAAGTTCACCATAAATCATCTCGAGATATTCTCACTAAATTTCCACTTGATTTAATTCATATGGATCTCTTCAGACCAATTCAACAAACCACTGTTGTTGGTAAGAAGCATGCTTTAGTTATGGTAGATGACTACACCAGATTCACTTGGATTGCATTTCTGTCTCATAAGAATGAAACCCTTAATGAATTTAAGATTATTGTTAAAAGAATACAGAACGAACAAGGTCGCAAACTAAAAAAAATTAGGAACGACTGTGGAACTGAATTCAAGGACACTAAGGTGTTTGAATTTTCTGACGAACTGGGGATTATTCAACAATACTCACCATCCATTACTCCTCAAGCTAATAGAGTTGCAGAAAGAAAGAATATGAACATTCAGGAAATGGCCAGGGTAATACTCCATAACAAAAACTTTCCTCTAAGGTTTCGGGGAGAAGCTATATTTATAACATGTTATTTGATCAACCGTGTTTACTTACGGTCTAAAACCCTAAACATTCCTTATGAGTTGTGGTATGGAAGAAAACCCAACCTACATTATCTTAGAGTGTTCGGAAGTAAGTGCTATATCCTAAAAGATCGAGAATAGAGAGGGAAATTCGATACCAAAAGTGATGAAGGTATCTTTCTTGTCTATGCCTATGATAGTCGTGGTTTTCGAGTATTTAATCTCAGAACCCTGGTCATGATGGAATCTGCTAAAGTTATCATTGATGATATTAGTGATTTTCGTCATGATAATCCTCCTGCTGAATTGCCTCAAACCGAGAAAATTGAGAAAGTCAAAGAAATACCAGAATCAGTTGAAGTTATCCCAACTGTTGCTGATCCTGATATTTCTAGTGATGAGGAGAAGAGCACTTATCAGGGTACTCCCGACGAACGAGAACGTGTCCCTCCACGACACCTATTGTTTCAAAGGAATCATGATCCCAACAATATTATCCGGGGAAGATATTCTATAGCTAAGACTAGAGGGAAACTTCAAAACATGTGCAATTTTGGTTGTTATCTCTCACAAGTAGAACCAAGAAATATTGATGAAGCTCTGAACGATCCCTTTTGGGTGAATAAAATGCATGAAGAGTTAAATCAATTTCAAAGACAAGATGTATGGGAACTCGTACCTTGTTCCTCAAATGTTAATATTGTTGGAACAAAATGGAAATTCAAGAACAAGTCTGATGAATTTGGCACAATTATCAGAAATAAAGCTAGACTTGTCCCTCAAGGATAATCACAAATTGAAGGTATCGACTTTGACGAAACCTTTTCTCATGTGGCACGACTTGAGTCCATTATACCTTTATTAGCTCATTCTTGTTTTCTCAAGGTTAAGCTCTTCCAAATGGATATAAAATCCGCAAGTATATGTTGCTCAACCTATAGGATTTGAAAACCTTGATTTCCCATATCATGTTCTTAAGCTCAAAAAGGCATTATATGGGTTAAAACAAGCACCTAGATCCTTGTTTGAAAAAATTACCACTTCTAGACCTGATATTTATTTTAGTGTTGGTTGTTGTGCTAGATTTCAGGCTAATCCAAAGGAATCTCATCTTGCAGCGGAAAAAAGGATCATACGATATGTCAATCACACTGTCGGGTATGGTTTAGATTATACTTTTGATACTAACACTGACCTTTCTGCTTATTTAGATGCTGATTGGGCAGGATGTGTAGAAGACAGAAAAAGTAAATCAGGGGGTTTCTACTACGTAGGACAGAATCTCGTGGCTTGGCATAGCAAGAAGCAGAATTCACAATCCCTGTCTACATGTGAAGCAAAATATATTGCTGCTGGGTCATGTTGCACTCAACTCCTATGGATGAAACAAATGCTAGATGATTATGGAATTGATACTGGAATAATGAAGATCTTTTGTGATAACTCTAGTGCGATTCGAATCGCTGAGAATCCCGATGAGGACTCAAGAAAAAAGCGCATTGATATAAGGTACCATTTTATTCGAGATCTCTATGAAAATGCTATTATAAGTATAGAATTTGTGCCTTCCGAACAACAATTGTCTGATATTCTCACCAAACCATTAGACACTGCTACTTTTCAATACTTATGGCAGTCTATTAGTGTTGTTTTGGTTCATTAATTGTTTCTATGACTCTTTCCCCTGTGCTTATCTCGATCTTTTGGGCAGTTGAGTCTGAAACTCCAGTAGTGTTTACTTCAATTCTGTATTTGTTTCCGTAGGATTGGTTTTTCTTTCAGAATTCTTTGTGTGTTGTGTCCAAAGAAATCCTTCTTTTCTTTCGAAATTAAGGTCGCTCTTGTTGTTCCTTTGGGAATGACATTTTATGGGGGAAAGTTCTTAATTGAACTTATGCTTAGTTTCCAAATCTTTGTGGGGAGTGCGGCTGTGGAATATTATAGGGGTTATCTTGTATCTTTATAAACTCCTTGATGAATGCATTTAGCTTCGGCTTTATGATTGCATCTAAATAAGATGATATGTGCTTCATTCTTTTGATCATGAAATGTCTCTTTCGGAAATTTCATTAGGATCCCGTTCTTGTACCTTTGCCAATTTTGTTGACAAAAATGGGGAGAATTAATATGTAGTTCACATTACAAATACATATGATTTTCGTATCATTATGTAAGGGAGAGTGGTTTCCATGTGAGATGGAGTATTGACTAAGGGGGAGTGATACATATCACCATAGTACTGTTGTTAAAGTTGTGATACAATTGAACTTTGATGTTGTATAATAATACTATGACACTGTATAACAATGATTGAGAACTCTTGTTTTCTCGTTGTTATAGCTACGGATTTTCAACAACGATGATGCTGAACTTACAACCTTTGGGATCATTGGGGTACTTGGAAGTGACGAAGATTTCAAGTAATGTTGAAGATTAGACATGTGGAATAGGAGCTACAAAAGTTAATTTATTTATTTTTTGTATTCCATATGTATTTGTAGTTGCAGGAAATCCTACACTGCACCCCTCACAAGATTTTATTAACATTCAACTCATTTTAAATTAACAATCTTAATTTTATTAATGAATATTTGAACAATCTTACAAGAAATGATAAAGGAATCAAGAATAACCACTGCTCTAGATTTTATCTCTCCTATTTACTTGCTTCTCAATCATAAAAAGATCTCTCCCCTCCTTACAGCTGATCGGCTCTTTATATAGAGTTTTACATAGTGGATGACAGCTAATCTAACCTCTATTTTCGGATATGGTTTGCGACATTCTCGCAACCTTATAAATGTTAAACTCGCAAACTCTCTAATTTTCGCAGGACCATCATATTTATCTCATGATTTAGCTGACGTCGTTTATTATTTCGTTTCTGAAGTTATTTTGCGACGCTGCTGTGTTCTGTTGCTGATAATTTCGCTGAGGCATTATTGTTGCGTGATTCTGATCCTACATCTTTCCTCTTCTCATATCTTTTCTGCGAAGTATAGAATGATGTGAGAAATGCCGCATCTGTTCAACTCTTCATATTCTGCATTTATCACACGTATTCTTTCTTCCATCTATTTCTTGACACGTCTTCTGTAACCGCTGCTTTTCTACCGCTCACGTCTTTTCGCATTAATAGTGTTTATCTCTTCGAGTAAAAAAATCTTCTTTATATATTTTTCTTACTCTTCTTTCCATTTTCTTTTTACTTTCTCTTCTCTTTTTATTCTCGTATCTCTGCAACTCTATTGTTCTTCCGTAAATTCTACTACTGTAATTCTTCCCTCTTCAATCTTCTTACTTTTTATTCATTCTCATACTCTATATTCAGATATGCCTCCAAGTGGCCACAAACATGAGAAAAACTTAAAAGACGTCCAAAAAGATCTTGCTGAGAACGGTTTCACACTTTCTACCATTCCTGGTGAAAGTGCCAAGTCAATTCTTTCTATCAAAATTTTCTCTGATCAACATTATGATGATCAATCAATCATAATTTCGCTAGGTCAAATTCTCGCAGGTCTCCCAATTCCTCTTTATGACCCATATATTCCTCTGTTCTATGAAATTCTCGCTCACTCGGGATTTTCGAGAGCTATCTTCCAATTGAGTGGGGATTGCATCCGTCTGATGCTAGAGTTTTCTAACCGTGGTGATGGTAAAGGATATATTTACTCCAAAGAACTTAGGGATCCTAAATTCGCAGACTTGGAGATAATTGCTGAAAAATACACAGTAGCGAGTTTCTTTGAAAATTATGAATTGATCTCCATGAAGATAGAGAATACTCGTTGGGGTATTCGCTTGAAAAGGAAATATAATATTGATGAAGCTAAAATACTCATGCAAGACATTGGTTGGAATTCTGGTAAGAACACAACTCCTCGCCAATCCAAAGATGATAAATGGTGTGTTTTTCCCTTGATGCTGAAAGGACCTTACATTACTGGGTCAAATGTTCTTCCTGAGAATCTCTCTTCCTATCAACCTTGGGTATTCTCTTGGCCCGAGAAGTAGAAATAGGTATGTCTCTTCCATTTTTACCCACTTTATATTTCTTTATTTGTCTTTATTATTTTGTTCGCTGACTCTTGCGACATTCTACAGATCCAGAAACTGAAAGATAACTATCAAAGGACTGGGAAGGCTAGTACCTTGTTAGCTCTTCGCTCATACACATATGAGGTAAGAAATATTCTCTTATGATTTTAAACAGTATATTGTTGCCTCTATTTCTTATTTCTATCTGTGTGTGAAGATTATTGCTGAAATAGAAGAGCCTGCCAATGTTGCGAAGACTGGTGATAAAGCCAAAGGTGCTCTTCGTAGGGAAAAACCAAATGCTCCTCCTTCAAAGAAGAGAAAAATCCGTTCTTCCTCTCCTTCAAATATTCTTTCTCATGAAAACTCTGAGAGTGATGAGGATGATGAGGATAACGATGACCTTGCTGCAAATGAAGATTCTCCATCTGAATCTTCTATGGCTAAACTCTCTGGCCTCTTTTCTGATTCTTGGCAAGGAATGGGAGATAATAAATTCGCTAATACCTGCAAATCTCTCGCTACGATTTGCGATGTTCCTTTAATGGATGGTGATAATTCTCTTCGCGAAGTTTCTAGATCAGTTACTCCCAACTTCCTGCATTCTCTTAATAATCTGGTATGCTTTCGTCTTTTTACTTCTTCATTATTGTAACTTAAAATCTATTTCTATTTTAATACTCATTACATTTTCTCGCAGGATGGAAAAGCTTCTTTCGCTGTTGCCTCAGATCTGGAGAGGATACGCGAAATTCTTGAAAAGAAGAATCTTCAATTTCATACAAAAAATGAGGAACTGGAGGCTGAAGTCAAATGTCTTCGCGAGAAGAACAAACAACTAGAAATTTATTCTTCTTCGTACAAGAACAAAATCTCTAGTCTTCAGCAAGCTAATAATCAACTCTATGGTATGTTACTTTTCTTCTTTCCCTTCATTCATTTGTCTTGTTGTTTTATCTTATTTAATTGATCCTTTTTTCAGACATTTATGGTCTTTCTGATGAAGCTACCATTCTTCGTTCATATTCTAATCCTTAGATAATGATACCCTTCTTGAGCGTGTTAATAAATCTTTAAATAGTTTCTCAAATAATAAAATTTCATCTCTTTCTCTGAATGAACTGGGATCCAAATTTCGCCTCTTAGAGATTGACCATAGATCTAGTTTAGGCTTAGACAATCGATTTAAGCGTCTCTTTCTTAATTCTAAAGAGAAAATCAATGAGCTAAGAACTAAAATTAGCGCTCTCATAGATGATAAGGATCGCATCTCTGATCAAGGTGCTAAGGCTTTGGCGAAATTCCAAGAGACCCTTCTTGAAGTTCAACTTGAACGAGATGAAGCTAACCGCAAGAATACCGAGCTCTGCGAAAGAGAAAACCAAATTCTTTCTCATCTCCTTATAAATAATAAGGATGAATTTGCTTGTGCTGCGAAAATCTTAGACGATGAAAGAAAAGATTTAGGTGTAAATGTTAGTCTCCAAGTTGAGCATAGAGCCTTGATTAGAGATATGATTTCTGACAGAGAAGGTTATTAACTGTTCTTCTTCACTAATCTTTTGTTTCTTATGAATTTTCATCAAGTTATTAATTGATTGCCTTTTGCTCACAAATTCTGAAAGTAGATATCGCGAAAGAATTGAGGAACTTGAAGCTGAAAAAGAGGAACTCGCAAAGAATCTTTCTTCTCGCAACGATAAGTATTCTAGATTAAAGAATCAAATCAAGATCACTGTTGCGAACTTTAAGAACGATGATATGCATTTTCGCAATCAAACTATTCAAATGGTTTGTGATGACCATAGTATTCCTCATTCTGATTATCCTTGTCTCTTGGAGGAGATCCCAAAGAACATTCCCCGTCTGACTATTTCTGATAGTGAAGCTGATGATGAAGAATTTGATGGTGATGAAGGTTCTGATGGGGATAAAAGTTCTGATGCAGACGAAGAAGGGAACAAGTCTGATGAAGATGATGAAGGATCAACTAAGAAGTAGTCTTTGTTTATTTCTTTAATCTTCTGTAATTCTTGTACATTTATTCCTCCTTTCTGTATATTTGCGAATTCTTTTGGTTCTCCATATTCCTTGATATATGAGTTTCTTTCATTTTGACCTGCATTCATTAAAAAAATTCTTCCTTGCAATATGGTTAATCAATATAATCATTAATTTTTTAATTTTTGCATAAATCTATCATGTGGAGACAAATAACATTTTCTAATTTCATTCATTCCATACTTGCCTCTGTTATTTGTATCCGAATGAGAGATTTTGCAGATTTTTCTTATTTTGTGCCTCAACTTCGCAGTTGTTTATGTATAATCTCGCAATCATATGCAAAGTGAATTTTGATTCTTTTCAAAATCTCATCCTGTGTGGTCTTATTTTCCTTCCTAGTTAAAGGTCTTATTATGCCACCTCTTGTCATTGCGACAAAATCGCAGGACGTCCTTGCACTTTCATGCAAAAACCCATTGATCTTGCCTTAACTTTTTTTTTGTATTATGGCCTCTTCAGGAATGTTGCGACAATATATGGCCTAAATATTCTTGCGAAAATAAAGCCCCATTACATTGCCGTCTTGCGACGAAATCGCAGGACGTCTTCGCACTTTCATGCGAAAACCCATTGATCTCGTCTTATCTTTTTCTTTAGTATTATTGCCTCTTCAGGATTGTTGCACAAATATGACAAGCCTTAATACCCTTGCGAGTAAAAAGCCTCATGACATTTGCGTCTTAAGACACTTATCAGCTCCCTAATGGAGGGTGCCGCCCTTATCTCCCCCTGGTTGCCCCTTCAAGGAGGCGTACTTCTACCATACAAGGTTAGCTCCTCCCATCCAGTCTTAACAACAACCAGTTGTTTTCGCAGCCTCTTATCCCTTTTACCTATAGGGTTTATGGTTACGAGACTGCACCCTAAGTGGGGTTTTCTTCGGGCCGAGTGCAGTATAAGCCAAGACTTGTCAAGAATGGCAAGGTACGCTCCAGACGCCCCTGGCACTCTTGACTCAACCGTGTACCTCGGCGCCTTGATCAGATTCTGCACTCCTTGGGAGAGTCCTTATTACCTTAGTCGCCCAACCTAAGTCATATGCTTAAGCTGAGAATCCAAGGTGCCTCTCCCGGATGGGCTTTATTGACCCCAAATCTCCATGACTCAGGTTCCGGTGGCGGTGTAGCCTTTCCCTGAGCCATGCAACAGGTACCCCCTTATATGACGTACTTTAGGTCTTACATTTGCCTCTTGCGAAATTGTATTCGCGAACTAGGGTGTACGCCATAAAGGTTCGCCCCTTTCTCTTTTGTCATTGTTCTCTGATTGTCTTTTGTAGAATTCATTATCTCTACGAGATTCTTGCACATCATCATATTGTATTTGCATTTCACAATCTCAATTTTGTTATTCAGTAAAATGTATTTTTTGAGAATTTTATTTATTGCGAGAGTGTCGCAACAAATCAATCATTCATACATTACCTTTGCTATCCTCTGCTTCTTTGTTATTTTCTGCTACTGTTTCCTTGGTAGTGGTATGTTCACCATTTTTTATTATGAGCTAGCATTAGTTTCGCAATATCTCTTCTTCTTTTCTTTCGATTGCATCCACCATCAACCTCTCACTTCTTTGTGTTTCTTTGATTTTGTGTCGCCAACTTTCCTTCTTGTTTGCTCTTCCTTCGCAGGATTCTACCTCAGTTTCGTAACACCTCTTTCCTTCAACCCAATCTCCCTTTATGATTCCTACACCGCTGGGGTGAGGGAATTTGATGCACTGGTGGAAAGTTGAAGCTACACCTAGAATCCCATGTAGCCAAGGTCGACCAATTAATGCATTTTAGGGTGATTCTACATCAACGACACATGATAGGATTTCATAAGATATTCCCTTCAATGGAATTAACATAGTAACCTCCCCTTTAGGCTTGTTGGCAGTACCATTAAAACCATATATCTGATATGTTGATGGTATAAGATCATCATCTCTTCCTCCCATAGTTTTATAAGTATGATAAAATAAGATGTTCATAGAGCTTCCAGTATCGATTAGAATCCTATTAATTGCCCATGAATCTTCAGCTTCATCATCCTCATCTTCTTTCGGTTTTGGATTAATTTATAATTTTACTACCAATGGATTATCATGTACCTCTTCACCTTCGGAGATTTCTTCTGTGGTAAAAGTAATAATCTGTTTCTGCCATTCCTTTAGTGGCGAGATTTTCGCAATATTCATAATTTCTCTTCCATCATTATCTCTTGCGAACACTCTACTCAAAACATTGTCATGAAAATATTCAATTGTCTTGTATGAATGTATGATAGAGTGACATAATAGATTCTTTGCTTTTGCACCAACTTCTATGAAGAATGTTTCCTTCTTTTTCATCGTGTTTACTTTGTGATGTTCTGGTGGTGGTGGCAATGGTTAAGATTGTGGGTGCCCTACCAAAAAGTGGTTTAGTTTTCTTTAATCTATCATTCTCAGAATAATTATTTTTACATTTCTGCAATCATTTGTAGTATGTGCATGAAAATGATGATAAGAACAAAACTCATGACTTCTGTGGTTTGGAGGTGGTTCCGTTCCCATGTTCCATGGTGTTGGTATATTCTCCATCAAAATTATAGTTTCTCATATTTTCTCCACACTTGCATTTAGAGGTGGCATCTTGATTTCTTCCCATACCACCTTGTGGCCTCCTTGTCCTCTATTATAGTTTTGTCTTTGAACTCCATAAGTTTCTTATGGATGACCGAGTCTTTGAATTTCGTTATTTCCACCACGATTGTAGAAATTTCTTTCTCTTTCATACTCCTTTTGATCTCGGCTTCCCATAGCCACCAGTTTCTGTTGATTGTTGCCAGTCACCTTTTCTTGTTGTACTTGCGAAGTGCTCGCCACTGTGTTTATTAGTTTGGGTAATAAGATTGCATTTGCTGTTTGTGAACTGGTGTTCGCAACCGGATATGATTCTACTTCATTTTGCCTTTCCTCTAGAGCAATATATTCTTCCTGAAGTTCTCGCAATTCAGTCATTGTGATTGTATTCTTGACTTTGAAAATTTGGATATATAATAGGTTGGTTGCAAACATAGCATTGATAAATGATAAGATAAGATATCTCTCATCTACACGGCCAGCCATTTCGCTACACATAGTCCTCCATCTTTTTGTTAGGTGCTTCAAACTTTCGCCAATCCTTTGTTTTAATCCAAACACGTGTTATTTTTGAGAGCCACAATAAAGACTTACCACCAGTTACTTCCATTTATAAACAGAGTTGCCACTTGCATCTTCATCTTGCCCATCCCAACGGATGGTAGGTTATATACGATCGCCGAATTTACGAGTGGTCCTGCATTAAAGCGCGCGCTGAGGTTAAGAGAAATCCGCGGAGGTAAGCGTGTTTTCCCTCTAGAAGATATTTTTGTTGCTCGCCTTTTAAATCCTCCAGTGTTGCCTTACCCCGCTGTTACTGGATGGGTTACGCAACCTGAATCGAAGAGCATTGATGCTTTTGTGTTCAAAACTGTTCCGCGGATGGCCATTCATCATGGCGATTACAACCTTCCCCCTGTCGATATTCAGTCTAAGTCTAAGACTCATCCGATATGGCCACCTTGGGTTGCTCGTATGCATTCCAACCCTTACCATGTCGCTGCACTTCAGAGGGCCGGCATCGAGGAAGCTATACGCTCGTCTTTTAAGAGGGAGGTAAACAGGTGCATCTGCGATATAATGCGGCTCTTATGTCATTGGACCCCTCCTGTTCATACCCTTTTCACAGCATGGGGAGAAGCTACCATCGTTTTGGAGGACGTAGTCCCCCTTATTGGGTTGCCAATTCATGGTAGTCACTCATATGAAGAGGCAGCCGTTTTCAGAGCACTAAATGATGAATACAAGATATTGTGTACTTATCTGCTTAAATGAAAAGATGATTCTCGTCCTGAACTGGTTCAGAAGACCCAAGTGCCACCGGAACAGGCTAAAGGAGAGGAGGTCGCTCACGAAAAGGAGACTCCATCGTCCGCCAAGAGAGGGAAAGCCAAATGGGTAGAAGCGAAGAAGGCGCCTCTTAAACGCTTATCCGGTGATCGACTGCTCTCCAGTTCTTTTCGCGCGTATGAGGCAGCTCACAGATCATCCGATCCACCAGAAACTGATTCCGAATGGGTTATCAAGGATAACCGTCGCGCTTCGTTTTCTCTCTGGTTGAAGTATTGGGCTCCCCAGATCGTTGATAAGAAAGTTCTCCCTTGTAAACGTAAGCAGAAGAATCCCCGCGCGGAGTTAGCCGCTTTCATCTTGTTTTGGCTTTGTCATGATGTGTTCGAATACAGTCCCCAGGACACCATTAAAGGTGAGGTTTTGCCGTTGGCAGTGTTGTTGTCTCGCGGGTTTCTTTTCCACTCACGCCGATGTTCTTAGGCGACTTGTACCACAATCTTAATCTGTTCTGTCGAGATCTCCAGACGGTAGGTTCATCTCATAAGATTGAGACCTACATCCCAGCTTCCTTCATGCAGGCTTGGTACTGGGAACATGTTCCACCGTGCGCTCCATAGACAAATAACCTCGTCGTTCATCGTGAAGAAGACGTTAAACAGGATGACGATTCAGTTAAGAAGCTTCCTGTTATTTATGGATATCCACGGATGGCTCTATGGAACTTGAAGGGAAATATACCAAAGGGCGATATAGGAAGGCATTTGGATGTATCCAAGGATTTTGAACCATTCCCCTACCAAGACAGTCGTTTAGGTCCGCCGCATTACGATTTTGTCGCTCCCTTTGACACATAATTGGATTTTTCAAAGACCCTATCGGAAGCAGATTTTGATTCGGCGATGGATGTGTTACCCAGTTATCTTCCTGGTTTCTATGCCGGTAAGTTTATCACCATAGCGTATAATCCTGATTGCGCAGCTCGGCAAGTAGGGTTCGATCAAGGGGTCCCTCGTAGGTTCCCTTCTCCAGACAGTTCTAACGATGAGGACATTGTCACTAGCTTCAACCGTTACGTCTTCAAAGGGCGGACTCGTTTGTTTGACCGAGGGATCGATTTTTCGTTCAAGTAGCCCATCTCTACGTGGCCTTTGGCGGTTACTGAAAGGGCTCATGTGAAGGCGTCGAGCTCTAAACTTTATTTTGCGCGAATCATCTCCTCCTCGTGATCTGATTGTCCAAGCGTCTGGTAGGATCAAGCTTGACGATGCCGTGGGTGCTGAGCATCGCCTTGTTCCCGCTAACAAAGGTCGCTCGGATCATGTGGTGACTTCTTGTGCCCCGCCCGAGGGTTATGAACCTGTGAAGCCAAAGAAGGGGTCGTTCTCCGATCGAAATCCCCCCTCCGGCTGAATGTGAAGACGTATGCTAGTCCTTCAGCGCCCCAGGTACTCGTTATTTCCTTCGCTTTGAATTTTCCTGTCATTCATCATTATGTTTCCAAGCTTTATTTTTATTGAGATGGATGGCTGAAATCACTTCCCCAGGGAGCCCCTCCTTCCAATTTCCTAGGGTGGAAATCCCCTTCTTACGTGATGGAGGAATACTTAAATATGCCCGAGTGTGATTGGAAGAAGAGCATCTTGAAGAAAAAGGCTAGGCGGGAGGCGAATCAGTCTTCTGTTCCGCGTCCTTGTTCCTCTGCTAATACTGCGCCTTTTCAGCTTCGTCAACGCCATCGGAGGAGCGCGTCGCAGCCCCGAGGAATGCGAGCGGCAGTCCAATCCTTCGTGTATAGACCAGTTGAGAGATTTGGGAGTTAGCCTTTCTTCAGGGGATGGCTGGGTGTCGCCGCGCTGTCACGTATCGTCGATTCACCCTCTTATGGCTGAAACCGTTCGAGGCAGGGGTGAACTTCCGGTGTCTCCCAATGTTGTTCTGCAATCAATGAGTCCTTCTAGGTCTAGCCGGTCAGTTTTTGGTGGGTCTTCATACCACGTGGCGTTAGACGTCAATGATCCTGTAGGTAGTTTCTTATTTAATACGTTTCTTTCTTTTTGCTATTCCTCCCTCTTTGCCTTCCTCCTCTCTCTTATTTTTTTATTTCTTATAAATCTAAGTTGGTCTTTCGCGATGGTGGTTATTTCTCACTTGTCAGGTTCCACTAGTGACTCTGAGTCCTCTTCTAGTTCCTTCGTGTCTCGTCCTAAGGTTACCGATACTCCGCTAGGCTCGTCAATTCCCGAGGTTAGTTTTCCTTCTCTCCTCTCCTCTTCCATTATTATTATGTGTTGTTTCGTTTTTCTGTTTTAACGTATTGCTATCGGTGTTAGGATATGGGTAAGAAGCGGAAAGAGGCTGCGGAGCCCGATATAGACGGTGTTAGGAGCGTCATTCCCGATGGAGACGGATCTGCTAAGCGTACTAAAGTGGACAGCGGCAGGTCGTCTGTTCCCCCAGAGAAACAAGTTGATGATCCCGTTGCTAACACATCAAACACCTCCGTTGTAACGGCAGACCCTGAGGACGCGCAGTTTCGTTTTGCTTTGGTGGTGAGTGCTGCCGAAGCTGAGGTGGATCCTTCTACCCATACGCTCGTCCACGACTTTTGGGTCCCGACTGTTTTTGCTGCCAACTATAGGGACATCGTCGAGCTTGGCTGCGATCATATGGCAAATGCGGGTCTATTGGGTGTCCCTATCCTATGCTACATGACTCTAAATCTTCTGGAGATTGCGGACTAACTTACGCCTGTAGGAGATGATCTTGTCGATGAGGAGAGGATGCGTAGCTGGGAAGCTTTCGTGCAATCTGCGCTCAATGTTCAGTTTCCCATAGCATGGCTGAAGGAACTGTTGGTGCAGGTGAAGAGCCGCAATGATCCTCGCGGTCGCCTTACTAGTCAAATTTCTCAGTTGGAGGAGAGGCTGCAGAGGTGCTCTGAGGCAACTTCTAGCAAGAAGGTGGTGTTGGACCTGCTTCTTATCGACGTTGGTTCGGCAAATGACGAGGTATTGCGATACGAGATCGCCGAAGCGAAATTCCGTGCTGAGCTTGAGGAGAAACGACGGGAGTTGGAGAAGCTTTAATTTGCTTGCAGTGCTCTTATGTTACTTTTTCTTTTATTTCTCTTTGTTGGACTTGATCTTTGTTAGACTTGATGTTTATTATGGGATATTGGTGTTCGAATTAATTTCTTTTGCTGGTATTTCATTATGGGATATTCTATTGGTGTTTTTATTGATTTCTCTTGCTGCTGATATTTTATTGACTGTTTTATATTCGTGAATATGCATGTAGGGGAGTAAGTAGAATCGTTGTTTTTAGTTTGAGGGTTTTATTATGTTTGTTTGTAGTAAAGCATTGCTGGGTAGCAAAGGATCGCCATTGTTTTTTTTTGATATCTGGTTAGGGAGGACGTCGGTAAACGCGCCTACTCCTCCCTTATTTGTCTCTTTTTCTCTCCTCTTCAGGTTCTGGGTAGGGTGAGCGTTTGTCAAACGTGTCTTCTTCCCTCCTCATACGGGATTTTGGGTGGGGTGAGCATTTTTTAAACGCGCCTACTCCCCCCCCCCCTCCTTTCAGTGGCGTTTTGGGTAGAGCGGGTGTTTGTTGAACGCGCTTCATTTTATTCAGAGGTGTTCCAAGTGGGACAAGCGTTTATTAAACGCGCCTAATCCTCTACCCTTATTCCTTTCTTTTAGACGCGTTTGTCATATGCGCCTTCATCTACTCTGAGTCTTCTATGAATCCTCCTGTCAATCAGGCGCTTTTGGCTGTCCTGAGTCTGAAAGTCAGTCGATCAGGGGTATTTAGATGCCCGGGGAATCTTTGTGAGTTTGTCAGTCGATCAGGCGCTTTTGGCTGTCCTGAGATCTTCTGTGAATTTGTCGGTCGATCAGGCGCCTTTAGCTTCCCTGGGATCTTTTGTGAATGTCAGTCAATTCAAGCGCCTTTAGCTGCCCCGAGACCTTGTGAATTTGTCAGTCAATCAGGCGCCTTTGGCTGCCCTGAGACCTTTTGTGAATTTGTCAGTCGATCAGGCGCCTTTTGATTCCCTAAGACCTTTTGTGAATTTTTCAGTCGATCAAGCGCCTTTGGCTGCCCTGAGACCCTTTGTGAATTTGTCAGTCAATCAGGCGCCTTTGGCTGGCCTGAGACCCTCTGTGAATTTGTCAGTCAATCAGGCGCCTTTTCCTGCCCTGAGACCTTTTGTGAATTTGTCAGTCAATCAGGCGCCTTTGCCTTCCCTGAGACCTTTTGTGATTTTTTCAGTCAATCAAGCACATTTGGCTGTCCTGAGATATTTTGTAAATTTGTCAGTCATTCAGGCGCCTTTGGCTGCCGTGAGACCTTTTGAAGTATCTTTTTGCCGAATTATAAGAAAGTTCTGTTCTTACAAAAAAAAGATAACGTTTTACAATTTGCAGAGTCATGTTCCACGTTCTTCCTATCTTTCTTTTTCAGGTTAGTGGCGAGGGAACGAGTCATGCTCAATCGTTTTTTTTTATGTCTCAAGTTCTCCAGCTGTTCGCTTGCGTTCGAATATGCTTCGAATGACAAAAATTCTTCTGTCAGGTGTCCCATTCTTCGGTGGTAATAACAGTATTTGGATGAGTTTTTATCCATCTTGTTGATGACATCTATTGTGGTTGGGGGTAGCTGAACTTCTCCTTCAACGACCCAATGATTTAGCAACCTGATCGCGCGTTCCCTATCACAGGGGAGAGGGGGTGGCGTTTTATAATCACCTGCTTCCTCCGCTCCTCCTTTGATTTCGGCTGTTGGCATAAGATTGGTTCCTCCCCTCGCTAGTATTGGGCTTCAAATTGCGCGACATTCCCGACACCATGCCAACTGTGGTGCGCAAAGCAGAATATGTAGGTGTCTCTTCTACGCAGTCGTCAATCCTCTCAGCTGCTTCTTCCAGTTCAACGGAAGTCTGGAATCTGAAATTAATTAGACCCCTTCTGAAGGCTGGGACCATCCCGCGTATGCAGATTTCGACAAGTGCTTCTTCACTGATATCTTCATGGCAGTCCAGCGTTAGGCGCCAGAAACGCAAGATGTATTTTCCTACTTCTTCGCTTGTTCGTTGTCCGCTCCTGCTCAGGTCTATTGCCGTCATATTCCTTTTGGACGAGTAAAACTTTCCAAGGAAGAGCGTGGACAAGGTCTGCCATGAATCCACACTTTCTTCTTTCAGGTTGTCATACCAAGTGAACGCCGTGCCGGTCAGTGACTTAGAAATTTTTTTTAAACACAACTTTCCGTCTGTTTCTCTGTCGTTCATTGCTGATAGAAATCGGCTGAGATGTTCTCGCGCGTTTCCTTGACCCTCGTATGCCTTGAACTTCGGGGAGACATAGTCTTCGGGGTACACATATTCCCAAATGTGTGCTGGGTATGGGCTGTGTACATGGCAAAGGCTGTCTTGTTTTATCACGTGATAGTTCTGCCCTAGGTATTCGACGATCTCTTTTTGTGATGTCATTGTTGTTTTGTTTCCTTTATGTTCTCCTTTTGTTGCCTCCTAGGGGGTACTTTTTCCTACTATTACCGCCTGTGGTATCCAGTCTTCAAGCTCTTGTCTTCTTTGTGAGCGCTCAATCAATTCTTCTTGCATATTTTGTAAGGTCGATGACGCGGATCCCTCTAGACGAGCTGCCTGCTTGTTCTTTTCCTGTGTTGCTATGTCTTTCCTTTGGGGTTCGTGGCTTGCCGATTGCTTGATAACGCCTAAAATTGGTGTTTCTTCCTCGCTATCATCATCTTCTATTATCACCTCATCTAGATCAAGGGGTCGATCAACCTCTTGGTTTCTTACTACGCTTGAATTAGTGTCCCCTAGGTGTGTCATGGAGGGCTAGGCAAGAGCCTCCGAATGTGGTCCGCCAAATGTTGAAGGGTGAATTTGATTTTGGTCCTACCCGTCCTAGCCACACCAAATGACCTCACACTTCTAAATGTGGTAACAGAGAGAGTTGTCTATCCATTGTACCTTGTCCTCTCTTTTATAAGCTTTCCTAAAAGCCCCTCTTTTTACTACAGCATGATGGTGTGCCCGGGAAAGCGTGTATAATTAAGCGCAATAAAAACGGGCCTACGGTAATACCGCAAGTGCACGGTCGTCAGTTGTAGCTCGTTCAAGTACGGGTCGATCCACAGAGACTGGGTGTGTTTGGAGTTCTCTAGCTATTTTGGACTCTAATTTGTTGTTGGTTAACTATGAAGCCTTTTGGGCTTTGGATGCCCTTTGAGTAAATTGGGCCTAATGGGTTTGTTTTTAACAATGAAATGAACTGAGCTTGAGCTCAGTTGGTCTTGAAGTGCACTAGGCTTTGGGCCTTTGAATGATGAACCGTGAACTTGGGCTTTGGTCTCTGAATTAGGCTTTTGATTAATCCCACAGTTGACTGAATTGGGCTTCTAGAGTAATCCAAGACTGAACTGGGCTTTGAGACTTAATGAACTGGGCTTTGAGCCTTAATGAACTGGGCTTCAGTTTGTACAAACAATGGACAGTGGGCTTAGAGAATTTTTTGGTCAAGAAGAAAAGAAGTGACCAGGAGAGACAGGTAACAGTGAGCAACAATGGCTCTAGGACAAAACAGCAAAGATAGAGGAAGAAGGCAGTGAGGCAATAATACAAAGGCAGTTAGCCTAAGGCAAAGACAATGAAGAAAATTAAACAAGACAATGACTAAACAGCAAAGAACTAAACAACAACAATGGAAGTAAACCAAGGCCTAAGCCAAGGGCAGGGGAGATGGTGAAGGTGAAATGGTGAAGGTGAGCCTAGGCATACTACTAGAGTGGGAAGAGAACTAGTTTGCTCACAGTCACTAGTGAGCACTAGTTTCTCCCCACTGCTCAATCAATACAATGCTTCAAAGCTCTAACCTAGCATTCCACTTCTTGACAGTGAATTAAACTTAACAGTTTGAGAAACTAAACATCACACACTAAACATGACAGTATATCCAATTAACATTACATGGAACACAAACATCAACAGGAACATGCACTAGGAAAATTGAAGAAACTAAACATCACAGTGAACAACAAGATAGACGGCAACAGAACAATACATGAACATTTAAACATTAACAACACATATTAACAGGAACAGAGAACAAAATGGAGAAACTCAGAACAGAACTTAATATGAACAGCAAAAAAAGTGAACATTAACAGAACAAAGTTCTGGACACTGGCTAGTCCAGCATAACCTTTACATCACACCCACAGTCCCCTTTTTATACCCAGACACCCAATTTGGGGTTTCCCCCAAATTACAGAATTAGGGTTCTTCCCCAAAAATATCCCTAATTTAAACAGTGGACCTAGGGTTTCGACAAATTAGGGGAATGGTTTAATTACTTACCCTATTTCACTCACTCTCCTCCTCCCAATTCTCTCTCAACAGAATTAGGGTTCATATACAAAAAAAAATCCCCAAATTGACAGTAGACTAGGGTTTTGATTTTCGAGCTTACCAAACGTGATAAGACGAGTCCGTCTTCAACCCATGCTTCTTCTCCCTTCTCTGCTCCTTCCCATGCCTTCAATTTCTCTTTCTAGCTCGAGCTATTGTACCAATTTCTTTCCTAGGGTTTTCTGAGAAAGAAAGAAAGAAGTGGTAGTAGATGGAGAAGATGGGGGGAATGATTATAGTGGAGTTGGTGGTGGTGTTTAGGTGGCTATGGAGTAGGTGGTGGCGATGGCAGTGGCAGGGTGATGGTGGTGGTTCTGCAACAGGGATGGGTGAAGAAGAAAGAAAGAAAAGAAGAAGAAGTGGTCGATTTGGAGGTATAGGTATTAGGTTTTTAGAGTGTTGAGCGGCTTCATCAAATTTTGATGTTTTGTGACTCTGAGCTGCGGGATGCGAAGATGGTTGGTAGATCTAACGGTGAGATGAGAGATGAATCGATGCAACCGTTGGATTTTGAAACACAACGAAGTCAACGGTGTTAGATGATGTTAGGTACTGTAGTGTTAAGCGGAAGTATCGAGATTTGATGCGCAGGCAAAGGAGCGACCGTAGGATCTAAATGTGATCTAATCTGAAGGCTTGGAATTTAGGCACTATGGTGTTTTGCAGGGACTTCAGATTTTGATGCACGATGAAGAAGCGACCATTGGATGATGAGATGGATCCAATCTAACGGCTGAGAATGGAGGCGGGTATGGATATAGAAAATGGGTTTGGGTAAGGGTTTTGGGCCTTGGGTATGCCAAGCACATATCTTCTTTAAGAACAATTCTTCCTTCTTGAGCCCATTCCTAGCTTTTTGGTCTTGTGCGCACCATTTTTTTGGGGCTTCCTTGCGTAATTTCTTCCGGCTTTTCACCACTCTTCAGCTCTTTTCCGCTCCGCAAGTTATCCAGACTTTATTTATTACCTAAAAATGCAAAATTAAGTAAGAAAAATATTTATTCTTGAAAACAATGAAAATACAGAATATGGGATAAAATGTAGAATTAATGCGCAAAAGATGAGTTAAATGCCAACAAAAAGGGATAAATATATACAATATTTGGCACTCATCACATGACTTATGTCCTAACACCTCTTAATTACCCTTAATGTCATTCTTTAACATAACCTTTCCCTTCTTCATTAATTCATCCCTTGTCCTCCCATCTTCATGGGTATTTCCTACTTGGACTTGGGCTTAGTCCCCAAGTCCCCATACCGTAATCCAAACTCACCTCTATTCTTAGGGACACCCCCAACTCGTTGAGGGGGTATTTTTTCATGCATCAACACGTTTCGTAGGAGTTCAATCGCCACATGGCTCAGCTTGTGGAGACCAGAGTATCTCGTGATCTTGAAGGGTTACTTGCTGAAGAGAAGAAATACTCATCTAATGAAGAAAATAAAGCTGATGAGCTTCGCAGTAAGTTCTCTTCCCTTGTGTGTCTAAATCTTGCCTTAACTCTATTTTTATTGTATTTTGTTTTATTTCTCGTCAAGCTCGATGTATGAAACGTCAAATGGCTTCTTCTGAGGCGACAAACCTGCTTGAGGATACCCGTTTGGAAAACTCAAACCTTACATCCCAGACTAATAGCTATGTGACTGAGGAACTGAAAATGAGATTTTACGTGAAAAAATCGAGACTTTATTTCTGCAATCAGACCGCTTGACTACTGAATCTATGAATAATGAGGAGCTGAATTTTCGTCTTCACAATGAGAACGAGGGTTTGAGAGTTGAATTAAAACGAATTATCAATCTTCTTACTACTTTGCGGAATCTTCACTATTCGTCATTGGCTCAAATCAAATGATGATTCCGAAGTTGATCTTCGCAAATTTCGCAACGAGGTTAATGATTTGAAGTCTGAGAACAAAAAGTTGAAGAACGAAATGGCTTCTCTCTTATCTCGCTTAGAGAGACTTCAGGGTAAGAAGAAAGACACTGTTTCGTCCACGAACAATAAATCTATAGGTCCTCTCAAGAGTAATAAGCTTGTCATTAATCCTCCTGATGAAGATAAATCTGTGTTCGGTCATGGCAAAGGATGGGATAACTCATATCACGAACTTTGTGTCCAACTTGAAGCTGCAAGATTCGAGGTTTCTAGGCTTGATCACCTTAATGCTGACATCCAGAAGACTTTGGGTTCTGTAATTTTGCAGATGGAAGTTAGGCATTTTATTTTTAAAATATATGTAGAATATGTATGGTTTAAATTTTGTTTACTAACCGGAAGGGCATTGTATTTTATTTTACGAACGGGGCGGTGACTGGGATTGGCATACCCGCCCCATACAACACCACGGTAATTTCTAGGTACGGTTTAGATTTTCTTTTGTTATTGATTTGAATTAGGTAATTTGTTTTGTTATTAATTTGAATTAGGTACAAGGTAAGCTAGTTATCTTCACACTTTAGGACACCCCTTATAAGGGTTAGGGAATATGGCCTTAGAAAGGAACCATGTTTTAGGGCATACAAGAAAATTTCAGGGCATACTGAATAGAGAAAAAAACGGGTTGGGAATAGTAAACACAAATAGCCCCTTAACCAAATATATTTTGTAATGGCAAATTTACCCTTTCCATATTAGAGTTAATAATAATAAATAATTTTTATTAGTGTTTAATGTAAATGATTGGTGATTAAGATAATTAAGTTATCAAAGTTTGTGTTGATGATAATTTTTGAGGAAGAAGTTTTTTCTTTAGGTTCATTGGAGAAAAAGAAGAAGGAGAAGTGAGGAAAAACTTGTATGTTTATGAGCCAAATCCAGAAGATGAATTCAACGATGAGAAACCCAATGCTAACAACACACAAGTATACTTCCATATTATTTTTAATTTCATTTATGTAAGTTGAAATCATCAAGAAATTGATTTTTTTCACCCAAGTTCGGCGAACCAAATATAGGTTCGGTTTGAAATTATTAGCCGAACCTAAGTTGTATACTACAGAAGATGAACAGTTCGACTTACTCGAAATACAATAGACATTAGCCGAACTTATAGTTTGTAACTTCCGGGATAATTACTAGTTAAACGTTCGGCTAATTAGAAATTTTTATTACAAGATGAACCTTCTCCTGAGAGTTAGGTTCGGTTTTCACTCTAGATATCGCATCAGTCGAACCATATATTTTTCCAAGTTCGGATCATATTCAAAAAAACATATCAGTCGAACATGTTACTGATTTTCCATAAAACACTTAAATTAGGGGTTAGGATTTTTAGGGGTTAGGCTTTTTATTACATATGTTTCCTATTGCGAAACCTTTTCATAGGATGAATCAAACAAAAAAAGTGGAAATTACTAAAAGTGCAAAGAAAGTGAAGTCTAATGATGGAGAATACCAAGGTCCAAATTCAACTCATTAAAATCAAGGAGATCTTATCTTTAACTTCAAGAGAATGGAAAGACAAACACAACACAAAAAGAATGAGGTCATTCCGACACTGGACGAAAAAGTTACGGCCAAAACAAGATCGAAAGACTTGAGTCTGCATAGAGAAGGTTCGGCCGATAACTCATCAACACAAGATAGCCGAACCTAGAGCCTGAAAATCAATATTTTCGATGTGTTTACAGAGATATGTTCGACTTGAAAGTGATCTAATAGATTCAGCCGAACCTGACAACCACCTGAGGTAAATGTCACTTCTCAAGTTCGGTCGGGAAAGGTTGGCAAGGTATTAGCCGAAACTGACACTGTTCTGGGACATATTTGGACACCATATTGACTTTTATATCAAGAAAATACGATCCCGGAAGGATTATAAAGCCTAAATTTGAGATCTTTATATAAGAAGACATCCAAAGCCCTAAGAAGAGATCTTTCAATCTTTATCATCTCTATACACCAAATTATATCATTTATACTATCTTCGACATCATAAAAAAGACATCCAAAACCTAAACAACAAACATCAATTTTGAGAAGAAAAATCAAGTTAGAGGTTCGACCTATAAACTAAATAAAGAACTAGCTGAACCATTTTAAATTACAAGTTCGACTTATAAACAAACTATTGAATCCGCCGAACCTACCTTATTAATTGAACCTGGAGAAATGGTGTCAAGTTCGGCTGATAATTGATATGAACTTATAAGCCAAATTATTCATAAACACCTTCAGCCGAACATCAATCTGTGATCGTTAAAAACCAACCTTTTCTCGAATTAAACCTATTCTATCAATCATAAACTATAAAACAGGAGATGGGTTTGTAAAAAAATACTTTTTAATCCTCATTTCAAGAGTTGGTTCTTCAGTCGGTTGAATTTTTGGTTCAATTTCAGTTTTTGCGCCTTCGTCTTCTATTTGTTCTCCAATTGATGGATTTTGAAAAGGATTCAGAACGCATACTTCCTACTATTTGCATTGTGCGAGTCATTATATAGTTGAATCTAATCTATGATCAATTTTTTTACCAATCAACGATTAATTGCGGAGATGGAAACAAAATTTTTAGATGGTTCACGAGAGCTGGGGCAGAAGGAAGAAGAAGAGATATTTAGGATAGAAACTGATTTTGATTTTGGATTTTAAGTTCTTTATATTAAGGTAAGGATAAATTAGTAATTTAATTGTTTAAGGGTATATAGGTAATTGCACTACCATTTAGACACCCCTTATAAAATCATCCTAGAGGGGAAAACAATTATGTATGCCCAAAAATTTTCATGTATGCCCTAAAACAGGGTTCTTAGTAAATCAAAGCGGTGCCCAGAAAATTGTTCCTCCAAATAGTGTTCTCCGTTGGACTTTGGGAGTCCATCATTGAACGGGCCCAGCCCAGCCAAAATGACGTCTTTGTGCCTTTAATCTCGGCCATTCATTTGGTCATAAAAATGACATAAATCAAACAATGATTGGTCATTTGCCTATTTTTCTTATTTCACTTCTCCTCTCCACTCTCTTGAGTTCAAAAATCCGAAAAGAGAAAAAATGCGCCGCAGCAACAGAGAGATTCCAGAAGAGATTTGTCTTGAAATCCTTATAAGATTGCCAGTCAAATCCATACTAAAATGTAAGTCTGTTTGTAAATCATGGTTGTCTCTAATTTCTAAACCTAATTTTGCTAAATTGCATCTTGATATTGCGGTCCAAAGAAAAAACAGTAGAAGTCTCATTCTCAGAGGCCAAAATGAGTTAATTTATTCTAGAGTTTATGATGAATCATTAAAATCCACATCATTTAGTGAAATTGAAGAAGATTTTGTTGTTGGAATTGAAGATTACCCATTCAAATCTTCAGGTTATAAAATTAAATTGATTGGGTCTTGCAATGGTCTTGTTTGTCTTTTATTTTATGATGATGACTTGGTGAGTTCTATGGGGGAAGAAAATTTCTGTGTTTGGAACCCAGGAACTAAAGAATTCAAGAAGATACATTTTCAGTTATCCAATTCAGTTAATTTTCAAGTTTGCGTATATGCTTTCAGTTATGATGCCCAAAATGATAGCTATAAGTTGTTGCGGCTCGCATTCGGAGGTGGAGTTAATGTTTATACATTAGGCTCAAATTCGTGGAAAACCATTCCAGCCGGAAATTATATTTGGTTATCTTATGGGAATGAGGTACTTGTTAATGGATATCTTCATTGGTTAGCCATATCAGGGAGCCGGATGATCATTGTCTCATTGGATATCAGTAATGAGGAATTCAAAGAAATTCAACTACCAGTAGAACTTGTGGAGAATAAGCGTTTGAATATCATCGCTGATGGAGTTTTGGAAGGGTGCCTCTATTTACTTGTTAAGGTTGATGAGGTTGGTGTTGAATTCTGGGTAATGCAAGATTATGGATTTCGGGAGTCTTGGACCAAACGTTATGTTATCACCAATGAGATAGTAACTAACGGCCGTTGTTTGTCAATTCTGTGGAATTTTAAAAATGGTGAGATTCTATTTATGGAAGATGGTGGGCTGATATTATATGACCCAAAACATGAAAGTGCTATCGAAAGAAAGTTGACTAGTTTAACAGGTGTTACATCAGAGAAGAAGTATTTCGAAACTTTTGTTTCGCTGAATTCTGGTACCTACATGGGGCGAGGACAAATAGAGGAATCAGATGAAAGTTGAAACACGGATGAGAAGAAGGATGAGAAGCATACTAGACGGTGCTTCGTTGGAAAACATTGAATGATTCCTTTACATAGTCAAATGGTTTAGCTTTTGAAAGATCTACATTCGTCCAAAAGTAGAGATAAATGGATGCCAAATAACGGCATGGAGTCTTGTTCAATATTTAGTACAGCATCTGTCTCATTTGTGTACGCAAAATGAAATGATTTCAAGTTCCTAGGTTACCTCTCTATTTGTTCTTGTGTCTATTGATGAAGGTCTTGACTTCTCTGCTTCTCCGCTTCCTCCTGGTGTTCTTGGAAGTTATTTGGCATCTCAATTGCACATGTAAGTTGAGAACATACTATCTTTTACAGTGTTTATTGACGTCATAGATTGCGGATTAGGTGTAAGCTCTACCTTGATGTCAACATACGTGTGCTTTTTTGTTGATTTTGTTTGAATCTTTTCAAGTTTCTGTGGACTTTTCTTCATTTGATTATATGCTTGTTCATAGGTAAGGGGTATCTCTGCTACAACGAAGTACAAAATACAGTCATGTAATGGTTGCGGTGTCTGTGGCTCATTATGGGGACGACATGGGGAAAGTTTATCATTAATCCTGTGATGTATGAGGTAACAAAAATTAATCATCCTTCTTATCTTTGAACTATTTAAAAATCTGGTAACCTCGATACTTTTAGCTTTATGGTTTAAACACTGCAAGTTTTCACTACGTAAGCATCCAAGGAAATTTATTAAATGCCTTTTCAGTTATCGTAACATGGAAATGTTACAATTGCCTGAGATAATTACATCCCAGTTAGACACTAAGTCCACAAAACTTATAGTTCTGAAACCATTTGGGTTCAGCTCCCCATATATAAATCAAAGTTTTTACCTCGTTAATGAGATATTTATTCTCTCCGTCTTTTGTTTTCTGTCGCCCCTCAGAAAGTAATGCCAAATATGGGCTGCGATCTTGCAGTGAACTAATGGATGGTCAGCTGTCTCATCCTCCATTTTACACATGCAACACTGCTAATCCAATATGTTACAACCCATTCTTGAATGGTCTATGGTTGGAGTGAGATTATGCACAGTGGACCAGATGAAAAATTGTATTTAAGTGGAAAAAATTTGATCCAAAAGCTTTTGAAAGGAAGCGGAGACTAATTTTGATTGTCTTAAGAGGTTAGCCATGTATATGTATTTTAACAAAAACAGACTCACCTGAGCTGCATACTACTGTGTCCTGATTCTGTGTTTGTATTGGAGGAGAACCCAAACTCAACATTTCTGTAGCAATTTCTAATAGCTGTGCTGTATTTGATATCCCATGCTCCTAGAGGGATCTAATTAGCTAATCTTGCAATTTTGTCACTGCTAGTATCTCTTGTATGCCATACAATAAACAAACTTGAGAGCAGCGCCATCTTTCTGTTTGTCCCACCAAAACCTAATAGAGATTCCATTCCCTATGTTTGTAGGTGAGTGCTCTTCAATGATTTGTTTGTCTCTTTAAATACCCTTCCCCTGTGCCTTGGCTGTTCTTCACCCATAGGTCTTCAACTGGACCTTCCGTCTTTTCTTGTATGACCTTCCTCCAAAGTGAAAGCTTCTCTTATTGAATCTAATTACCAGTTCTAAACTCTTAAAATCTGTATTTATTTTTTTAAACATTCTCTGTGTAACTTGTACGAAAATATTTCAGTTACTGTTATATGAATCTGATTATAAATATTCTGGAGCCATTTAGCTTCATCCTGCAGCTATGGAAATAAAGGAATAAGTGGCCTAAGAATTTTTATATGGCCGTTCTGAATTTTTCTCTCATAATTTATCGTGATCTTAATTTCAGGCAAAACTGCTGTTCAAAGACTAGAAACTGCTGCAGCTATATTTTTTGCAACTGGAAGCTGCAAGTGGACCACACTCATAGTTAGCTTCACCTACACCAAAAGGATGTTCAGAATAACAATGTTATTGGTGCTTCTGCATCCTTGCGTCTGTAATTCTGTGTCAACGTACGTGTGCTTTTTTTGTTAATGTTGTTTGAATTCCCGTAGATTTTTCTTCATTTGATTATGTACTTGCTCATAGGTAAGAGGTATTTCTGTTACGATGAAGTACAAAATACAGTCATGTTATGGTTGCGGCATCTGTGGCTTTATGGGGACAAAATGGGGAAAGTTTATCATCAATTCTTTGATGGATGAGGTAACAACAATTAATCATCCTTCTTATCTTTGAACTATTTTAAAGTCTAGCACACCAGCAATACTTTTAGCTTTATTGTTGAAACATTGCAAGTTTTCACTACATATTGATCCAACGAATTTTATTAGATGCCTTTTCAGTTATCCTAACATGGAAATATTAGGGAAACTGATTAAGAAAATCTCAAGTTATTTGAATTGATCCCCGAACTACTGGAATAACCGAATAAGTATCAAAAGGGGATACAAAGATAGGTAACTTTTGGAAATATGTGAGACATATAGTGGTAGGTTAACCATGTTGCAGCTTAAACAAGAAATCATCAAAGACTTAAATATTCAACTTTGCATAACTTTGTTTCCTTGCTTGGGATGTTGGATGTCACAGGATAACACTTTTGCTCAACTTTGTCATCGTTGCCTTAATTACATTTGCCTGTGATAATTACATCCCAGTTCGACACTAAGTCCCAAAAACTTATAGTTGTGAACCATTTGGGTTCGGCTCCCCAGACAGAAATCGAATTTTTACCTCATTAATGAGAGTATCTATGTCTCTCCCTCTTTTGTTTGCTATCCTTCTCCTATATCTTTCACCCAAATGACCCAGAAGATTGCAAACAACATAACTGACCGAACTTCCTTGCCTCTCCCTTATGCTCTTTCTACACTTCCATGCCAACAGTTCTTGCTTCACTGAGCCAGATTGCACCAATTTGTGCTAAAACCCCCTCAGATTGTAACGCCAAATCAGGGCTGCAATCTTGCAGTGAAGTAATAGATGGTCAGCTGTCGCATCCTCCATTCTACAGATGCAACACTGCTGATCCAATATGTTACAACCTCCCTTTTTGAAATTGTCCGTTGATGGAATAGCATTATGCTCATTGGACCAGATGAAAACTTGTATTTTAGGTGGAAAAAACTTGATCCGAATGCTTTTGAAAGGAAATGGAGACTAATTTTTATTGTCTTGAGAGGTATTTTTAACTGAAAAAGATTCACCTGATTCTGAGTTAGTATTAGAGGAAAACCTTAGCTCAGCATTAGTGTAGCAGTTTCTGATAGCTTTGTGTTGTTTGGTGCTCTACTGTATATGATATACCATGCTTCTAGTGAGATCTGATCAGCTATTCTTGCAATTTTGTGTATGCCTTGGATAAACAGACTTGAGAGCAACACCATCTTTCCATTTGTTCCACCAAAATATTCCCTATGTTTGTAGTCGAGTGCTCTTCAATAATATGTTTGTTTATTTGAATACCCTTCCATAAACCCCGTTGGTTTAGGACTGTCCGTCACCCATAGGTCTTCAACTGCACCTTCCGTCTTTTCTTGTATGACCTTCCTCTAAAGTGAAAGCTTCTCTTGTTGATATCTCCATGTACATTTAGCCTCATCAATTTCAAACTCTTTAAATCTATACTTATTTTTAAAATAGTCTCTGTGAATCTTGTAGGACAATATTTCTGTTATTGTTATGTGAATCTGATTATAAAAATTCTGAAGACATTTGGCTTCCTTCTGCAGCCATTGGGATAAGTGGCCTGAGGGTTTTTACCACTGCAGTTCCAAGTTCTTTCTTTCATGATTTCTTTTGATTTTGTTTTCAGGAAAACTACTGTTCAAAGACTAGCTAGGAAATTCCATAAGAAGGATTAACCACTGCTATATGCTTGCAACTGGAAGCTGCAAGTGGACATCTGATAGATGTTGTGACCATACTCAGTATTTAGCTTCACAATCCTACAACCCAAATGCTGTTCAGAATAACATTGTTGTTGGGAGTATCTGCATCTTATTTTGCAACTTTTGTCTAGTAAATTGTTCATTTTGTGTTTATGCTTTATACCATGTGTTCTTTCTGTAAGTAGATATGAGATTGAGGTGGCCTGGTAGTTTCAAAGTGAAGTGTGGATTATTGAGCTATTGTAATGGGGCTACTTTAACAAACATTGAACCAGTCGTGCTCTGTAATATATAACCTTGACATTAACTTATGTAACGACCTCGATCTGGGTTTTGTACAGAGCAATGCAATTGATACCCATGAATTTATAAAACATCTGTCATTACTAAAAATTTCATTTTCCACTGGAGTAAGAGTTTCACCTTTCTTAATGAGTTGTCGGTCATTCGAGTTTTACTTCTCTTCATATCGTATAGCAGATGATATATCGACAACATGAGGTCTCTTATATTTGTTTTCTTACGTCTTTTTTTTTATAGGAAAAGCTTAAGGCCTAGAAAGGCACTAAGAAGCAGTACAAATGAGATCGGAGGCAACAGCTGCGGAAGTATTACACATCCCGCCTGTTTTGTTCTTACAAAGTAGAGCTAATTTAAAAGTTTCCATGTTTTGACTACGAGTAACAATGCTAAGGTTTAATAGAACAAAAGATATGGGATTTATGACCATATTTCTACTAGTGTCTTCTTGACTATGTCTTCTTTCATAGTAGTTGAGATGAAATTTTCCTTGGACAACTTCATTGTAGAGGAACTCGAAACGGTCTAGAATATCCATTGATTCAGCAGATATTGCAATGTTTGTGTGCTGCATCTCTTTGGTCCACTGGAAAGCTAGGTTTGCGCTTCCTGTGAGTCCTTCTTCTCCATAGTGTCCTGGATGTCCTCTAGAGCCAATGGTGTTTCCTGCAAAATCTGTCATAGTTAAGGCAGTGCGATAAACAGTGTCCTCAGAATCTTGTATAGTGCAGATACTGATATGTTTCCCAAATCCTGTGTCAGTATTCCAAGTATAATGAGCATTAACTTGTTGTATATCAGTGGCAGCTTCCTCTGGTAACAGAGGGAAGTTGTTCATGATATGATTTGGCATTGCATAAATTCTATTATGGGTGCACAAGTGTTGCTTTATTCTGAGAGTGATCACTCCCACATTAGGTTGAATTTGTTTAAATATAAGATCACATCTAGCTTTCCAAATGTACCAACAAGTGGTGGCATAGATGTTGCAATCAGAGTTTCCTAGATGAAACCAGGAATTCATCCAGTCAATGAAGATTTTATTGTTATCAAAGAGAGCATGGGAGGTGCCAAGAATTTACTGCCACACTAACGTAGCAGTAGTGCAATTTAGGAACATGTGAGACATGGTTTCTTCCTCCCCACTATTGCAGACAGTGCATATAGGATTGGCATTTGTGGGAAGAATTCCATGAGCACACTTCCAGATGAAGATTTTAATGACTGGTGCAACCTCCATGTCCAAATGGCCCCCCAATTACCAGCTGGGATATCATTTCTGTAGATATATGATCAATTTTGGCCTTGTAAAGATCCTTGAAAGAGAAAACTCCTTTGTCATTGAAGTTCCATATTATTCTGTCTTCTTCATTTGGATGTGTTTGAAGAGACACAATAGCAGCAGCTTCAGCCATGCAAAAGATGTTAGAGATTAGAATTTTATTCCAGTTTCCATCTGGAAGGATCAAAGATTCTAGCTTATCTATATAATGAGGGCAGTGCGTGGTGAGGTTTTTGAAGTCTTGCTGTAGAATTTAGAATCCATAATGAGAACATTTCTGCCTAGAAGATATATGGCATCCATAAGCTTATACCATAAAGAATCTTTGTCTTGCTCAAGTCTCCATCCAATTTTTGTTATCATGGAGCTGTTAAATAACTCCATATTCATGAATCCTAGACCTCCCAGAGCTTTTGGCTTGCAAACTACTGTCCAAGCCTTTGGGTAATAACCAGAAGGATTTTCTATATTCTTACCCCAAAAGAAGTCTCTCTGAAAATTATTAATGTCTTTGCAAGTTTTCTTAGAAACGTTGAAGCAATTCATTTGGTAAATGCAGGCTGAGGAGGTTACAGATTTGATGATTACTTCTCTGCCAGCAGGATTAAGAGGAGTATATTTCCAACCAGTTAGTCTTAGCTTCAATATTTCTACTCCAGGTTTGAAAGAGTTGATTTTTCTTTTATGAGTGAAGAGTGGTGACCCTAAGTATTTATCATCCAGCTGAAGGACTTGGACTCCCATAGAGTGGCTAATTTGAGGAATTAGCTCAAGAATAGTATTTTTGGTGAAGAAGACTCCGTATTTATGAAAGTTGGTGAGCTGTCCAGAATTACTTCCAAATGTCCCACTGTTTTAAAAAAAAAAAAAACCAATAACGGGAACAAGAGGGATATAAAGCCATAACTTCTTAAAGTATAAAGCCAAAATGGAAAAATGCAAGTATAACTCTTGGCTCAAATTAAAGAATTATGAAAATGAAATTGCCACCAACTTTCCTTTTCCCCTGCTTATTATTAGATATATATCCATCATGCATTATAAACCTTATTCAAGCAAACCTGAACCGGTCGTATCATTCTCTGCTACAGTTACCCTTCAGCAAAATCAGAATTTAAAAACAATCTTCTACATATTTTGTTGTTTGGGTCATATAAAATTAATTCACCATCATCATGATGGACCCTCCATAAAGTCTCGCTGTTCTTTAAATAATACCATATGAATTCTGAATGCACGCTGGTAGTTAAATTCTCGAGGCAACTAGAGAAAATTTTCGCCCAAGATTCTCTTACTCCATATTCTTGCATCACCCATACATCGACACGGACACTGAAAACATGAAAAACTAGACATAAGCACCCTCCAAGTACTTCCAATCGCATGTCGAACATATTGTCTTCCAAAGGCTCTTCTGGGTATGGTATAGGTGCTTCCGGCAGTGGTACCTCCTCAAATATCTCATTAACAATATCAAAACAGACCAGCTTAGTACATACGTAGCCTTCTTCAAAGGCATGTGCATGCCAGTGAAGAACTCCATTGATTTTCACTCCTTCGATATAGTACCAGGGGTAATAAAGAGAATAAGGTATGCTATCAATTCTTCTCCATGAATTCGTTCCTAACGTATAGACAACGACATCAGAACACTTGGTATCCCGGTTAGCCGCAAACATGATTAGTTTGTAATCTTGAGTCTTGTTATCATAACCAAATCCATATCCATCGAAATTCTTGATGTTTACTTGTGTCATGGGTATTTTCTCGCACCCTTGTGTCACCGTATTCCAAATATAAAATTCTTCGCAACTACCTTTACTAGTAGTTATCCAATGCAGGTCACGACATGAAGACAAGCATTCAACTTTATCATAATCTTGAAGTATGGAAGGGTAATCCGTCATCCGATCAGCAAATTCATGACAATCATAATCTGGTGATGATGATGCAGACAACGGCAATAAAGACGACACTGACTTATAATCGATTGAATAATACCTTTTCTTGTGTTTAGCTTCCCATAACATAACCCAAGGATTATCGTTTAAGTTTATAAGCTCGTGATACCTATTTTGAAAATTAGGGCTACCAATTAATGCATAAAATAACTTACTCAGGCATTTAAATCGCAGAAGAGATTTCCTTGGTAACCTTAAGAAGATTTCTTCGAGAATTTCTTCCGGAAAGTATGATCCCTCTTTCTGCTTCTTCTTCTTCTTCAATTCCATGTCGTATCGTGTGAGACGACGAGGAAGAAGAAAATATGGTTAGTTTCCAAGTAAGTTGTGAAACCCTAGAAATAAATACAAGACGTATATTTTTATCCTTCGAGACTTCCAACTTGCGTTGTTTTATTTTCGCCGGAATGGATATTGATCGTCGATCCGATATTTCCGGCTATAAAATAAGGATGTGACGGCTGATATCCCTTTGACTGGAAGGAGGAGTCTCACTGAACCCTATACCTTCTACACTTACTTGTTTAGGCCCGTGAGGAAAAGAACTCTAGGTGCTCATCAGCCCATGTTTTTTGTGATGTCAACACTTTAATTCAGCATGTAATCTCAAAGGCTCTTCCTTTATATACCCCCAGAATCACTAGCTGTACCCCTTGATTCCTATACCCACACAACTTATCTTCCTACCCATCAAACTACCCAAATTCCTATACCCCCAACATGCGAATAACAAACAGAATACAGCGTAAACTATTGATCTTCTTCCTGTTGTCACTGGTCTCAAGAAACTATGGAGACACCATTTAAAATCTATAATTTCAAGAAACTTCATTTTTTAACCACAAATTTTACCCCAAAAAAGCAACAAAAAAACCTTTGCTTTTCATCTTGATTTCTCTTCTTCGAGTTAAAATTTAAAGAAAGGGTATTTCAAACAATAATCTCGCATCTCCTAATTCAGTTCTATCTTAGAAAACGAAACATGGATTTTGGGGTTTATAAATTCTATAATGGTGGTCTTTATGTTGGTGAATAGTTTGGGGTTTTCTTTGAGAGTTTTCTAGTTTGCAACTTTGGAACTCTTTACTGTATCGGTCTTTGTGTATTGCATTTGTATCCTTTGTGCCTCCTTGGCACCTTATTAATTGTGAACACATAAACTACTATGAAGGCATCCACGTATTCACAGACAATATTCGCATGAGCCGATAAAACATTACATCGACTAATATAAATATAAAATGGCACGGAACGCGTTGACTCATCGATTCAGAGTTTTCGGACTCGTCATTGTCTAGTCGTGAGAGATCCATTCAGTTACTCTACATAGTTCTGATGCATACATCACAAGGCATAATAATAACAGAAAGTAAGTGATGAAATGTAAATGAGACAATGATTTACGTGGTTCAGCACTAAAGCCTACATCCACTTGGTTGAGGGTTTCACTATATATTGAGAGATTACAAAAATAGTCGAATGACTTTTAGGTGAATAACGATGTCATGGGGAATAAAAACCATACTTACTCTTCCTATTTCTCTTTCCTAAACTCTTCTCTAGTTTTCTCTGAATTGGCCAACCCCTTCTCTCTTGGTGGAGAGGGGTATTTATAGGAGTGGTACATGGGGTCCACCGTCAGAGGCCGTTGAAATCTTATCTTCTTGTTCTTTGTGCAGATCCCGCTGGTATCCTCGCTCTGAACCGATGCCCCAGCAGTTACGATGGGTCGCCGCTTTCTCTTCCACAGATTATCCGACACGTACTCTATTTCTAGAGTGTTTAATGAGGTTGGTTCGGTCGTCTGCATGCGACAGTCAGCTGTCTGCGGCTCCCATCACATCCGTGTCAGTCAAGCTATCCCCCACCGTTGATCTTAGATCCTTCTCGGGATGGAGTAAAGTAGATCTTTGGGTACTCCTCAGTACTTCGCGGTAGTTTTTTCTTCTCATGCTCCGTGAATTCTAGCCTTTGGATCAGTCTGATGTCGAATATATACAGATGATAAATACTTCTCGAGTGTCGATACGTGGCATCGTATCTCGATGTCTTGAGCTGTATATCCTCCATGTGTAATTTCTTGGATACGTGGCGAGTGATGAATTATGTGTATACAATTTGCCCCTTTTCTTCTAATGTGGATGTTGGTCAAAGTTAGAAGAAAACTGTCTTCACAGTCTCTTCATCTCTCCGTAATAACTTCTCCTAGATTTAAGGGCACGTTTCCCACTCCTTGTAATAACTTCTTCTCGAATCATGGGATGGTTTTTATTATTCTTGCTATAAATATAAGAGGAGTCATGAGAGAATTAAATTTCATTCTCTTGTCAGCTCGAGGAATTCTTCCTCTTCTTCTCTATACCTCTTGATTCTTCTTTTTTGTTCTCTAGCCATTAATTCCTTGCTGGTATTATCCAGAACTTGAAGGTCCTTAGAGATTCTCTGCTTCTGCTATCTATTAAGTGTTCGTGGGTCTTCTTTATCATCCTATTAACTCTTCTTATACAGGTATGAGATTCTTCTATCTCTGATTTATTTTTCATTGATCTTCTCTTTCTGCTATTGTATCTGGATTTCATGATGAAGAACAAATATACGAAAAGTATATATACTTCCCCCTGTTCTTTGTTATGAAATTACAGATTCTTCTTTGATTATTGGAGCTTGCTCTGGACGGTCATGGCAGAATTAGGGTTCTTCCTTTTTTTTGCGGCTTTTAGGGTGTCTAAGTGATACTCCTGATAAACTTGTGGAAGTTGAAAAATTCACTTTATGATCTTCACCATTTCTTCTGTTTAATCTTTGTGTTGTTTTTGTGCCCCTTCGTAGGTATGGCTGATCGTCAGCGGGCTCCCTATCAAATACCGCCACCGAGCCCTTATAGGTCTCCTCCATATAGAAGTCCTGATATTTCTCCGCCGAAGGGTGCTTCGTCTAAGCCTTCGCAATTAGATCCTCGTGCTCAGAGAACTTCATCTACTCCTGGTCCAAGAGCTTCATTTTCCAAGAAGGGGGATCAAACGAAGGGTCCTCAAGGTTCTAGATGCGCTGTTAATCGCCCTGCTGCATCTCAACGGGCTATGCCCACAAATATGCAGACCCCTTCTCCTCATTGTGCTGAGCCGCTAAACGCCCAGCCTATTCGTTCTGTTGCTCCACCTACGATGCCCCTACAGAAGCCTGTAACTCCACCTCATGTCGTTCCTGTGAGAGGAAAATCTACTAAGGGTGTCGTATCGAATGATGATTTATCAAATAATCTTCCTACTAAAAGGAAAGCCTCGGATATGAGTCCTCCGAAGAGACCTTCGTCGAGCCTGCTGATGATTCGGATAATGCCCCAGTTATACGAAGCGTCACTGTTTGTAAGAAGAAGGTTACTTTCAAGCACGTAGACATTGCAGCGTTCAAGGCGAAACATGAACTCGAAGCTTTTGATGTTAGGTTTTATGCTCCGGATGACGATCTTACTTATGATCTGATTTCGAACTATCAATACGATGAATTCCACTTGTTAACTATGGTGGGGGCCTTCGAAGCTGGCCTCATGTTGCCTTTATACAAGTCGGGAGACTCTTTCTACTATGATGTCTTGGCTCGTCGTGAGGGCTCCACTCCTCACACCCATTGCCGCTCGGTGGTGCAGCTGACTGAGAACTATCTTCGTGCACTTAAGAAATGCTATCTTCGGCATAAAGGACAAACGATGATGACCTGCTATACTCCTGATCCTGCTGAGAGAGACTGGTATACTCCTGAGAATTTCAGTAATTCTTTCGGAGATTATGTTAATGGTAGGAACCGTAATCCATGGAGTGTTGGCCTGCGAACCGTTGCTGCTCCTCGTGGTGAGATTCGTCTCTTGAGCGAAGTAAGTGATTCAAAGCTGAAGTATGTTCCTGGTACCGAAGGGACTTCCCATCGGAAGATTTTTCCTGCTCGTGAACGGATAAAGCGTGATCATGACTATGAGTGGCATCCCATTGTTATTGAGATTGTTGGTCCTTGGGATTATGGCTGGGTACCTGGTCCACAGGGATGGCATCCCATGTTGCCAGTCAAGCTCGTGAAAGCGCCTCTGCTCGATATGGTAATTTCTGCCCTTGGCAGTTGAATTTTGAAGGCATGAATTTTGATTATTCCTACGATGCCGCTGATGTGGATGAAGAAGAAAGCTCTGATGCCACTCTTCCTTCGAAGAGTACTGTCGCTGCCAAGGTATGGCTTCTTGTTATACCGTGTACTTTCCCCTTTGCTTCGTGGTTTGAATTTTTAATCAAAATAAGAAGTAAATATACTTCTTAATAAATCCCTGTCATATTTCTAGGTGACCAAGAAAAAGAAAATTGGGCGTCTTCAATCTTCTACTGTTGCGGCTGATGAAACAGAGGTTCTTGATGAGGTTAACAACCCTGTGAACGAAGAGTTCATCGTGGAAGAAGAAGAACTCACTGATGATGAGGAACATACTGATACTTCACCTCTTAATCACGAGGATAGCCGAAATATTGGTGATGGTGTTGCTGAGGAGGATATTGCCCCCGGCGATGGTGAAAATGTGGAAAAAGAACCTGCCCCTGGAGGTAGTGGAGTTGTAGAAACAGAAGCTGCCCCCGGTGGAGGCGTCGGGTTTACTTCTTCTACTGAACCAATGAACGAAGACGTTGGCCCTCCGTCATCTATTCACATCGCATGTCAAGAGTTCTCCTTTGGTAAGATCTATTCCGCGGGTGAGCCACTTGATATGAACGCTGCCTTGGGGCTTGCTTCAGAGTTTTCCCCACTTTCCCAAAACGATGATTGGGATGTTCTTGGCGAAACCGTTGGTAAGAAAACTGTTGAAGCGGAAGAAAGTTTTTATGTTGAGGATGCATATGCCCTTACTGATAAAGAAAGGGAGGCTGGGAGAAATCCTGAAGCTAAAAAGGATTCCGATGCTGGGAAGAATGTTGTTGTGACTGAGGCTTCTGCTGGGCTATCTTCCGAAGATTTTCCACAATCCTTAATGCGTGATGGTGATGATGACATCCTTGATTGGTTGAATAAAAAGAACCTGATGTTCGTGTCCAATCCTGCTCCGACAATCCCTGGTGAGAAGAATTCAGATGCTTTCACTCGTCGGATGATGCAACGATCTTCTGAATGGAGAGTTGCGGAAGTGTGGGACAAGGATTTGAGGGACACTTCTACTAGCCTTCTAGTTGATCCCCTATCTGGCGTTGTTGATATGATGGCCATAGCTGACGGGTACCAGTATGGTTTTCCTCAGCAGCGGATGCTTGAGGTAAGTCATCTTAACTCCTTACAAGTTGCCTGGTGTTTTGTCGTGATTGCCTATAACCATCATCTACTTATTTGGAACGCAGATGATGAGAAACGAACATTGTAACCATACTCTGTATCAGATTTTCAAGGAGAAATCCCTCAAGTTGGAAGGCAAGCTTCTTCATAGGGAAGAAGAGTTGTCCGCCGCTGAGGCTGTTATCTCTGTTAGAGATAACGAGATACTTGAACTACAGAACCGGTTGAAAGGAAAAGAAAAGCTTGGAGCAGAAGAAGAAAAGCTTCGTGTTAAACTGGACCTGGTTCGTAGTGAGTTGGAGAAGGCTCGTAACGATGCTTCGTCCTCTAAAGGTTTGTATTCTTATTCAACTTTCCTCTTCATCTCTCTTTTTTCTTATTAGCGTGCTGTCTGAGTCTCCCCGCCCTATCTTGAGCGGGTGATGTCATAGAGTTAAAATGGCTTCAAAGTGAGAGGACTCGCCAAGCCTTTCGAATTCGGGAACTAGTAACGACTTCAAACTTAGAATAATTGTTTTTGTGTTGATTCCCATGAGAATTAACTCTATGGTGTGATTCCAAAGCAGGGGTAGATTAGTGAAAATTGGGGAAAAAAGCTAAAACTATCATCTAATCTGGAACACTAAAAAAACCCTAAAACAACAAGTAAATCGGAACGAAGGGAGTATTAATTTTTCTTTTAGTAAAACTTATGTTGTTCACTGATACCCGCCCTCTTAAATTGGGTTTCGGTGTTTACTTAATTTCTTGGACTTTGCACGTGGTCTTTCTGAATCTTTAAAATTTTAAAAGTATGTTAAAAATATACTTAGAAAAATGAACTAATTTTCCCGACCAAAAGTGGCATCGAGGTTGTCTATGATAAAAATCTCAAATTTGTCAAATATGGTTCGATAAAATGCTGCTTAAGGTTGGGTTAATTTTCTCATCGTATAATTGGTTACAGTTAGATTTGACAATCGTATGTTAAATATGCAAAAATCAACGATAAATATAATTATTAGTCTAATCTAATCTTTAAATTTACTTAGTTTAGTTAATCTAATCATTAACACTAATTAACCAAGGATATTTTAGTCATAAAGTAAATTTAGTAGGACAAGAAGTTTTGGAGATTATCTGATGATCTCATTTGTCATAGTATTCGATGATCTCATTCACTTTTGTTAACAGGTTGCCATATTTTGACTTGAGCTCGAAAAGAGCCTATGAGTGACCGGGCCAAGCCCAGTCTTAATAATCTGTTTGCCTACTTGTGCCTGTAATCTCAACTATCCATTTCGTGTTCTTTTTTCCAAAATAATGCCCTAAATCACACAACCACGGATATTTGCCCTTTCAAGATTGCCAGTGAAATCCATTTTAAGATGTAAGTCCGTTTGTAAATCTTGGTTTTCCCTAATTTCTAAAGTCAAGAAACACTTAGATTTTACTGCCCAAAACAACTCTAGGTGTAGAAGTATCATGCCTAGAGGCCACAATGTAATCTACTCTGTGGTTTGTGATTTAGGATCTCCATCATAAAGTGAGATCGAAAATTATGTTGTTGAAATTGAAGATTACCTGTTCAAATTTTCAGGTTTTCTACTTGACTTAGCTGGGTCTTGTAATGGCATTGTTTGCCTTTTGTTTTATGATGCCTTATGTCTGGGTTCTAGGCAAGAGGAATTTTTCTGTCTTTGGAACCCAGCAACCAAAGAATTCAAGAAGATACCTGAATCACCAAATAGACTTAGTCGCCGTGAAACTAGCATAGATGCTTTTGTATATGATAGCCAAATTGAAGATTATAAGTTGTTACTTGTTGGAATGAACCATGGAAGTGTGTATACATTAGGCTCAAATTCGTGGAAAACCATTCCAACCTTTACTTATTCGTGGGTAACTTGTGGGAAAGAGGTACTTTTTAGTGGAAATATGTATTGGTTAGCCTTAGCCGTGTCCGATATCCGGGTGTTCATACTCTCTATGGATATCAGTAATGAGAAATTCAAAGAAAGGCAACTAGCAGTGGAACTTCTGGAGAGTGAATGTTCGCGTATTATTACTGCTGGAGTTCTGGAAGGATGCTTATGTTTACTTGTTAAGGTTGATGAGGTTTGTGTTACAGTATGGGTAATGCAAGATCATGAAGATCGAGAGTCTTGGACTAAACGTTATACCATTACTAATGAGATAATAATTAACTTCTACTGTCTGAAGATTATGTGGAATTTAAAAAATGGTGAGATTTTATTCATGGATGGCAGTAGGCTGATATTATATGATTCAAAACATGGAACTGCTGTTGAAAGAGTTGTGACTAGTTTAGTGGGCGTTACAGCAGAGAAGAAGTATTTAGAAACATTAGTTTCACTGAATTCTGGTACCTATGTGGGGAGAGGACAAAGAGAGGAATCAGTTGAATCCCCAGTGATGAGAAGGATGGGAAACATCCTAGATGGTGCTAAATCGGAAGACGATGTATGATTCCTTTACTTGTGTCATTTCTGTTTTCTAGTTCATCATGGCCAAAGTACATATGTGTGCTTGTTTAGCTTTTGAAAGTTCTACAAAAGTAGAGACGTGGATGCCGAATGATGGCATGGAGTATTGTTGCATAGGTTAATAGAGCATTGATCTCATCTGTGTTTGCAATATGAAATGATTGGAAGTTCCATGGTTAGCTCAATTTGATACGGTGTCTATTGATGAAGATCTTCTTGACATATATGCTTCTCCTCTTCTTCCTGCTTTCGTTTGGAAGCTATTTGGCCGCTCAATTGCATGTGTAAGTGACAACTTTTTTGTTAGCGTTGTTTGAATCTTTTCAAGTTTCTTTGAGGTTTCTTTATTTGAATATATATGTACTTGTTCATAGGTAAGGGGTATTTCTGTTGCAACAAAGCACAAAGTACAGTCATGTAATGGTTGCAGCATATGCGGGCTCTTTTGGGGACAACATGGTGAAGCTTATCACAGGACAAGATGTTTGCTCAAGTTTGTTGTATTTGCTCATGGCGAAGAAGAAGAAATGTGACAATCAATAATTAAAAAACCTTGGTATACTGACAATTTTCACATTTCTTCTTCTTGTCCGATCACTTCTGTCAATAAGTCTCCCACTTCAATGTGGCTCCAGTAGTTATGTATGTACAGGATAATTTGTGTCTGGCCAAATAGATTTAGTCAGAGTTTCAAACTCCTTAGATCTATACTTGTTCCAATTAGTCTCCGTTATGGTTGTAGGATAATATTTCCAGTTAGTCAGTTACTATATTATGAATATATTAGGGAATTTGATTATGAAAATCTGAAGCTTCATCCTGCAGCTATGGGAATAACGGATAAGTGGCCCAAGTATTTTTTCTACTGCATTTCTAAATATTTCTCTCTCATAATTTCTTGTGATCTTATTTACAGGCAAAACTGCGGTTCAAAGACCAGGAAATTTCATAAGATGGATTATCTAATGCAGCAATGCGTGACCTTACCTACTTGACTTTTCTGCTTCTCCTCCTCCTGGTGTCATCGGAAGCTATTTGGCCACACAATTGCATGGGTAAGTAAACTACTTTTTTGTTAATGTTGTTTGAATCTTTTCAAGTTTCATTGGACTTACCTTCGTTTGAATATGTACTTGTTTATAGGTAAGGGGTACCTCTGTTACGACGAAGTACAAGATACAGTCATGTAATGGTTGTGGCATCTGCGGTTCTCATGGGGCGACAAGTGGGGAAAGTTTGTCATTAAGTCTTTAGTGGATGAGGTAAATCTTCGTAGCTTTGAACTATTTAAAAGTAAGTACGCCAAATATACTTCTTGCTTTACAATTTTAACATTGCAATCCCAAGATATTTATCCATAGAAATTTGTTGAATGCAGTTATCATTACATGGAAACTGATTATATTTTTTCAGGTACACAGTACTTCCTCCGTTTTTAAAAGATTCCTCCGTTTTTAAAAGATAGGCAAGTTTGTTTATTTACACGCAAACCTGCCTATCTTTCAGAAAAGAAGTATGTTGTTTCTGCAAGTAGATGCACTCATACAGCTATAAAGTGTGTGCTGACGAATTGAAACCTAAGGTTCCACACCCCTTGCCTAAAATTGGAACCCACTTTGTTGCCTAAGACTTGAACTCTGACCACCACTGGCAGCACCAGATGATGAGTGCTATAATCCGAAGGTCTGGATTGCTCCACGTCTAGACCTGCGGGGATGTAAGGTGGAGATGTCACACCTTACTAAGATATAATAAGATGTGACTGAAATGAAGTACTAGTGGATAAGGTTTGGGAGAGATAAGGCCACATTTCTTGTCACTTGTTTGCAAACTTAACAGAAGTCTCTGAAAAATCCCAGAAAAACATCAACAATGACAAGTTTATCATCAGTTGTTTCATTATCTTCTTCATTTGTTAATACAAGATCTCTGAAGAATGTTGCTCTTCAACCAATTCATCATCAAAATGGTGGAATTCGAAAACCCAATTCATTTAGAATCAGAGCTGCTAAACCTCCTGCTGGTGTAAGTCCTTATATCTCAAATTCTTAATTTCTTGATTATATCTCTGTGATGGGTTTTTTCAATTGCTGGTTTGTGGTTTGTTTCTGCAGGTGGTGTTGCCAAAAGTAACCCCAAAATTCAATCCACCATTTCAAGGATTTACAAAGACTGCTGAAGTATGGAATTCTAGAGCTTGTATGATTGGTCTTATTGGGACATTCATTGTAGAACTTGTAAGTCCCTCCTCTATCTCTGTTCTTTTTGAGTTCATCAGTTCTGATATTGTCTCTTTCTTTTTGGATTGTTTTGATGTCAGATTCTAAACAAAGGTATACTTGAGATGATTGGAGTGGAGATTGGAAAAGGACTTGATCTTCCTCTTTGATCTAATCAAGAGAGATTAGATTCCGTTGAATTGAATATTCTACTGATAACTACTACTTCATTCTAGACTTTCTCTTTCAGTTTGTTTATAATGATAATACTATATGGTGTCAACCATGATTACAAAAGCCTGTTGTTATAAGCTTTCATTTCGGGTTTATGAATTACAGCGCTTAGTCAAAATCCTACACATGGATTGCTTTTGTTACTAGTAACGCTCTGTCAAACCAATGCTAACGTCAATTCATGGTTCAGCAAATCGTTGGATTTGATACCAGGCTGGGCGGTAAAAGGAGGAGGCGGTGGTGATGAAAACGCAAAAAAAAATGGCAAAATGAAAACGACTCTGCTGGGGATCGAACCCAGAGTCTCTGGTTTCGTAGACCAGCGCCTTATCCATTGGGCCACAGAGTCATGTCTTGTTGGTCTTACTCCATTTAAGATCCTTAATATAAAAGACAAAAAATCATGATTAGTATCTTGGATAAGAAGAGTATGTTGTTGCTGAAAAGTTATGAAACTTTGGAAAGCTTCTAGCAACCAAGTATCAAGCATCTTTCTTTCCTAGTGTGGTGTTTGTTGCATTCTGGCTCTTCATACGCTCTCGGTAAGATTTGAGGTGTCCACCACCCATTTTTGCGTACCAAGTAGAACCCATTTGGCTAAAAATGTTAGATGAGGAGATTGAAAATGTATGTATACTACATTTTCATGTCATCTCTAGTGAACTTATTCATGGTTAGCCCCATAAAAAAAACTTACGAGAAGATATTCCCATTCGGTCAGACTATCTCATAGGATTCCAAATAGAAAAGAAGCTATGATGTATTCTCCTAGAGGCGGACCAATTCGGTTAGTCCAAAACTAAGACCATTACAATCTACAATCTAAACTAGATACAGAAGTGATGAATTCTTCGAAAGTAACCCTTCAGAATCGACTGGATTTGGACTCATATTTTTGTTGACAACTAACCAAAGCAAATTACACCTAGATTTTTCCCAGATAAACCTTGACTTTTGATGAATACTTCAGCACTGCATGTCTTACATATTTATTTATATTTTTTTTGAAATGCATGATATCTTAGATTTGTTTTAATGCACTACTTGTTAATTAGTGCGTGCTACAAACCGAAGGTCTAACTTACACTCCAAGTCTAGACCCGCGTGGCCGTAGGTAGAAACCGTCAAACAGTAAGACACAATAAGACGAGTGCAGATCCCAATAGATATGACTGAAATGAAGTAGTAGCAATAATTAATGAATTTTTTGCTTAATTATTGTCAGGTTAATCTCTAAAAATGTTTATATTTCTTGTTGCTATCAGTCCAACAAAGCTGACAGTGATTCTTATTCGTGAATGGTCACAGCTACTTATTCCACGCAATATGAATAATTCTTCTCTATATATGGAAGAATAATTAAGTGGTTCATAACGCTGTCGACATTATTCACAAGACTTGGACAAACTATGAATTCTATATCAGAAACATTTCCAAGTAGACACTTTGATATTTTCATTATATAATTCCAAATACCAACTACTACTACCGGCATTGGACCGTGATAGCCATGGATGACTTTTTTTTGTGCATTTAGTGATCAGAATCCCAGAGGAGAAAAGCCTTTAGCTACTTCATTTTCATCTACTGTTAAGTGTTAAGCATCTTGCAGTTAAGCAACTTTCCGTTCATTAATTTTCGGTAGCCATGCGTACGGTTGCGAAAGGCGAGTTCACAAAGATGTGGACCTTGTTCTTCAACCTTGTTAGCATTTTGTTTCTTCTATTTGTCGAGTGCAAAGCAGATTTTGTCTATAATGGCTTGGAGGATGCTTATCTGACATTTGATGGGGCAGCTCAAGTTGCAGACAATGGCCTCTTGAGTTTAACAGATCAAAACAACAGGTATGAGATCGGTCATGCATTTTTCTCCGGTCCATTTCAGTTCAAGAATAATGTTTCGTCTACTCCTGTTTCTTTCTCTACTACTTTCGTCGTTGCAATAACATCCGAATACGGCAGTAACTTGAGTGATCAAGGGATGGCTTTTGTTATTGCACCTCAGAGAGGGTTACCAGGAGCCCAAGCAAATCAATATCTAGGATTATTCAATGATTCTAACAACGGAAAATCTACAAACCATGTTCTTGCAGTGGAGCTAGATACTGTTTATAATGTAGAATTCGATACTGTTAGAGGTCCTCATGTTGGAATTGATATCGACCACTTGTTTTCTGTGAATTCGACTTCCCCTGCATACACCACCAACGGCAAGTCTAAGAAATTAAATATTATTAGCGGAGAACCGATTCAGGTGTGGATCGAGTACGACGGAATAGACAAGGAACTCCGCGTTACGCTAGCTCCAATTAATGTATCAAAACCAAATGTTCCGCTCTTATCGCTGTCCAGAGATCTTTCAAATCTGTTCTTAAGCAGCTCAATGTATGTGGGGTTTTCAGCAAGTACTCAGACTGTACTTACATCTCATTACATATTAGGATGGAGTTTTACAATCGACGGGAAAGCCCGGCCGCTCAATCTCTCAGACCTTCCTCAGCTTCCTCAGCCTCTTCAGCAGCCTCCAGAGCCTCCTCAGCCTAAGAAGAAAAAGAAAATGAATTTGTTGTTAATTGTTGTGCCTATTATAATTGTCTTAACTGTATTGGCGTTATTGATTAGCATCTGTGTATATTATAAAAGAAGAAGGAACAGAAAGCACATGGAGGCTCCTCCAGCTGAACTGGTACCAGAGCCTAGAGAAATGATCAACAATGCCAGGGAACTCAATAACTGGCCGCGTAACTTCTCGTACAATGAACTGAAAGAGGCTACAAAAGGATTTAGTGAAGAGGAAGACATTGGGCGTGGCGGATTCGGTACTGTCTACCGAGGTGTCTTGCCCAATTCGAAACTCCAAGTCGCAATCAAGAAAGTCTCATGTGATGCAAGACAAGGCTCTAAGCAATTTCTTGCGGAAATTGCTAGCATTGGCAAGCTCCGCCACCGGAACTTGGTGACACTCTTTGGCTATTGTGTACATGAAGGGCAGCTGCTCTTGGTCTATGAGTTCATGCCCAATTTGAGCTTAGACAAGTTCCTGTATCCGAAACGGGGTTCATTGTCTTCAAACCTTGATTGGAGTAAAAGATTTCACATTATCGAAGGTACAGCTTCTGGTCTCTATTACCTGCATCAGGGGTGGGAACAAGTCGTTATTCACCGTGATATCAAGTCTAGTAATATCTTATTAGACGCTCAGATGAATGCAAGAATAGGTGATTTTGGTCTTGCGAAACTCTATGACCATGGAGCCGGCAGTGGTCCGACATCCAGAGTGGTCGGAACACCGGGTTATATTGCACCAGAAATGCCTCAAATTGGAATCCCATCAACGGAGACCGACGTGTATGCTTTTGGGGCTTTCTTGCTTGAAGTTGTCACCGGGAGGCGACCAAACTTGGTTGTGGAACGAGGTTTAGGCTTGGTTAGCTGGGTTTTGTCTTGCATGAAAGAAAATGCAATTCTCAATGCGGTGGATCCAAGGCTGGGAGGTGAATATGTAGTGCAAGAGATGGTGTTGGTGTTAAAACTTGGCTTGCTTTGTTGTCATAACGATCCTGCTTCAAGGCCGTCCATGTTCAAAGTGATGAAGTTATTGGATGGTGATGCAAATCTACGCAGCCTTGACAGGAGCGATGATGCACCTTCTGATTTTGGAACTGCTGTGAGAGAAAGTCCTTCACCTCTCTCTAGCGTAAACACTGCATCCACATTTTCTGCTAGCGAGGCAAGTCCCTCGGGCATCAGGGAAGTGGTTACATATTAAAGGACGTCCAAATGTTAATTTTTTTCTATCATTTATAGTTGCTACTTAATTATGATAATTGAATCAAGCTTCTAACTTCCAGAATATCATGCTTCTTTAGATTGTAGCTTCCAACTTGTATATTTCCAAAATTTCTTATGCTTCAATTCGAAGTGATTAGGTCCTGTTGAATCAATCGTACTGATTACTACTTCTACTATATGCCTGTTATACGCAATGTTATCGGGGTTGAATGGTGGGTGATATCCTTCTTAAGACAGCAGTTCAGCTTTGTAAAAATCAATGCCAAGGGGACTTAGAGCCAATCATGTCCCGGAAATGATCACACTTCATAGAGCTAGACTGCCATTGGACTGCTCTAAATTTCTTCATTTCAGCTTCTCAATTCCCCCAGATCTCTCTCTCAATTTGAGGCATGCCGTCAGAAGGTGAATACATTAATTGTTCGAGGCACAACGAATAATGGGAACTTCTTATTTGTAAAAAGCCGAGTGCCCTCAACATTAAGTACTGCGACAAAATATAATAACTTCACGAGATCCTTATGTTGTAGTGTTCGGTCTAGGGTTTGTCTATTCTTAAGGAAGAGGTGTGAAGGTGATACCAAGCACCATCACCACCTCCTCTGTAGTTGTATGTTTTCTTACGACTACACTCCATTCAAACTAATCCAATTACTAAGTGATCATTATAAATTCTTATTTAATTAATTGAGTCTTGAGTTTTTTTACAAGATAGATTCAAGTATTACAACAATCTTACTTGAAACCTATATTCACTTTCTCTCTCTATTTCTTGACCAAGACTCACCCTAGAACCCCTACAAGTAATGACCTCTCTCCTTTATATAGGATTTTACATAGTGGATGACAGCTAAGAAACCCACTATTTTCGAGATCACTATGCGACACATTTGCTCACATACAATCGCTCATCTTCGCATAACGTACCTCTTCGCACAGTTCTTCACACTTTACTCGTGACTTTGCTGACATCATCTGGTGCGTCATCTCAATTTTGTTGTGTGTGATGCTCTTCGCTTAGATTGTATTCTTTACTTCTCTTGATTACTAACGTGTGTGATATTTTACTCCTACATTTTGCCTCTTCTCATTTCGCTTATTCTTCAGAGTGAGCGATATGAGAAATTCCCCTCTTGTAAATCGCACATGCTTGTCTTTTTTCATTTTACTTTGCCGACAATTTCCCTGATTTCAAGTTTTCTTTATGTACGTGTGTCCTTTTAACCACTCATCTTTCGACACGTCCTTTTAACCGTATGTTTCTATCCGTTCAATTCTTCGCATTAATGAGAATAAATCTTGAAAAATGGGTCGCGCTTTCCTATATATTCTCTTATAACTTTTTCCTTACTCCTTATTTCTTTTATTCTTCTTCACCTTCTCTGCAAGTTTATACTCTTCATTCCCATTCTTCAATGGCTCCTGCCGGTAAAAAGATGGAGATTGAATTTAACAGATTAAAAACTGAATTCAATCAGAGGGGTTACGAACTTTCTCTTCCTTATTCATCTAATTTCGCATCAAAACTTAACCTTGATCTAATCAAATCTGATTAATGGAGTAATCGAAAAATCATCATTGCGTTAGGTCAACTTCAATTTCTTCCAATTCCTCTATATAACCCTGAGATTCCCCTCTTCTATAGAATTCTTGCTGATGATAGATTCGCACGAGGAATATTTCAGTTGAGTGGTGATGCTATTAGGATACCATTAGAGTATGCTCGTCGTGCAGCTGGTCTTGGAAATTCTTACCCTGATGAAATGCGAAAAGAGGGTCATCGTGATAAAATTATAGATCCTGCTGATTATACCCTCAATAGTTTCTTTAATAACTATTATGTCGATGTTATGAAAAGTAACGTAACTAAATGGGATGTTCGCATAAGGAGAGTAGATGGTATCGCTGAAGATAAGAAAATTATGCGAGATGTTGATTGGAATTCAAATTCTAACCGTGCTGCTCGCAGGTCCAATGATTCTAGTTGACTTAAGTGCCTGTCATCTTAGAAGGTTCCTTTATATCTGGTAAAGCTGAGGACGGTTCTGACAATACTCTGCCCGAAGATTTCCCTTTTTACCAACCTTGGGAGTTTAAATTGCTCGCAAATGACGAAAAGAAAGTAGCGGTATGTGATCATCTTGATCCAATTTGTAAACTCTCATAACTTTCCTTCTTATCTCTTATTTCTTCTCTTTCGCAGGATGCCAAAAAGGTCAGTATTTCGCGCAAGGTATCAACTTCGCAGAATAAGGAAGTAAGAAACACGCTTTCTATTTTTAAAAATATTGTTGTCTCTGTTTCTTATCTTGATTATTCGAGTAGGTGAATCCTTTGAATGACAAAACTTTAGGCAAAGGCAAGAGCACTCCTAAGAAACCCACATCAAAATCTGTATCCAAAATAACTTCGTTAAAAAATGATGTCTCTAAGAAGCGTGCGAGATATGATTCTTCTTCAAGTTCAAAATCTTCAGATGGAGATACTTTTGTTTCTGAAGAAGAGGTATCGATCGATTCATACCGGAAGAAGTTGTCTGATCTTTTTTATGGAGATGCTTTTGCTACTCTTGAGGATGATGAAACGGATCTTTCCTTCAAGATGGTCTCAAGGATTTGTACTGCTTCTGATTGGGGAGATCGTTCTCTTCGTGAAGCTGCCTCTGCGATAAACCCAGATTTTCAATTTGCGATGAATGGCTTGGTAATATTTTACAACATTTTGTCTTTTATCTTTTCCTTGATATTTATTCTTTTACTTATAATGCTTCTTTTATATTTTTACAGAATGCTCGCATATTTATGCGATTTCTTTAGATAATGAAAGAAAGCTTCGCAAGTTGCAAGATGACAATGCCAAGTTGAGACATGAGAATTCTAATTTTTCGGATGTAAATGCGAATCTTACAGGCGAGAATACAAAAGTGCATTATCCTCTGCCAATAATTTTAAACGACATTTTTATGAGGGGAGGGAAGCAATTCAAGTATTGGAGGCGAAGAAGAACAAACTTATTATTGAAAAAGATTAAATCGCTCTTAGGGGTGCGAAGGCAATAGAACATTTTCAAGAATCTATTATTGAAGTTAGAACAGAACGTGATTCAGCTTATCGTGAGAGAGACACGCTTATTGAGGAAAGAAACTTAGTTCGATCTCAACTCCTTATAGAAAGTGAAGCTGAGTTTAATTGGGCTGCTAGAGTTTTGAACGATGCTAGAAAAAATTTAGGTGTAAATGTTAGCCTTCACACTGAGAATTCCACACTGGTCGCAGACATTATTTCCAATTATGAAGGTCATTTGTTGTTCTTTGATCTTCACTCATACTCTTAAGAATAATTGTTTGTTGTTTTAACTCATTTGTTGATATTTAGCAGAGAAAGAGAAGGAGTATCAAAAGAAAATTGCGGAGTTAGAAACTGGCTTAGCTGCTAAAGAAGAAGAATCATCCGCTCGTAATTCCAAGTATCAGCAATTGAAGGAAAATTGGTTCAACTTAGTCCAAAACAACAGCAACGATGCTAATCGCTCTCGGGAGGCTGCTGTTAAAAGAGTTTGTCTGGAGAATGATATTCCTTTGTCAAAGTACAGTTTTCCAGTGATTCCTGAAAATGTACCCATTCCTGATATCCAAGTTGCTGATGGAGAAGAACATTCTGAAGAAGAAACTAGTGATTCTGAAACTGAGCGAAATGAGGAAGATGAAAATTGATCGCTTTTTCTTGTTGTAACTTTTTGTTGTAAATTCTTGTAAATTAGGAGCTCTATTGCATCAACAGGGGAGTATTCAATTAGGATTTTCTGTAATAATTGATGGATTTTTCCAGAACTATCCTAGTTGAATACACCCCTATAAGTTAAGTTGCCGGTGGTGGAAGGAGCCAGGAGGACGTTCATCGATTCTCTATTGTCGGCTTGTCTTTATTAAAAGGTAATATTTCTTGTTGGAATTTTTGAATAGAAATATGAATAGGTGTGTCAACTCGCTTGAGTCTTTTCAACATTAGTGTCTTATCCCAAGGGATGTGACTCTCCACTAAGGATTGTGATTTTTCATGAAAGGACTTCTCCGCTAAGGGTTGTGACTCTTCATGAAAGGACTTCTCCAAGAGTCACCTTTAAACCTATATAAACCCCACTTGTTCTCCATTGCAAATATATGTTTTTAGAGTCATAAAACTAGTACTAGAAATTTAAGAGTTTGCATGTGTCTTCAAGAGTTAAAGAAGAGTTTGCTACATCCATTCGCGTTCGCTGTTATCAGAGTGCTGCGAAAAACATCGAGGTATTGTTGAATGTTGGAGACATATGCCGCTAAACCTGTACCAGCATTTTATACGGGACATCAAATGTCTTAAGCAAAGAGATTACTCGCCTCAATACACCCAGATAAGTTTGTTTAAGTTTTGTGATTGATCGTCTTTTTCTATCCTTATTTTCTTGTTTTGTTGTTGGTATTACGAAGCATAATACATAGATGAAAACCGTGTTACAAAGAGTTGTAACAGATGGTGGATAATACACGAGTTGTATTATTGGAGAATCGGTAGCGAAGGTATTCATCCAACAATCTTAAGACATTTGAGTATTTATCTTTGTTATTGATTTGTGGTTTACATGGAAACCCGTTTTTGGCTATTCCTATTAACACTGGAACAACCATGATGATAAGTGGTTAGTTTCTGTGACGTTTTGAAATATGAAATACGTTCAGAACTATACATATGGAGTTCTTTACTGTTCAAAATTTAGTTTGAACCCTTCATTGGCACCCGTCAATTATGGATGTATGGTAAAGCAGCGTTACCAAATAGAAATAGAAATTTCTAGTGCGACACAGTACGTGGGGCTGGTAATGTACTCACTTGGGATTTTGTAATGTACTCAAAATCTCAGAATCTCAGGCATAGTTTGCTTGGATGGTTTGGTGATGGACCTAGCCTGAAAGTCCCAAAAGACACTACTACTGTGTGTGTGCCGACTACAGAAATTTACGTATGTTTTGGAAGTTTTCTCTTCATGCCCTCCACAAATGCATCTCGGTTAGCATGCAAATTCAGATCTATTTAAACATGGAGTCTCTAGAAAATGTGACGCACCGTCGTTACTTTTATGTTTCTCTTCTAAGAGACGTCTTGTACATGAAAGGATGCATGACCGTTAGGTGGAAACACTTATTAGTTTCTTAAGTATGAAAAATACTTCTAAGAGACATCTGTATGAAAGGGTGCATGTTGGTTAGTGTCCCATGGTTATTGATTGACGGCTTTTTAAAATTAGAAAACACTATGGCAACCTGTTGGAAGAGATGTGTCTTTTCGCCAAGAGACGTGTGATTGGGAAAACTCTGTCTCTAATAGCCGCTAACTAATGAAATTTGATGACTGGTTGATCCAGATGGGCGACATCATAAGAAATGTTGTTAGCGGCTTTTGTGAAAGGTTGCGACTCAAAGTGCTATGCACATGCAGATTCTTATCTCTTGTGCTAATTAATTAGTTTCTCATGTGTAGAAGATACTTCCAAGAGACATCGTTTCAGTAAAAGGGTATATGGCGGTTATGTTGCAGTTATTATTTTAGATAAATGATAACTGTGGTCTTGACAGAATCTTTTGATCGCCCAAGGTTGTCTTCTTTGGTGAATCCATGGTGATGGAGTGAATTGGGTGTATCTACCAGATTATTATATTTTGCTGGGAATCTAACTCAACAGTTAGTGTGCCTATTATTGAAGACGACAGTTGCCTATTATTGAAACCCACAATACATATCCTTGGCTGATTGGAGATGTTACCCACTGTTTGGTTTTATCTCTTACTACATGATGCATAAACATTTTCCACCTGTATTGCTGTATTGAAGACAGGTTAAGGTCGCACCACTTGAAGCCAATATGAGGCAGTTGATGCATCTTTGCGAAGTATTGGGAACAAAAATTTAGTGGATTCTGGTGCAGAGTGCCTACTGGTATGATAAGTGAAAGGGGCCAATGATTTTAACAAGATGTTGAATTACATCTAAATTAAATTATGGCATCAAGGGCATTAAGAATATTTCAGAGGTAGGGATAATTTTAGTGGGCAAGCAATTTTGAGTTCCTTCAAAGAAGGAATCATGGGACCAGTCACAAATGCGTATCCTGAAAATTTGTGTGTGGATTGATATCAGGCGTGAAGTCTCCACTAACAAATATGATTTATGTGAATCAAAGGAGTGATACGTACGTATAAGTACTGAGATCCGGTGTGTTTAATGTGGAAGGAAAATTCTGATCATCAAAGGGGAAATACGCTAACTAAATGATTGGACTTTCCAATCATTTAAAATGCGTTGGGTAGATCGTAGTAAGTGCGGTTTGATGTCAGAGTGTTGGCTATGAGTAGCACTTTAATAAAAGCAATATATAGATTAGTTTTTCCTTAACAGTATCATGAACTTTGAACTCCTCCTCTGTCAGTGATTACGGTTCTGTGAAAACAAGAGACAATCACGAAGTGTGGGGGTAGGTCTTGATAGTCAATGCGGATTAATACAATCCAAATGTGGGGGTAATTAGAGATCCATACTCAGTATATCTTGATTGGTGATGTTGGATTCATGTAACCACTTCTTTGTTAATATGATATTCAAACCGGTTGTCACCGAAATTTGACATCATTAACTAGGAGATTTCCTAAGTCAAGCATGTGGCCTTCATGATACAAACTGGCAGATTACCTTGGAAATTCATAGTAACTGGGTTTGTAAAACGCAAGGTCGTACATAGGCCATTCAAGTGTGAACTTTTCTCATGGTATGGTGAAGTTTTGGTGCGCCAAATCCTTGAATTTCACAACACAATTTCAGTTTCATGATGTTTGAGAATAACATGAAATGTGGGGTTGTGTGGGTGATTCTTTTGTGTTGGTATGTTGTAACCTTATCACTGATATCAGTACCCAATATGTCCCGGTGGAAAAACACATAAATCTCGCAGCGGAGATTTGCCTTTGGTTATTGGATTTTTGTGCTGTAATTATCACTGGGTTTCTCTCTGGCTTATTAACGTCACGTTTGAAAGGGTGCAACTGGAATCATCAGATGGATGATTTATAGATTACGTTTCTGAACTTGAAGTAATATGGAATCCTCGGGCACCCATTAATTGTGATGAGATATAGTGGAATCTCAAAGCCTCAACTCTGGTAAGGGTAGAGTTGTAAATGATAAATTTCTTGGCACTAGTGAATTTCATCAAAATGTGGGGATGCTCGAAAACATAGCCAGTGCAAAAGACAAATGTACTAGGCTGGAGGACATGGTTGTATGCAAATGAGTTAAGTAGTAGTTAAGAACAATTTATCTAACTCAATACGAACCATGGTCGGAATTCTAAGGAATTACTAGTTTATACATTCTCTATGTAAACTGAATCTTAGGATGATTCAAAATCATCAACGGACCACTATGTGTTGTATTGCAGATGCAATATGATAGCAAGGAAACCATCCGAACGAAGGTTGATGGCGAGATCAACTATGAATTCCAGAGCTTTGGACGCGAAGTCGGATTTGAAGTAAGACTAACTTTGGAATTTCCTTGAGTATATACTAATGGCCAAATTATATGTATGCTAGAAATAAATTGTTCTGATCAAACAATTATTATGGAAGAAACACATAGTTTGAGATTATGGTATGTCTCGATAAATAGATCGACGATATAGTATCATAAAGCAATTGCTCTCAAATGTGCACATCTAAAAGAAATAGTTTATGTGAATTGTATCAAGCCGGCAATACGAATTCTAGAGAGCGTATAATTGCGTCATCGAGGGAAATTGGATAGCCTATATAGAGTAGTATTTATAGCGGACACCCAACCTAGCGATTGGAGATCCCATGGTTATCTAGGTTCAAAATGGACAACCAAGTTATAAATTTATACTCACCGGAAACACTGTGAGAGTTTACTCTCTTTCCCATTTGTATGATGAAACAGTGTTGCCTGTCAAGTGAGAGGTTGAAATTTTCTCTTAATGATTCCTATGGCTTAGTTTGACTAAGAAAAGTATGGCAGGATACTTTCAAATAGGAGATCACCTATATGAGTGTGAAGTGGTGCCGTTTCTATGATAACTATAAGGCTAAATTAA